>NW_004443997.1:1460399-1539022 GCF_000243295.1 Trichechus manatus latirostris
TCTTCAGTAGTGCTTTACTTATTCGGGGCTTCTTCCCTTTCCATATAAAGTTAATAATTAGTTTTTCCATCTCTTTGAAGAATGTTGTTGGTTGACTGGTAAATCTTATCTACTGTATTTTCATTTTCTAATTCTCTTGTGACTTTTTCATATCTACCTTTTGTTTCATTTTGTCTGCTTTTGTTTCATATTTTTTTGCTCCTTTTATGGATGCTATTCCTTCATCTTTAAGAAGCCTAAACCTATTTATATTAATTTTTTTTT
Organism: Trichechus manatus latirostris; assembly: GCF_000243295.1. Lineage (NCBI taxonomy): Eukaryota > Metazoa > Chordata > Mammalia > Sirenia > Trichechidae > Trichechus > Trichechus manatus. The sequence continues at coordinate 1,460,664 of NW_004443997.1, forward strand.
CATATTGTCCCATTAGTTCCATTTTGTCTGAAGTGATTCATCTTCTGATCATTGACTTCGTTGGCATCTTTATTAGCATTGATTTTCTTTATGGGTTTTGAATTTTAGTTTTCAGGTTCATCTTGACTGAGAGGCTCTTCCTCTCTCCCGTACCCTCACCCATCAGTCTTCTCAGACTAGTGATGTCATAAGTGCCGCCACCTAGCCCCCTGCAGATCTGTCTGGAACCAGGCCATATGATGGGAATTTGGGGCTTTTGCCCTTGAGTGACATTGGGAATATTTCCAATCCAGTCACACTGATCCTGAGGGCAGGTGAGTTCAGGTTCTGGCTGTAAGGCTTCATGTCAGCTATGACCCTAGGCAGAAGGTGATAGCAGCATTTTTTTTTTTTTAACTTTTTTTATTTTGAAATAACTTAGACTTACATAGAAGTTGTAAACATAATACAGAGTTCCCATATACCCTTCACTAAGCTTCCTCTAATGTTAACATCTTAACTAACCATAGCACAATGATCAAAACCAGGAAATTAGCATTGTTACAATACTACTAACTAACTGCCAGACTTTATTCAGCGTTCATCACTTTTCCATTAATGTCATTTCTCTATTTTAGGATCCAGTCCAGGAGCCTACTTTACATTTAATGATTTTTCTATTTCCATCATTCCATCTACATTCATTAAGAAGGAACTATCCCTTCTCCCTCATTTATTTATTCCTACAATTATTTATTTATATCAATATGGACTTGTGGGTATTTATTTTAGTCTATGGGTTGTAATCCAATATGATAGCAGCTGGGTAACATCCAGCCCAGCCCTGAGTTCAACACTGGTCCAGCTCCAGTCCCCTACCCTGCCCTGCCCAAGGCCCTTTTAATCCCCATTTTTCCATGGAGGTGAAACACTTGGCCACCTCTGCTTCTTTCCTGACATTAAACCAGGAGGCCTACCATTTTAGTTTTAGGGTAAAAGTCTAAATCCTTCATGTGGCCTGCGAGAGATTGCATTTGTCCCTGCCCGATCGATTTTCTAGCTTCAGTTTTCTCTTATCCACTCTCTTGTTCTCATTGCCCGGGTCACACAGAACCTTTTTCTATTCCTTGAAAGCTATAAAGTCCTTCTTGTCTCATGGTCTTTGTACCTGCTGTTTCCTCTGTTTGGAGCACTGTCCATCCCTCCCTTCTTTTTGATCTAGGGTACTGTGTCATTACCATATTTAACACCTGAACAACCAATCTCTAGGCTGAAGTATCCTTAAATCTAAAACATGAGGCTTCCAACAGGGCCTGCCCAGCTTTGCCAGTTCTGTAACTTAGAGTGAGTCTCCTCAAGTGGAAGCTGCCAGCACCTGAGAGCTGAGCTTTTCTTCAGTTATAAACTATACCATCTTCTCTAAGGAAGGTGACCGAAGCAGGAGGGACTCAGAAAAGGCGGCACCTGCTCGAATGAAAGATAAGTGCCTCACTGAGTTCAAGTCATTTGACTTTGGAACTGGTAGAAGAATCACGAAAGTGACAAGTGATGAAGAACGGGGGAAATCAACCAGCACTAAAGGCAGCGGAAAGTTGCCAGATGAGTTCCTGCCACTGGCAGCGTTAGATGCTGACCTTTTCAGATATCATCTATGGGAAGAGTTTTGGTGTGTGGCGGTGGGGGGTTCTGAACTTTCTTCACAGGTCTGAGGGAGATAGTTGGACCTCAGTGTTCAGAAACTGATCACAGTTAGCAGTGGCACATACTTTAGCCACCTCCACTACCGCTTATTTTGATACCATTCACTACATAATCCTGTAACCAGCAAAGGGGGCCCTTGTTAAGAGGTAGCGCTGCGTTAGCCCAGCAAGTGCCTTCATCTTATTCATTGTTACAGGGCCAGAGAACAGTGGTGGCATCCTTACTCTGCATGTCTCGTGACTGGGAGTGATATAGTGAAAGACCTGCATCAGGGGCAACGCTGTTCCCAGGTCACTCCTGGCAGGGTGTCCTCTGAGTCTACCCTTGGGGCCTCCAGTCTCAGTTTTCATGCAAGATCCCACCATACCTCTGTTCTGTGGTCCTGAGACTGAGTGGAAAGAGCCTGGGATGGAGTCAGAGGTGTGCTGTGCCTTAGAGGACCCTGGGAGGCACTCCTGTCCTCTGTGAGGGCTCAGACCACAGCAGGCATGCCCACATGCGGCAATGATGCAGGCCTTCTTCCCTCATCCATGCTCTCCACAGAGCAGAAGTGGCCTCAGAGGCCTCTTAACCAGGCCACTATCAGTCAGTCCCAATAGGCATCATCTCCAACTCAGATTCCAGGGTCTTTCCCAGCTCTAGGATTCTGAGCTTTCTAGGATTTGCCTTAGGGATTTCTTCCATCTGGGAGCGTTACACTGTCCCTTCTCTTGTATCCTACAGAAATCAGGGTGAAATGGCCCACACCTGCCGGGGCACCATCAACCTGTCCACAGCACACATTGACACGGAGGACTCTTGCAACATCCTGCTGACCAGTGGAGCAAGGACCTACCACCTCAAGGCCAGCTCGGAGGTGGAGCGGCAGCAATGGATCACCACCCTGGAGCTGGCCAAGGCCAAGGCTGTCCGCATGATGAACAGCCACTCAGGTAGTAAGCATGTGGTGCGGTGGACGTGTGTGTGCAGTGTTGTGGGTCTGGAGGTGTGGGAATTGACAGTGTGAGTGGGCAGCGGTGGCCAGGAGACCCAGGCTAGTCCAGACCCTGCAGAAGGTCAAGGTGTATATGTCTGCCCTTTCCACTCAGCTTGGGCGTCTTCAGCAGTGAGAAGCACGGCTGCTGTGCTCTTTCTGCCACAGTGGTTGAGGGTGGCTGCCAGCTCAACTGGCAGAGGCGTTTGTGGTGGGCGGGAGCTGTGCGTGCCTTTCTGTGGACAAGTTCATCGTTGGATTTTAGCAGGCCCTCAGTGCTGCTGTGGGTCAGGTCCAGAAGCAGCAGTCGACCCTGGGAACCCGAGCTCCAGCGCCTGTGCCTTGGGCCAGACTTTTTCCCGGCCCCGTTGTTGAGATTGAAAATCATTAGCCAGAGCTGCTGCCAAGAGCTAAGGTGGGAGTCCATCTCAGAATTCCTGAACAAGATGTTTTATTTTTTACTTTAACAAATTTATGTTTTTAAACGTAATGTTTTTGTTTGATTCCTAAACCAACAGCTTCAAAAGCTTATGTAGTGAAGTGTGCCTTTGACTCCTGTCCCCACCTACTTAGTTCTCCCACCAAAGGCAACCAGTGTCTATGTCTTTCATATAGATTCAAATATGTACTTATTTTAAAATAAATACCATGTTCCACCTAGAGTTTTTTTCCATTTAGCAGCATATCTTGAAAGTACTTCCCTATCAGTAGATAAAATGCTTCCCCTTTGTTTTTATGACAGTTTAATATTTCGTTGTATGAACGCGCTGTAGTTTCTTTAACCTATATCCTATTGATGAACATTTGGGTTGTTTCCTTACTTGGCTATGACATACTATCCTTCAGTGACTAACCTTGCATATACTTCATTTCATGGGAGAACAAGTATAAATGAAATGTACTTTCCAGGAAGCGGAATCACTGGGCTAGTGGGAGTGTGCATTTATAATTCTGAGAGGTATTGTTAAACTACCTTCCATAGGGGTTGTACCATTAGACACCCACAAGAAGTGTGTGAGAATCCCAGCCTCCCCATAGCCTTGCCCACCCAGAGGAATAGCAAACGTTTCCGACTGGTGAAAAAAATGGGTCTGCATACACAGGGAAGTGGGGCTGGGAAGCTGTGATCCTTCCGAAGTTATAAGCAAAATGGTGCATGTTACCAAAGATCTGTGCTTTTTTCTGGGGAGGCCGGGTTACAGATGAGCTTGTGGCCCAGCCCCTGCACTCAAGGATCATCTCCCAGGCTGGATGAGGAGATAGTGAATCCTGTATAAGGAGCTCTAGCATAAGGCAGGATGAGACACTCCATGACGTAGTCTCCCTGCATTGGGAGGTTTTCCCCAAGCACTAGCTTTCAATGAGTGTCGAAGAGCATCAACTATCAGTCTGGCCTTCTAGTTTCACCTGTTTGAAGCATGGGTCTGCCCTGCAGTGACTGGTATCCCTGGGGTCAACACTCAAGTAGCTCTGGTGTGTCAGCAGTGATGCTGAGCTTGGCAAGAGGTCCCCAGGTTACCACCTGATTTTCCGGTGAAGAAGGATGTTGGAGCCTTCCCAGGCATGGACTGCACTGAGAACCCCAGCAGGGCCTTGGCCCAACCTGGGCTGACAGATCACCTGTGGTCTCAGTTTGCATGGCTGTGGGGAAAGCCATAGTGGCAAATGACAATTCACAGTGTGGCTGGGCTCAGGACAACCATGTTGGTCAAGTGAGGGGGCACTACTGTTATGGAAGAACTAACTTCGTCTTTCTGGCTTCTACTTTCCATGTTTTAAAAACAAAATTGCTTGGTTTTTTAGGAATTTCCTGAAAATAACATAGTAGCTAACATTTATTGGAATAATCACTCTAGAGTAATTTTCCTGGGACAGCCATCCAGAAGCAATTTCTTTTGCATCTGGGGAGGAAGTGTTTGCTAAGCCAGCTGGCCAGCACTAGAGACTTCTAGCCTGGGCTTCCTCCAGGGGAGGTGAGGGCCCCTGCAGGAGCAGCCTCAGGCTTACCTTCCCTCATTTTGTGCCCCTCACGCATGCTTAGGGGCTGGAGATGCAGCACATAGCTTGTGTCCCCAAGGGGCTAGCCTTCTGGGTAGAGACACAGGACAGAGACAAGCATTCAGGTACGATTCAAGGCAGCATATGCTAAGTGTCAGTGAGGAATGGCAGAATTCCTCTCCTTTTGGCATTTTGAAGCTCAGATGAACTAATGTATGTGAAGGAGAAGCTTTCAGGCAAGTACTGCACATTTATGGAAAGATTGGAACCACCTGATTATTTCTTGAAAAATGGCCTTGTAGTAGCCTTCTCTGCAAGGCAACTTCCTCCTCCCACAGTTCTCACACTGTTGTCAGAAAGTTGCGGTTTTTAACTTTTTGCTTGTCTTGGAGTCAGCTTAGGGTAGGCCTGAGTTAGAGAACACTGCTTGGTGTGCCCCTCCGTGGGCCTGGCTGAGAGCAGCCAGCTGGGTCAAAGGACACAGACAGTGCTCTAGACAGACTCCTGTGGATCGTCCATAGTCTGTCTGTCCCTTTCTGGACTGTGGACCATGTCTCAAGCCTGCTTCTTAATTCTGTTATCTCTTGAAATCATCTGCTGATCTCCAGCTTTTCTGCTACCCCCAATCCAGGTACCATTCCTTCTTACCTGGATGTCTGTAACAGCCTCCCCGCTGTCTTCTGCCTTTAGTCAGTTCTTCAGATAGCAGCCAGAGGAACATGTTAAAAATAGGAATTTAACCATGTCATTGTACTGCTTAAAACTTTTGGATGCTACAAGCCAACTATACCTAACAGAACACTCCACCTAGCAACAGCAGGATACACATTCTCCTCAAGTGAACATGGACCATTCTGTAGGATAGACCATATGTTAGGCCACAAAACAAGTCTCAATAAATTTAAAAATATTGAAGTCATATAAAGTACACTCTCTGACCACAGTGGAATGAAACTAGAAATCAATAACAGAAGGAAAACGGGAAAATTCATGAATATGTGGAAAATAAACAACACACTCTTAAACAAACAATGGGTCAAAGAAGAAATCACAGGGAAATTAGAAAATACCTTGACATTAATGAAAACAAAAACACTTACTAAAGCTTATGGGATACAGTTAAAGTAGTGCTTAGCAGGAAATTAATAGCTGTAAATGTCTAGATTAAAAAAGGTCAGTCAATAACTTTACACCTTAAGGAACTAGAAAAAGAAAATAAAACTAAACCCAAAAATAGCAAAAGAAAGGAAATAATAAAGATTATAGTGGAGATAAATGAAATAGAGAATAGAAAAACAATAGAATCAATGAAACCAAAAGTTGGTTCTTTGAAAGATCAATTAAATTGACAAATATTTAGCTCGATTAAGAAAAAAAAGAGAAAACTCAAATGACTAAAATCGGAAAAGAAAGTGAGGACATCACTACCAACCTTACAGAAATAAAAAGAATTAGAAGAGAAAACTATGGACAGTTGTACACCAACAAATTAGACAGCCTAGATGAAATGGAAAAATTCCTAGAAATGCACTAATTACCAAAACTGACTCAAAAAGGAATAGAAAATCTCAACAGACCTATAGTAAGTAAAAAGATAGAATCAGTAATCAAAAACTTCCAGACAAAGAAAATCCCGGGACCAGATGGCTTCAGTGATGGATTCAACCAAATATTTAAAGAAGAATTAACGTGAATCTTTCTTAAACTCTTTAAAAAAATAGAGGAGTAGGGAACACATCCTAACTTATTCTGTGAGTCTAGCCCTGATAATAAAGCCAAAAAAGACACCACAATATCCCTTATGAATATATATGCAAAAATCCTCAAGAAAAACTAGCAAACCAAATCCAACAGCATATTAAAAGGATTATACACCATGACCAAGTGGGATTTGTCCCAGGAATGCAACAATGGTTCAGCATATAAAATCAGTCAGTGTAATGCACCACATTAATAGACTAAAGAGAAAAAAAACATGATCATCTCAACTGATGCAGAAAAAAGCAAAGAAAAAGAATAATCTCTTTAACAAATGACACTGGAACAATTGAATATTCACATGGAAAAGAAATGAAGTGAGACCCCTACCTCATACCGTACATAAAAATTAACTCAAAATATATCAATGACCTAACTATAAGAGCTAGAAATATAAAACTCTTAGAAGAAAATATAAGAGTAAATTGTCATGATCTTGGATTTGGTAATGGTTTTTTAAGGTATGACACCAAAAGTACAAGTAACAAAAGAAAAAATAAATTGGACTTCATCAAAATTAAAAACTTCTGTGTATCAAAGAGCACTATCAAAAAAGTGAAAAGACAACCCATAGAATGGGAGAAAATATCTGAAAATCATATATCTGATAAAGGTCTACTATCTAGAATGTCTGTAGAGCTCTTACAACTCAACAACAAAAAAGACAACCCAATTAAAAAATATGCAAAACACTTGAATAGACATTTCTCCAAAGAAGATATACCAACAAGCACATGAAAAATGTTCAGTATCATTAGTCATTAGGAAAAAGTAAATCAAAACCACAGTGAGATATCACTTCACACCACTAGAATGACTACAATAAAATGAAAAAAAAAAAAAAAAGTGGAAAGTAACAAGTGTTGGTGAGGATGTGGAAAAATTGGAACTCTCATGTATTGCTGGTGGGAATGCGAAATAGTGCAACCTCTATGGGAAACAGTTCCGGCGGTTCCTCAATAAGTTAAATGTAGAATTACCATATGACCCAGCAATTCTGTTCTTTGGAATATACCCGGAAGGATTGGAAACAAGTGTTCAAACAAAAACTTGTGTGAATGTTCATAGCAGTGCTATTCACAATAGCCAAAAGGTAGAAACAACTAATGTCCATCAACAGATGAATGGATAAATTACATGTGGTATAGCCATTGTAATGGAATATTATTCAGCAATGAAAAGAATGGAGTACTGATACATGCATGCTACAACGTGGAAGTACCTCAAAAACATTATGCTCAGTGAAAGAAGCCAGTCACAAAGGGCCACACATTATATGATTCCATTTATATAAAGTATCCAGAATTGGCAAATCCATAGAGACAGAAAGCAAATTAGTGGTTTCTAGGGGTGCAGGGAATGGGGGAATGGAGAGTGATTGCTTAGTGGGTACAGAGTATTCTTTAGGGATGATGAGAATGTTCTGGAACTAGATGGTGATGGTTGTTCAAAATTGTGAATTTACTGTCACTGAATTGTACACTTTAAATTTGTTACGTATATTTTACAAAACAAACAAACAAAAAAAGACCTCTTGCCTAAGCTCTTAGGATAGAGCCCACGCTCCTCACTGTGCTTGGCTGTAAGGCTCTGTGTGATCCGGCTCTGCTGGCAGCTTCATCTCCTCCTTCTCTCCCCGCCTCACTCCCTGTGCTCAGCTCCTGCTTCAGGGCTTTGTGCTTGCTGGTTCCTCTGCCTGGGACCCTCCTGCTCCTGCCCTTGGCCTGCCTGGCTCCCATCCTTTCTAGGTCTCAGCTTAATGTCACCTCAGAGAGTCTTAAGCTGTCCCCGTCTCTCAAGAGTTCTCTCTGTACTTATCACTGCAACCCGCAGTTATTGACCGATTCGTTTATTTGCTTATGGTCTATCTCCTCAACAAAATAAAAGTTCCTCGAAAGCAGAGATCTTGTACAACTTGTTTCCATGATGACCCCAGGGCCCAGCATGGAGCCTGGCACTTGGGTCGGTGCTCAGCAAGGAGCTGTTGTGAGGCCAGGGTACATAGAAGCTGTGACACCCTCAGCCGTGCCAGAATCTTCATTGGGAAGAACTAAGGTGTTGTAGTTTCTCTATACCGGTCATTACTGGCACAGATGAAGGCTGGAGAAAGGAAAACCAGCAGAGCTTGCTCATATTGAATGTGTGATGGGTCAGGTCACGTGACTGAGAACATAGACTCGTTTTCACTGGCGCTGGAAGGTGTGTGTAGAGCCAGTGGTGGAAGTAATGAGAACAATTTCTGCTTAGTCTGAGAAACAAAGTAGAGTGGCTGCTAGGGCAGGGAAAGGTAAGGGACATACAGGGTAGATTCCAGCAGAGGGCTGGGTGGGTCTGGCGGTGCTCAGGTACTGTGTTTCTGGGCTAACTTTGCATTTCTTTAACTGTTTTTCAAATTTGGTAGAATGTTCTGTGGTACTGTGGACAGAACGCTGAGCCAAGGGCCAGGAGTCCTGTGGTCCTGACTGTAGTCTGACACTGAGCAAGCCGCCGTCTCTTGGGGCCTCAGTTTCCTCATTTGTAAAGTGAGCAGTTGGCTGAGCTTCTCACATTCAGCTCTGGGGTCTTGGTCAAACCAGTTAAGGTTTCTGAGCTCCGGTTTTCTCATCTGAAAAATGGTAACGACACCCCTGCTCCGTTGTTGGATTACCTGACACCGTGTGGAACACGGATAACACTGCATGTGCAACCATTTCATTCCTCTTCCCAGAGCTGTTGTCTACTGGTGGCAGACGATGTGACATCCTCACCCAGGGAAGTCAGGTGTCTAGGCTGTTTGCAAGGTGAAGGGAAAGTGCTGTGTCTCAAGATGACCTAACCCCAACGCCAGACATTTGCCTGAAATGTGGAGAAGCAGCCCCAGAGGGCTGTGTCTCTGGGAAGTCATCCCCCCTCCCCCCACAGGGACATGCCACTGGTGATTGCAGGGAGGACAGGTCATGGCCATCTCAGGTGCATGACTGTGCCTCCTGAGGGAGGGCCTCTGTCAGTCAGAGACAGGTCCGTGTGCTGGGGCAGTGCCCCGTCCCGTGCCAGCCCATGGGCCTTCCACTGTGGGACTTATGTGGAGCTGGCTCCCCCACCATGGCTCGCCAGGACTGGGTGTTGGAGGAGCCCTCCTGGAGCCCCACCTTTCAGCAGCACCCATCTGCCTCCTGCTCGCTTCAGATTGACTGTCCCCTTGAGTACCTGAAATTTGGCTTTTCAAAGTCTTCCAGTTTTATATTTGTAGCCTTCACTTGCCGGTTGCCTAAAATGAGCAGAAGGAAGAAACACTTATTTCTAGACCACAATATAATAATTTTTATCATATAAAAAAAAAATCTCCTGGCGGACTTCTGAGCGGAATATGCTCTTGTACATGAATCTTTCAGAGGGCGTGAACATCATTTAAATGGCACGACCCTACATGAACTTAAACGTTGTGAACAAGGTGTGTGCAGCTCTCAGGGAGGCTGAGACCTGCCTGTGAACAAGCATAAGGTCAGGTGGAAAGTGGCTGGTGCCCTGAGGAGAGGAAGGGGAGGCTACCTGTAGGAGAGAAGACCTGAGCCGGGCTTTGAGGAATGGAGAAGAGTTTGAAATATAGAGATGAGATGAGGAGGGCAGGGAAGAAGGAAGACCATCCAGGCAACGGGAATGGCTGGAGCAAAGGGGTGGATATGTTCAGGGACCTTGGAGACTCTCGTGACTGAAGGCATCCCGTGCATACAGGCTGTAGCATCTCTCAGCCTGGCAGTCACCAGGGAGATTTGGCATCAGCCTGGTAGGGTGGCCTCTTTGCTTTCTTCCTCAGGGCTGAGGGGCTCACCTTGGCAGGACCTGTGACTAGAGCCTCCATCTGTCCTGGGACACAGAGGGCGATGGATGCGAGGACTGGACAGACTCAGGCCAGAGCAGAGGAGGAGAGGAGGCAGGGCCGCTGCTGTCCTCAGGAGCAGCCCCAACACAGCTGAATGATCCCCTACCCAAGAAATTTGCATTTTATGGTTTGAACACTGGGGTTGTTTGAGTTCCTTTGCAAAAGGGTTTGGTTAACAGCTGACACTGGGCTTGTGCACAGGGGAAGGCCAGATGTGCCTATAGCTTACCCAGGGGGAAACAGATTATTTACACATATTTCAAGTTGTTAATAAGGAGTTGAAAGCAGTGAAGTAACTGTTGTATCCAAGTGTTATGACACATGGACCAGACCCAGAACAATCAGAAGTACAGAGTACTTGCAAAAATGATATACTGACATAATTGCTGAATCTTTCTTTTTGCTACATGGAAAAAAGGAGAAATTTTTCTTTTGATCTTTTTATAAATAATTACGAAAAGAAATGGACTTTAGCTGAAAATTGTGCAGACTTTGCCCAGTGTGTGAGGATACTCTCAAACTCCCCAGATGTTTTCATGTGATGCTGTTTATGCTTCTTCACTTATTATCGACACTACCGTAACCATAACCAGTTGCTGTCAGGTCGACTCTGACTCATGGCAACCCCATGCGTGTCAGAGTAGAACTGTGCTCCATAAAGTTTTTATTATCTACACTAGAAGTCTCCTTTTCTGTGAAAGAAGGGAAAACGATCATGTGAGGTCACACTAAGGGAAGATGTCCCTTATGCACTAAAGTGTGTGCATGTGTTATCCAAGGTGCCTTGATTAATGTCCTCCTACATCCCAGGGGCTGAGCCAGGTGCAGGGAATTCAGAGATAAACGTGTACAGGATTGGGCCGGGCCTTGGAAGAGCTCACCGTCTTGGGTGGGAGGAAGCCACTACGTAGGCAGCGTTGTGGAGTGTGGGTGCCACCAGTCCTGCAGAGGGAGAGAAGAGCCCCGTCTGGGTACATTAGGAGGCCAGGGATGCAGGGACACCTGGCCTGGAATTCCCCAGGGATAGGGAGCTGGCACGAGACTCATGCCAGCACCTTGGGCTGGCAGACAGTAAGGACAGGTGAGGAGGCCTTCCTGTGGAAGGAGGGGTTACATGAAGGGACTGCAGACCGGGACCCACACACTAACTGAGAAGAACATGTACTTTGCATGAAGCTACACTTCTGTTTGACTTCAAAACAAAACGAAACAAAAACCCATTGCTATCTAATTGATTCCAACTCACGGCAACCGTGTGTGTGTCAGAGTAGAACTGCCCATAGGGTTTTCTTGGCTATAATCTTTATGGAAGCAGATCACCAGGCCTTTCTTCCGTGACACTGCTGGGTCATGGGTTTGAACAGACCGTCTTTAAGTTAGTAGTCAGGTGTAAACCACTTGCTCCACTCAGGGACCTTTTCTGTTTGATTGTTGTTAGGTGCCATTGAGTTGGTTCTGACTCAGAGCGACCTTACTTGATTGGTTGTCCTTTATTCAGAAATGAGGGTCTTCTTACTTGGCATAGTTTTAAAATCTTTCATTTATGAAGGGACAGTGTGTCATTTTTGTCCTTAATTTCCTTGGGAGAATAAAATATGGTGTCTCTTTTGTCAAATTACTTAATGTTCTAAACTTTGAGAAACCCTGGAATACCAAGTCCTGTCTATGTGGTTGGACAGTGATCAGGGCATGAGGGACTGGCGCTGGGAATTGTCACCTTCCTTCCCTGTGCTGGGCCTCTCTGGAGAGCACCTTCCCCTTCCCTCAGTCACTGGCTCTGGGCATGGGGACACGGGCCCTCCCTTGTCCTAGGACATTCAGCTGCAGGCCTTGGACTGGCCCTGCCCTGCCCAGGTCCCAGGTCCCCAAGCCTCAGGAAGCAAGGAGTGGTAGGTAGCCCATTGAGTAGAGAGCCCTTCCCCCCGCAGGGACTGTCCCAGCAGCTGAGTGCAGGCAGGATGCTCAAGCTCTCCAGCTCCCTGGCTCCCAGCCCCTACCCACGTCCTGAGGAGTGTGGCTGGTTCTCGAGGTGCTTCTGGTCTCTTCTCCCACATTGTCTTTGGGAAAGAACAGTTGGGTACCTCTAATCCTCTGTCCGTTTTCATTCTTTTTAGAGCCAAAGGTCAAAGAGGTAAAATCTTTTCATTCTTTCTGCAGGTGAAGCCTCTTTTGGAGGATTTAGCCTCCTCCCTGCCATCCTGGATTGATTCTAGGAATAATTAAATATGCAGCCAGCTCACAGGCCAAACTGGCTCACCTACAGTGAGGCCTGCTGACTGTGCCTGCATGCAGGGCAGCTAGAAGTGTCCAGGGGAGTTAAGCGGGCAGACAGGTAGGTACTCCTAGGTTGGCTTCTCCAGCCCCACCTTGCCCTGGCCACAGAGAGGGCTTGACTCCACCCACACCTCAAAGGCTGCTTCAAGGTGACAGGCAGATCTGAAGTCCTGCCTCAGCTAAGCTCTGAGTCTGTTTTCTCCAATCAGCTTTCTTCCCTGCCCTGCCCTGGTGCCTGGCTGGGGACCCTGATTGAGACAGGCCTGGGACCTGCCACCGTCCTGCTGCCTGGCTTGGACCCTGTGGTGGGGACCACCCAGCTAGTATACTCTGATCCTGGCTCCTCACTGCACCCAGACCATGTGACTTCTCCTGGCCCTGCCTCTGCCCTCCCATTGGCAGGGACTTCATGGCAGCTCCACCTGGTCCCTTTGGCCGGCTGCACTGACCGTCACTGTGGAGGTGCCTCCAGGAGCAAGGTCAGAGAGCCAAGGCCCCGCAGGAGCAGACCTGTCAGGGCTGGGCTGGTTGCCCAGGTGGTTTGGAGAGGGCTGGAGCTGGGCCTCCTGTTTGCGTGCGTCAGCCACCATGTGTGTCTGGGCCTCAGCACCCTGGGTACCCTTGTCCTCCATACCACATTACAGTGAAGGCTCACAGAACCTCTGACAAGGGCTTTGCTTATTTTGGCAACCACCATATTTCTGTTGGTTTACATATTTTAAATTGAGAGGTTTTTTTTTTTTTCCTCCTCATGTATCGTCCTTACTGCTTCTTAGGAAGAAATGAATCTACCATCATCCTATTACCCTTAGCCACTGCGTCCCACTGCCAGGCTGCCCTCTGCTCATCCACCAGGCCTAGGCCTCCTCCCCCTCCCTGACCTTCTCCCTCACACCCCCACCTATTCTGTGGCAAGCTCCTCCTCCTCACACCCACACCCTGTGCCTTCTCCAGGACTCTGTCTGTCTCCTTGGCCAGTGCAGTCCCATCCCATGGGCCTCAGGATGGGGGCCTCTTTGTGTTCTGGAACTGCTCTGCAGGGCTCCGGCCTCACCTGACACCCCTTTTCCACTGTCCTAGGCCAGGTGGTGACCTACCCAGCCCTGGCTGCCAGTTCTGGATAGTTTTGGCCATCTACTCCTAGAGCTGGACCCTGCCCCACCTGAAAGCCGTGAATTGACTGTTGTCACTTGCTGACCACAGCTTTTGTCCTTATCATCCTCAAGCCTCACAGAGCCCCCCTGTCCTCCAACCGCTCTTGCCTTCTTCCTGTCAGCCAGCCCTTCCTGCTGGCAAATGCATGAGGAAAGGCACTGAGTTTTCTGAGGGGTCAGGCAGCCCCAGGGCTGGGTGATTTGCTATTTAAGTAGCCTCTGAAACACAGAGGCTTTTCTGACTTTAGGAAGCTGTATCTGGGTCCACACATGCCATCTGGTGGCTGGATCGAGCTCTCTGATGGTGTGCTGGCTGGCAGGGCTGCCTTGCACAAGTGTTTACTCACTCACTTGTCTTCTTAAGGCCCTCATAGGGTCATCAGAGTGGGGCATCTTCAGGGAGAAGAATCCAGTTGGAGAAAGAGCATCTACCTAGCGTACCCCTCCCTCTGAGCAGGGCAGACCAGGGCCCAGTGACGGGTGGCCGTGCCCACCTCTAGTGTTCCCCTCTCCACACAGCTCGATCCTCCAAATTCTTCTTCATGAGATTGCCTCCCCACCCACCTGTGCAGTCCTCAGCCTCACCAGGGCCCTTGGCCACAGAGCCTCGTCCCTTGGCCGGCATACCCCTCCATCTTCAGCTGTGCCTCAACATGGAAGCACCTGTCTTCCTGCGGCCTGTCTGCAGCAGTCCTGTCACCTCCCCGCTACAGCGACCTCTAGACCCTATTGACCCTGATTCAGTGATATTAGAGTCAAATGCTGGCCATTTTGGGCCACCACAGCAGCTGCCCTTCCAGCGTCCTTCTAGACCTCTGACTCCTCATCCATCGGCTGCCTTCTTGCTTCTCAGTCTTACTCACTAGCCTGACCTTGCGCCATCCCATGGCCCCTCAGGGCAGGCTCTTCCTCTCAACCCTGGTTGTCAACACTTCCATCATGCTCATGAGCCCTCCACCTGCCCGTCAGGCAGCCTTGGAACCAGACAGCCCCGGGCTTGAATCCTGACTCTGTCACTTATTAGATGGGTCACTTTGGCAAAGTCACTTGACCACTCGTTCTTCTGTTTCCTCACCTGTAAAATGTGTTTAATGATAAAGGCCTCTTACGGTTGTCAGAAGGAATATATTCAATCATGTTACAAACTGCTCGGCACAACTGGTGTGTGCTGGCTGCTCAGTTGATCACAGCAAGGTGGTTGTTCGATTCTGCACATTCTACCTTCAGGCAGGGATGGAGGGCCCTTCTCTGAGCCCGGGTGCACATGCCATATAGCTGAGCCCTGGAGCAGCACCCGCCAGCCTTATAGACTAGCATCACCTCAAACCCATGGTCCCATCTTCTGCTGGGCCTTCAGCAGTGCCTGCTCCCCTCATGTGAGCTCCCAGCCAGCTTCCTCTCCCATCTCCCAGTGGCTCGTGAAGTCCTTGCCACTGTCTTCATATCTTTACCACCGCCTCCTGCCACCCCAGCAAAGAACCTTGCCTGGTCACTGGTAGATCAAAGAGAAGTCCTCATTTAGACACCTCAGCTTGCTACCATCAGACTGACCAGCCTGCCTGTCGTGTGTGACTCCGGTGAAGATGGAGTGAAGATGTTTCTCCTCAGTGGCCTGGGACCATTGTCTCCCTCTGGTTCCAGTGCTATTCCCTTCTGTCTCCTGTAGCTCCAACCTCTCTACTGGCTTTTTCCCACTGCATAAGACCCACCACCCACTGCCTTGCAGCTGCCCTCGCCAAGATCTCAGGTCACCTTCCGGAGGTGGCATTTGGCTAAGAAGTAAACGTAGGAGTCAACCTTGACTCCTGACTCTCCCTCACCTCTCACGTTCAGCTAGTCACCAGGTCCGGGCAGCACCAGCCTGCAACAGTTTCACATTTGCTTGCAGCCCTCCATCTGCATGATCTCCACCCTGTTTCAGCTACCCAGCCTCCCAGGTTCTAGACTCCAGAGTCCTCCAGGGAAGACTCGCCCCAACAGCCAAAGTGATTCCGTGAAGATGCAGTTCTGCTCAGTTCCTGTTCCAGGTGGCATAGAGTAAGCACATTTCACTCTGTCTCTCCCACTGAATGCAGCTATAAAACCTGGACAGACTGCATGGAGCAGCTATTTGAGCACCCTGAAAATTAAACAGCAGTAGGCAAATTGGAGAATAAGATCAGAATTTGAGGTACCACAGAACAGGTGGTCAGTTTATAATTTTTTTCCTCCAGTATCTCCCAGCCCGGACTTGTGAGATCTGGAGGTGAGCATCAGTGGACAGAGAACTCCAGGAGAAGGAGCAGGAGAGGGTCTCCTGGCAGGGGACAGGGGACACAGGTGTCTAAAACTGATGGTGGGAGACCTTCCTCTCTGATTAGAAGAGCTGTGGCCCCAAGAGGGTGAGTGAGCCCCCACTGCGTTTTTCTCTCTCTCTTCCCACCACTTGGTCCCGGATATGAGTGCAGTGGTGGGAAGTGGACAGCATGGAGGGGTAAATAAAACTCCAGAACTGGACAAGAGGACTATAAAAGGGAGCCCTAGGGAACCATACCACCACCCTCTGTCAGTTTGTCATACCATGAACTAAAAAACGAGGCCCTAGGGAACCAGATCTGTCAGTTTGTTGTACTGTGGTGGCTTGCATTTTCCTATAATACTGGAAGCTATGCCACTGGGCTTTTGAACACCAACAGGGCCACCCATGATGGACAACTTTCAGCAGAGCATCTAGACTAAGACAGACTAGGAAGAAAGGCCTGGTGATCTACTTCCAAAAATTAGCAACAGAGTATTGTCCAATATACTGCTGGAAGATGCGTCCACCAAGGTGGAAGACACTGAAAATGCACGGTGGCTGCAACAATGGACTCAAGCATACCAACGACTGTGAAGATGGCACAAGACCACGTAACATTTTGTTCTGTTGTACTTGGGGTCACCATCAGTCAAGTGAATTCAGTGGTGATTAACAACAACAACAAGGAACCAGAAAGTACCAAGGAGATCATGGAGAGAAAGGGTATTGGGAAAGTGATGCCATAAAGTTATTTATGAACTATTGGGCTCACCTCCAAGCTGCATGTGTATGAATCTGATCCAAAATGGCACACTAAAGACTTTGAGAACTGAACTAAAAGATAAGTGACCACGCAGGGCCCTGTGGCCACTGGATGGTACACATGTAAGACAGATTCAGATAAGCAAAGGCTTTAAAAATGGAACTGACAGTGAACCCATAACCCAGAATAGGCTGGTCAGAACTTACAGCGTGAACCCACATGGGTCTATTGCCTACTGAAACAAAAGTATGAAGTTACCAACATCACAAATGAGTACTATAAACATCTCTGTCCATGTCAATTTTTTCAACTTACATAGATGAAATAAACCAATTCGTAAAAAATTACAAACTTCTAAAACTCACCCAAGATGAAATGGATAAACTGAATAATCCTATAACTATTAAAGAAATTGAATTTATAGTTAAAAACCTTCCCCCACCAAAATCTCTAGGTCCAGGTGATTTCACTCATGAAGTCTGTTAAACATTTGAAAGAGAAATAACACTATTTCTACTCAGTCTCATCCAGAACATAAAAGAGGGAATACTTCCCAACTCATTTTATGAGGACAGCATTACCATGATGCCCAAACCAGACAAAGACAAGAAAAGAAAATTTTAGGTCAATACCTTCCATGAACATAGATGCAAAAACTTCAACAGTATATTGCAAATTGGATCCAGCAATATATAAAAAGAATAATACAACATGATCAAGTGGGGTTCATATTAGGTGTGCAGTGCGAGTGCAATATTGAAAAAAAAGTCAGTAGTCACCATATTAACAGTCTAAAGAAGAAAAACTGCATGATCATAACAATTGTTGTAGAAAAAGCATTTCACAAAATTCAACATCCACTCATGATAAAAAGCTCTCAGCAAACTAGAAATTTCTGCCACATGATAAAGCATCTACAACTTACATCATACTTAATGGTGAGAGATTGGATGCTTCCCCCTAGGATCAGGAACACGACAAAGATGTCCACTCTCACCACTCATATTCATCATCATACTGGAAGTCCTAGCCAGTATATTAAAGCAAGAAAAGGAAATCAAAGCTATACAGATTGGAAAGGAAGAAATAAACTACCCTATTGGTAGATTACATGATTGTCTATGTAGAAAATCCCAAGGAATCTACAAAAATATTCCTAGAATAAGGGAGTTCAGCAAGGTCACAGGATACAGGATAACACACAAAGATTAATAATACTTCTGTGTACTACCAATGAGCAATTGGAAACCAAAATTTAAAGAAAAACAAAACAACGTCTTCCCCAGTAAAAGGCTTAGGTATAAATATAACAAAACATATGTAAGATCTGTACGCTGAAAACTACAGAACACCAGTAAAATAAATTAAAGACCCAAATAAATGGAGAGACATACCATGCTCGTGGATCAGAAGATTCAACAGAGTAAAATTGTCAATTCTCCCCAAATTAATCAATAGATTTAATGCAATTTCAGTAAAAATCCTAGCATTCTTGTCAGTGTAAACAAGCTGATTCTAAAATGTATGTGGAAAGGCAAAGGAACTTGAATAGCTAAAACAATTTTGAAAAGAATAAAGTTGGAATAATCTCCTGATTTTAAAACTTATTTTAAAGAAACAGTAGTCAAGATGGTGTGGTATTGATGAAGAGATAGATACATAGATGAATGGAACAGAATAGAGAGTTCAATAATGGACCCACACAAACATGGCAAATTGATTTTTGAGAGATGCAAAAGCAATTCAGTTGAGAAAGGATAGCCTTTTCAAAAAATGGTGTTGGGACAATTGGACATCCATGTGTACACTATACAAAAAATATCTTGAACTAAACCTCCCACCTTGTACAAAAATTAAATGAAAATGAAAACCACAAAATTATAGAACTTTTAGAAGAAAACATAGAAAATTTTTGTGACTTTCGGTTAGACAAAGAGTTCTTAACACATGAAATCAAAAGCACAGTCTATAAAAGAAAATATTGATAAATTGTACTTTATCAAAAATTTAAAACTTTTGTTCTGCCAAAGATGCTGTTAAAGAAAAGATATGCTGCTGACTGGGAGAAAGTATTGTCAAATAACATATTCAACAAATATCTTGTATCCAGAACATATAAAGAACTCTCAAAACTCAACAGTAAAAAAAGAACTCCTCAAAAACTCATAGAACTAGTAACTGAGTTCAGCAAAGTCATAGTACACAAGAGCAACACTCCAAAATAAATCATACTCCTGTATACTAGCAGCAAACATGTGGAAACAAATTTAAAACATAATACCATTTGCAATTGCTCCCTCTGAATTGAACTACTTAGGTTTAAATCTAACAAAACATGTATGGCACATGTATGCTAAAAATTACAAAATGCTGATGAAAGAAATCAAAGAAGATCTAAATAAAATGGAGATACATACCATGTTTATGGATTGAAAGACTCAGTATTGTAAAGGTGTCATTTTCCCCAAAATTCATCTATTGGTTTAACACAATTTCTATCAGAATCCCAGCAAGGTTTTTTGTTGATATAGACAAGCTGATTTTAAAATTTATATGGGAAGGCAAAGGAACTTAAATAGCTAAAACAATTTTGAAAAAGAAGGATTAAGTGAGAGAAATCACTCTGTCTGATGTTAAGACTTACTATATAGTTATAGTAATTAAGAGTGTGATTTTGGCAGAGGAGCAGAGACGCATAGATCAATAGAACAGAATTGAGAACCCAGAAATAGACCAAAACAATCACGAACATACCCAATTTATTTTTTATAAAAGTGCAAAAGCAATTCAATGAAGGAACAATAATGTTTTCAACAAATGATGCTGGAGTAATTAGACATCCATACCTGGTGGTGTAGTGGTTAAGAGTTTGGCTGCTGTCTTAGGCTGGGTTCTCTAGAGAAGCAAAACCAGTAAAGCATATAAATATCTATATAGAGAGATTTCTATAAAGGAAATGGCTCACGCTGTTGTAGAGGCTGGAACGTCCCAAATCAGTGGGTCAGGCTGAAGGCTTCTCCTGATTCATGTAGCCACAGAGGCTGGCGGACCCAAGACTGGCAGGTCAGAGAGCAGGGCTCTTACAGGCTTCGAAAACTGACAAATCCCAAGATTGGCAGGCAAGACCGCAAGTAAGCTGCTAGCTCAAGAACCAGAGGACAGATGAACAGGAGCCAGCTGTAGGATCCAGAGCGAGCAAAAGCCCATGAGCCTTGCCAGAATGTCCACATATATTTGATGTGGCCCACATGCCCAAGGAAACTCCCTTTCAACTAATTGGCTACTCATTGCAGATCCCATCATGGGAGTGATCACATTATATCAGATCTCATCATGGAGAGAATCATGGCCCAGCCAAGTTGACATGCAATGCTAACAGACACAATCCACCCCTTGTCAACTGGCACCTGTACACATCTCCTTAAACCATACATAAGCTCTGAGTAAAGACAATTATAAAGTCATGCTTGTGCCTAACATGATACAGTGAGCATATATACAATTGAATATGCACTAGCCCTGTTTACATCTTATATTTTATACGTGAAGAAAACAAACATTTGATGCACTCATACAAGGAAGAAATACTCATAACAATTACAGTCCTCACTTCTGCAACTTGTCACATGGTCGAAGCTGGTATTTAGAACAACCTTCTTCCACCAACCATTCTGTATTCCCTTTACTCTCAGCAAGCACCTCAGCTGGTCATGGTTCTTTGCCTGGTGGGGTGACCCAAACCTTCATTCCTAAACAGTTTGGGCCATTAATAGTCCATGTCGGAATTGGGTTGCTGTGGTTTTCCATTGACTTTAATCACAGGGCATAGTATACTAAGAGATGCCTTAAGGGATCTTGTGCATTCCAGACATACTCTTCTTTACCTCCATTATGTAATATCAGTCTGATTTCCAGCCAGTATTGGTGACTCCCTTCTTCCCCTGTTGATCCAGAGGCATAAGAGTCCAAAGTGGCCAGGTAGCATTCACAACTTCCAGTTCAGTTGAATATGTGTCTCCTGGTGGGAGCATTCCTCCTTTTGGAATGAAGACCTCTAGACCTGCAGAGCATAAGTCACTAGGGGTAATAGTGAGTGGTGCCACTCCCATTCCTATCCTTGATTCCTGGACCATGAATCCTGGCTCTGGGAGAAACAGTACCATATATTGGATGCTGGTTTAGAGCATATACAGCCTCCTGGAGAACATTGCCCCAACCCTGCGAGGTATTGCCACCTAGCTGGAGCCGTAATTTTGTCTTTAGAAGACCATTCCATTGTTCTATCAAGTCACCTGCTTCAGGATGATGGGGAACATGGTAAGACCAGTGAATTCCATGAGCATAGGCCCATTGCCGCACTTCATTTGCTGTGAAGTAGTCCCTTGGTTGGAGGCGATGCTGTGTGGGATACATGACAGTGGCTAAGGCATTCTGTAAGTCCACGGATGGTAGTTTTGGCAGAAGCATTGCATGCAGGGAAGGCAAATCCGTATCCAAAGTGTCTATTCCAGTAAGAACAAAATGCTACCCTTTCTGTGATAGAATTGGTCCAGTGTAATCAACCTGCCACCAGGTTGCTGGCTGATCACCTCGAGGAATGGTGCCATACTGGGGACTCAGTGTTGGTCTCTGCTGCTGGCAGATTGGGCACTCAGCAGTGGCTGTAGCCAAGTATGCCTTGGTGAGTGAAGTCCATGTTGCTGAGCCCATGCATAACCTCCATCTCTACTACCATGACCACTTTGTTCATGAGCCTCTTAGGCAATGGTCACTGACCATCCAGCCAAACCACTGGCCACAGCCCATGAATGAGTATACAGTCACACATCTGACGGTTTCTCCGTCCAACCAAAGTGAACAACCATGTGCACTGCATGAAGTTTTGCTCATTGGGAGGATTTCCCTTCACCACTGTCTTTCAGGGAGGTCCCAGAAAGGGGCTGTAGTGCTGCCGCTGTCCCTGCATATCACGCAGAACCATCTATAACCAGGCACGAGTTTTCTCTTCCTCAGTCAGCTGATCATAAGGAATTCCCCATGAGGCCATAGGTGCAGACTGGGAGATGGAAGGTAATGTGACAGGAGTGGAAACCATGGGCATTTGGGCTACATCCTCATGCAGCCTACTTGTGCCGTCAGGTCCTGCTCGGGCCTGATCTCATATATACCACTTTCATTTAATGATGGAGTGCTGCTGTGCACGTTCAACTTTATCACTGTTGGTCAGACAACGTCCAGTTCATGATGGGCAGCTCAGGCGGCTTGGTGACTTGGTGTCCCATGGTTAAGTGTTCAGTCTCTACTAAGGCCCAGTAACAAGCCAAAAGCTGTTTCTCAAAAGGAGAGTAGTTATCTGCAGAGGATGGCAGGGCTTTTCTCCAAAATCCTAAGGGTCTGTGCTGTGATTCACCAATAGGGGCTTACCAAAAACTCCAGATAGCATCTCTATCTGCCACTGATACTTCAAGTACCATTGAATCAGCTGGATCATATGGCCCAAGTGGCAGAGCGGCTTGCACAGCAGCCTGAACCTGTTGCAGAGCCTTCTCCTGTTCTGAGCCCCACTCAAAACTAGCAGCTTTACAAGTCACTTGATAAATAGGCTGGAGTAGCACACGCAAATGAGGGATATGTTGCCTCCAAAATCCAAAGAGGCCCATTAGGCCTCTTTGTTGTGGGAGCAGCCAGATGCAATAACTTATCCTTCACTTTAGAAGGAATGTCTAGACATGCCCCACACTACTGAACCCCTAGAAACTTCACTGAGGTGGAAGGTGCCTGAATTTTTGTGGGATTAATTTCCCACCCTCTAGTACACAAATGTTTTACCAATAAGTCCAGAGTCATTGACACTTCTTCCTTACTAGGTCCAGTCAGCATAATGTTATCAATATAATGGAACAGTGTGACATCTCATGGAAGGGAAAGGTGACTAAGGTCCCTGTGGACTAAATTGTGACATAGTGCTGGAGAGTTGATACAGCCCTGAGGTGGGACACTGAAGGTGTATTGTTGGCCTTGCCAGCTAAAGGCTAACTGCATCTGGTCATCCTTCAAAACAGGTATGGAGAAAAAGGCATTAGCCAGATCAGTAACTGCATACTAGGTGCCAGGAAATGTATTAATTTGCTCAAGCAATGAAACAACGTCTAGAACAGCAGCTGCTACCTGGTTAAGTTTTCGATAATCAACTATCATTCTCCCAAGATCCATCTGTTTATTGCACAGGCCAAATAGGTGAGTTGAATGGGGGTGTGGTGGAAACACCACCTGTGCATCCTTCAGCTCTTCGATGGTGGCAGTAATCTCTGCAGTCCTTCCAGGAATGTGATATTGCTTTTGGTTTAATATTTTCCTAGGTAGGGGCAGTTCTAATGGCTTCCACTTGGTTTTTCTGACCTTAATAGCCTTTACTCCACTTGTCAGGGATCCAGTGTAGGGGTTCTGCCAGTTGCTGAGTATATCTATTCCAATTATGCATTCTGGAAGTGGGGAAATAACTACAGGATGGGTTTGAGGACCCACTGGACCTACTGTGAGATAGACATGAGCTAAGACTCCATTAATAACCTGACTTCTATATACCCCCACTCTGACTGGTAGGCCACAGTGATGTTTTGAGTCTCCTGAAATTAGTGTCAGTTCAGAGCCAGTGTACAGTAATCCCTGAAAAGTCTGTTTATTTCCCTTTCCCCAGTGAACAGTCAGCCTTGTAAAAGGCCTCAGATCCCTTTGGGGAAGGCTGGGAGAAAGATTAGCAGTATACATTTTTGGCAATGTAGTGAGGTCCTTCTTCAAGGGGACCTAGTCTCCCCTCCATTCAAGGAGCTGTGGGTCTTTAAACTCACTCAGATCTGGGAATTGACTGAGGGACCGTGACTCTCTCTATCTGGCGATTCCAGTTAGACTGCTGTTCACTTGACCTAGAATTCTTCCGCTTGTACAGATCAAGTAAATAGTAGATTTCCTATCTATTTCACTCCTAGGGACACCATAACTGAGTAGCCATCACCAAGTCCATACAAGTCAGACTATTCTGATTATTGCTTTGACTCCACTCTCCATTACAGTAACCACACCCAGCTTGTCTTTGTCAATTGAGTGCTGCCACTTGGCCCCTACTTCCACAGGGTCCAGTCAGCCCCATTGTAGTTAGGTGTCTTAAATCAGTTAGGGCAATTCCCACTGTCAAATCTGATTTACATAAAATAGCAATCACAGCAGTCTTCAAGGATGCTGGGTCTCCCTTCACAAATTTTTTCCTGACTGTTGTGGTAAAAGTTGTGTCCTCTGGATACTCTCACGTGTGGGTCTGTGGGTCTAACCTGATAAATCAACTCCAGTATGCCAGTTTCCCTAAGGCTTTGAATACCTTCTGCAGTATACCAAGGCAGGTCTGGTACTTCAACTTGATTTAGTGTAGGTCACCTTCAGCGACCCAACCAAATAAACCTATTAGATCCTTTCCTAACTTCTGGAACTGAAACCTTGAATGAAGAATCTATGCTTCGTGGGCCCATGTCAATAAACTCAGACTGATCTATCTTTATGTTCCTTGCACCATTATCCCACACCCTTAATAGCCATTCCCACACAAATTTCCCAGTTTTTGTTTGTACATATTAGAAAAGTCAAGCAGTTCTTTTGGAGTGTAGCATACCTCCTCCTGGGTTACACTTTGTACTTCACCTTTTGGGTTTGCTGGGACTTTACAAGTCTAGAAGCCAAAATCGTTGTTTGGGATGTGTTTTAGAACATTCAGCATTGTCTTGTAAGGCATTTGCCTCAATGACTCAAACCAAGGCTCTTTAGACACAGCTGGGATAATCTCATTAGATGGGGGTGGAGGGGCTAATGGTTTTGCTCGGGAGGATGGCTTAGCAGACAAAGATGGAGTAATCTCTTCAGGTGGAAGTGAGAGGGTTCTATTGGCAGGAGGGATTCAGTGGAATTTAGAGGCTCAGTGTCTCCAGCCTCCGGACATCTGCCCATACATACATATCCCAAGTTTCAGAGTCCCATTTCTTCCCAATCACTGCCCTCACTTTAACTTCAGATACTACTCAAGGTTGGGAATTGAGTTGGTATTGTAATTTGGCCACTCTTATAAGACTCTGGGTTTGGTTTTTGGCAGTTTCAGCTCTGTTTCTACAAGAAATAAGGCTTTCATTCAAGGCACAATTGGAAACTTTGTGGTCAGTTATGCGATGCTTGAGCTCTGAAGCCCTCAGCTCAATTTTTTTATTTTACCACTTTGTTTAGCAAAATTAGGACCAACCGACCAGCTTCCTCATAGTTCTCATTAAGACAAAATTGTAGAAAGGTATCAAACATACAATCACCCAGAGCCTCATCTTTCACCAATACCTGATCTGTTGGTGGTGATATTTTGTGTATTTCTATTGCCACTTCACTCCATGGATTAGCAATGCCCTCTTTACTGCCGGAAGCAGAGTCATCAACATCTTTAAGGCTAACCAGACTTGAGAACCAATTTAGAAAACTCATCCTTACAATTTTTGTTTCTCTAGAACCACCCTTGGTATCGAATGTCTTAGTCTGGGTTTCGTAGAGAAGCAAAACCAGAAAAATGTAAAAGTATCTATATAGAGAGATTTATATAAAGGAAATGGCTCATATGGTTATCGAGGCTGTAATGTCCCAAATCCATGGGTCAGGCTGGAGGCTTCTCATGATTCCTGTAGCTACAGGGGCTGGTGAACCAAAGATCAGCAGGTCAGAGAGCAGGGCACTTTGTCACAGGCTGCAAAGACTGACGAATCCCAAGATCTGCTGGCAAGATCTCAAGTAAGCTGCTAGCTCAAGTCTCAAGAACTGGAGGACAGCCGAACAGGGGCCAGCTGTAGGATCCAGAGTGAACAAAAGCCCTCGAGCTCTGCCAGAATTTCCACTTATATTTGATGCAGGCCACACGCCCAAGAAACTCCCTTTCAACTGATTGGCTATACACAGCATATCTCATCATGGAGGTGATCACATTATATCATATCTCATCATGGAAAAGGTCACATCATCATACAACTGCCAGACTACATCTTAACTGCCAAACCACTGAGAATCATAGCCCAGCAAAGTTGACACACAACCCTAACGACCACAGCTGCTAACCAAAAGGTCAGCAGTTCAAATCCACCAGCCCTATAGTCTGTCCTATAGGGTCACCGTGAGTTGGAAACAACTCGATGGCAATGAGTTTTTTTACACACAAAAATAAATAAACCTCAACCTAAATATCACACTGTGTACAACTAGAACCTGCATACATTGCTGGTAGGAATGCAAAATGGTACATTCATTATGGAGAACAGTTTTACAGTTTCTTATAACATACTCTTACCT
Organism: Trichechus manatus latirostris; assembly: GCF_000243295.1. Taxonomy (NCBI): domain Eukaryota; kingdom Metazoa; phylum Chordata; class Mammalia; order Sirenia; family Trichechidae; genus Trichechus; species Trichechus manatus. The sequence continues at coordinate 1,486,761 of NW_004443997.1, forward strand.
TTATAAGCAGCACGCTCACTCCTAGGTGTTGAACCCTAGAGAAATGAAAACTTGTGTTCACAGAAACATCCTATACACATACAGCAGTTCTATTCATAATCACCCAAATTTGAAAATAACCCAGATGCCCTTCAGGAGATGAATGGATAAAGACTGTGGTACATCCATGCTACTCAGCAATAGAGATAAACAAATTGACACATGTAACAGCTTGGTTGAATCTGAAAGGCATTGTGCTGAATGAAAGAAGCCAGTGTCTAAAAATTACATGCTATACAATTCCATTTATATGACATTCTGGAAAAAGTGAAACTATAGGGATGAAGAACGGATCAGTGGTTGCCAGGGGTGAGGAGTGGGAGGAGGGTATAATACAAAGTTATAGCACAAGGGGGTTTTTTGGGGATGATGGGACTGCTCTGTAGCCTGATTGTGGTGTCTGTCATGAATCTATACACATATTAAAATTCATAGAACGGTACACCAAAAAAGTTTACTGTATGTTAATTTCAAAATAAAATAAAGTGGCTTCTCTGGCTCCCCACTGCCCTCTGGACTGGTCCAGCTCCTGCTCTCCTCACTGGCATGCCATCTTGCTGCCAGGCCAGGGTGCACACTGTGCCCCTGACCTGCAAACTCTCTTCTTTACACTCACCCCCTTCCCCACCCTCTTCCCCCTGACTTGCCCTTCAGGGGAGGCCACTCCTGGAAAGTGTCCCAGAGCCAGCTTTGCCTGCATCCGATGTGTCCTCTTGGCTGCCTGGCTCAGCCCCCCATGCCAGGTGGCATGGTGGTGAGTGTGAACATGGGTGTGGTGGGTTGGTAGTATCCCCCCAAATTCATGTCCACCTGGAATCTCAGAGTATGACCTTATTTGGAAATAAGAGTCTTTGCAGATATAATTAGTTGATTAGATGAGGTCATTCTGGATTAGGGTGGACCCTAAACCTGATGACTGGTGTCCTTATCAGAAGAGGAAAGGACCCAGAGAAACATAGAGATACAGAGACACACAGAGTGGAGAACGCCGTGTGCAGACAGGCAGAGATTAACGTGATACAGGGAATGCCAAGGGTTGCCAGCATCCACAGGGAGCTAGGAGAGAGGCACAGAGCATATTCTCCCTCAGAGCCTCCAGAAGAAGTCACTCCTGCTGACACCTTGATTTTGGATTCTAGCCTCCAGAACTGTGAGAAAATATCTGTGTTGTTTTAAGCAATCAGTGTGTGATACCTTGTTGCGATGGCCACAGCAAACTAATGTAAGGACTTCCCGGACCCTCGGATTCCCCATCTGTCAGGGGGCTTCAATCCGGGGCTCTCCCAGGATCATTCCAGTTCAAAGATTACTGAGTCTTTAGAAGTAGATCCACTGCCTGTCTGTCAGTTTATCATTCTGTGCTGGCTTGAGTATTGCTGATGACGCTGGAACCTAGGCCTCCAGTATTTCAAATACCAGCCGGGTCACCCATGGTGGACAGGTTTCAGCAGATCTTCCAGACTAAGACAGACTAGGAAGAAAGACCTGGCATTCTAATTCTGAAAATTAGCCAGTGAAAACCCTATGGATCACAGAATATTGTCTGAGACTTCAACATGCTTACTTTGAACACATCATCAGGAAGGACTGATTGCTGGAGAAGGACATCATGTTTGGTAAAGTGGAAGGCCAGCAGAGGGGACGGAAAACTTCAGTGAGATGGATTGACACAGTGACTGCAACAATGGACTCAAACATACCAATGATCATCAAGATGGCACAGGACCAGGCAATGTTTTGTTCTGTTATACATGGAATCTCCTTAAGTCAGAGCCGACTTGACAGCAGCTAACAATAGCAGCAACACAAGTGGATGCCAGAACCAGTGTACCTGGCCCCAAATCATGGCTCACTTTCTTACCCGCAGTGTGACCTTGGGCAGGTTGCTTGCCATCTTTGCCTTATTATCCTCCTGTGCAAAATGGACATCAATAATAATACTGTCTCTTAGAGGTGCTGTAAGGATTAATCTAGATAATGCATAAAACCAACTTAGCACACAGCTTAGCAAACGCTTGATAAAAGTTAGTTGCAGTTATTAATAATAGTCACCTCAGTAGTTTTAAAATAATAAGGCTTCCACGTCCCCCACTCCAAGGGGGACATTGGGAGACATCTGCAGTTTTTAAAGAGCTCCTGGGTAGGGTTGCCAGATTTAACAAATAAAAATACTGTTTACTCAGTTAAATTTGAATTTCAGATAAACAGTGACTAATTTTTTAGTCCATACAATATTTGGGACATTATGAAAATTTATTGTGTATCTGAAATTCAAATGAAGCTAGGTGTCCTGTATTTGATCTAGTAACCCTATCCCTGGAAACCTGTATACCCAGCCCACATGGGGCTCTGCTCCTGACTCCCTGCATGGGGTTCAAAGGTGAACCCCCCCCCCCGTCAGAAAATAGTATCCTTTCACTTGACACGGGGGGATGCTGGAGGTGGTTAGTTCACTTTCTTTGCTTGTAAATTGAAGTCTAAGGAAGCTCTAGCAGGTTGCCTGGCTTGGAACATAACCTCTCAGTACTTGTAAGTCAGTTTCAGGTCTCCAGGTCCTCTCCCCAGGGGGCTCTGGGAGGAGCAGGAAGTGGATCTAGAGTTGGCCACCTCTCTCTCTCCACCTCCACTTTTTTTTTTTTTTTTTTTTAATTTTCAAAAAGGATCTTTAATTTGATTCATAGAAACACTGCAGAATGAGACATGAGCACACCCTCACACGTTTACATATGTGTATTTAGTTGCTGCACAGTACATCTTAGCCAATGAACTGCCTTTCACAATTCAAAAATGAACCTGTAAAAATTCATACACATCTATGGTGGGATTACAGTCAAGCAAACATCTTCTTGCCAAGTTTTAGTTTCCATCTGAGCCCAAAAGACTGATTGGAAAGGCAGAGCTTTACCCAGCACATTGCATGATTCACTTTATATGTGCACTGGATGGCACTGGAGACAAGACAACATATCTTGAACAGGTTTCCCTTCATAGCAAATCTGATATACTGCAGTAAACAATGGAAACTTGTCAGTTAGTCCCTTCTTCTTGAGGATGTGATACACTTCAGCAGAAGTCTGAGGTCCCTGGAGTTTCTGCCCATCCAGCATCTCTTTCTCCAATTCTTCAATGGTCTTTCCAGTCCTGGCAAACGCCTCAGCCACCTTGCGGTTCCGGCCTCCGTAGCAGGTGGTAATCAGGTCACCCACCCCACAGCTCTCTAGGAAGGTGGCTGTGGACACCTGGCCCTTGCAGAAGATCCTGGCAAATGAAATCATCTCCATGAGTCCCAGGCGAATGACTGCAGCTTTGGTGTTGTCTCCGCAGTGCAGGCCATCGCAGAACCCGGCTCCCACGGCTACAATGTTCTTAAGAGCACCACAGAGTTCAACAGTACCTGCATCATCAACCACTGTAATCCGAAAATTTGGAGTCTGTAGAAGTTCTTTGAAGAGAAGGCCATTCTTCATTTCTTTGCTGCCAATGGTGGTCTCACAGAACTTCTCTGCAGCCACCTCGTTGGCAGTGTTGGCTCCCATGAGCACACTGATGTCAATGCCCACCTTCTCTCGAATGATGTCAGAAATGAGTTTCAGCCCCTCAGGACCCTCGTCTATCCCCTTGATGAGAGTGATTCCCAGCGCTTTCTTGGGCACCCTTCCGGTGATCTCATCACAGATTCTGTGAATGAACTGGTGAGGAATGACAAACACTAACAGGTCTGCATCCTGCACGGTCTCGTTGAGATTTGAAACTGCAACCACATTTTCTGGCAGCTTGTGTCCAGGGAGATATTTTACATTTTCATGGTCATTGTTTATGATGTCTGTCAGTTTTCTCCCATTAACTGTTTCTTCAAAGACCCACATCTTGACTGTGGAGGCAAACTTCTGAAGTTTTTTGACATTATTACCAATTATTTTTGCAACAGCTGAACCCCAGTTCCCCGAACCCAGGATGCACACTTTCAGGGGTGCTGCTGCCATGGCCAGGCCAGAATATAGTAGCCCCGGCCGTACTGCTCCAGCCAGCCGCCTGCCTCTGCCCCTCCGCCTTCACTTCTTGGGGGGCTAATCCAGCCACTCAGGCTCTTTGCCTTGCTCCCCAAGCCTGGCCCCACATTGATGTCACAGCCCTATTCTGATATCATAGCCCAGGGCTGGGAATCACCCCAGGCAGCCCAGCTTCTGCTTTCAGTGCAACTAAGACCTGCTGTTGCGCAAGGAGGGAGGGGAGCAGGGAGGCTGGTGGCCCTAGGGTCCAACCCTAAAGAACATCCGGGCAGCCTGCCAGCCTATTGCTCCAGAATGAAAATCATCTAAAAGGTAGGCCTCAAGGCTTTCCTCCTGTCCCTGTTGGCCATGGTCCCCGAGGGTGGAAACAAATCTCCAGTGAGCGTGGAATTGTTCTGCTCTGTAAACAGCTCTTGGAAATCCTTTGTGCTTTGGTATGCATGTGGCCTAGAGAAATGGCGGTCTCTCTTTGGTCCACCTAACAATCCTTTCTCCCATTTTAAGATGTCCCCATGGCTTCCTGAGTGCGATGTCTCTTGCGTATTCCTTAGTGCTTGGAGAACGCCTGCAAGTCCTGATCCAGGGTAGGGTCCTCTGCAGCCACCGCCTCCGTCCTTACTCCCTAAGAAGCTGGGTGGGAACAGAGGTGTGCTTTTCTCAGGACAAAGGGAAAACATACTGTGCTCAGATTACTAATCCCCAGACCCCTCAGTCCCAAGGAGGAAAGCTTCATCCTCCTTGCCGGTTGGAAGGGTAATTAGGTCTCTTGTGAGCTCATTAAGTTCGTAAACTATTGACTGGCATGGATTAAGTAACAATAGAAAAGGAATTGGAATAACTTTTCTCCAACTTTGGTAGACATGAGGTCCCCTGGTGGGGGAGGAGGGGTGGGTGTGTTAGATTTGCAAATTCTTAAAGGAGACCACTGAGATTTTGGTTCGATGGTAGGATGGCATCAGGAATCCACATTTTAAATATGCATTCCATGCAGGGCTCCTTCCAGCCCTCTGATCTCACTTTGAGAAACCTGGGTCTTTTCAAACTCTTTCAAACACCCTGGGCTGCTTGCCGCTGCTGGCTTGCCTCCCCTACCCTCGTTTCTGATTCCACGTATTTTCCATGGAACAGGGGCTTAACTGTTACGCAGTTTTACTCCCGTGTATTTATTTAATGTGCTGGATCCAGAGAGACCGAGGGGAGGACGTAGGGCCCTCCTGTTCATCAGGTGCATTCCTCTTCCAGTTCTTGGCCCTGTGTTCTAGGTCAGGTGCAGCTCCTTCTCTGTTTTAAAAGAGGTTTTGTGTTCGTATTGGGAATGCTACTTCACTCAACACTCTTCACGGTCCTCACCTGAACTGAGAGAGTGGGAATATGGGTATGAATTGTTGGTCATTGAAAGTGATAGCGATGATGAGTGTTGCTGACCGAAGGGATTGGCTCTGTGTCCGTGGTGGCCCCAGAATGAACATTTGATGGTACACGGGAAGGCAACCATTGCCTGTCGATGGGCCAGCAGTTCAAGGTGGGTATTCCCTCCTCACTTTGGCTATGAATTCAGGCTTTCAAGAGAATGACACCCAGCCTTTTGGATAAGTGAATATGTCTATGCACAGTTTGGAGGGTAAGTCAGATTTTACTAAGTTGCCATCCTACCTGTGTACTCTTCAGATTTAGGCAATGTTCAGTGTCCAGGCTTGGAGCCCTGAGTAGTGTCCAACACTTCCCTCCACACTCCTGGTCCAGGAGGGAGGCAGGATGTGCCCTGGTTCTTGGTCCTTTGTCCTCAGGTTTTCGAGATGGAGAGGTTGACCTCACCCAAACCCTCCAAAATGCAGATGGGTCAGCCTTTTTCCCTCAAACTCTTCTCTGCCCTGACTCACTCCTGAGATGTTCACCCAGTAAGACTGGGGGAGGAGCAAGGGAGTTAAGATTTCCCTCAGTGTTGACAGAAAGCTGGGCTTGTTCCATCCCATGAGGCTGAGGGAGGGGAGCCCCTGACTGCCTACTCTGGCTTTTGGAGAGAGAGGAACCAGTGCCCAGTTTGAGAAATGAGTTTGAGGATTCTGGTAGAGGAGAGCACAGGACTCTGCAGGTTGAGGACAGACCCGCATCCCGAGAACTCTGTGGGCGGGCCCAGATCTCACTGACTTTGTGGCCTCAGGAGCACCTCACACGTAGTTGCTGCTCAGTAAACATGTGTTGTTGAAAGAGGTGCAAGTAAAAGCCTCAGGTAGAACAGCTGGATTCAGGGATGCTGAAAAACCCCTGGAATGGGATTTAAAAACTTTGTTGTTACGGACCATTTCCAACATAAGTAGAGGGAAGAGTCTCAGAGCCTCTGCGTACTTCCCAGTGGCCAGCAATTACCAACTCACAACAAATCCTGTCTCCATGCTGCCGTCCTCTTCCCTGGCCCATACCGTTTTGAAGCAAATTACAGACATCATATTCATTCTATTCATAAAGATTTCAGGAGGTATCTCTAAAAGATAGGATTTTAAAAAAATAACCAAAGTCCAGTATCACATCTAAAAAATTAACGATGAATTGGAAGGAAGCTTATATAGAGGAGCCCAGACCCTCCTTGGTGTTGTAGAGAGCGTGAGGGGAAGTAGGACAGGCAGTGCAGGAGGATGAGGAAGAGGGTGCACGTCCTCCCAGCAGAGAAGGCTGGATTTACTCAGAGACTGAAAACACTAAAAAAAAAAAAAAAAAAAACAACCTCACCATGGAGTCAGCTCTGATTCATGGCACCCTCATGTGTATCAGAGTAGAACTGTGCTCCATAGGGTTTTCAGTGACTGATTTTTTGGCAGTAGATCTTCAGGCCTTTCTTCAGAGGTGCCTCTGGGTGGACCCAAATCTCCATCTTTTCGTTTAGTAGCCAAGCCTGTCAGCCATTTGCACCACCTGGGGCTCCCTGGAGACACTAAAGAGGAAGTTATTGTCCTCAGCTGGGAGAGACTCCTGGCCTTTCCCAAAAAAAGAGGGGCTTGGCATGGAGCAGGGGTCATGGGACACTGGAAGAACAGAGTTTTCTGATGGCTTGGCCTTGTCAGGGGGTGCTGCTGAGTCAAGGGTGGGGGCATGCGTGGGGGCATGTGCTGACCTGGGTGCAGAGTCAGGCAGTTCTCAATTACTCACATCAGCAAGGGGAAGAGCCGCTAGAAGATCCATTAGAAAAAGCAGTTGTATTTTGTTCTGTAGGAAGTGTTAACAATTTAGATTTCCATGTGATCCTGTGACCCGTACAGATGACAGTGGTTTACCCGCACGCACCCATCTAAATCACTGCCAGCCCAGAGAGGCTGAGGGCAGAGGTCCCAAACGAGTTTGAACATACATGCAGAATTCTAAAGCAATTGATGTTGAATTCTCAGAAAAAATGACTTGGTTTTTCCCAGTGAGGGTGACAGGCAACCTTTGTTCTGAACTTGCCCCTCCTTGCCAGGCCCTTATGCCTGACAGCCCAGCCCAAGAGCCGGCCCAGAAGTGGTCCCCAATTTCAGTAGAAAAATAGGCAAGGGGGGGGGTGGTCTTTGTAAGAGAATTAGTAGGTCAGAGCTTTAAAAAAAAAGTCATTGTCTGCATGTGATAAATTCTTACCATTAAGATAGTGGAGCATCATTTTCCTGCCAGAGCGATTACCTTGATTACTAATTGCTTCCTTTGTAACTAAAGGGCATCATAACACTGTCCTTTGTAACTCAGATTCCAGAGGCTTAATATAATACTTCGCTGTCATTTAGATGTTAGCCTGCTTGTGGGTCCCTCGGTGTGCGCCCCCAGCTCTGACACAGGCAAGGCTGTGGGCACTGAATTCACAGGGCAGAGGGCCTATTGCCAGGCTGGAGCTGCATGCCCTATACCTGAGACAAGCAGGGCTGTGACATTTTCCTGGGTACCTCCTGCAAGGGTACTTCACTTTGGCGGTTTGTGCTTTGCTTTGGAGATAAACTTTGAAAGGTCAAAGCTAAGTATTGTGATCTACAGAACTGGAGGGCTGGGCTCTATTGGGCCCGGCGGGTGAAGCTCAGGTGCAGGAGGTGTGAGTGCGGTGGCTTAGCAGAAGGGGCACGAAAACTGGGATCCTGGCTTTGCTCTTGAGTCACTTGTGACTTCAAACAAGGCCCTCAACCTCTCTAAGCCTCTATTTCTGTACTCATCAAAGGGGAGAATAATGCCTATGTCATGAAGTTGTGAGGACAAATACTAATTGTGGTTAGTTGCCATCGGTTCTGATTCATGGAGACCTTACGTGTAACAGAACAAAACGTTGCCTGGTCTTGTGCCATCTTCCTAATTGTTGGTATGCTTGAGTCCATTGTTGTGGTTATAGTAATAATAATAAACCACACGACTCTAGGCGAGAGGGAACCACGTGGCACAGCTCACAAACAACAGGTGTCACCACCAGCATCCCTGGCTCCTGGGGGCAGATCCCAGGTGACAACAGATCAGTGTGTGATTGTCGTACAGTTGTCTCTTGCATAGGTGTCTCTCATAAGTGCGTTGAAAGCACCTGTATAGGGAAGAACCTGTTTTCTAACTTTTTTAAAGATTTTCTAAAAAAAAAAAAAAAAAAAACCCATTGCTGTTAAGTTGATTCCAACTCATAGCAACCTTACAAGGTTTTCTATTCAGAGTCAGTTGGTGGCAGGGAACAAATACCCACTCAAAGGGACTTAAAAAAAAAAGTAGGAGGTTATGCGAGTTGGGGGAGACAGAAAATACTGTGTCCTGGAGTGACGGGACCTGGCGGCAACTGCTCTCTCTCTCTCTCATTTCTGGTTCTCTCTGAGTGTCCTTTCCATTTTCTCTCTCCCCCTGCAGACTGGCTTTGACCGCCCCTCGTGGCCTCTCTGTTCTTCCATAGCTTTGCTCTGCAGCTAGGCCTACCCTGCCTTGGCTCTGCCGGGCCTAGTATCTGCATTCTTTGTGCCCCAGCTCCAGACCTGGGGTGAAGGGCTCAGCTCAGCTTGGAGCAAGTCCCCAGCCCTGATTGGATCAAGTGTGGTCAAAGCAGTGCAGTGTAGTGCCTGGGGGGCTACTGATTGTATTTAACGAAGGAATGGTAAATTCTACCTGTTCGAGCTTTCTTAAACCTGATGTCTTCCAGGGAGCTTTCCCTGACCACCTCGGCCTCTGTCGGTGGTCCCTCACTGCTACTACCAGGAGCTGGTATAGAAAGAGGAGAGGGGGACAGGCGGCAGCGGTACAGGCTCAGCATGCTCTAAGGCCGTCCCTCACCTGTGCCCGGCCTTGGCCAGGGAACTGTGATGAGCTGGGTGGGTCAGTCCCCCCTAGGGAGGCGGGGTAGACCGGAAGGCAGGCCGGCACGGCAGATGCAGGTTGTAAAAGAGAAGTCTTGCGGGGGACAAGACAAGTCTCCCGGAGGCAGGGGCAGGACGCACGGCAGAGGTGGCGGTAACTAGACGCCCCTTACAGAAGGCTGGGTTGGCAGGGAGGGGGACACAGAGAGGGCTGATCCCAGATGAAGGTGGCTCTCGGGAGCACAGTGACTGCCCTGTTCACGTGTTCCCCTGGGCGTGGTGGCACTGGCAACCCAGGACCTTGGAGTGATTCCAGGGCCTTGGGCTGGTGTGAGTTGTATTCCTCTGGAGGGGCCATTGGGCCGGTGGCGTGCTGGTAGGTGGGTACAGCCTCCAGCTGTCTGGGTGCAAAGTACTGCCTTCTTCTGGTGAGAGCCGGAGGAGTGGAACTAGGTCTCCGGGCCGCCAAAGTGAAGAGCCAGGCCAATAGGAGCGCCTCTGAGCAGGCCGTGCCCAGGCTTCCCACCCTTGGGCGTGGCCCTCTGTGGAGGGAGAAAACAGTGTTAGTGTTTCCTGCCGGGTCAGGATGGAGGCTGGCATTGGTATTCAGGTAGGTAAGTTCTGGCTTTAGATGACTGAGTAGGGGTTTTCCTTTCTCGCAGAACCCCCCTTACGTTTTTGTTTGGAAGACAGTTGGAAACACTAGACTGCTCAGCGGGGAAGCAGCCTCTCCTGAGGAATGGGATTTTTCATTTTAATTAGGCTCCTGAGTCATGGCGCCAGGCCTTTCTCAGGAAGAGTGGCAGTTACAAATGAGCCCATCTTTCCTCATCTCTGTTCAGCACTAGAAGTAGGGAAGCCAGACTGGCCCATGGGACATCTTGTCATCAGCGAGGCAGCTCTTTACGGAGCACTCCTTTCAGAGACATTTTGTGAGCTCAACCAGAAGTGTTACCTTCAGCGCCTGGCAGTGGAAGCCCAGAGTCCTGATGTCTTGACGGGGGCCGTTCCGGTAGCAGCCTGCCCAGCTCCAGTGAGCCCATGGCAGGTTAGGCCTGGCTTTGAGGCCCATCTGCAGTCCCCTTTCCCTCTCCTCCACTGAGGGATGTCCTTGGTTGCCTTTGCTTCTCTGGGCCTCAGGTTCCTCATCTGCTGAAGGGACGTGATAAGTGTCTCCAGGGCTGTTAGAAAGCTGGTGAGTGCCCTGGGAACTGTGGAGTGTCGTGCTCACAGAACGGGCTATTGTTATGTCATAGTGTTCTTCTCTGGGACTCTTACTTCACTCCTCACTCTCTCCTGGTCCCAGTGCCTCTCCTGCATCAGAGCTGTGGTTATTCATTTGTGCCCTGACATCCCTGATAAATCCATAAGAACCGTGAGGGCAGGGATCATTACTAACTGACGCCATCCAGTGCCCAGTACTTTGCTGGTCTCAGAGTAGATGTACATGAACTACTTGTTGGGGGGAAGGAGGGAGAGTTGGCAGGAGGGAGGGAGAATGAATAAAAGAATTAGTGTGAGAAGTGGACGTCTGGTGTTTTGACCAGGCACAGTGAGTCCTTGGGTCCATCCATTCTGGGTGCAGAGACACTTGCCATTCAGATAAGTTGTCTCAGAGCCTTCACGGAGCCAAGGTGGAAAAGCAAGTCCCCCTGAAGGGCATCACGGGGAGTGTAGGGGCTGGGAGGAACTCCAAGATGACTCCAGAGAGCTGGAGAGACTGTGGTGGGAGCAATCCGGGTGGGGGACATGCTTAGCCCTCCAGCCGCTGTCATTGGTAGGAAATGCAGTGGGGGCTGGAGGCACTTGACTAGGAGTGATAATGAAGATGTCTGTGAGTTTTCCACTTACACAGGATCCGTGTGTAGTGGTGGCTGGCCCAAGCCACCACCAGCGGGGTTGTTGAGAGGCAGCTTGTCGGAGAGGGAAGAAAGAATGGGAAGCTTGGACTCCCTAGTGAAGTTTGGGTCCTGCCGTGGCTACTTAGCTGTGGCACATGGGCAGGCCCACTAGCTGCTCAGTGCCTTAGCATCCCCATCTCTGAAATAGGGACTGTCCCAGTCCTGGCCGATCTGATGTCAGAGGGTGGCTGTGAGGCCGGATGACTGTGAGCAGGAGAAAGTGTTTCCTGGGGTCACCACTGGGTCACCATCGGCAGAGGTGACCAATAATAAAGCTGAGTCATCTTCAGTCCCTCTGTGGGGTGATGGCGTGCATGGAGAGTATCATCACTGGTGTGAGTGCCCAAGCCCCAAACTAGCCAGAGGAGTTTGCTAAGAATGGACCGTTACCCAGTCCCATTCAGTCAGAACTCTCGACCTCTGGGCTAAGGTGAAGGGAGTGTTGTTAAATGCTTCTGCCTTTTAAGAATAAAACTTTATTGTTTTGTAAATAATACTCAGTGGAAAAAGAAAAGTGGAAACCGTACTGAAAAGTTCATAAAAGGGAGAGAAATCTGCAAAAATAACCAGTTACAACTTTATTGAATAGCATTCCAGACATTTCTTTATGCATACACATGCAGTTACACCTAGGTATATAACTTCACATAAAGGGGAAAATTCCCAATATTTGGTTTTGTAACTGACTTAACTAAACTCAGCGATATGTTGTAGACATACCATACCAATAAATATACATCTGTATCATCATAACACATAACACACACACATTCGCATATAAGTTCCCGTGTTCTCGTCACTCACCTTTCAGCAGTTATCAGTTTACATCCAATCTTATTTCATCTCAGCTCCATCTTCTATTCCCCCCATTAGTTATTTTTTATTGTGGCAAAATATACGTAACATGAAGTTGATCATTAGTGACATTTAAAACACCAAAACCAAACCTACTGCCATTGAGTTGATTCCGACTCATAGCGACCCTATAGCAGTAGAACTGCCCCATAGGGTTTCCAAGGCTGTAAATCTTTACGGAAGCAAACTGTCACATCTTTCTCCCTCAGAGCAGCTGGTGGGTTCAAACCTCCAACCTTTTGTTTAGCAGCTGAGTGCTTAACTACTGTGCCACCAGGGCTCCTCTCTGTACCCCAGCCCCTGGCAACCACTAATCTATACCCCCTCCCCCGCCATTATTTTAAAATAAACTCCATCTGCAAACATTTCAATATATCTTTAAAAAACAAAGACTCTTTTAAAAGCATAACTTCAAGATCACTATCATACCTGAAATAACAATTCTTTAATATCGACTATTCAAATATCTAACTGTAACGTCATTTTTAATGGTACATAATACCCCTCTTGACCGGATATGGCATAAATTATTTAAACATTTCTGTGCTCACGTTTTTTTCTTTCTTTTTTTTTCTTTTTTGCACTGGTGTGCTTATTTCCTAAGGGTAAATTCTTAGAAGAGGGATTACTGGGTCAAATGCATGCTTCGCATTTTGAAACTGTTGCTGAGTTACCCTCCATAAAGATTACATTCTCACTACCAGAAAGTGCGTGGCTGGGTTAAGAGAAGGTACTACTTGGAAATATTTGTGTTTTGGTCTTTTGCCGTAGCACGTGTGAAAGTGCCACTGGTCTTCCATGTGTATGGAAATGCCTGGTCACACTGGAATCAGGGTCTTCCAGATACGGCCGAAGCTCAAGGCATTGATTAACAACCAGACTTGGGAGAAAAATGCTGTGGTGCCCACAGTGACAGCCCCCACAGCCCTTCTGCCGAGGGCGGCATGGTGCTATTGGAGAGTGTGATGGTGCAGCCTCAGAGAGCAGGAAGACAAAAGGCCCAATTAGTGAGCCGGGCTGGTTTACAGAAGTGCTTATCAGTTCAGAGGCCTGGGAAACTGGTGGGAGGAAATGGATAGTGTGTCTTTTGGAGGAGAGGGGCTAAGAGGGAACGGGTAAGAAAAATTGTCCTCCAGTATTCACTTAAGCTTGATTTCCTATGCTATTAAAAATGTTAGAGTAACACTACAGGAAATTTCAAAGATGAAATGGAAACATAGCTATGATCCCAGCCATTGTCATTCCTTCAGTGTCGCTCATCCTGCACACACCCAAACAAAGCTGTGATTGGAGAGAACGTCAGTGCGTTCTCATTTCACTCAGCATTCCAGCACCAGCGTCCAGGGCTTGCTGCGGCCTCTGTGGAGGCATTGGTGGTTTGGTGGTAGAATTCTCACCTTCCGTACAGGAGACCTGTGTTTGATTTCCAGCCAATGCACCTCATGCACAGCCACCACCCCTCTGTCAGTGGAGGCTCGTATGTTGCAATGATGCTGAACAGGTTTCAGCAGCGCTTCTAGACTAAGATGGACTAGGAAGAAGGGCCTGGTGATCTACTTCTGAAAATCAGCCAATAAAAACCCTACGGATCACAGTGGTTCAATCTGCAGCTGGTTCTGGGGATGGCACAGGACCAGGCAGCATTTAGTTCCGTTGTGCATGGGGTCCCATGAGTCAGGGGCTCAACTCAACAGCAGCTAACAACAACTGTTCTATTAAAAGCCGGGCCCCAGTGTTCTTACCCTACTGTCCTGCAGTTGGACACTGGTGTAGCTTTTTATGACCTGGTGTAAAAAATAACGCCTGCTGAACATGTCCATGCTTGTAGCTCCTCTCTTCTTCCATAATACATTCTTTAGGCAAAATCTTACTGTGTCAGGGGTATGAATGGAATTGGGGCCCTTGATTCTACCTGTCATTCTCTAGCCTAGCTGTTTTCAAAAAGGGGGTTGACTTCCCCCCAGGAGTGTACAAGATCATTTGCAGCATGAGGAGGAAACATTAGAACCTCCATTCGAACTTAATTTTACTTTTTTTTTTTAACCTTATTTATTTAGAGGAGATTTAAGTTTACAGAAAGTACAGAGGGTTCCCTTATACCCCCTCCCCGCTCTGTATGCTCTTTCTCCTACTGTTAACACCTTGCATTGGTGGTACATTTGTTACAATTGATAAACCAACATTGATCCATTATTAGTAACAAAAGTCCGTAATTAACATTACGGTTCACGGTGTTGTCCAATCTTATGATTTTTGAAAAATACACAATGTCTTGTGTCCACCATGCATCTTTATTTTAATTTTAGTTTTTGTATATGTTCTGTAATATATACATAAAGCCTAAGTCAAGTAGTATGTACATATAATCTGTAATTATTCATATATTGGTGGGTACATAAGCAAACTTCCTTTTGGACGGAGTACATTATCATAACAGCTTGGAACTCTGGTTTGTGGGTTCTTAGAGGGCCAATACCACCTTCTATTCACTCTGTATTCCCACCACTGGGCACAGTGCTTGGCACACAGTGGCGTTTTCCAGATGTCTGGCAAATGCTTCCAAGCACTGCCACCCCACCTGCTCCTGCACGGGTGAATGTCAGTACACACTGGAGGCAGCCCCCCCGGCACTTCCTGAGATGCATTGTTGCTGCTGGAGCTGGACAGGAACCCACATCCTGCCCTTCCCAGGGAAAGCCCCAGGAAGAAGGGAAGTGCTTCTCCCCCCCCCCCCCAAGTATCCCTAGTTCCTTTCTAGAATGAAATAGAAATGGAGCTGAGAGGCCAAAGGAGGGGTTCGTTTTCATGCTTGGGTTTTGGGGACTCAAGGTGGAAGAGTCCATGGCCTCTTCCGGGTTGGGGCTCTCTACCCTGGAGAGCTGCTTGTCTTCTTGCCCAGCCCCCTTCTCCCGCTTCCGTGGGCGACCCCCACAGCCCCTGCCCTCCGTCCTCTGCCCCTTTTCTCTTCCACATCCCATCCCGGTGCCCCTGAAACATGGAAATCCAACCTGTCCCCACCCTTCAGGCTTGCTTCTTGCCCTTCAGTGTTCCTTTGCTTATCAGTTTTATTCTTAGATTTGTATTGTGCATTTGACACTCAGATCCTCATTCAATACAAAGCAAAAACACTTTGTCTATTTGTAGTCAATTTAGAACCAAATTAAGATGCTGGAATTGAATGATCATTCAGGCTGAGTGTTCAGTCCTTAAGGGGCTCACAGCCCCCAGTGAGCAGAAGGCAGTGTTTAGAGTTATTTAAAAGCTGCAAGCCGCCAGATATGTCTTCTGGATCCCAGTGCCAATGCTTTTGCTGTAAACATGCCACTATGCTATGTCTCCTCTCAGAACATGGCAAAGTGATTATCCAGGAGCAGGTCATGGGGGAAAAGCTCAGCCACCAGTGGCACAGCTGCTAAAGAAATCTTATCAGTGATTTTCACTCAACCCTATTATGTGTAGGTCCCTGGGTGGTGAAAGCGGTGTGATCAGCTGCTAGCCTAAAGGTTGGCAGTTCAAACTCACCCAGTGGCACCACTGAAGAAAGACCTGGCGATCTGCTTCAGTAAAGATTACAGCCAAGGAAACCCTATGGAGCAATTGTATTCTGTCACACATGGGGTGACTATGAGTCGCAATCGACTGGACGACAGCAGGTTTGGTATCATGCGTAACAGTCTCAACACTGATTAGATGGGGGCAAATGCCACAAGGGTGGAACTCTGGCATTTTCCACATTCTGCTGTAATGCATCCGTGTCGCTAAGATGTCGTTAAGCTCAATCCCCTTGGCATTTTTGGATCTGACTTCTGTCATCTCACCTGGCTGTAAACAACTCAGAAGTAAATGCCATGTACTCACTTTATTTCAATATTAAAATATGTCTTTTATCCCACCAATGGGTAGACACAGTACAGAGTAGTGTAAGGCTTAGAATGAAAGCAGCAGCCCTGTGCTCCTTTTCTTACCACCCTCTTCCTGTACTGCTCCCAAGGCAGCCACATCTGCGTTTGATTATCCTGGCGGTTCTCACACAGGCCAAGTCATTTGTCCTTTGGCTCAGGCCGGAACTTGAGTTTTGGGTGTGGAGAGGCCAGTGCAGGAGACAGGGAGTGAGCCCAGCAGCACACCGCCATCCCTCTCCATGGAGCCTGCGCTCCCCAGCCACACAGGACTCCTGGTTTCCTCATGTAAAATGACCCTGAAGTGGATCGAAGCATTCTGGCCCTGGGCTCCTTGGAGGGAAGAAGACCCAGTTGAGGGATTTACCCCATCTCCTTTCCCTGTGATCAGGTGTTGACATTGACTGTGGGTGGTGCAGGGCTCTGTGAGAGACCCTTCCCAGGCATGGGCACCTGCTCTGAGAGACATAGTCCTGCTGAGAGGGAGGGGCATGATCCCCATTTGCAGAGGGGGATGCTGGGCGTGGCTCACTGTTAGGAAGTGGTGAGGCTTTGATCAACCGCTTTGATCAACGCTTGTCTCCTCAGCTAGACTGTAGGCTCCAAGAAGACAGGGAGCGTCTCTGTGGTCACCATGTGAGCTCAGAGCCGAGCACAGGGCCAGGCACCCAGGAGGTGGTCTTGAGATGTCTGTGCACTGGATGAATGATGGCGTCAGAAGTCAGACACAGGTTTTTGCAGCTTCAGCGCTATGCCTTCTGCATCCTCGAGAGGAGAATATGGTGAAGGGTGGCAGCAAGTAAGAATTGTTTTATTATTTGGTGGTGGCACAAATAGTTAAGCGCTCGGCTGCTAACTGAAAGGTTGAAGGTTTGAGCCCACCCGAGGTGCCTCAGAAGAAAGCCTGGGTGGTCTACTTCGGAAAAGTCAGCCATTGAAAACCCCGCGGAGCATAGTTCTACTGTAACACACATGGGGTTGCCATGAGTTGGAGTTGACTCGGCAGTAACTGTTGGGTGTGTGTGTATTTTACCATTGGCGGGGGGGGTGGGGGATGTGCTTAGAAGCCAACCCTGGAACTTTCTGGGCTGTAGCTTGAAAGAGTTAATGCAGCTTCCTAAAAGCCCAAGTGCTCTCTGCTGTCTTGGAATAGCAGCCGTTTTAATTACATTGAACCTCGGGGAGGGAAATAAAACATGTGAGTTAGATTTTTATTAGTTGTCTCGCTGGCATCCTTGGGCCTAGAAGCAGCTCCAGTAGGTAATTTGCAATCAGGAACTGAATCTTGTCAGAACAACACCTCTGTCTCCTATGAAGGTGGTACCAGTTGAGGTGGAGAGTCTCTAGGGAATGGAAAGGGTGGCCCTGCGTAGACCATGCACTGAGCCAGCTTTCAGCGGGGGGCGGGGGCGGGGGGAAGGTCCGACCACAGGAAGGTGCCAGTCGTTGGTCTTTGTCATCTTGGAGGGCTTACAGGAGCTGTCCTAGGCTGGAGGACGTGTGGAGCACAGGGTTTCTTGATGGACAATCACTCTTTCTTTTGTCTTCAATACATGTCTTCTTTCTTTAAAAAAAGTCTTTATTTAGGTATAGTTGGCATGCAGTAAATTGCCCATGTTTTTAAAGTGTGCAATTTGATAAGTTTTGACGTAAGTATATACCCATGAAAGCATCACCATCTCAGGACAGCTGAACCGAGTGGTTAGCACAGGTTTTCTTGATCAACAACTACTCATTTTGCCTTTTTTAAACGAATGCCGTTTGTTTTCTCAGACATTGTTGTCGTTAGTTGTATCAAGTCAACTCCAGCTCCTGGAGACCTTGTGTATAACAGAATGAAACCTTGCCCGGTCCTACACCATTTTCATGATCATTGTTATATTTGAGTCCATTATTGCAGCTGTTGTGCTGAAGTAGTCTTTTTGAGTGCCTTCCAACCTATGGGGCCCATCTTCAGCAGTATATTGGATAATATTCTGCTGTGATTTGTAGGGTTTTCTTTGGCCTATTTTAGGAAGTAGAGCTCCAGGCCTTTCTTCTTAATCTGTCTTAGTCTGAAAGCTCCACTGAAACCTGTCCACAATGTGTCAATACTGGTGGCATAGCTTCCAGCATCATAGCAGCACACAAGCCACCACAATAGGACAAACTGACAGGTGGGTGGTGGTCTCAGATATCACAGTGTCTTATGTGTCCTCTTTGCTTCAAAGAGCAGGGATCCTGTGCACACTTGGCACTGCTCACTGGTGCCCGGGGAAGTCCAGTGGAGGCAGCTCACTGCAGACACAGATTCTTGCCTCTCCCTGTTCTCCCTGTTTGCATTTCCCCAGGACATGAAATACCACATCTCAGAGGCAGTGAGGCTTGTTCAGAAAACATATTTCCATCTAAAGGTAAACAAATACTCTGCAGTATTGGTAATACTGTTGTTCCCCAAATCTGGCTGATTATGTGAGATCTTTGCCTTTGGAAATGTTCGCATCAGAATGCAATTTATAGATATTTCTTATTTTGGAAATAGAAAAACTATGACATCTTGATGCGAAATTTGCCTTTTCTCAACCTAGTGGTCCTCACGAACATAGCCTGCTTGCCACCGCTCCGCAAGCTTCCCCATGCAATGCCTGATTGGGTAAGCCAGACAGGTGATGGAGAGGAGAGCTTGGGTCTCAGAAAGATCCACCTGTAATCACTTGGGACTGGGTTAATTGAAAGTTATCTTCAGCATGTGAGTATCTGCAAAATGATTTCTTCCTTCCATGAGGAGGACAGAAGCAGGGCAGAGTCTTCAAAATTGGATATGTCACGGCAGTCCTGTCCTGAGTGGGTAGTCTCAGCTGAGTCTGTGATTGACTATTAAAATGCTGTAGGTGAAAATCCTTGCTTTAATCCTTAAAACCAGCATAGAGTTTCCAGAAATAGATTTATGTATTCAGGGGAATTTAGTTAATGATAAAGAAGCCATTCAAGTCACTTGGGAGGGAATGGAACCCCACACACGGCGACTCCGTAGGATAGAACTTCCCCACAGGGTTTTTTGTTTCTAAAGTTTGTCTCTTATAGACAGCATATTGATGGATCCTGTTTTTTTATCCACTCTGTCACTCTCTGTCTCTTTATGGGTACATTTAGGCCATTTACGTTCCATGCAATTATTGATAAACCAAAAACTCGTTGTCGTTGAGTTGATTCTGACTCATAGCGACTCTATAGGATAGAGTAGAACTGCCCCATAAGGTTTCCAAGGAGCGCCTGGTGGATTCAAACTGCCGACCTTTTGGTTAGCAGCTGAACTCTTAACTACTATGCCACCAGGGTTTCCATAATTATTGATAGGTATAAGTTTATTGCTGTCGTTTTGTAGTGCTTTTTTTTTTTTTTGTGCTGCTGCATTTTCTTTGTTCCTCTTCCTCTCCTGTGCGGAATTCCTTTTGTTTGCGTACATTTTTTTCATTTCTTTTTTTTCTTTTTTTTGTAGATTTTATGTTTACCGAGACTATATGTTTTTCTTCTTTATTTTGACGAGTAGGTTTGTTAACTTTCTTTGTGGTTACCTTGGAATTTACCCTTTTCTTCTTAAGTCTGAACCAGTATTTTATTACTTGGTATCACCTTGACTTCCTCTCCATTTGAGAGTTCTATACCTACACTGTTTATTCCCTCTTTTATTGTTCTGACGTTGTTGTCACTTACAGATCAACCTCTCTGGTTCCCTGTTGTAAATCTTTTAGTTTTGATTTATCCTTGATAGTTCATTACCTAGGTTGGTATCTGGCTGATGCGGTCTTGCGTCCTGGATTCAGGCCGTCGTCTGATGTTGTTTGTTCTCTAACTGAAGGGACTCACTTTAATAATTCTTGTAAGTTTGGTTTGGTTTTTACATATTCCCTTAATTTCTGTTTAACTGGAAATGACCTAATTTCACCATCATATTTGAGTGAGAGTTTTGCAGGATATATTATTCTTGGTTGGCAGTTATTTTCTTTCAAGTTTTTATATATGTCGTCCCATTGCCTTCTTGCCTGCATGGTTTCTGCCAAGTAATCAGAGCTTAGTCTTATTGTTTCCTCTCTGTGTGTAACTTTTCGTTTTTCTCAAGCTGCTCTCAGGATTCTTTTTTTGTCTTTGGTTTTAGGAAGTGCGATTATGATATACCTTGGTGATTTTCTTTGGGATCTGTCCCATATGGGGTTTGTTGAGCTTCTTGGATGGTCACCTTTTCATCTTTCATGATATTAGGAAAGTTTTCTGTCAGCAGTTCTTCAATGATCCTCTCGGTGTTTTCTGTTTTCTCCCTGTGTTCTGAAACTCTGATTACTCACAGATTTTTGCTTTTGATTGTATCCCACATTGTTCTCAGGGTTTCTTCATTTTTCTTTGTTCTTTTCTCTGATTTTTCCTCAAACAAAGTGGTATACAAGTATTTGTCTTCAATTTTGCTGATCCTGTCTTCTGTTGTTTCAAACCTGCTCCTCAAACCTTCTATGACACTGTCCGTTTCTGAAATCTTGTTGTTTATCTTTTGGATTTCTAATTGCTGTTTTATATGATTTCTAGCTGTGAATTTATTTTGACATTTTGTTACTGTATTATTTTCCTGAATTCTTCCATTGTTTTGTCTGTCTTTTCTGTGATCATGTCTGTCTTTTCCATGATTTTGTCTATTTTTCCTCATTTTTGTCTGCTTTTTCCTTCAACTCTTGGATAGCTCTGAATATTAGAGATTTAAATTCCCTATCAGGTAGTTCCAGTGCCTTTTCTTCTACTGGATGGTCATCTGATGTTTTATTTTGGATGTCTACTGGAACAATCCTGTCCTGTTTTTTCATATGTTTTTATATTGTCTGCTGTCTTCAGGACATTCAGGAGTTTTCTTCATTTATTTATTGTAGATTTGTTTGTTTCATCCTGCTCTTTTGTTTTATTTGGTTATGTCTGAGCAAGCAGGCTGTGCATTCTTTGTTGTTTGCTCGCCTGTGCGCATTATACTTCTCACCACTGGGTGCTCTGTCTCCTGCTGGGAGCTCTATGGAGCTGCCTTCCTGTACCCCCTATCTGCTGTTCTCAGTGGCTGAGGAGTCCAAGATGGTGAATCCATGCCACATTAGCTGATAGGGGACCTTCACTCTTATTCGGTGCTTGGTTGAGTTCTTTATCCCCTCATTTGACACTTAGGGTTCCAGGGTTCACGTTTGTCTCTGTTTTACTTAGTTTTTCAGGTCTTTGCTGTGGAGGGACAGCATGGTGCTTCTGTCTATAATGCTATGTTGGCTCTCCCCTCCCCCATAGGGTTTTGAAGACTGTAAATCTTTACGGAAGCAGACTGCAACATCTTTCTTCTGCAGAGGAGCTCGTGGGTTCAAACCTTGACCTTTGGGTTAGCAGCTCAATGCTTTTAACCACTGCACTACCTAGGCTCCTTTTATTATAACCAGTTGCTGTCAAATAAACTCCAACTCACAGTGACTCCATGTGTGTCATAGTAGAACTTTACTCTTTAGAGTTTTCTTTTTGGAAGGGTCGATACCCTGGTTTTTTGTTTTTGTGTTTTTTTTAAATAATTTAATTTATTTTGTTGCTGTTGAGAATATACACGGCAAAACATACACCAATACAACAGTTTCTACCTGTACAATTCAGTGACATTGATTACTTTCCTCGAGTTGTTCAACTATTCTCACCCTCGTTTTCTGAGTTGTTCCTTCCCCATTTACATAAATTCAGTGCCCTGTAAGGTTGCTATGTAATCCTTCAAGTTGCTATTGTCAATTTAATTCTGTGTAGATAGTTCTTAAAAGAGCATAATGCTCAAGGCAGACATTTTTTACTTGTTAAGGTAAACTATTGTTTGGTTTTAAGAAGACTTTGGGGGGTATTTTTTATTTAAGGTTTAAAGATTATCTCAGGGCAGTAGTTTCAGGGGTTTATCCAGCCTTCATGGCTCCAGGATGTCTAAAGTCCATGAGAATTTGAAATTCTGTTCTGCGTTTTCCCCCTTTTGATCAGGTTTCTTCTATGGACTCTTTGTTCAAGATGTTCAGCTCCATAGGGTTTTCAATGGCTGATTTTTCAGAAGTAGATCACCAGGCCTTTCTGCTGAGGTACCTCTGAATGGACTTGAACTGGAGAACCTTTTGGTTAGCAGCCAAGCACATTAACCATTTGTACCACTCTGGGAGTCCTTTAATTATACCTATTACTGTCAAGTTGATTCTGATTCATAACCACCCTATAGGACAGGGTAGAACTACCCCATAAGGTCTTCAAGGCTGTAAATCTTTATGGAAGCAGACTTCCACATCTTTCTCCCATGGAGCGGCTGGTGGGTTCAAACCACTGACCTTTTGGTTAGCAGCCGAGTGCTTAACCACTGTACTACCAGAGCTTCTTTAATTATTATAGTCTTCTGATTTGTTTTTTGTGCAAAGTGTAAGGTAGACATCTAATTTTTATGTTTTCCAAAAGGATAACTAATTTTCCCAGTAGCATTTATTCTATTTCTGAGCGCTGTATTCTGCCCATTGATCTCTTGATCAATTCCTGTGCCCTTTGCCACACTGTTTAGTCACTGGGACTTTATAGTGTAGTTTGACAGCTCATAGTGAAGTCCTCCTTTATTGTTCTTTAATCTTAAAAATTTTTTGGATTTTCTCTTCTGTGTAAATTTTAGAATCCGCTTAAGTTCTATGAAAAAATATTCTGTTGGAGTTTTGTTTGGGATTGCATTGCAATTGTAGGTTAATTTGGCCACTCTAACTGTTTAATGTGTGGACCATATTTTATCAAAAAAAAAAAAAAAGAAAACCAAACCCACTGCCGTTGAGTTGATTCCAACTCATAGCAACCCTGTAGGACAGAGTAGGGGTTGTTCTTTGTGGCATCTGCAGTACCAGTGCTGGGCCTGTACGGGATGCCTAGAAGAGCATGGACCTGGGAGCCCAGCTGAACTGGCCTAGAATCTCAGCTTAGCAGCCACAGGACCTAGAACAAGCAATCTAACATCCCTCAGCCTCGGTTCCTTTATGTGAAGAATAGGGCTGTTATGAGCATGTACAAAGTGTCAGCACCGTGCCTGGCCTGTGTGTCATCAGTAACAAGTGGCAGTGATAAAGAGGGTGGTGGGGACAGTTTCAGCAGCTCCTGTTGAGTAGGCAAGGGAAGGGGAGAGGGTGGTACCATCTCTTTGTATATACCATTTCCCCCAGTACCATGGTACCCCGTTACCATCAAGTCGATTCCTACTCATGACTACCCCACGTGTTACAGAGAGAACTGCCCCATAGGGTTTTCTTGGCTGTAATCTTTTACAGAAGCAGATCACCAGGCCTTTCTTCCGCAGTGATGCTGGGTGAGTTTGATCTGCCAACCTTTAGGTTAGCAGATGAGTGCAAAACATTTGCACCACCCAGGGGCCTTAGCACCATGGTAATCCCCCTGAAATTGCTGCTGAGGCACTAGACACAGAATCCCACCCTGTTCCCATGGAAGATTTTCCTCCAAGGATGACCCATCAGTAAAGATGGCCCAGCCCTTTATAGCATGGGGTGCTGATGGCGGGACGGTTTGTTACAGAGTCGGGCCCTGCCTTTCAACTCCATCTCCCCTTTCGTTTAGGGTCCTCAGTCAAAGGCTGAAGTGCACTCTAGGGTGGTTGACAAGCCAGCGAAGGCCTTTGGCTGATTTAATCTGACAGATTCAGAGAGGAGCATGAAATGACTTTGCTGTGGCTCAGCCTCACAGAGCTCCTGCAATTACACGTCTCTTTTCATGTAAAATTAGATTATCACTGTAACTTCAGTGTAATGAGTATCTGATGCCAGGGACTGTGTTAATTAATAAGTTGTAAGTGTTGATTTTTAATTCAGTGCTGCTTTTGGGGTAAATAATTTATTTTTAAGAGCTTTGGACAAATCTACATGCGGTATCATAAAAGGGCAAAAATTTTCTTGGCATTAGTCTCTTTCCATTGTGCCTGAGCTCTGTTGGCCACCTCAGAGACTGTACCCATAAAGGAAAAGATGAATATACAATGTCTGCTCCTGGTGTTGAATGGGGAAAGTGTCAGATACTGATTGTTGCGATACCTTGGAAAGAGCTGTACTACTTACTTGAAGCTTAAAAGGAAGCTCTTGGAGGGTTCACCATGTCATCTCTGAGATGCATTCTGGAGGTTGCAAGCCTGCAGAGAGAGGCTCTGGAAGTTTAGCCCTGACCAGAGGGAGAGGGCCTGAGTCAAGTGAGCAGGTGAGGGCCATGTCCTCTGTGCACTGAGAAGCAAGGACCTTGGGGGCCAAAAAATCCTCCTCCTCTCAGAAACAGGGTCTTGTCTGCCTTCTGTCTAGATGAGCATATATTCTACCCTTTCTAGGAGCCAGTAGCTAACACAAGTGAATGAGAGGTTTCCTTGCCGTTGACCCCACCAACTCAGCTCAGACACTTGCAGAGAAAAATCCAACTTACAGAGCACATGAAAATCAGAAAAAGATCAAAAGAACGCCAGAGGAGCCTCTGGGCAGCATGAATGATTAAGCACTCAGCTCCTAACTGAAAAGTTAGTGATTCGAATCAACCCAGAAGCACCACAGAGGAAAGGCCTGGCAATCTCCTTCCAAAAGGTCACAGTCATTTCTACTCTGAAACACACACACACAAAAAGAGCCCCAGGACTACCCAGTCCACCTGTGTGTGGTTCACCACATGGAACAAACATTTGCTTAGGCAACCATGTCCGCTAAAGGAGAGTCAACATAATAGCCTTGTCTGGAGATGGTTTGGAAATCCTGGTGGCTTAGTGGTTAAGAGCTACGGTTGCTAACCAAAAGGTTGGCAGTTCAAATCCACCAAGTGCTCCTTGGAAACCCTATGGGACAGTTCTACTCTGTCCTATAGGGTCGCTATGAGTCAGAATTGACTCAACGGCAACGAGATTGGTTTTCTTTTTTGTTTGTTTGGAGATGGTTTGGGTGCAGCCTTTCCAGAAGGCCGCACCAATGATCAGAAGGTGGACAAACTTCAGTTCTGGCCCAAGAGTGCTGGGCATGGTGAGATTTTCTCTAAGAATAAAGGTCTGTTCTAGATTCTTTCTCTGTAACAGCTTGGCATCCTCCACCAGTGGAAAGTCTGTTCCCATTTTAGATTGCAGCTTAATTTTATTTTGTGCCATGTTATTTAGGGGTAGGAGGGATGTGAATATCAGTGAGAACACGTGTCTTATGCACCTCCTTATAGCATGATGATGGTTGTCATCAGAAAGAAGCAAAGTGCGAGGGAGTCACCCCGTTTCCACACTACCAAGTGATTGGGCTGCAGGAGGAGGACACAGGCACCTGAGGCTGGCAAATGTATTGTTTTGTTGGAGGGGCCCATTGGGTGTGAGTGCCTTGGGCTGGAGATGATGATGTGGCCAGATGACCAGGGCTTCCAACAGGTTTGTTTCTGTGTGACCCCCTGCTGAGAATTTGCATTTCCACTCCAGATATACTGAATCAGAATCTACATTTTAACAAAATCCGCAGGTGATTCTTATGTATAATAAATTTTGAGAACCACTGTTCTACTAGGCAAAGGAGCCCTTGTGGTGCAGTGGTTAAAGCACTCAGCTGCCAACCAAAAGTAGAACCCACCAGCCACTCTGCAGGAGAAAGATGTGGCAATCTGCTTCTGTAAAGATTTACATCTTTGGAAACCCTGTGGGGCAGTTGCACTCTGTCCTGTAGGGTCACCATGAGTCAGAATCGACTTGACAGCAATGGGTTGGGTTTGGTTGGGCTCTACTAGGCAGTGTTCCTCAAAATTTATTATACATAAGAATCACCTGGGGATCTTGTTAAAATGTAGATTCTGATTCAGTATAGCAAATTCTCAGCAGGGGGTCTAACTGGAATGAACTGGTTTGAAGCCTTGTGGGTGACACACAGGCTTGTTCTTCATGTCTTCTGAAGTTTCACCTGCAGCCTGAAGGGGTGCTGCATGAGGAAAGCACATGGCTCTGTAGCCCTGGGAAAATAAATGCATGGCACTGCCGTTGACCCACTTTTTAGGGAGAGAGAAAGAGGAAAGGGTAGAAAAGGTTTGACAGCTTGAAACTGCATCCATTTTGTAGAAGTTTTGGTTCTCGGCTGGTTTACACACACACACAGACACACACACACTCTGTGTATCTCACACACACACATACACACACACACAGAGTACCTGATGGATTGGGGTTAGAGAGAGGACAAAGCCAGAGGCTCCTCGTTAGTTTTGAGAATTCAAGGAGCTCTTGTGTTGGGGCTGGATTTGGAGTGTGTATGTGTGTTGGGGAGGAGGGGGAGGATTTTGTTTTGTTTTGTTTTTTTCTTTTTCCAGGCAGTTTCTACTGCTGCATGCCTTCATAACCTGTGCATTTACAGCTTTCAGACAGTATTTCAACAAGACTCTAGGTGAAGTGCAATAAGCAACCCCCGGGGATGGGGAAGCTGCATTTTACACACACACACACACACACACACACACAGACACAGGCATACTTTTATAGGTTAAAAGTTTGTTTTTGTTTGGCGTGGTAAGTTGCTGAGAATCTATTGGCAAATGTGTTTAAGAGTCATTTCAAGACTGTTAAGCTTTTGGATCAACAATCAAAACAGGTAGGGGATGTTTCTTCCCTTACCTCTCTGCTTGCCTCATGGTATCATGCAGTTGCCCTGAAACGGAGGGAATAGGTTCCATTTAATTGGTTTTTTTAATTCCCTTGCTTGGAAGGGCTTTGACAGTCGGGGCCAATGTAATCCTTGTTTCAAACACTGCTCTTTTCGGGGTTGCAAGAGCTTATGTATCAATTGGGGGATTCCAGATAGGATTAGTCCTCTTTCTTTACAGTATTATCACATTCTTGCAAAATATGTTGTCAATCTTAATTCTGTTTGTAGATAGAGAAAAATGAATTGTGTAATGGCAGAGTGCCTTCACCAGAACAGAGTAGCAAGAAAGGGAGGGTCACAGTCATCTCCCAGGACAGGGTCCAGCAAAAAAAATCTATTTAGGAACCACATATAAAAGTTTCAGTCTCTGTGGTTTGCATGATAAGAAATAGTGTATGAGTACAAGTATGCTTTTCATCCACCATCTGCAGTATTGTTTACAGAAGAAACTGAGGTTATAAACCTTCCTGCAAATGCTTCCTGCAAGCCCATGGGTAAAAAGTTTGCATTTGTATTTTTTAATGACTAGTCTCTTTAGGGTTTAATTAGTCATTGCGTCTATGCATGAATCATTCATAATCTGCATTCACCACCAGCACATGACAGTTAAACTCAGACGAATAGAGACAATGTTTTCAAGCAAAATGTGAAATACTCTTCAGCCAGCTATCATCGGTTGGCACCATGTTTTATAGTGATAGAAGTTGATTGGCAGCAGTTATAAGTTTTCCTGTCTCTTCTTGTCTTTTGGGAAGAAAATAAGCAATGTGCAAGCACAAGCGTCAAGTGTCTCCACACCAACACTTTGAGGGCCCAGTCTCTTACCCTCACTACCCAACCCAACTTTAGAGGAGTGCTCTGAGCTGCAGAGAATAATAGCTGCCATGTGTGCCTACTATGCACTGGCATTTCTATTTGCACTGTTTTTAATTCTCCAAGTAACTAGCCCAAGGGTCACTGAGCTAGTAAGTGACAGAGCCTGGCTTTGAGCCCAGGTACATCTGACTCCAGGTTCTCTGCTCCACCCTGTCTACCACATTGTCTCAAAACCGAAGGCTAAAAGTGATTAAAGTTCTATTTCAGCTAAAACGTCGACCTAAACAGTGATTTAGGAACATGAGCTATTATCTTCCTGATTTTTATAGAGTGAGAAACTGTAATACAAGGTGATGACGAGACAGAAATGTCCTCTATGTCAAGGCATGGGAAATTATCAGGGATAGTGGACAGTTTGGCCAACCATGTGGAATGTGGCTTACTGAGAAGGAACCTAAGGATAGGCATTCCTAGGTGCTCTAGTTGACCCCACAGAGTGTGGAGGAAGTAAGTAAATCCTCCAGGGCCTGCTTCTTTCTTTCCCCACTGTCACTTCCCAAGTGTAGACCCTCATTACCTCTCTTCTGGAGAGTTTGACTAGCCTGGGTCCATCCTCTCCCCTTGATGTCCCAGACTTCCTGGAACAACCAGATGGGCCCCTCCCTCCCATCTCCCCTCCAAAAAAATCTTCTGTGACAATGCTTTTTGGGTACTGTCTAAGAAATCTTTGCCTATCCCAAGGTAGCAAAGATGTTCTCCTATGTTTTCTCCTAGAAGTTTGTTTTAGTTTTCACATTTAGGGTTTGTGACCCATTATGAATTAATTTTTGCGTATGTTGTGAAGTAGGGGTTAAAGTTTTTTTTTTTTAATATGAATATCCAGTTGACCCAACATCATTTATTTAAAGACCATCCTTTTCCCCACTGCATGGCAGTGAAGCTTGTCATAAATCAGGTGACTGTGTCATCTACTTCTGAACTGTATTCTGTTCCATTGATCTGTATGTCTACCCTTGCATCAATACCATACAATTCCACAGCAAGTTTTGATGTCTAGTAGTGTATGTCTTCCAACTTTGTTGTTCATCACTATTCCTTTACTATTCTAGATTCTTTGCATTTCTATAACAATTTCAGAATCAGTTTGTCAATTTTCATAAGGAAACCCTTTTATTATTTTGATTTAGAGTGTATTACTCTGAAGATCAATTTAGGGAGAATTGATAACAACATTGAGTCTTCCAATCCATGAACATGGTATATTCCTCTATTTATTTAGGTTTTTAATTTTTTTCTTTCAGTAATGTTTTGTAGTTCTCAAAATAGAGGTCTTGCACATCTCTTGTTAGATTTATTCCTAGGTATGTTATCTTTTTTAATGCTATTGTAAATGGCGTTGTTACTTTATTTTCTACTGGTTTGTTGCTAACATATAAAAATAAACTTATTTTTATATATTGTGACTTTGCATCCATCAATCTTGCTAACTTCACTTATTATTTTTTTTTATTGTGCTTTAAGTGAAAGTTTACAGTTCAAGTTAGTTTCTCATACAGAAATTTATACATACGTTGTTATGTGACCCTATAATGTGCCAGCACACTCCTCCTTTCCACCCCGGATTTCCTGTGTCCATTCAAACAGTTCCTGTCCCTTTTTGCCTTCTTATCTGGCCTCCAGACAGGAGCTGCCCATTTAGTGTCATGTATCTACTTGAGCTAAGAAGCACTCTCTTTGCTAGTATCACTTTATGTCTTATAGTCTGGTCTAATCTGTGTCTGATAAGTTGACTTCAGGAATGGTTTCAGTTCTTCACATATTATTTCTGATGATTTGTTTTTAGATTCTTTTGGCTTTTCTATAAACACATGTGTGCCATCTGCCTATAGCGATAGTTTTATTTCTTCTATCCTAAATGTAATACCACGCATCCCTGGTGGTCCAACGGTTAAGCACTCGGCTGCTAACCTAAAGATTGGTGGTGTGAACCCACCCTGTGGCTCCAAGGGAGAAAGACCTGGCTATCTGCTTCCATAAAGTCTACAGCCAAGAAAACCCTATGGAGCTGTTCTATTCTGTCACATGGGGTGGCTATGAGTCGAAATCAACTCAGTGGCACCCAACAACAAATGTAATACCTTTTATTTTTCTTTCCTTATTGCACTGACAAGGGTCTTCAGTTCAGTGTTGAAAAGAAGTGGTATTAGTGGACACATCCTTGTTTTGTTCCTGATCTCAGGGAGAAGCATTCACTTTTTCACCATTAAGCATGATGTGAGGTATAGTATATTTGTAGGTACCCTTTATCAGATTAAGGAAATTCTCTTCTAGTTCTAGTTTCCTTCTTTAAAAAAAAAAAAATGAATGAGTGTTAACTTTTATCAATGCTTTTCCTGTATCTATTGAAATGACCATGTTTTACTTTTTATTTATTTATTTAACTTGTAAATTACATGCATTAATTTTCAAGTATTAAACTAAACTTATATTACTAGAGTAAATCCATTTGGTCTTTATGTATTGTCCTTTTACCATGTTGCTTTATTCTGTTTACTAATGTGCCTTCTCGCTCATCTTTTTTTAATATTAATCAAGCATTTTTATTATCCCGTTCTCACCTTTATTAATTTTTATTATGATGTGACTCTTTGGTTTATTATAAAACAAAAAACCAAACTAGTTGCTGTCAAGTCGCTTCTGATTCACGGCGACCTCATGTGTGTCAGAGTAGAATCGTGCTCCTT
The DNA here is from genome assembly GCF_000243295.1 of Trichechus manatus latirostris. Taxonomy (NCBI): domain Eukaryota; kingdom Metazoa; phylum Chordata; class Mammalia; order Sirenia; family Trichechidae; genus Trichechus; species Trichechus manatus. The sequence goes on from NW_004443997.1 coordinate 1,516,980, forward strand.
AGAGTTTTCAATTGCTGGTTTTTCCGAAGTAGATCATCCTGCCTTTCTTCCAAAGCACCTCTGGGTGGATTTGAAATGCCAATCTTTCAGTTAGTACCCAAGCATGTTAACCATTAGAACCACCCAGTAACTCTTGATTTTTTATAATTACTTTAAGTTAGTACTTTTACCGCTTTCCAAACAGTTCAAGAATCTCACAACAGTTTAACTCCATTTATCCCTTCTCATTCTTCATATTATTGTTGTTATATATTTTACTCATTTATATGTTATAAATTCCACTAAACATTATAATTGTTGTTGTTTTAAACAATCAATATTTATTTATACTTAGTCTGTGTGTTTTAATCCCTTCCTGCATTTCTGTTGCTTTATTATTTTCTTTCAGTCTGAACAACTCCCTTTAGTATTTCTTGTGATACCTGTCTGCTGGCAGTGAAGTTTTTTAGTTAGTTGTTTTGTTTTTCCCAAAAACATCTTTATTTCACCTTAATTTTTGACTAATCTTTTCACTGGGTATACATTGGCTGTCTTTCCTTCCTTCTTTAAGCTTTAAAGATCCTGTTGTCTTTTTCTAGATTTTATATTGAAAAGACCACAACCAGTCTTCTCATCGCTCCTTTGAAGATAATGTATCTTTTTTTCTCCAGCTGCATTTAAGACTTTCTATTTTTGATTTTCAGGAGTTTGATGATGATGTGCCTAGGTAAGGTTTTCTTTATATTTCCCCTTCTTGGGCCTCACCCAACTTCCTGAATCTGTGGGTTAATGTCTTTCACTAGATTTGGGAGAATTCATGACCATTATTTCTTCCAGTGCAAGGAGCCCTGGTGGCGCAGTGGTTAAGCACTATGCTGCTAACCAAAAAGTTGGCAGTTTGAACCCACGAGCCGCTTTGCAGGAGAAAGATGTGCCAGTCTGCTTCCATAAAGATTACAGCCTTGGAAGCCCTATGAGGCAGTTATACTCTGTCCTGCAGGGTCGCTATGAGTCAGAATGGACTCGACGGCAACGAGTATTTCTTCCAGTACTGCTTCTGACCTGATCTCTCTTCCTCTTGTGGACTTGAATTACATGTAAATTAGACCTCTTGGCTATCTTCCATGTGTTTTATGCCTTGTTCTGTTTCTTCATTCTTTTTCCTCTCTGCATCAGTTTGTATGTTTTCTATTAACCAGTCTTTGACTATTAACATTCTGCTTTGTCCAATCTTCTGGGAAACCTAACCAGTGAATTCTTAACTTCAGATATTGTATTTTTAAATCCTAGAATGTTCATTTGATTATTTTTATAGATTTCCAGTTCTGTTGAAATGCTCCATCTTTTCATCCATTGTGTGTTTAGAAAAAAGAAAACATGTTAATCATAGTTGTTTTGAAGTTAGCTCTTCACCAGTCAAGCTGCTCAGGGTATACTAGATATGCCAAGTGACTCTTCTCAGTGGTTCTTGGCATTTCAGCCATCTGTATTTTTGAGAGTTTACATTTTTCTTCTGTAGTATTTCCTTTGGTTGCCCTAACTGCTCATGAGCTTCATGCAGGGAGGGCACCACATCTTTGAGAGCTTGCCAGGAGCTATGAGGACAGTCACACAAGGCCCTGACTTTATGTGCAATGCTACTTGGCTACTGTGGAGGGAAATGCTGGTCTCCTGGGCTTGATCCATCCAACTGAGGGCCCTTTGGCCAACAAAGGCTATAAGGATGGTATTCAGGGTTGAATTTATTTTACTTTTTTCTTGTTTTTACTCTTTACATTTCACAAACTTTTAAACATTATAACCATAAACGTATTTATTATGGAAATGCCAATTAATATTAAACTCAACTATCTAATGTTATTTTAAATTCTCTTTTACTCTTTGTTAGTATACAAGTATATACTTCAGACTAAGAACCATTGGGTTTTAGAACAGAAAGAGACTGTAGGAATTAGCTAATCCAATGCCTTCTTTTTTACAGATAAGGATACTGAAGCCCAGAAAGAGAAGTGATTTGCCCTAGGTTTCATAGCCGATGTGTTGCAGAGTTGGGCATCCACCCCAGGCCTGACTTCACATCTAATGCTTTTTAAAGCTGTTGGCCAGTTTGCTTTGTTCCTAGAGTAGCATATGTCAGTTACATCTTTGATGGAAGGGGGCGAATACATTTCTGATCTGCAGAAAATGACTTGTAGCTTGCCCATCACTCCTGCAGAGTGGTCCCTGACAGCAGCTGTGTTTTTGAGACATTATTATAGTGAGAATAGGCCGCTCAGCCTGTTCTGTGGGTTCTGATTAGACCTGACATTTGGTTGACAAGAGTTATTTGAATGGTCCTGAATACAGCTATGTAATAACAGACTGCAGTAAGCCTTTTCAGTGCCAAATTGTCTTTATCACCCACTGGCAAGGAGGGAACTGGTTCTGTGGGGTATCTGGCAGTGTAGAGCCTCTTTCTCCCTTGCCTGCCAGGAAGGCAGACCTGGGCTAGGCTGACAGTCAAGGGTGGGCTTGGCAGAGTGCGACCTGGATGTGAAAATTGAAAGAGGGGAGAGAGAATGAAATATACAAAGTCCCAAAGTAGATTTAAAATAGTGACGTTCTTGGTATTACCTGCACTGTTTGCCCACTCATGAACTATTCAGCACTTTTTAGTAGTACTGTGAATACTTTTACGGGGAGCTGATAGGGCTTTACAAAAGCAGGAGACAAGGACCCTTGTAGACTTTCTGGAGAGGCAAGTTGCCGGTCCACGAAGCAGGTGAGTAGCAACGTGTGATGACTGAGTGTCAGATACACAGTACTGGCAGGAAGTGCTCTTAGGGACCAAGTGGGCAGAGATGGAGGTCAGGGCAGGAAGCTATGTCCCAGGACAGTGGGTTTCTGCTTTGTATATACCTCGTGGACCAGGCCCAGCACTGGCCACACCAGCACTTGGTTCTATATTAAGGGCTCTGCAGCTCCAGTAATGGGCCAGGAAACTGAGGGACAGTGGGGCAGAGGCTCAGAGTTGATGAGGAAACAGTCAAGGTCATGAAGCAGAGACTCATCATGGCCAGAGGGCAGGGGGCCGCGGGAGATAGGGTGGAAAGGGGCTGTTCAGCCAAGACCCATAGGGTTAGGCTTGAAAGTTGAACTTTCCCTGGTCAGTAAAGGAGCCCAGGGAGGAGGCTGCTCTGGTGGACCAGGGAGAAAAGAGGAGAGCTGGGTTCAGATCCCCAGTAGAGTTGGAAGGAAAGGGTAGGCCAAGGAAGTGCTGGAATCTGGATGGGCTGATGTGAGGGAAGGAAGAGGGCACAAGCCATGGACAGCAACTGTGTTGAAGACACAATGGACAGGGCAAAGCACAGCTGGGTTAGGGGGGCCAAAGGTAGATTTGGTTTGGATTTAAAAGCCACATTGTGGTAAAGGTGGCATCCAAGTCAAAAATAACCTTGCAGGCCTCCATGTCCTGGCTGCACCTCTAGGCAAAAGTCAGGCTGGGGGTGGTTTCCTAGCTGCCAGCAGCAGTGGCAAACACAGGATGCCCAACAGCGTGAGAGTGTGTAGTGAGAAGGTCAGAGGGCGGGGTGAGCTGTGGGGTAGAACTAGGAAGAGGGCATAGGGCAGGAGTGTCCCCCTGCCTTTAGACTTTTCCAGAACCCAGAAAGTAACCATGATGGAATTCCATAAAAAATCTTGCCATATGGGTTCGATTGTTTCTATTAATCCCAAATCCTGAATCTTTTTGGTCTTCAGTATAAACTTGGACATAACAGTGGAAATTCTGCGCTTTGTTCTAGTGATATATGAATGTGTGCATAGAAATGCGCTTTGCTAGTCTCCTGGAAGGTGGGCATGTAATGGGTTGCAGTCTGGAGATTGCTAGATGTGCCATAAATTAGACAGTTACAGAAATTAAAGGAATTTAATTTAATCCTTTGTCACAAAATCTTTAAGAAACTCCATTCTAAACAAGGAAACATACAAAGACTCTCATCATAAGTGTCAACACATCTGCTTGGCAAATGGGTGCTTGGAAGGTGGTTGGGCAACCCCCTGTCCCCCACCTGATGCCTTGTGACCATTTCAGCAGGAGTCCACCCCTCCCAACCTGACTTGATTCTTGTCTTTGGATTTTGATGGTATGCTACTTAAAGGAAAGGGAAAAACTATGGAAGAACTTGTGGAAGTAATTTTCAAAGGAGAAAAAAGACATTAAAAGACTGTAGAGATAGATAGAGGTTTGGGGTTTTTTAAAACAGCACCACGTGTGGACTGTGAGTCTTCTTCCTTGATCTGAAAACTGAAGGAGACCCTGTGCCCCTTCTGCCATGGTTCCTGAATGGCAGGTGCTGCCCCTTCTCCAGATGAATGTTTTAGCTCTGTGCTCTTTGTGTAGCGGCCAGGATCTGTGAATGTTTAAACAGAGCACCTTCCTCCCTCACCTTGGACAGCATTTATTCACCTCAACTGAAATTCATTCCATTCAGTCTTCTCCCTGCAAACTGGGGGCTCAACCCAAATGGTAAAAATAAAGACGTCTTTGGATTTGAATTAATGCAGCATAAAAAGTTGTGGTTGCTTTAGAAAGAATTAGGTAGGAGTTGCTAGTTTAGTCCAGTGAAGGGGAGGGGGCCTCCTCTTCTTGAATTTGGGCAGGACCTGGGTAATTGTCCAGCCTGTGGATTCCCCCTGCTTGGCTACCACAGGGCTGAGTTATCTCAGACTCTTGGAACCAGAGGGAGCCCCTCCCCCCACGTCCCAGAAAAGAAAGTGAGGCTTTCTGAGAGCAGAGGTCAGGGTGGCCCAGGTCATGTTGCTGGTCTGTGGCAGAATCGAAGTCAGAACCCCCTCAGCCCCTGATCTCAGCCCCGGACTTTACTGGCTGGGGGTGGGGAGCAGCGGGAGGGATTCACACAGAAATGAAAAACGTGAAAGTGGTTTTGCGTGATGCCACTAGGCCCTCATTGCTCAGAACATTTGTTGACTGACTCACTGGCACCCAGGATGGGGGCAGGGAATTGGATTCCGGGTGGGAGTGGGGCCTCTACGGTCCCCCTCCCCTAGTTCTCCAGACAGACTGGCCTGTAACTGGTTAATTCCATGCAACCCCAGGTGTTTGGCAGTGGAGAAATGAGCCAAGGGCCACTCCTCCGCTAGGCCCAGGCGAGAGGGCTGCCCTTTCCGGCCTCGATTGCGCCGCGATAGCGCCCTTACTGCCGGGTCGGGTTCCAGACCAAGCTCGGGCCTTTGAAGAGGCTGAGCTGCGCTTTCCACTGCCCGCCTGCGTCCCCCCACAGAGAGCTCGCATTTGTCTAGCCCACAGGGTGGGAGGAGAACGCTTAATTCCTGCTCAGGACAGGGTGGCAGAGGCGAGTCCGGTCCTCCGGCTGGCCTCACGCGATGCCCTTCGCACCTGGAGCAGGGTCCCGGGGGCGGAAGCGGCCTCATCGGGCGGGTGGGGAGGAAGCCGCAGGAATGAGGACGCGGCGCACCGCGCCCCTTCCGTGCTCAGGCTGACGGACGAGCGGGCGAAGCAGGGCACACAGCTCCAAGGCTTGACTGTGCTTGGAGCGCGCGGGCTGGCCGCTGTCCGCGGTGCTGAAGCGGTGGCTGCGGTGGGGAGGCGGGCCCGGGGCAGCGGAGAAGTGCATACCCAATCCGGGGACTGCTCTCCCTCTACCGGGTTTGGCGCGGCGGTGGCAGCTGGCACTGCACCGAGATGGACTGAGAGCGCAGCGGCGGGAAGGCGGCAGCGACAGCTGCAAGAGACCCCGCAGCCTCGGGGCCGGACCCACATCCACACCCGGGAGCCCCTCCCTGGGGTGAGTCTGGGCGGGCGGAGCAGGGATAGGGCTGGAGGGTCCTGGGGCATGAGATCTCTTGGGCTTTTAAATTTCCCTTCCCCGTTGTAAATTTCTTCTAACCCCGCTGTGAGCAGCTTGGAGGGCTGAGGGCTCAGAGCTCTGCCCTAGCACCTCCTCAGTCCTGGGTTAGAGGGCAGGCCCCTCTGCCCTCACAAGCCAGGGGACAAAGGGGCCAGCCAGAAGTCAGACAGTCATTAGGCATGTCTTCCTTCTCGCACTGGGTGCAGCCCACAGCAGGGCACTGGCACTAGCCTTGACTGATGTCACAGGGGAGATGCCTTCCCCCTCTCTGGGTGAGCGGGTGGCCCCGGGCATCCTAGCCACTGGAATTTGGCCCAGGCAGAGGCCAGCCATCTTTTAGCAGGGAAGGCAGACTTGAGCCTTCACTGGGGCTGCAAGCAAAAGTAAAGCCCTTCTTCCCCTGCCTTTCTGCAGTCTCCTTAGGCACCACAGTTGCCATGGCCAGAGCTTCAGGGGTAAGGGTCATTTCAGTGCACCTGGCTGTTGTTACCAAGCAGGACTCAGGCAGAGGAGCTCTGGAGTGGATACTGGGCAGGCACTCCTTGCTTGTGTGTTTGTGTGTTTCCCAGCACGCAAAGGGGATTTTAAACTCCAGTGGTACCTGTCACAGGAAAATCCCTTCTCCAGCTAGTCTGTGCTTCTGAGTAAGCAGTTTGGGGTCAGGCTTGGCAACTGCCTAGCCAGAGGAGCCTTGGGTTTCCTCAGCCCCAAAGCTACCCACTCCTGCCTTGAGCCATCCGGTGAAGGGGGAGATGTGTTTAAACTTGATGGGTCATCTCTGCCTTCGATCCCACCAGCATTCGGTTGCCATCTCCGTCACCTGGCAAGGTCAGACAGCTAGACCTCTTAACTCCTAGAACTGGATGGGTGGGCTGCTGAGGGGTTTTGCTGCCTAGACAAAGGGCTTTTGGTGTGGTTGATGAGGTGAGAGGGTGGGGAAGGAGGGGGTGGAGGCAGAAGGGACCGTCCTCCAGGTCCCTGGAGAGGTCTAGTTGTGCTAGATTCCAAGCCATGTGAGGTGCCTGTTCTAACCCAATGGATGTAAATGAAGCTTTTGGATCTCGACAGGCTCCTTTTGGAGGACTGGGATCTGTGTTTTGTTCCATAATCCTAGCCTAAGCCGTGTGTATCAGAAATGACTCTGGTGGGCAACTTCTTTGGAACATCGGATGCCTGACGGTGACGATATTGAAAGAGAGGTGGAAAAGATTTGTGGGATGACATACTAGTTTTAGGGTCAGTGTGAGCTGCAATTGTGCTGCAGTGCTGGCGGAAATGCATGGCACGGAGGTGCTAGCATTACTTGCATAAAGCAGATCACTTGGTAGTCAAGCACCATTTCTCTCTCACCAATCTTCTGTGGAGAAGAAAGGTCATAAGAGGAAAGGAGAATAGACGCACATGGGACATCCGCTCGATTTGCAGTATTCTTGACCACTTATTTTTTTTCTACCCAAAAGCATTTCTTAACCTACCATGTAAACACCTTTTTTGGCCAGATTAATGAACCCCTTTACGGAGTGCTTGTCTGGAAGAATGGCTGACTCATGACTGCCCTTTGACATTCTTGCTGACTTGTTTCACTTGTAAAAATATGAACCCCAAAGGTATAATGGCAGCCAGCTAGGCAGTAGACCATTGCTTTTTCTTTGGGAAACAGTGCATTTGGGCTTTGCATGCCATTTGTTTTGAAAATATATTTATAGCCAAAAAGTTTTCCATAGCTAGATCAAGTTGGGGTATAGATACATATTTTTAGCATGCTCCACTTCTGTAATGCAGTCAAGCTACCTATTTTTACCCATAGTCTGAGCAACTTAAAACCTCCTTAATAATTAAGTGGGCTCAGGTTCTCCTCTGTAACTGAGGAAGATGCCATTTGAGGGTTGACATTGAGTCCTAGATCTGGTCACAGTCTTTGTTCAGAAGTGCTTCACTTGGTTGTATCATGTACAATCCTGCATCTAGACATGATTATACAATGTGTGTGAAAAATGTGGTCAGAGGTTACTGATGTTGGAGACTTTCTGTCTGGATATCTCAAGGGGACAGAAGGGGAGCAACATGCCCGTGATTACTCCAGTCTCCAGGCTCACACTGAGGTAACAGCATTGCATTGCTGGTTGGCAGGAGGAGGAAGAATAAGCAGAGGTTAGGGCAGCTGGGCAGGATCACAGTGGGGACCTTCCCTTCCTGGCCTACCAGAACATGCTGCCCCACCTGGGCCTGGGGCCTATGATCCCAGTAGCAGGTAGCAGAGCTAAGTGGGCCCTTGGAAATCAACTAGGCCAGCCTCTCCTGTTTTGAAGAGCCTGAGGCCCGGAGAGGGAATCACTTATCTGTGAAGGTGGCTAGGACGGGGGATGGGGGTATTTGTTCTCCCCCTACCCCAGGATAGGAGCCTCTCCTAATGTATTGCCCCAGCAGTGCCTCTCTGGGGAGCCTGCGGTTGCTAGTGGCTCTGTCAAAGAGGGCTTCCTGTGTCTTGACCTGTAAGGCTCCTGGCAATGACCCGAGCTGCCTGCTCCCTCTGCCCCACCTCCCTGCCCAGGATACGGACCCGTCTACCTGCTGCTGCTTTGGGTTTGCCATTCGCAGACTTCATTGATTCCATATCCCAGGGTGATTAGATAATTTAAAGGTTATTCAGTTCAGTTTGTAGTTCCCTTGGCTTGAGACTTTTCTCCAGAATTGCCTGCTGCTAATAGCGTGGTGTCATGGTTTGAGTTATGTCCCCCAAAAAATGTGTGTATCCATTTGGCTGGGCCATGATTCCTAGAATTGTGTGGTTGGCCTCCATTTTGTGATTGTAATTTTATGTTAAAGAGGATTAGGGTGGGATTGTAACACCACCTTTACCCAGGTCACATCCAATGTAAAGGGAGTTTCCCTAGGAGGGAAGCAAGCAGAGAGTTGGGGACCTCATACCATCAAGAAAGCAGTGCCAGGAGCAGAGCGCGTCCTTTGGACCGGGGTCCCTGCGCCGAGAAGCTCCTAGTCTGGAGGAACATTGATCAGAAGGCCGCGAGAGAGAAAGCCTTTCCCTGGAGCTGACACCCTGAATTTGGACTTTCAGCCTACCTTACTGTGAAGAAATAAACTCTTCATTAAAACCATCCACTTGCGGTATTTCTGTTATAGCAGCACTAGATGACTAAGACACGTGGGTACCAGGTATTGATATAAAAAGACGTGCTTCTTGCCCATAAACTCGAATTATTTACAAAGCATGTGGATCTCTTAGAGCTGCTTTGCATACTCCCACCTCAGTGGTTAATTAATGAATGTACCTGGGAGCTTGCATTTTTAGTTGAACGGCATTTCATGATGCTAAGCCACTGCTCTTCCTAGGCCCCGTTTTCGGTTACCGGCTCCCATCCTCTGGATGTCCCAGCCTGAACTCCGGCTCCCCCAGGCCTGCCTCCTTCCTCTTCCCAACGCCCAAGGCCAGGCGCTGTCCATTTTACTACCACAATTTCTCTGGATTCTGTCCATTTCCCCAGGCAACCCTACCATTGCCCTGGTTCAGTTCTTATCAGCAGCTGACTTTTCACAGTATCTTCAACCTGGGCACCTCCCTGCATGGGTCCTCTTTTAGTCTTGCTTGCATGCCTCAGGCAGATTCATCTTTCAGGAGCATGGGTTTTGCTGTTGTCACTTCCCTCCTGGGGACTTTCCTAGTCTGCCTGCTGCCTCTAGGATGAGGGGAGGGCCGGTTCCTTTCTGTGGGCTGGCGTGGCTCCCTGCACTGTGGAGCACAGAGTGAGCCCTCTCGCCCTCCGCTCACCTATGGCCTGCTGCTTCGGCTGCTGGGACATCTCCCTTCTGTCCGCCACCCACTCCAGACCAGCTCCAGAGCTGCTGCCAACCTCTTCCCCTCCCCCAGCTCTTCTCTCCTGCCTTGGTCCGAGTGTCTGCTCAGCCAGCTGTTCCCAAGGATCAGCCATGTCTCTCGGGTCAGGTAGGGTGTGGCATCAGGAATGCCAAAGTAAGGCCTTCCTACCCTACATAGTCCTGACTGCTGTCCGGGCAGACAGCTACTCCAACAGCTCCTCACAAGGCAACGTGGTGGGTGCAGTGAGATATGAAAGGGCACCCTCAGAACTCTGAGGAAGGGCTTCCTCTGAGCAGTCTCTGTCCCTTGTCTGAGGGGACGACTGTCAAGTAAGGCTCCCTGGGGAAGGGGAGGCCTACTCCAAGTGTCCAGAAAGGAGCAGGAATCAGAAAGGGAAGGAAAGGGGGCCATCTCAGGCCAGGTGAGCAAAGGCACTGGAGGGAGAAACAGCAGGTAGAGCCTGGCTAGTGAGTGGGGAGTGCTGAGGCCCACAGAGGTTCACTCCTGGGGTGTTGTAGTATGCGAAGGACTTTGAATTTGAACTTGCCACTTTGGGTATCAGAGAGCCATGGAAGGGACGTGACATGGCGTAGATATTTTCAGTAAATTGCCCTGGTGGTGGCGTGGAAGGTGGATCTGAAGGGGTAAACTTGGAAGCTGAGACCTCAGAAGTGAGTGAGGGAGTGACTTGTGCGGGTGGAGAAGAGGATGTGGGTTTGCAAACTGTTTTGAATGGCTTGGGGATTCATTTCATATAGTGGCTCAAGGAGAGGGAGAACCCATAGAGCTGACCCTTGGGTCTCCAGCCTGGTGCCTGGGGCAGTGGGGGTGTGCCTCCGGGAGAGAGAATTGTCTGGAGAGGGAAAGCTTGTCATGAGGGAGCAGAGGGGAAATGCTGGACTCATTTGAGGACAGGTTGAGTGTGGTGGCCATCCAGGTGGACATGGAGGTCTGGAGCCTAGGGAGAGGACTGTACTGGTGGTACTGATGGAGGAAGATGAACAGCGAGATAGGACATGGAGCCATGGGCGTGAAAACCATCATTTGGCCCTAACGTGGAGTGGGGAGGTGGTGGGGCTGAGGGTGGACTCCTGCCTAAGAGGAGGTCAGAGGAGGCTGGAGGGTAGTGGGTGGTGTGGAGGAAGACCAGGAAACAGAGGGTTTCAAAGAGGGGTGGTTGATGTGACTCAGGCCTACCACAGTAAGGGCCCAAAGGAGGGCATCAGACGGGCTGCAGGCCTCAGAATGTCTCTTCTGAGCAGCAGCGCACCCATCACCTCTTGCCTTCCCTATGTCGTCTGTCTCCACTTGCCAACGGCATCCTCTCTCTTCTTCTGAACCTCTCTTGACACCTCTCTGAACCATGCTGCCCAGAGAAGGCCTGGTGGGTACAGGGTAGATGCCCAGATACCCACATATGTGGCCTCTCCTAGGCCTCATCCCTGAGCCACAGCCATTACTCTTGGGGTCACTGACATCCATGGCTGTGAGCTTTTGCCAGCAGCCTGACTTGGATGGCTGGTGCCTTGAGTCCCTACCCCACACACTTGGTTGCAGCTGTGTCCATTCTTTGCAGGGCCCATCACCATGGGCGGCTCTGCTCCTCTGCTTCATGGGGATTGTGCCACGGGTGCGCCACATGATCCAGCCCCTCTCTGACTGCTGCCTGCCAGGTTGGTCCGTGTGCACTGGTGTGGTGGCTTCTTTGATGTGACTTCTGGGTCCTCCTGCCCAAAAACTCACCCACTCTGTACTTTCCTTCCTGCCTGACCTTCTACCATTAGAAAGTCTTTTGTATGGTAGGCTAGGTTTCAACACGAGCAGATGTCAATTCTAGCACACTCTTCCCATTTGTAATTTGTTAAGAGATTACTTTTAGTTAGGAAATACAAGATTGTAAAATATTTAAATAATTCTAAAATGCCTAACATAAAATTTTGTCATCTCTCACTTACCTCTCTCCACCTCACTCTTGCCCCAAGAGATATACACACCAGTTTGTTAACCCCAGTACTTTTCTAGATCTTTTCCCATGTATTTACCAAGCCATGTAAGTGTGCATACACCCACACGCACACATATACATGTATATGTAAGTGAGATCGTTAAGAGCTCAGGCTGCTAACCAAAAGATCAGCCGTTCAAATCCACCAACTGCTCCTTGGAAACACTATGGGGCAGCTCTACTTTGTCCTGTAGGGTCGCTATGAGTCGAAATCGACTCATTGGCAATGGGTTTGCTTTTTTTTATTGTACATATTGATGATATGCTGCTTACTTTCTTCCCTACCAATATATTCTGGAGATCTTTACATTTCAGTGAGGAGCCCTGGTAGCACAGTGGTTAAAGGCCTAAGCTACTAACCAAAAGGTCAGTGGTTGGAACCTACCAGCAGCTCTGCAGGAGAAAGAGTGGCGGTCTGCTTCCATAAGGATTACAGCCTAGGAAACCCTATGAGGCAGTTCTACTCTGTCCTGTAGGGTCACTATGAGTCAGAATTGACTCAGCGGCAGTGGGGTTAGTTTTTGTGTTTGTTTATATGTCAGTACATACAGATCTATCTCATTTTCTAAATGACTACATAGAATTCCATAGTGTATCATAATTTATTAAATCATTTCCCTCCTGATGGACAGTTAGGTGCTTTACAATTTATTACTATTCCAAAGAGTGCTGTAGCGAGCCTTCTTCTGCATGCACCTCTATGCAATGTGTGAGTTTTTCTATAGTGGAGATTCCTAGGAGTGGCATTCTTGGGTTACAAGGACATGCACATGATAAATATCAACAGACACTACCAAATTGTCAGTCAAAAGGAGTGCATAAATTTGTGTCTTCCCACAGTATGGGTTGTCAACAGAGCCTATCTCATCATTCTTTTTACTCTTCCGTACACTGATGGGGGAACCTCTGGTGGCATAGTTGTTAAGAGCTACGGCTGCTAGCCAAAAGGTTGGCAGTTCGATTCCACCAGGTGCTCCTCGGAAACTATACGGGGCAATTCTACCCTGTCCTGTAGGGTCACTATGAGTCGGAATCGACCTGACAGCAATGGGTTTGGGGACTCTGATGGGTGAACAAAAGTGCATTTCCTTGCTCTGCTTTTGCATTCCCCTTATTACCAGTGAGACTGAGCATACATTTGTTTATTGACAAATTGTATGTATTTTATCACTTGTATATTCATATCCATTTCCATTTTCCTCTTTGAATGTTTGTGTTTTTTAGGAGCTCATTCTGAGTCATGGTTATTTCTCCTTTGTTGGCTATATACGTTGCAAGCATTTTCTCTCTTTATTACCTTTTTTTTATTGTTGTAGTTTAAGTGAAAGTTTACAATTCAGGTCACTCTCATAAAAAAATTTATGCGTACATTGTTATGTGACCCTAATTGCTCTTCCAGTACTGTGACAGCACACTTCTCCTTTCCACCCCTGATCTCCCATGTCCATTCAACCAGCTCCTAACCCTCTCTGCCTTCCCATCTTACCTCCAGACAGAAACTGCCCATTTAGTCTCATGTATCTACTGGAGCTAAGAAGCACACTCTTCACGTGTATCATTTTATGTCCCACAGTCCAGTCTAATCTTTGTCTGAAGAGTTGGCCTTGGGAATTGTTTTAGTTCTGGGTTGACAGAGAGTCCAGGAGTTGTGCTTTCTGGAGTTCTTCCAGTCTCAATCAGACCATTAAGTCTGGTCTTTTTACTAAAATTTGAGTTCTGTATCCCACCTTTCTCCTGCTCCATCAGGGACTCTCTATTGTGTTCCTTGTCAGAGCAGTCACTGGTGGTAGCCAGGCACCATCTAGTTCTTCTGTTCTCAGGCTGATGGAGTCTCTGGTTTATGTGGCCCTTTCTGTCTCTTGGGCTAATACTTTCCTTGTGTCTTTGGTGTTATTCATTCTCCTTTGCTCCCGATGGATTGGGACCAGTTGATGCATCTTAGATGGCTGCTTGCTAGGTTTTAAGACCCCAGATGCCACTCACCAAAGAGGGATGCAGAACATTTTCTTAATAAACTTTGTTATGCCAGTTGACCTAGATATCCCCTGAAAGCATGGGTCCCAGATCCCCACCCCTGCTACTCTGTTGCTCAAAGTGTTTGATTGTATTCAGGAAACTTCTTAGCTTTGGCTAAGTCCAGTTGTGCTGACTTCCACTGTAGTGCGTGCTGTCCTTCCCTTCACCTAAGATAATTCTTGTCTACTCTCTAGTTAGTGAAAAACCCTCACCCTCCCTCCCTACCCTCGTAACCATCAAAGAATGTTTTCTGTGTTTAAACCTTTTCTTGAGTTCTTATAATGGTGGTCTTATACAATATTTGTCCTTCTGTGACTGACTAAATTCACTCAGCATAATTCTCTTCAGATTCCTCCATGTTGGAAGATGTCTCACAGCTTCATCGTTCTTTATCGTTGCGTAGTATTCTGTTGTGTGAATATACCACAGTTTGTTTATCCATTCGTCCGTTGATGGGCACCTAGGTTGTTTCCATCTTTTTCTGTCATGAACAGTGCTGCAGTGAACATGGGTGTGCATGTATCTATTCATGTGATGGCTCTTATTTCTCTAGGATATATTCCAAGGAGCAGGATTGCTGGATCGTATGGTACTTCTATTTCTAGCTTTTTAAGGAAGTGCCAAATCGATTTCCTAAGTGGTTGTACCATTTTACATTCCCACTAATGGTGTGTAAGTGTTCCAGTCTCTCCACAACCTCTCCAACATTTATTATTTTGTGTTTTTTGGATTAATGCTACCCTTGGTGGGGTGAGATGGTATCTCATTGTAGTTTTGATCTGCATTTCTCTAATGGCTAATGATCGTGAGCATTTCCTCAGGTGTCTGTTAGCTGCCTGAATGTCTTCTTTGGTGAAGTGCCTGTTCATGTCCTTTGCCCATTTTTTAATTGGGTTATTTGTCCTTTTATGTTGAGGTTTTGCAGTATCTTGCAGATTTTAGAGATTAGACGCTGATCGGATTTGTCGTAGCCAAAATTTTTTTCCCAGTCTGTAGGTTGTCTTTTGACTCTGTTGGTGAAGTCTTTCGATGAGCATAAGTGTCTGATTTTTAGGAGCCCCCAGTTATCTAGTCTCTTTTCTGGTGCTTGTGCATTGTTACTTATGGTTCGTATTGTGTTTATGCCATGTATTAGGGCTCCTAGTGTTGTCCCTGTTTCTTCTTCCATGATCTTTATCATTTTTGATTTGATATTTAGGTCTTTGATCCAGTTTGAGTTAGTTTTTGTGCATGGTGTGAGGTATGGGTCTTGTTTCAGTTTTTTGCAGATGCATATCCAGTTAGCATGCATTTTCTCTTTGTTGCTTGTTGTTTGACTCTGTTTATGGCAGCTGTGATGCTATGGAATTTCTAAATGTTGATGTAGGAACTGTCAGTCAGAGGCTGATTTTTTAGAAGTGGGAAAAAATGGAGCTTGAAGGTTAAAAATGTTGCATACTTGACCCTTCTCTGGTCTTTGCTCACTCACTGACTTTGGGCAAATTCTTTAACTTCACTGGACTTCAGTTTTGCCAGCTCTATAACAGTACTGTCAAACTCCCTTAACTTCATTGAACTTTGGTTTTATCAGCTCTGTAACAGTGCTGTCTGTCCCACCCAACCTCAGCCCAGCTGCTGTGGGGATCAGGGGAGAAGCTGTCTGTGTGAGGACTTTTTAGGCATCCTGAGCTTCACAGTTAAACTAATTCACTGATGGACCTTGAGCTGGACTCCTAGCCCAGGCCTTGTCTGGGGTCGTGGCTTTCAAGATGCCCAGTGCCCTGCCCCTGACATGGGTTGATTTTTCCCAGGTGTTATTTGAGTGCTTGCTGTGCTCATGTTGTCATCCTCAGGGCTCTGCAGAGGCAAGAGAGCTCCATGTCTGGATGAGAGGCAGGAAAGGGAAGCTCAGAAAGTCTCCTTCACTTCTTCAAGTCCCCCCAGTGAGCGGGAGGCAGATCAGAGCACAGACCCAGCTCAGGCCTCCCCAGGGAGTGAAGACTGTTTTGGACCCACTGCCCCGACTTCCTGCTAGCTGGTCATGGCCCCTGTCCCCACCATCCCATGGTCTCGTAACTGGCACTCCCTGAGCAGGGACCTACTCCCTGCAGGCTCTCATGCACCTCCTTTGTCCTCTTGGAAAAGAGCTTCAAGTAATAGCTGAATATAGGTTGTTAAAATTTTTTTGTTGTGGGAAAGATGGCATAGTGAGATAAAGAACAGTTGGAATCTAGAAAACTCTCCAGTAATGTCACCCCGTCACAAAGCTGCTTTTGATTTTTGCACATTACCTTCCCTTCCTCCTCTCCACACACACTTGTATTTCACTTCTTTGGCATTATATCAAACATGGCACTTCATGCTCTGCCTTGTCAATTCACATTATAAATTACAGTTTCCTTGTTTGTATAATGATCATTTTAATGGCTGCATAGTATTCCACTGAGTTGATGCTCTCTAATGCTTTGAATCGTCTTTCAATTGTTAAGCATTCGAGTTTCCCATTTGCGCTATTACAGATAATGATGCAATGAAAGTCTTTGAACAGAAAGCTTTTTGTTTCTCTTAAATTATTTCCTGAGGGAAAATTCCCAGGAGCCGGATTACTGAGTTAAGGGCAACAGTATCATTATGGTGCTTTGATGGGCTGTAATATCACTTTATAAAATGAATACTCCAATGTTCAATGCCACTAACAGTGAGTGAGCATGTCAGTTTCAGTGTAACCTCAATGGCCTTGGATGTTAATAATTAAATACATTTTTGACCATTTTAAAATACTTGAAAGGATACCTCAGGGCTGTTTTAATTTGTGTTTCTTTAATAAATAATGAAGAAGAAGAAGGAACATTTGGCAATAGATTTGTATTTTCATTTCCTTTTGTTGTTACTTTCTTTAAAAAAAAGAAGGAATAATTGACAACTAAACAAATGGACAGTAGTCCCTTGGGAATTCCAGCTCTTTGATTGCCTTGAGGGATTTGTTGGTGAAAGTAATATTTATGCTTCAACAAACAAAAGGCCTTTTGGTCAATAACTTCCATAAACAATCAGATGGGACCAGTTCTGGGAGCAGAAGGGGGCAGAGAATGGAGCTTCCTGGTGAAACCTGACCCCAGCTCTCCATCCATTCCTCCAGGTGACCTGGCCCACAGGTAGGCTGCCCTGTCCACAGGTGGTGCAGATGTCAGCAGAGCCCCTCGCTCAGCTGGGGGAAAGCCCACCACACTCAGCTCCCAGAGAGGCGGCCTGAGCTCTTCTGTTGCCCCTTGACACAGAGAGCACGTGGGAACAGGGCCCAGGCGCCAACCCTAGTGAAATCTGTCCCCTTTTCTCTCTTTTTCAAACTGATTTCACTTTGAATGGTACGTTCTCTTCCATTCCATTCTTCTGATCTAAAATGATAAATTGAAATTTTTTCCCTCGCAAGTTTAATTGCCTAGTAACGCATTATCATAAATTGCTTTTTAATTAATTCTTTGGCTTCAGTGCAGAATAATTTATTAATCATGATGGCAATCAGCATCTATGCACAGGTATTCTTAGAACACTTCAGTTTTAAGTGACTTCATTCTTAATGTATCCCCACAAGGAAAGTGCCTGCTGTCAGTGATGGTCAGGCCCTTGGAGAACTTGATTCTCCAGACAGCACAGAGAAGGTCAGTGCCTCTCTTCTGTGAGCCCAGGCCCCACTTTATTGATGAGTCTGCAGCCCAGAGGGGGAACCAAATATCCCCAAGCAGCAATATCAGTTGAGGGCTGTGGCCAATTTAGATCAGGAAACTACCATCGGATCTTGCTCCTGCCCAACTCCCAAGCCTTTGCTCACCGCTGTCCTATCCAATCAAAGGTGGGGCAGAGGTGCAAAGAAGGAAGGAGGGCTGCATGGAGGTTGTGCATAAGAAATACAGTCTGTGATGGGGGGGGGGGGTGTGCATTGATGGAAGACTTGAGAAGGCAAGAGAGTGGTGTGGATGTGATAAGCTGGGCCAAATAGGGCTCTTGATCGGTGCTTTCATTGATCTTTTCATTGATCTAGTCATTCCTGTGCTCATTCATTCGGTGAGCACCTACCATGTGCTAGGCCCTGCTGGAGGCTGAAAATAGTGAGAAAAGGCCACAGTCTCTGGCCTCAAGGAATTCACATTGTGATATGGAGATAGATAAGTAAATAGGAACCCACAGTAGGGCTTGCTAGGTGCTGGGACAGAAAGAAGCCCACCGTCTGGGAGCCCAGACTCAGAGGAAATCCACCTCTGATCCTGTTATTTTAACATTTCTACATGTGCAGAGTTTTCACACAATTAGCAACATACTGTGTGTGCATTTCTCTTTTTCCTCCCAGCACTTTGTTTTTTAAGCATGGTTTTTAATTTCTATGCAGTTGTCACACACGTACATTTTAATGACGTCAAATTTCATGTAGTTGATGAAATAAACATTCACCTCCTGTTAGACTCAAGTTGCTTCTAGGTTTTTGCAATAAATGGCATCGGGTGCAGAGCTTTTTGTGTCTTCTCCATTGTTCCCTTGTGATGAACTTCAGAGGCTATATTGGACTGGAGGATATAGACATATTTGTGGTTCTTCATTGTGCTGCCATGTTGTCTCCAAAGGCCTTACCCTGATTTCTGGTGATGCGGTTGTGCCTGGGGACTTGTTTCTCTGCTGCCTGTCTAGCACTGGGATGGGCAGCAGATATACACCACACACAAGCGTGCACACACACACACAGAGATATGACTGTATGAACTTCAGTTGAGTGGCTGTGTATACCATATGATTGAGCAAAGGAGGGAGCATATTGGAAACAGAGTCTGATTAACAATGTTCTGGCAACAAGTAGAGGTGGGGAGGGCCAGCCTCTAGGGAGGTTGTTGCAGCAGCGGTAATCCAGGTGGTACATGACAAAAGGAAGTGGGTCACCATAAACATGAGAGGAAACCAAAGGCTTTGAAGTGAACAAGTCAGCTGGTCTTGATGTGGGGTCAGATGTGAGCTTAGAAGGAGGGTTGCAACTACTCCCAAGGTTTCAAGCACAGGGTATTTGGGGTAAGTTGACCTCAGGAAGGTCCTGGAGTTGGTGCACTCAGTTTTAGGAGGTCACATGTAGGGTGTCTTGGGTCCATCCTGCTAGAGCTATTCAGGAGATGCCTGCGGTGCAAGAGTGCAGATGGGCGCAAGAGCAGGCCTGGGAGTCCACCCATATGTGGACAGGAAGGAAACTTTGTGACGTAGGCTCAGGGTACCGGCAGAGTGATAGAAATTACCCACTGATCATCATGTACGCAGTCTCTTCGACTTTCTCACTGCTTGGTCAACTTTTTAGCTAATGTTGCAAATGGTTTACACTATACTACTGATCTAAAGGTTGACAGTTCAAACTCACCCAGCAGTGCTGTGGAAGACAGGCCTAGTGATCTACATCTGTAAAAACCTACAAACCTGCCACGAAAACCCTATGGAGGAGTTCTACTCTGTAACATGGGGTCTCCATGAGTCACTTTTGGCTCAGTGGGAATGGGTTTTGGGTTTGGGTATCTTCTTCAAGGACTACTTGGTACCCTTTGGCAGCCTGTTAAGCTAGGTTGTACATTTTTAAACATTTCACTGGAGCAGAATCCAATAATATTTTGATGTGATTTATAGTATAAAATAATTATGTAAAAAGGAGACTTAGTGGGACTGCCTGGTTTTCTTCCACCTTTTTCTTTAGCATTCTTCCTCAGATATGTTCAGTTCCCTGTTGTCTCAGTTACACAGCTGCGAGCCAGGATGTGGCTATAAGTGGGAGTGGGTAAACAGTGGGTCACCAGTAGCAAACAGGATCAGCCACCCCCATCGTGCACTTGGCCACTCTGCCCTCGCCTTCCTCAGCGCTAAGATTCCCTCCGTCTTCCAGACTCCATG
The DNA here is from genome assembly GCF_000243295.1 of Trichechus manatus latirostris. Lineage (NCBI taxonomy): Eukaryota > Metazoa > Chordata > Mammalia > Sirenia > Trichechidae > Trichechus > Trichechus manatus. Next base: position 1,536,574 of record NW_004443997.1, read on the forward strand.
GTACTCAGAATATAGGGTTAAATATCCCCGGTTGGATGTATTTTTGCACATACAAACCCTTAAGGCATTGCCCATATGGTTACAAACATTTTCCAAAGCATTCAGATACTTCTCCAATCTCGCCTACCCCATTTTTCCTTATGAGGCCTCGGGGAACCCAGGAAGCAGCTTGGAGCATGGTTCAGAGCACGGCCTCAGACTTAAGCCAGAGCAGGCCAGTGCCAAGCCAGGACAAGTCATTATACTCAGAGCCTTAGTTTCCTCATCTGTAAAAGAGCGGGTTGGTGGAACCTGCCAAGCAAGGCTTTTCTGTGAGGGTTAAATGAGAAAGTACAGGCAATGCAGATAAAGCAGCAGCCCAGTGCTTAGTGCTCAGTTAGCAATCCACAACTGGTGGCTGTTGATGTTATTACCCTCCATTTTGTAGCCAGAAAACCAAGGCCCAGAATGGTTGGTTAAATGCTTGTCATGGATTGAATCGTGTCTCTCCCCAAAATATCTGTCAACTTGGCTACACCATGATTACCAGTGTTGTGTGATTGTCCACCATTGTGTCATCTGATGTGATTTTCCTATGTGTTGTAAATCCTATCTCTGTGATGTTAATGAGATAGGATTAGAGGCAGTTATGTTAATGGAGTGGGACTTAATCTACAAGATTAGGCTGTCTTGGGCTGGTCTCTTTTGAAATATAAAAGAGAGAACTGAGCAGAGAGATATGGGGACCTCACACCACTAAGAAACAAGAGCCAGGAGAACAGCTTGTCCTTTGGACCCGGGGTCCCTGTGTCAAGAAGCTCCTAGACCAGGGGAAGATTGATGACAAGGACTTTTCCCCAGATCCAATAGACAGAGAAAGCCTTCCCCTGGAGCTGGCACTCTGAATTCAGACTTCTAGCTTACTAGACTGTGAGAGATTAAATTTCTGTTTGTTAAAGCCATTCACGTGTGGTACTTCTGTTACAGCAGCACTAGATAACTAAGACAATGCCTGATACACCCTGGGCCAATGAATCCAACACAGTTGCTGAGTATTAATTCTGTAGGTGGAAGAAGTACTCAGTTGCTTCAAAGGTCCAGGCCCAGCACCACCTTCCCTGAGTCTGTTACATGTTAGAACAGGAGCTTCCTTCTGTATTTGAAAACCTTTAAGTTGGTGAAAATTGAGTCAGTTTCAATAAATAACATTTGAGAAATCCCATTGACAGAGCTGCTGTGAGGTGTTAGGTAGGGCTCTGTTGAGAATGGAACAGTGACTCCAACCCAGTCCCAGAGCTGTCTCGAGTCCATGGGGCAGGAGGAGGTGGGAGCTGGGCTGAGGACTGGGGCCGGGTCTGGGGCTGCCGGTAGCTACTGTGTGTTCAAGCAGCGGAAGAGAAGGGATTGGAAGGGATGAGGTCATAAACCTCATGGGGGCCTGCTTGTGGGGGCTGCTTGTAGCTCAGACCACTGAGCCAAGAGTAATGGGTTTGTGATGTACCAGTGGGACACGATCTCTTGGGCTGTTGTACTGAGTGTAGACTGTGGGAGGTAAAAGCGGAAGCAGGCAAGCCGGCTGGGAGGCTTTGTGAGAATCCATAAGATGTGTCTGGCCTGGTGGCAGCAGTGTGCGCGTCAGAAGGCATGGGATTCTGGTTATACTCTGAGGGGAGATCCTTCAAGACATGCTGATGAGTTGGATGTGGGTGGGGGAAACAGGACGGTCAAGGATGACTCCCAGGTTTGGACCTGGGCACTGGGAGGATGGAGCTGCCTCTAGCAAGGTGGGGGAGGAGGGTGGGCAGGGCGGGCGGGTGGTAGGGACAGTGTGAGGGGGCTATCTGGAGCTCAGTATCTGGCAGTCTCAGATTCAGACATTCCCTCGGAGAAGTCCTGCAGGCAGTCAGACAAGCAAGTCTGGGGCAGAGGAAAACGTTTGCCCCCAGTTGCCCCGCAGCGTAGTGGCAGCAGCGTCAAGGGAGCCCAGCTCCCTGGGGCCCCGCGTGTTGCCTTCCTCCGGGACGGTGGACAGGTTGCTCAGGTGGCGGTTCACAGGTGCACCAGCCGCTGCAGCAGTGTCAGAGGGTGACCTGGTCTCAGCGGTGACCCCGATTTCCTAGAATCACCGTCAGGCCCCGGGCCACCCCACTTTCCCACGTGCCCCTCGGCTCTCAAGGGCATCCTTCCTTTTGAAATAAAGCCACGCCGCGCCTGCTGCAGGGGGCGGACCCTTCGCTCGGATTTTTGCGTTAAAAAGTGACGTTTAAATGGGAAGCCCAGCCGGCGCGCGGCGCGGGGGTTCCGGGAGGCCGGGAAGTCGCACGGGTAGAGGCCGCGCTCCCAGGGGAGGAGCAGGGGGCGGTGCGCGGCCGCTCGCACCCGGCTCCCGCGGCGCCTGCGGGGTTAACTGGCTTGTGCACCGGCGGCGGCGGGCGGCAGTGGTGCATTGTGGTAACACGGCGCCGGGACC
>NW_004443997.1:1539122-1554759 GCF_000243295.1 Trichechus manatus latirostris
CGCCACCGCCACCGGCGGTCCGCCGAGCTGTGCGCGCCGGCCTGTGCGCGAGTCCGGGCAAGCCCCCCGGGCCTGGCGCCATGTAGCGCCCGGCAGCCCGGAGGCCGCCCCGCCGCGGGGATGAAGGGACGCGGATGCTGGGAGACGGCCTCCGTGCGCTCCTTCTGCAGCTCTGGCTGCCTGAATAAATATAAGAAGGGTTAGTGTTGCCCGGCTTCCGCCCCCGCCCGCGCCGAGCTCAGTGCATGCTCAGTCTACGGAGCCTCTGATGTCATTGCCTCGCCGCGTGGGGCGCGCGGGGAGCCTCGGGGAACCCCTGTCCCCGCACACCCCCTCCCCCGCCGTGGTGTGCGCTCCGGACTTGCTTCCCGGGCTGGGCAGTTTGGAGGCGGGGGAAGGTGGTGGTGGGGAGTGGTGTGCTGCAGCTAGACAGGTGTCTTTCTGCGATTAACCTCTGCAAAACAGAGCTTTCTGGAAAAAACGGAGAAAGCTCCGTGTTTAAGCCTGCTACCTACCCTTCCCGCCTTCCCCAGGGTCTGCGTGGAGCCCTCATGCCCCCCGAGCAGAATTGCCACGGAGACTTGGGACTGTCCTGGGACCACCCCTGGGGTCGGCTTTGCTTAGTGCGTACTGCCCATGCTGTCCGTCCTTTGAGCAGGCCTGGACAGGTCAGGGGAGTCACTGCCAGTGACGGCCTGGGTTTGAGGCAGGGCCGCCCTGAGGATGCTGCCCTCAAGGATGGCATCCTGATTACCTCCCTGGGGTGTGTGAGCGCTGGGGCCGCGGGCTGGAAGCTTTGGGGGAAACCTTAGCTGTGCCAGGCTGAAAAGCTTGTACATTGCCAAGCTTCTGCCTGCACGTCCTTTCTGAGGCTTGACACCTTTATTGCAGATTATGTGTGAGTGAAACTAGCTGCATTTATCTTGATGTGTGTTTCTGGATGGTAATTATGACTTTTTGACCGCGTAGACTTAACATACACTGTTGTTAGGTGCCATCAAGTCGATTCCGACTCATAGCGACCCTAGGTACAACAGAATGAAACACTGCCCGGTCCTGTGCATCCTCATAATCATTGTTATGTTTGACCCTGTTGTTGCAGCCACTGTGTCAGTCCATCTCATTGAGGGTCTTCCTCTATTTCACTGACCCTCTACTTTACCAAGCATAATCTCCTTCTCCAGGGACTGGACCCTCCTGACAACATGCCTAAAGTACGTGAGACGAAGTCTCGCTATCCTTGCTTCTAAGGAGCATTCTGGCTGTACATCTTCCAACATAGATTTGGCGGTTAATTCATTTAACAGGAGCTTATGAGAGACGGCGCCTGTCAGAAACTAATACCCTCTGATCTGTAATAAACCTTGTCATTAAAGTGCTTCTGGGCTGCGATGCTCCATGAGGCCCAGCGCAGCTGAGACAGCTCTGAAGCTGCAGTCCCAGGTGGCACATTTAACCACGAGAGTTCCCCTGAAAACACCATCTGAAGTGTTAAAGTGTTTTCAGTTGTAAGCGTTTGAATTTTATTTCATTAGGAGCTGATTCTACAGCTCTATCTTAAGAATCCTTTAAGGAAACTTACAAGTGAATTTTGTCCAAAGAATGTTTTCTGCTTTTAGAGGATTAGGCTTATTTTGTGTATAGTATCGTTTATAAAGCAGTTATGTTCTTTACGGAAAGTTTAAATGACGTTTCTGTTGTCAATTTTGATAAATTCATTCTGAGAGTGATTTAGTTAAAAAAAAAAAAGTAGACTATGTATCAGAGGTTAAATGATTTTTCTTCTGTGGGCACACCTGACGGTTTTCTTGACTGTATTTCTCTGGAAGACTTACTGTGAAGTTAGGTCTGTTCTCCGCTTGCTTTCTGCCTGGTTTTGTGAGAGGCGCTCGCCTTGTCTGGGAGTGCAGGAGTGTCTGCTCCCCAAGAGTGACTCCTCCAGGCTAGGCCTTCTCCCCTCCACCTCCCCCCCACCACCTGTGCCCCATCAGAGTCTCACTCTGCACAGCCTGTCAGAGGATGAGGAAACAGAGGCTCAGGAGGTTAGGGGTCCACCTGGAGCAGAGCTTGCTGTGCATCTGAAGGAGACCGAGCACCAGCCTCAGTGTGGGGAGGCCACAGGGGCATGTTGGGGAGGACGCATCCCTCAGGGCCTGTGAATGTGGGCCTAACAAGGCTAAAACCTAAGGGTTTTCAAGAGAAGCCAGAAATCTCCCAGTATTCAAATGTTGGCCAAAAATATTTAACACAGTATGAATTCAAATAGAACCTTTCTGCAGGCAGAGTGGTGTCTCTGAGCACCAGCTTGAGGCCGCTGCCTTGCCTGGGAAGAGAAAGCATGAGAGAGGCTGGCATTGGGGCTGCAGGAGGCTTGGGACGGATCAGCTTTGGGAGGTGAGCACTTCCTAACTCCCTCACACTGTGGGTGTGGCAGGCTCAGGCATGGGGCCCTCGTCCCCAGCATGTAAGTGGGTTCCACTAGCGTCCACCTTTCAGACACATTGAAGGGTATTGAAATGAGGGGTCACTCCAGACAAATTTCCCCATTTTCCTAGATTCTCAGTGAAATTGCATTACATACCTGAGCCCGTCTTTGTGCAAGTTGAAGGGGGAGCTGGGCTTGCGGCCTGCCCCCCAGGATCTGGGGGTCCAGGTGGTGACCCATTACAGTGGCAGGACAGCATCTGGGCTTGTGGGGGTTCATCACGTGTGCTATTACATTGGAGGGTCCCACAGCATAACCTGAGCATCAGGATACTGGGTTCTTGTCCTGACTCTTTGCTGATGGGCTATGTGACCCTGGGTGAGTCCCTGCCTCCCCTGTAAAGAAGGGGAGGAGTGGATTGAAAGAGGCTCCAGGAGAAGGGCTGGCCTCCACCCCGCTCCCTGACCTGGGCATGTGAAAAGGAGCCCCGGGAGCCCATTGGCAGGAGACTGCTTCTCAGTGGAGGATGGAAGGTTCAAATCCCACCTCACTGCTCATTTGACATTCAGCTGGCTTCTTACCCTGTTTGCTCCTCAGTTTCCTCATCTATAAGATGGCATTAAACCTACTTACCTGGCAAAGTTGTGGGAGAGCAAAATGAGGAAATAAGTGTCTATACTATCAGTAGGGAGCCCTGGTGGCAGTGGTTAAATGCTTGACTGCTAACCAAAACCAACCATTTCTCGCTCCTTGGAAGAAAGATGTGGCAGTCTGCTTGCATAAAGATTACAGCCTGGGAAACCCTATGGGGCAGTTCTACTCTCTCCTATAGGGTCATTAGGAGTCAGAATCGACTTGACAACAACAGGTTTGATTTTTATTTTTTATACTGTCAATCAGTCTGTCTGTTTATTTATCTCATCTCTATCTCTGTGCTTCAGACAGAGCCTGGTGCACCACAAGTAGGGAAAAACCCCTTCAGGTATTGTCAGTGCTGAATTCACCCCTTTGCCTCTCTGTGTGCGCACATGCATTGTGGGGCGGGCGGGGGGAGGCAGGCATACACACACGTGGTGGACTTGGGCATTTTTTCTGGTTTGGAATGTGAAGCTGTCAGAGAGCAGGACAGGCAGGCACCCCGGGCTTGGTGAGGTGGACTCACATAGCCATCAGAGACCGGGCAGCCTCGGGCAGGCCCTGCCAGTTGTGCTGCTGAGGCTGCCCCTTACTCATCTGAGGCCTCAAAGAGCCCCTGCATGCCTGCAAACCAGCCTCCGTCCTCTGAGCCCAGCTCTGATTGGCCACACATTGCCCAGTGTGGAGAGCTGAACCATGCATGGCGCAGAAACAAGAGGGCGCCAGGGGTCAGGATGATGGCAGCCAACCCTGACCACTGAGGGCAGGCATACCAGGTCAGGGAGGTAGGTGTCTGCACAGGCTCCAACACTGGTATTTGGCCTCATTAGTGGCCTTTGTGTGGCTGTGAGGTGAGTGCCAGTGACTTGGGTATTTGAGGGCCTGTGGTTTTAATGAGGTCTTTTCCCATCTTTGAGGCCTAGGGCAGGCACCTTTCTCAGTGAAGGAACCTTACAGGACACCAACTGGGGATTGACGTAGGCGGGAGGGTCCTTCAAAAGTCACAATGGGATGCTTTTGGGGAAGGCTTGCCAAGGTGCCTGCTCATGTGTTCTGTACATTTGATGCCTGTTGAAGTCCTTGGGAGAAAGGACTAAGGCCTATAGTGAGGGGCCAGCTTTCTGCTCTGATCACCATCCCTACAGGTGCCAAGTGACCTCCAGGGCTGAGGATAACACCAGCCTCCTCCCTGGCTGGTAAAAGCCCAGCTGCACTGCTCTGTTTACTCCAGCCCAAGGTCTCTGCCCACCCCTCACATTTTAATCAAAGTCATCGTTGCAAGTTTATTTCCAATTCTAGTTCCTCCTGAAGCATTTTCTGCTGAGGCTAGAGGTGACCCCCCACCCCCCACCCCAGACGTCTCCTGGGACTCCCTTTGGCAGTGGAACCAGATAGTTTAGTTTGAATGCAGTCTTTCCCTTCTATTGGACTGTAAGCTCCCAAAGGTGGACCTGTGTCTATAGTGCCCTCTCCCCCAATGGAGGGAAGGACCACCTAAGGCTGAGTAGCAACTAAAGTCCTTGGCTGGGGTCTTCTCCTCCAGCTGGGGTCCTCAGTTCCTGTTCTTCCTCTGGGGCTTCTCTTGGTCCACCAGGTGACTTTCTTGACTCAGGGATTGGAGCAGTGGATGCCTCCTTTCTGCCCCCTGCCTTCTCCCTTCATGACCAGCTATGGTTAGTGGCTCCCCTGGAACAACTGGGGAAGCCTAGGGGTGGCTCTTAGGTGATCCTGGGGAATATGAAGAGTTTACTGGACGAGGTGACCCCCAACTGGGTCTCAGCGGATGAGGGAGAGGTGGGCAGGTGGAGGATAGGGACAGTCATTGCTTGGTTGACTTGAGCAAGGTGTTGGCCCACCTTCAGGCAAGAGGTGGAAGTGGGCTCTACAGGTTATGGACTCTTGAACCAGAAAGGACAGGTGGGCAGGAAGGAAAATGAGGTCAGGGATGGCAAGGAGGGCACAGCTCTGCCTGCTCTGGAGGGGAGGTAGCCTATGGAAAGGAGGCTCCAGAGTGGCAGTGACCCTGTTTATGTCCTCCTCACGCCTAGGGGAAAAATATCTGGCCTCATTAATGGTCACTGTTACTTGGTGAGATGTCTGGAAGTAGTACAGTCTCTCAGACACGTCACCTCTTGAACCTCTGTGTATTTGTAGAATGGACATGGTGACAATTCTACCTGGTAAATTAACCTGGTGGCAGTAATACGTATGAAAGTCCCCAGCCCCTTCCTGGTACATGGTAGGTGCTCACTCTTATTATTTTTTGGATCCCTCCCAGTGTAAGTATGCACATTATTTTACAAGGAGACCCATCGGGGTGGCAATATTTTACTGCTGTAAGTTGCACAGAGGCAGGGAAAGGCGGTTTTGAGGAGCCAGCCTGCTGAGGCAGCCATGGAACTGTGTGCCTGGTAAAAGCCCAGATGTTGGAGCCAGGTGAGACCTAGGGGTGATGCAGGGGAGGTGCCCTCAACTTTCCCATCTGTGGAGCGTGGCTGCGGTGGAGCTTGAGATGAGGGAGGCCGTGACGCTCACAGTGAAGTGCGGAATCAGTAGTAGCAAGTGAGATGACTGTTGGCCTCATCATTATGCAGATGGGGAAGCTAATACCCAAGGAGGAAAGGTAACTTTCCCAGGACCAGGCTTAACCTGGGGCGGAAGTGAGACCAGAGACCACATAGCCAGCCATTACCACGCGTCGTTGAATGGAGGGTCAAGGGGCAGAGGAAGGCCAGTGGGGAAGTCTCTGGACTGAGAATCTGCTGGACTTGCAAGGGGCCTGGCCTGAATGGAGGCCATAGTGGGCAGGGCTGGGGGCTCACTGTCTGGAGCAGACCCTCAGAGCCTGGACCATGTAGAGTGTGGGGGCTTGGGGGGAACACTTGTTGCTAGAAAGAGGCTACATACCAGGGAGTAGTGTCAGATGTTTCGATGCTTTTAAGTCAGAATGAAGAGCAGTAAATGATAAGAGAAGACAGAAGAATTTGTCTTCTGTTAAGCAGAGAATCTGGCCAATGGTGTCTGTCAGTCATTTACTCTGTGCTGACAACTGTCCCAGCAGCTGTGGGCACAGTGTCCACAGTCTGGTGACAGAGGCTGGCCCAGAGGGGCTGGGGTACAGAAGCCTGGCACCCCACACAAGTGCTTCCTCCAGGAAAGAACAGAAGAAGAGGTACCACTCTGGCTGGCAGAGCTTGGAGCCCAAGAGGTGCCAGTCATGGCTTGTAGAGAACGTCTGAGAATACTTACAAGCCTGAGACACACATGAGTCCGTGAACTCTGAGGGAAGGCATTGCCCGCAGGCAGAGAGGGAGGGGTGGCAGGGAGTTAAGGGGGTGAAGATGGGCTGGGTTGTGTGCATTGACATCCCAGGTTGTGGGAGCATTTGTGGGCACCAAGCATGGGGCAGGCCGACAGGCCAGGGAATGGAGTTTGCAGACCCTGGCAGGCTTCACCTGGTGGTCCAGGTTGGATATGCCGAAACCCACCTGGGAGTTAGCCTTCATGTTTCCTGCCAGCTTTGAGCCCCTGGGTGACTAGTGGATGCTCTGCTGTGGTTGTGAGGGCTCAGAGGAAAGAGGGTCCTGACCAGGAATAACCCCTGCCTTGTGTACAAGAGGGAAGGGCACCACTTGTGGGCCCAGCATTGACTCCTTCCTGCTGGCAGAAGCATGCCCAGTGAGAGAGATGGGCAGTTTGGAAATGACAGTCTGTGTCTCCCAGGGCTCTGTTGCCATTGGTGGCCCCCAAGGAGCCTGGGCAATGCAGAGCACTCTCTGGGGACCTGGTTTATTTGCCATTCACAGGTCAGTGTGCAGGGCTGTGATCAGCCCACGGGCACCTTGTGCAAATGAGAAAAGAGCTCCCTTTACTTCCCTGACCGTGAAATTACTGTGATAGGCTCGCTTTGTCAGAACGATACTCTTTTTTTCCATTTGCTTGGAAAGGTTGTTATAATGAAAACACAGATGTACGCTCTCTGGTGTGAATGGCGCCCCCAGTAGGTTGTATAGTACACAACCTGCACAACCGTGTACAACAGCCCTGTTAACATAAGCATTTATCAGGAGCAGTGTTTGGCCATCTGTGAGGATAACACGTGGACCTCTGTCACCCCAGGGCAAAGGGAGAGAGGGCTGCCTACGTGCCACGTACAGACAGGTGACCCTCAGGGTGACCTGGCCCAGGCCAAAGTGGGAGCAGGGCCCAGAGAGGCCCTGGGAGGCTGAGTGGGGAGGCCTCAGGGTGGCCAGTGAAATGGGGAGGAGGGGCCTCAGAGCCAGTATGGAGAGAGCAACAGCCTGCGTCGGGCTGCACGGGGGGTCGAGCTAGAATGCTGAGGCCCTCTGCCCCGGTCTGAGGGGCTTGCACTGTGAGCATCTTCCTCCGGCTCCAAGTGACCTGTTGGGAAGCCTCATTTGGAGCCGTGGCTCTGCCCTCTGCAGATTCAATTCCTTGCCCTAACGCCTGGTTTTCTTGTAAAATGCTAGTCAGCTCAGACTAGCAACAGCATCTGAGCAAATAGACGGACAATATGAATAAAGATGAAGTTCTGGGCTTTGGGCTGCCAAAGATAAATTTCCTTTTATGTCCTGTTCCCTCTGATGTGTGTGTGGAATAACAGCTCCTGATGCACATCTTCAAATAGAGCAGCTCCTCAGACTGGGCGATGTGGTGAGGCAGAAGGAGGCCACGAACTCAGACCGGAACCCACCTGGGCAGTGCCCTTGGACTGCCCCCATCCCAGCCTGGCATGCCCAGCGTCCTTGAACTGTAGGTGGGAGCTGGTTAGAGGACCAATGTTTTTCCTGAGAGGGTAGAACTGACAGCTGGCCCACTGGGTACATCCCTCCGCCCAGGGATATTTTTATGTCAGAAGCAGCACAGTTTGTACAAGTGGTGGATGGGACCCCTGGAGCATGATTCTCAGCTAGTTAACCATTTGGCTGCTGCTCATCTGCCTGGTGAAACCCCCTCCCATCCCCACATCACTCACACTCACACATACACACACACACACACACACACACACACACACACACACACACACACACTCACACTCACTCACACACCACTCACTCACTCTCTCTCTCTCTCTCTCTGTCTCTCTCTCTGTCTCTCTCTGTCTCTCTGTCTCTCTCTGTCTCTCTGTCTCTCTCTCTCTCTCTCTCTCTCTGTCTCTCTCTCTCTCTCTTTCTTTCTCTCTCTCTCGTTCTTGGCCAAACTGTCTAGGTTCAGCTGGGCCAGTCCTCTGCACCCCTGCAGTCATGTGTTTAAGGGTTATTTACTGTTAAGGCAACAATTCCAGATATTCAAGATAATGCATTTCCATAACTCCATTATCCCTCCTGTCACTGTTTTAGATCTCTGTTTTGGGGCCATATTTTTTCTTTACATGAACCTCCTTTCTACTTCATTGAGATACAAAATATACACCATTTCCACATGGCTATACATCGTAAGCACTTTCCCATATTACTGCAGCCTTAGTATTTATCCGTTGAGTGCCTTTTCCCTCTGTTAGATATGTAGGTCCTTCCCAAAATATCCCTGCAGCTAAACTGCTGCCCTGGATATCTTCAGCATGTGAAATTTTTCTTTTGCGTTTCCTTCTGGGCAAATTTCTGAGAGTGCGTTTGCTGAGTCAAAGGTGCAAAGGCTGCCCACTATGGCGCCTCACCACCCGGGCAGAATGATCCAGTTCAGGATGCTCAAAGGGCCCCCTGCATTAGGCCCCCATCAGGGAAGCCTTTGAATAACATAAAACTGTGCCTCATTAGTATTCTGACTTGCATTGGACGAACCAAAAAGGATGCATTTTCCCCACAAGTTTGGTTGCTATTAGTGGATCCTCAGCTGCATCTTCTCTTACCCTTTGTGGAAACCAGAAGGGTGCATTGTAAATGGACTTGGTTTATATTATGCCTGGCCAGAGCCCAAGCCACACAAGACTTCTCGGGCTCCTGAAACTGATCCGGTTTCCTTGGTGGGTGGGATTTGGAAAAGTATCCCATAAACTGTCATCCCTAGCAGGACCAGCTGCATAACATTTGCGGGCTAGTGCAAAAAGGAAGTGTGGGGCCTCTTGTTCCAAAATGAAGAATTTCAAGATGGTGCCAGTAGAGCATTAAACCTAGTACGGGGCCCTTCTGAGTTGGGGGCCATGAAGCCAACCCTGCCCACACCCATGCCCTGAAGTCATCTAGTTGGAAGTGGGAGCCATTTGTTTGGAAACTGTCAAGACTGAACGTGCTGAACCCACTGTTTAGCTTCCCCAAGGGCCGCTCCAAATGTGGAGTCCCCAGACGAGGAATGGGAAGGGTTTCTGATGAGGGGAGCTGTTGCCAAGAGCAGCCCTCACCCCTGCTGCATCGATCAGGTCAGCACTGCAGGGAAACCTCCTTGACTGACACCTGAACGTCTCCTCAGCCCTAGAGTTGGTTGTCTTTCTGTAAGGCTGTCTCTGTGCCCACCTTGACCTCACCCTTACCCTGCCCCCAGCCACCTTTTCTGACAGAGACCTGGCCCTTCAGCTGCTTGTCTTTGCTGATTTGGGCCAAATAGAACAAGTGGCCCAAAGCATCTTGCTGTCCTGGGACATTTTCCAGTGTGAGCTGTCATCTTTGCTTGCCCACTTCTCTCCTACCTCCCCTCCCCAGCCCTCTGCCCTTGTCCCCATCCTGACCGGGAGGGCCTTCTTGCCAGCTTGAAGTGAGGAAGGGCTGTAATTTCTGTTGTGACGAGCTGTAATCAAAGTGGCTGCATCCGGATAACTGCTGATAACAGCAGGGATGGCTGTTTGGACATGCCAAATTAATTGGAAATGCCAGGCTTTCTCCTGATCACAGTCATGATGCCCCCTCCCAGGTAGCAGATGCTCCTGGGTGGGCTTAGAAGGGTGGGAGATGGCCCCTGGTGAGAGTTCTCGGGCAGTGACATTCTGCAGGCAGAGCTGGAGCTGACTACCCACCGCAGCAGCTGGAGCTGCATTCCAGCAGTTTCTCCCATGAATTAACATACTGACAGTTTGCAGCTTTCTTAAGTGGCTCTTGGCTTGATTTAGCTCTTGCTATCATGGGAAATATGGTTTTACACTTGTGGTTTTCCCCCATGTTTTTCAAAGTCCGAATCAGGAAAGTGTTGACATGAGAATTCTCATATTAAGTTGAGAAGGACTCAGTTACCCACACTAAGGAAAACCATGCAGCCACAGAATCCCAGGATGTCAGAGTCAGATGGGATCTTAGAGACGATTTGCTCGCTGCCATGAGTCAATTCCGATTCATGGCGAACCTATGAGTTACAGAGTAGAAGTGCTCCATAGGGTTTTCTTGGCTGTAATCTTCATGGACACAGATCACCAGGCCTTTCTTCCATGGCACTGCTGGGTGGGTTCAAACTGCCAACCTTTAGGTTAATAGTTGAATGCAAACCGTCTGAGCCACCCAGAGACCTAGAGGCAATTTGCCCAACCTGTATTGTACAGACAAGGAAACTGAGGCCTGGAAGCACACAGTCATCACATGTGCCAGTGTGCGCTGCGAGAGAGAGTTAGAGAATAATGTCCAAAACCATTGCCGTTGGCTGGTAAAATAATTTTTGACGTTTTTTTCTGATTGCGAAGATAATTCATGCTCATTGTAGAACATTGGTAGAGGAAAGCGTTTAGAAGAAAATAAAAATTACCTGTAATTCTGTTACCCAGAGTAGCTACAAATAACAATGGCTACAGTGTGTTGAGAACCTGTGTCATACACCTATGGGTACACTTGATCTCTGTCAACCCCTTTAATCTCTTTCACCCTGAGTGCCAGGTGGTTTTACGTTCCCGTCCCTCATTTTACAGGTGTTGGAGCTGAGATGCAGAAACAGGACAGAACTTGTCTGGTCACACAGCCATAGCAAATGGACTCAAACCCAGCCTCTGGTCTCACTGTACATGCCCACCTGGGTTTAACAGCATTTTAAAACATGTTGTTTGAGGATTGAAATGGTATCTCATTATTTAATGGGCATATCTTTGACTTCTAATGGGGTTGAATTTTTTTCATCCACTTATTAGCATCTTACCCATCTGTGACTTCTTTGTCATGTGTTAGTTTTGTCTAGTCTTGCATCTGAGTCACATTGATATGATTATTGTAGTTGTGAAGTGTGTTCTCTATGGTAGGTCAAGTCTTCCTTTAGCAGTGTTTTTTTTCCCCCCAACACTTTATTATGAAAATTTTCAAAACTAGAGAGAAGGTGGACACTCAGCACCTGTGTACCTACCACCTAGATTCTGCCATTGACATTTTACTGTATTTACTTTATCACCTATCTGTCCTTTTATCCATCCCTCTATCCGTCTGTCAGTCCACCTTATTTTTTTTAATGCATTCCAAGGTAGACTGTAGACATCAGTACACTTTACCCCCAGACACTTCAGCAGGTATGTCATTAACCAGAGTTCAATATTTATATACTTTTTAGGTAAAATTTTCACTTTGTGAATTGCACAAATCTTAAGTGTACCGTTATTTGAGTTCTAACAAATGCATACACCTGTGAAATCCAGACTCTCTCGAGATATAGGACATATTCATCACCCTAGAGAGTTTCTTCATGCCACCCAGCCCCAGAGATTACTGCTGTTCTGATTTATTTCAACATAGATTAGTTTTGCCTATTCTGGAATTTCATATAAATGGAATCATGCAGTATGTAGTCTTTTATGCAAGACTTCTTTCACTCAGCATATTTTTGAGGCTCATCCATGTTGTGTGTATCAGAAGTTTGCTCTTTTTTATTGCTGAGTAATATCTCATTATATGAATATACCATAGTCTAACCATTCTCTACCAGAGGTGTTTCCAACTTCTGGCTGTTACAAATAAAGTTGTATAAACATTCTTGCACAAGTCCTTTTGTTGACATTTGCTTTCATTTCTGGTGGATAAATACCTAGGAGTGGAATAGCTAGGTTAAAGGATAGATGTTATGTTTCCTTTTATAAGAAACTGGCAAACAGTTCCCCAAAGTGGTTGTATCATTTTATTCTCCCACCAACAGTGTGGGAGAGTTCAGATTGCTCCACATCCTCATCAACATTTGGTGTTGTCAGTCTTTTTTATTTTAGTCATTCTGATGGTTACGTAGTGACATCTCATTTTGATTTATTGCTCTACTTTTTAAATGTCAGAGCTATTCTTACCTGTGACTTTTTTTTAACTTTTGCTTTTTACTATGAAATAACCTATGTATTTTTTGCAGGTAATCTTTAGTATTATTTTGTAAAGCTAAAAAGTGAGATTTGATAGTAATTTTGTTAAATCCTAATGTAGGGAAGATCCATTTAAGTTTGACATATGTTTTGTTGCTTAAATATTGGAAAGTCTTTTGAAAGAGCATACACTGTACTGCACAGAAGACTTCACATAAGATAAATAATGGTATTGAATGTAGAAATACATTCAGCAAGAGTGTACATCATCCTCACCATGAGAGGACACATGCAAAAGAGAGAATATGTGCATATAACGAACATTACCTACAGAGCATAAAAATAAATGAATAACTAGTGAAGCTACCGCCCAACTCAAGAACTAGCTAGAATATTGCCGATAACCTTCATATATCTGTGTATTTCTCCTTCCCCATCCCATGACTCTTCTCCCTCCCTCCAATTAATCACTACCCTAAATTTTGTGTTTATCATTTAATTGCTTTTTTAAAATATGCTTTTATATCACTAATGTAATTTTGTTTGGAGAGTACCTTATTGCACTGGCTAGGACCTCTAGTACGATGTTGAATAGAAGTGGTGAGAGTGGATGTTCTTCCCCTGTACCAAGTCTAAGGGAAAAGAGTTCGATTTTTCATCCTTAAGTGTGATGGTAGCTGTAGGATGTTTATAGATAACCTTTTATAATGAAGAGGAAGTTTCTTTTTCTCCTTAGTTTTCTGAATTTTTATTGTGAATGGGTGTTCAGGTTTGTCAAATGCTATCTCAGTATTTTTTCTTTATATTATTAATATGGTTGAACAGTATGAATTGATTTCAGTGTTAAATCTTGCATTCCTGAGATAAACCCTACTTTACATGATGTTTATATATATATTCCTTTATGTATATTCCTTTGTGTGTGTGTACATATATATGTATTCCGATATGTATATTCCTTCATATTTATATGTATGTTCCTTTATGTATGGAGCCCTGGTGGCACAGTGGTTAAGAGCTTGGCTGCTGACCAAAAGGTCGGCAGTTGAAATCCACCACCCGCTCCTTGGAAACCATATGGGGTAGTTCTACACTGTCCTGTAGGGTCACTGTGAGTCAGAATCAACTCAATTCAACAGCAGTGGGTTTGGTTTTGGTTCTATATATATATTCCTTTATATGTATTATCCTTTTTATATATTATAGAAAATTCTATTTGCCAATATTTTGTTAAGGAATTTTACATCTATATTCATGAATGATCTTGGGCTGTAGGTTTCTTCTCTTGTAATGTCTTAGTCTAGTTTTGGTGTCAGGTTAATATTGGTCATGTGATTTGCTAATTGTTTTCCCCTCTTCTATTTTATGACAAAGTTTGTATAAGAAGTGTATTATTTCTTCCGTAATATTTGCTTAAATTCACCAGTGCAGCCCTATTGATCTGAGTTTTCTCTGAAGGAAAGATTTTTCATCTTCAATTCAGTTTCTTTATAAAGGGCTAATCTGATTTTCTTGTGTCAGTTTTGGTAATTTCTTATTTCAAGGAATTTGTTCATTGCAGATGAATTTATTGGCATATAGTTTTTCATAATAACCCAAACCAAACCAAACCCATTGTCACCGAGTCAATTCCAACTCATAGTGCCCCCATAGGACAGAGTAGAACTACCCTACACAGTTTCCAAAGCTATAAATCTTCAGGGAGACAGATTGCTGTATCTTTCTGCCACAGAGCGGCTGGTGGGTTCAAACCACTGGCCTTTTGGTTAACAGCCAAACACTTAACCACTGCACCATCAGGGCTCTTGGATTTTTCATAATAGTCCTTTAATATCTTTTAATGTCTGTAGGCTCTGTAGTGATGTTCTTTTCTTCTTTCCTAAAGTGTTTAAAACTATGCATTTCCCTCCAAGCACTACTTTAGCTGTATCCCACAAGTTTTGATATGTTGTATTGTCCTTATCATTAGTCTCAATATTTTCTAATCTCCCTTATGAGTTATATATATTTTACCCATTGGTTATTGTCTTAGTTATCTAGTGCTGCTGTAACAGAACTACCATAAGCAGATGCCTTTAACAAAGAGAAATTTATTCTTTCACAGTTTAGGAGGCTAGAAGTCCAAATTCATGGTGCCAGCCCCAGCAGAAGGCTTTCTGTCCCTGTCAGCTGTGGAGGAAGGTCCTTGTCATCGATCTTCTCCTGTCCTGGGAACTTCTCAGCACAGGGACCCCGGGTCCAATGGACATACTTCCCTCCTGGTTCTGTATTCTTGGTGGTAGGAGGTCCCCCTGTCTGTATGCTTTTTTCTCTCTTTTATATCTCAAAAGAGATTCACTCAAGATACAACCTAATCTTATACATTGAGTCATGCCTTATTAACATAACTGCCTCTAATCCTGCTTCATTAATATCATAGAGGTAGGATTTACAACAGATAGGAAAATCACATTAGATGACAAAAGGTGGACAATCACACAATGCTGGGAATCATGGCCTAGCCAAGTTGACACATTTTTGGGGAACGCAGTTGAATCCATAACAGTTATTTTGAAGTGTATGGTTTAATTTCTATATGTTTGGATATTTTCCAGGTATATTTTCGTTACTGTTTTCTACTTTAATTCTGTAGTAATCAGAGAACATACTTATCATTTTAAATATATTGAGACTTGTTCTGTGACCTAGCATATGGTCTGTCTTGGTGAATGTTTCATGTATTGTTGAAAAGAATGTGTATTCTGCTGTTGCAGTGTGTAGTGTTCTATAAATGATCAATTAGATCAAGTTGATAGGCCAAGGAGACTTGAAGATTCATTCTAAATCCTTATTCATTTTTTGTGCTAAGAGGAGTATTGAAATCTCCAACTGTAATCATGCATTTGTCTACTTCTCCTTTCATTTCTGCAGTTTTTGCTCCATGTACTTTCAAGCTCTGTCATTAGGTGCATACACAGTCAGGATTTTGTGTCTTCGTAGTTAATTGACCCTTTCCTCATTATGAAATTTCCCTCTGTCCTCAAGTTGACTTTCTGATGTTAATAAGGCTGCTCCAGCTTCCTTGTGATTGCTGTTTGCCTGATGTTTCTTTTTCCAACCTTTTACTTTTAACCCATTTGTACCTTTATATTTAAAGTGTGTTTTTTATAAAAAGCATATTGTTGGTTATTTCATCTATGTCTTTATATTTAAAAGAGTTTTATTGTAGATTTTATTGTAGGTAGCATATAATTTAGTCTTGCTTTTTTATCTAGTCTGATGATCTCTGACTTTTGAGTGTTGAGACCATTTTAAATTAACGTAATTATTGATATGTATATGTGTGTGTGTATATGTGTGTGTGTATATATATATATATATATATATATATATAT
>NW_004443997.1:1554859-1592899 GCF_000243295.1 Trichechus manatus latirostris
GGACTCGAACTGCTGACCTTTTGGTTAGCAGCCATAGCTCTTAACCACTATGCCACCAGGGCTCCAATTATTGATATGGTTGGGTTCAAATCTCCCATTTTGCTATTTGGTTTTTTGTCTCATCTGTTTTTTGTTCTTTCGTCCTCTTTTTCTGCCTTCTATTATTTTTAGTATTCAGTTTTCTTTCCTCTTACTATGTTAGTTAATAAGCTATACATCTCTTTTCTTAGTGGTTGCTCTAGGCTTTACATTATGCATCTTTAAGTTATTGCAGTCTTTCTTCAGATAACATCATTTCACGTATAAGGTTAAGAACCTTACAACAGTGTACTTCCATTGCCCCCCATCTTTGTACTGTCCCATGTTTTACTTTTGCATATGTTATAAACCCTGCAGTATACTTGTTTCTTTTTTGCTTCATATAGTCAGTTACCTTTAAATGAAATTTAAAAATGAGAAAACCAGCATGCTTTGAACTTATTCACATATTTATCTTTTCCAGCACTCTTCATTCCCGTGTCTGGATCTGAGTTTCCATCTGGTATCATTTTCTTTCAATTTAAAGAATTTCCTTTAGCATTTCTTGTTGTGTAGGTCAGCTAGTAACAAATCCCCTCAGATTTCATTTTCTGAAAATATTTTTGTTGCACCTTCATTTTTGAAGAATACTTTTATGGGGCATGTAACAGGTCGACAGATTTCTTATATGCCTTCCAGCACTTTAAAGATGCTGTTCCTTTGTCTTCTGCCTTCCATGCCCACTGCCCTGGCAGTTCCTTCTCGGGATCCCAGTCAGGCTGGGTCCCTGAGTGCTCTGGCCCCTGGGAGCCTGGGGAGCAAAATATGTGAGCCTTTGGCCTGGGCATCGGCTAAGCCCAGAACCTGGGTAATGTCTGAATCCACACAACATGGTGGGGGAGGGAGGAAGGGAAGTGTAGACCATATGGTCTTGGCCTTAGAAAGCCTAGGGTCAAATCCCAGACCCAGTGCCATCTGTCAGGTGACGGTGGTCATCTCACTGACCATCAGCACCCTGACTATTAAATGGGGCCAGAAGTAGAGCCCCCAACCTGGGGTGTGAGGACATTAACGGAGAAATGTCTGGCAAGGTCCTTAGTGAACTGTTAAGTGACTTTATGTTGCGAGGACAGTGGCTGCTGCTGCTGCTGCCGCCGCCGCTGCCCTCATATGACTTGGGACCCTGCCATAAACCCACTTGCTTCAGAAAAGTGGCCTTTCCAAGGACACAGTCAATCTGAGGCCCGAGGCCCTTCTGGTCCTAAGTGGTCTTTATTTCTCAGCACAGCCCTCCCAAAGGCCCCGTGGCCCCCACTACGTCCTCCCTGTCCCTTGCAGCATAGGGTGGGATTGGGGCCAGGACACCAGAAAGTTCTCAGCCACAGGGTGACCTATTAAAGAGAGCCCTACCCAGACCATCATGGGTTCCACAGAGCCAATTTGAAATAGGCCTTAGGTGGAAACTTGGCCCAAAGGTGTTGGATCTCTGCAGATGATCTGGTTGTAATTCAAGGAGATAGGGCCTGGTGGCTTAGCCACCCAACTGTGGGGTTTTGAATTTTGCCAGATCATGTTCAGACATCCTCATAGCACTGCATGGGGTGCGTATTGTTGGGTGTGCCCAGGTTTCTTCCTCAGCGCCACAGCCTGTGATGAGAGGTCCATGGGCATGAAGTGGCTCTGCAGTGGATGGGAAGGTCCCATCCAGGCTCTGGGGACCTATGAGGACCTGCCCTATAGGCTCAGAGAGCAGCCTTTGAGTAGTGGAGTCCCCAGAACTGGAGTGGAGGGCATGATGGCACAGCTGCACCCTGATATTGGGGTCTTCTTTCCCACTCTTGCATCCTGCCCCTCCACCCCTCCATCCCTGCTGGCTTTTCCCTCACCTGGGCTCGCCATGGCCCTCACCACCACTGCAACCCCTCCAGCCCAGAAGGTTCCCTGACTCGGTCTTTCCTGCCCAGGCACCAGCTCCTAGTCACCAGGACTTGTCAGTTGGAAATAGCACCCTTCATTTCTTAGGGACGATTAGTCACCTTCCATTTCTTGACAAATATCATTGCATCTTGAGATTTCTAATTTTCTTTTAGAAAATTAAAACCAATTATTAATTTACACGAAGAAATGTTAACAGCCAAGAACCCAGAGGATGAAGTAGCTGGCCCTGTATGAAGCAGTTCTCTCCCAAAGGTGGCTGGGTCAGCAGGTGGTCAGGCAGGGGGCTGTCAGGGAGGCTGGGGTCATGTCGGTCATCCTCACTTTCTTAAGGAAAGGAGCTACCCAAGACCTACCTCCTTTGTCTTTGGCCAAGCTCCTCTTCAGCAGCTCACCTCCTGAATGTAGACTTTTCTGGGGACTTAATAATATGAGACTGATTCTCCTTCTTTGCAGCAACTGCTCAGATGGCTTTGCACCAAGCAAACCAAGCCTTTGAACTAGTTTGAACTGGTTCAGTCATGGCGGACAAAGCAACACTGGAACAGACCCGATTTTTGAAAATTTGGGTGATCTGGAACCATAACCGGAATGGGAAAAATCAGAGGTTGAAGCCCTGGGAGATTCAGAAGAGGAATAGTGAGCCCCTTCAGGAGCCCGATGCGTGAGATTGGATTATTGCCAGGACTGAGGAGAGTGACACACATTCGAAGCAGTGCAGTCGGCCGCCATCTTTGATCAGGGCACTGCCATTTCCAACTCTGCAAAATCCAGTGGGCAAGAGATTTGCTTGCTATCCAACACATATGCTGCCCTTGTTTTCTAAGAGGAAGATTAAGTTTCTAGGGCTTTGACTCATACTTTTTCCCGTTCCAGTCATGGTTCTGGTTCACCCAAATTTTTAAAATTCAAGTCTGTTCCGGCGTCACTTCCTCGGCCATGATTGAACCAGGAACCGGTTCAAAGCCCTGAAGCAAATACTTGGGCACCACCTGTACTGTGCTGTTTGCACCCATCCTCATGGCCAGGGCTTCTTGCTGTGAGCAGCGACTTGCAGGCTCAGTGGAGCAGGTGCATGTGTGGAGGCCGGGGGTCCGGTGGGCCTGGGTGGGACACAGCCTCCCTGGAAGCTGCTTCCTGAGGAAGGGGCAGTGCAGAGGGGCAGAGAGGGGTGCTGACAAAGGATCCTCTTGAGTCCTTTCTACTTCAGGCCTTCCCTTAGCCCCTTTTCCTTCTCCCGCTCTGGCTCTGAGCCTTGGGCCCTGACTCCTGATGGCAGACCCGGGCCTGCCTGTATGCTGGGGCTATACTTGCACACACTCAGTTATCTGCCCCTCGTCGGTGGCCTGATGCACCCCAGGATCCTGACCTCGGTCCAACTCCCAAACTTTCTTCGTAAGTGAGCAACTCTGCTGCCATCGTCAAAGCTGGGGTGGCTTCTTGCATGCAGCTGTTTCTTCTAACTGCTCCCAGAGGATTTACGAGGAGCCCCAGCCCAGGCCTCGAGCACCTGCCTGTTTTCAGAGGAGTGTATGGCTGCCCCTTGGAGGCCCCTCCTTTAACAGGAGTAAACACTGAGGTCCAGAGAAGGAGGGGACCTGTTCAAAGTCTCACAGCTTGTGGGGGCCATATTGACACTTAAGCTGAGGACCTGCCCCCCAGTGTCTTCCTGCTGACCCGAGAACGTGGAAAATAAAGAACTAGACTGGGAACTGGAAAGGCCTTAGTCTTCCAGTGGCTGAAGTGCCCTCCTCAGCCTTGCTGACCCACCCCACCAGCCTCTCCCAAGTACATCTCAGTAGAAGCTCATAGCACTCAGCAACTCGAAGGCGCTCTGTGTTTCCTGAGGATGATGTACCATCAGGGAGGACTGTCCGCTGCTCCTGTGTACTACAAAAGAATGCTCGGGTGCTTGCAAACCCTGGAGGCACGTGCTGGCTCCAAGCTGCATGGACAGAATTCCCCACCCCCTTCTCGAGGCGTTTCCCCAAGCCTGTTTAAATACGCTTCTACCAAGATTCCTAGTTTGGTGTTGCCAGTAGCGACGGCCCTCTCTGGGTAGGCTTCAGGCGGCCCCTTCTGCCCAGGCCTGGCTCAAGACCTTACTCCAGGCACCCTGGCTGGCAGGGAGTGGGGAGTTCTATTAACCTGAATCCAAGCGTGTCTGGACTGCGGGATCATGCCTTTCAAGTGACAAGCATTCCCATCTTCCATCCTGGCCCCCAAGGGTCTCGTATGTGGGTGCTCTCCTTGGTCACCTGGCAGTCACGGAATCAGAACAAGGGAGTTGTCCCCATTCTGGGTTGCAAATGACAGTGGGCAGCCAAGTGTCACCACCAGCTTCAGACAGGTCAACCAAGGTTATCTCGGGGAGGTTTGTGGGTTATTATCTCTTTGCTACCTTATGCTTTTCTTGTCTCTGTAGAGCCTTTTGATTCTTCCACCTTGAGCCTCGATCATTTTTATAGCCAGACAGTAATAGTAATAATGGCCAACACTGGGCTCCTCACTGTGGCCAGGCACCGTGTTAAACACTTTATAGACATTAACCCATTTTACAAATGAGGAACTGAGGGCTAAGATGTTAACTAACTGTACAAGGTCACAGGGCTGATAAATAGCAAAGTGGGGTTTCTGGGTCTGCTCGACTTGTAAAAGGGAGAGAGTGTCTCTTGGGAAATCACCCTGCTTTCTCCCCTCATTCATTTGAGACACTATCGTGGTTGAATTATGTCCCCAAAAAATATCTGTCAGCTTGGCTGGGCCATGATTCCCAGTATTGTGTGATTGCCCACCATTTTGTCATCTGATGTGACTTTTCCTGTGTGTTGTAAATATTAACCTCTATGATGTTAATGAGGCAGGATTAGAAGCAGTTATGTTAATGAGGCAGGACTCAATCTACAAGATTAGGTTTTGTCTTAATCTCTTTTGAGATTTAAAGGAGAGAAGCAAGCAGACAGACAGGGGGACCTCATACCACCAAGAAACAAGAGCCAGGAGAATAGCACATCCTTTGGACCCAGGGTCCCTGTGCTGAAAATCTCCTCGACCAGGGAAGATTGATGACAAGGACCTTCCTCCAGAGCCGACACAGAAAGCCTTCCCCTGGAGCTGGCACCCTGAATTTGGACCTCTAGCCTCCTAAACTGTGAGAGAATAAATTTCTCTCTGTTAAAGCCACCCACATGTGGTATTTCTGTTATAGCAGCACTAGATGACTAAGATAGACACATGCTTGCCTGTAGGTCTTAAGCAGAGTATGAGATTCTCCCACAGGGAGGGACCCTGGCTCCCTTCACTCACTCTCCCCACAGAGTCAGCATGTGATCCGTGCCCCCCGCTCCCTGCCCACTCTCCCACACAACAGCCAGAGGGACAGAGGGCTCCCAGAGAAGGTTTGCAGCAGCCAAAAGAGGATCTTTGCAGGGCCAATGACGTGGCCAAGGCCTGGCCAAGGGAGCAAATCACAGCAATGAGGCTGTGATTCACTTTACTTTTTTTTTAAATGATTTATTTTTGTTGCTGTTGAGAATATATATAGCAGAACACACGCCAATTCAACAATTTCTACATGTATAATTCAGTGACATTGATTACATTCTTTAAGTTATACAATCATTCTCACCCTCTTTTCCGAATTGTTCCTCCCCCATTAACAGAATCTCACTGCCCCCTAAGCTTCCTATCTAACCTTTCCAGTTGCTGTTGTCAGTTTGATCCCATATAGATAGTTCTTTTTTAAAAGAGCACATTGCTCAAGGCAATATTCTTTAGTAAATAAGCTAAGCTATTGTTTGGTTTAAAGAAAACTTTGGGGCACTTTACTTTTGAAAGCTTTGTTGGCTCAAGAGGCAGAAGCGGCACAAAGGAAAACCCTAAACCCAGACTCGTCTTCTAACCCCTAAACCCTGTAATCCCCATCACCACTCATACCTTCATCATGTTATATGTATTCATTCATTCCACAGACTCCTACTGAGCTGTGGGGTGAGTATCAACCGGCAGATGCAGCCCTGCCCTTCTGGGGGCTCCCCGCCTAAAAGACAGGCAAGAAAGTAGACAGTTGGGGGCAGCATGGCACCCCAGCAGGCCAAGGAGGGGTGTGGCCTACCCACACAGCTGGTAGGGGTGGACACCCAGTCCTGGCCCCACCCAGGGCCTCTGCCTCACGCAGCTGGGGTGGTAGCCACCTAGTCTTGGCCTTGCCGAGGGCATCTGGGAGGCCACGCTGTCTCCATCACCCATACCTAGAGGCCGGGCACATGGAAAGTCTTTAGCGTGATTACGTGAGCATCTGATGATTTCCAAGGAGAAGGAGTGTGCCTGTCTTCATGCCAGGAAAATGTAACCTAGTAGTTTCCAGTGACCTGCTCAACAACACTGGCGTGGTTTGAAACATCCCTGGGTTCTTATGGGTGGATCGCCAGATGCTTGCTGTAGAATTTAGTCTCATTTGCTTTGGCCCTGAGACAGATGTTTGCATTGAGTGAAATGAAATACCTGAACAGACACGTCTCCTCGTATGGATCCTTCTCATTGGTCAGGGATTGCTGACCTCACAACCATCAGCCAGGCAACCAAGGTCAATGGAGAGAAGGAACATGCCACAGCCAGGATACCTGGCTCCCCTAAATGAGCTTTGTGGCCTTGGGCAAGTGAATGAGCCCGTCAGCCTTGGTTTCCTCATCTGCTTCCATCTCTAGTTCCAGTTGCCATTGAGTCACTTATAACTCATGGTGACCCCATGTGTGTCAGAGTAGAACTGTGATCCATAGGGTTTTCAGTGGCTGATTTTTCAGAAGTAGATCACCAGGCCTTTCTTCTGAGGTACCTGCGGGTTAACTACAACCTTTTGATCAGCGGTTGAGCATGCTGGGGCTGTTTCAGCTACAGGGATCTTAGACAGCATCTAACCCAGTAGTTCTTACTCTGTCTGCAGTGTAAAACCTCCTGGAGAAGCTTTTTAAAAATAACGATTCCTTCCTGCCCCCAAGTCACCAAACTGCCCCCTTGACCAGGAGGCCAAGCCTGCAGGTGGGTGTTTCTGAGTGAATAAGGTAGCAGGCAGATGGACAAGCAGGTTTAGAGGCCTGCAGTGGTGCCTGGGCTAGGTGGGGAAGGCTTACAGAAACCAACCTGGGGGTCAGAGCCTCGGGAGACACACACCGTGTTGAGACGCAGACGGTCTTCTGGTTTCAACATCACTGGGCCAGGGAAGGGAGCCTCAGTGCTTGGGAGAGGTTCAGCCTCACAGGGGCTCAGGTGGGAAGCAGGGAAGTAGGCTACAGCACAACAGCCTCAAGAACTTGGGAGGTGGGCTTGGGGCAAGACT
This sequence comes from Trichechus manatus latirostris, assembly GCF_000243295.1. Taxonomy (NCBI): domain Eukaryota; kingdom Metazoa; phylum Chordata; class Mammalia; order Sirenia; family Trichechidae; genus Trichechus; species Trichechus manatus. Next base: position 1,562,148 of record NW_004443997.1, read on the forward strand.
CAAACCTGGGCAAGTGAGCCCGGGTGGCCCTGGAGACACAGTCAGCTACCCTGGCACTACATCGGGGACAGGTACCCTCACTCTGGTTGTGGTAGAGGTAGGTGTGTTGGGTGCTCTGCTGGCCGGCAGCAGGCTGTGGGCAACAGGCTTGCTTTAGCATCATAGCAGACACCTTAATTGGAGCACATGCCTCTATTTTTGCTCCCATCTCTGCACCCATGTTCATTTCCCTGGAAGTGGGCCCGGCTACCCAGTGTGTCCTCATTCTGAGGACAGCCATGTGGCTCCTGGTCACAGCCTTCTCTGCAGAGTGGGCAGCCCAGCCCGTTCGGCATCTTTACCGCCTGCACATGCACTTACTCTTCACCCTGCCTTTCAGCGTCCACGTGGCTTTGAACTTGTGCCCAGTTCTCAGAGCCCCGGACCCCTTCAGTGAGAGGGAGGGAACGTGACTTTTGCCCAGCCTTCCACTGCTCTCTGGTCTCTCCAGCTGGCCCCGGGGTCCCAGTGAACTGGTGAAGATGGGAGGTTCAGCTGCCCCACATACTGGCCTTCAGATGAAGGTACCTGCCTCCCCTGACCTTTAGTCCCACCCACAGCCTTGATCCCTGACCCTGGTGAGGACACCATCCCTGTGCCCTCTCCTGGAGGAGTTTCAGAGACGCCTTGGACAGCCTGGATGTGGTCTGACCCTCAGCACACCTGTGCTGGTCACCAGGTGAGGCAGCAAGAGGGAGTGGGCCCACAGAGAGGCCTCAAGGATCAAGATGATGCTGAGGCTCCTGGCTGTGTTTTCCATCTACCAGGTTTTCACAATGTATTATTTATTATTACCTGATTTTCCAACAGATTATATCCTGACATACCTTCCAGTGTTCTCAGGGCCCAGTTTCTCGGAGCCTGTGATCCCTTACCTCCTTGGGTGATGGGCCCGTTGTACATCCTAGTTCCAATGTGTTAATTGCAGATTCCTTTTTTTATACAACACCCTGCGGGACTAGTGTTCCATGGAGCCCACTCGGGGAAGGCAGAAGGGTCTGCTTTCCTTTTTGGTCCCCCAGAACAGAAAGGACAGGCTGTGCCTCAGGGGGGCTGCCTCATCCCTAGGAGCCCTTGGCCCACATGCTTTATCCTCTAGCACCGAGAGCTCCCCACCTGTCTCTCCGACTCTGTTTCTGTCTCTTGATCACTGCACTTGAGGCCAGCTTACACTTATTGCAGTGGCCTTGGCCCACCTCTGTCCTGCTGCTCCTGCTCTGTCCTCTCCCTGGAGCGGCCTCCTCCTCCCATGCCACCCGCTGCCACGCTTACCACCCTGCAGTGTGTAGCTGTAAGGCCGCCACCTCCCCCCAGAAGCCCTCTCAGGGCCCCACCCCACCCAACTCTGGCCTAACCACCCACAGAATCCTTGTCTGAGCCTCTGAACAGCCTTGGCTCCCTGTTCTCTTAGAAGCTTCTGGAAGACCTCAGGCTCTCCCTTGCCAATCTAGGCTAAGGGAGGCAGTCCTCCCCCTGGACAGAAGATCAGTGTCATGCCCAGGCAGGGCACACCTCCTCACCTGCCAGGTCTGGGCAGAGTCTGTTAAAGGAGGGCACTGCAGAGTCCAGGTTTATCTCAGGGCTGGGCACAGGGCCGCACCTTGTCCCGTGGCTCCTGGACTGGTTTGCTGCTATGGTCTCCGGTCCTCCAATGCCCCACTAAGCGGGATGGCAGGTGCCACCAGGATTTGTAAAGATGGTGGCACCAATCCCAGCTCCACCACTTAGGAGCCATGGGACCCTGGGCACACTCTTTAGCGCAGCACAAGCTGGTCTTCTCGGGGACACTTGCAGAATGACTGTAATATGTATAAATGGCACAACACATGTAAGCACACTGTAGACGATCACTGGGCACCAGCCATCCAGGTTGTTCACTGTCAGACCCACCGAGGTCACTTTCCAGCCACATGAACTGTCCGCCTCGAGGCATATTTATTTCTCTCTGGTATTAGCATAAGGAACTCTGGGGTGCAGTGGTTAAGTGCTTAGCTGCTAACTTGAAAGGTGGGCGGTTCAAACCCATGAGCCACTCCATGGGAGAAAGATGTGGCAGTCTGCTTCTGTAAAGACTACAGCCTTAGAAACCCTATGGGGCAGCTCTACTGTGTCCTGTAGGGTCTCTATGAATTGGAATCGACTCGATGACAACGAGCTGGAATTAGCATCCGCTAACAGGATTCTGTAATCAAGCCCAGCAGCTGAACAAACCTTCAGAAATCTAAATAAGACTCACCAAACCTGCTGTCACTGAGTGTTTAAAGCACTAACCATGCAGAGTATAAGTGGTTGTTTTTTGCCATTCTGTGTTTGCCTCTCCAGGGCTCCCCCTAGGTCTCTTTGGACAGCCAGATGCAAAAAGATCGATCACACTCCCTGGTTAAAGTCCATAGTTCTCAGGATGGAATAAGCACCTTACCACAGTGTGTTCAGGAGTCCTGGGTGGGAGCCCCAGGGAGGAGTGGCCACTTGGGGAACAAGGCCACCACCTGGTAAGCTGCCAGGGCCCCTCCCTCGCCTGTATAGTCAGACTCAGTTCAGCAGAGACGGAAGGGATGGCAGTTAACATCCAGTAAACCGTGCTGCTGGCCCAAGGGAGCGCCACAGGCTAGGGCTCATCTTGCAGTGCCTTAGGTATGATTAGATCCACTGCCGAACAGTTGGGTCATGGGTGCTGTCTTAGTTGTCCAGTGCTGCTATAACAGAAATGCCACAAGTGGATGGCTTTAACAAAGAGAAGTTTATTCTCTCACAGCCTAGTAGGCTAGAAGGGCACCAGCTCCAGTGTAAGGCTTTTTCTCTCTGTTGGCTCCGGGGGAAGGTCCTTGTCATCAATCTTCCCCTGGTCTAGGATCTTCTCAGCACAGGAACCTCAGGTCCAAAGGACGCACTATTCTCCTGGCTCTTGTTTCTTGGTGGTATGAGGTTCCCCTGTCTCTTTGCTCGCTTCTCTCTTTTATATCTCAAAAGAGATTGACTTAAGACACAACCTGATCTTGTAGATTGAGTCCTGCCTCATTAACGTAACTGCCTCTAATCCTGCCTCATTAACATCATAGAGGTTAGGATTTACAACACATAGGAAAATCACATCAGATGACAAAATGGTGGATAGTCACACAGTACTGGGAATCCTGGACTAGCCAAGTTGACACACATTTTTTGAGGGGGCACAATTCAGTCCATAACAGGCCCTGCGAGCAGGAGTGCCAGGTGGGGCCAGCCCAGGGTGAGCAAGGAAACACAGGACAGGCATCCTGCCCCCACTGACAGCACCCCTTGGCTGTCTACCAGCCCACCTGCCTGGTGCCGGCCTAGGTGGCTGTTTGCGTTCCCATGTGTCTCTGCCTCCCCTGCCCTCTCCTAGAGAGTGGATGAGGGTCTCTTCCTTGGTCTCCCCAGGACACTGCCTGGTCTGTCTGCCAAGTGCCAAGCTTGCTGCTGGCCTCGCAGAGATGAGCAAGTTCTGAGCCTTGTCCTCAAAGAAGCCAAGTTCTCTTTTAACGTTAGTAGCCACAAATGTTACTCCCGTTGGCCAGAGCCTGCTCAAGGGCCCAGTGCTGGGGAGCCCCAGGAAGGGATCCCAGGCCTCAGGAGTGGCTCCTCAGTTGGAGTGACCCTGGGCTGGGCCAGGCAGAGGAGGGGAGGAAAGAAACCCCTGCACCGTGTGTTCCCCAGCTCAGAAGTAGGTGTGCGCCTGTGAGAGCACTGAGGGCTGCCAGGTCTCCATGTGTGGCACCTGGATGGGCTAAAGAGGCAAGATGGACGCCGTGCAGTCCTTGCTGGGGGTGTGTGCAGGGCATCCCTCCTTCTTGGCACCGAGGGGTAGCTTTCTGAGACCTTGGAACCACTCTCACCTGCCCCTCCCTGCTCAGGAGCCTGCTGGACCCCTGCTCTTTCCACTGCCCGCCCCCGATACCTTCTGGCCTTCCTGCTGTAGCTCTGTCCCTGTCAGGACCCATCTTAGCACCACCTCCCCCAAAGCCTGGCCCAGTCCAGCTTTGGAAGCAGGCGAGCACTGGCCAAGGTCAGGCCTCCACTGCTCTTGTCCTGGGGCCCCTTCTCAGCTGTGAGACCCAGGGAAGGGGGTGACGCTGGGCTGCTGTCACTCATCTCCAGCCATGGCCTGTGAGAGGTGAGGGGGAGGGCCCCACTGGTCATCCTGAGACTTAACCCCAGGAGCCGGTGGGCAGTTGAGGGTGGAGCCAGACTCCCCAGAGGAGCAAGCCAGCCTCTGGCTCCTGCGTCACCACTGTGTCACTCCCCATGCCCTTACCCCTGCTACCAGCCTGTGCAGCCTTTTGGTTTCTCGGTTTCAAAAAGCTGCCCCCTGACAGGGGTTCCCTGCCGAGAAACTTGTTCCATTTTCCTCCAAAGGTGAAAAAAGCTTCACTTCTGAAAATAGCTCACCTGCCTCCCTGCATTGGCTGTCACCACAGCAACTGCTCCTTCTCAGGAGCTTCCCAATGGAAGGGGGCCTCAGTAGGTCCCCACTTGGCTCCTTAGCCACATTGGGAGGTTATTCAAGAGTTCAAGAAGAGCCCCTGGCGGGGGGGGTGGGGGAGCACGTGGTAGGAGTAGGGGGAGGTGGTGCAATAAATGCAGAGGAATCCCCTCATTGTCCCAACTTCTGTGCTGATTTGAGTTGACGGAGACAGTGATGGGCCGGGGCCCAGGGAGCAGGTAAGTGTGAGTCCCAGCTCTGTGCGGGCCGCACACTGGGGTCATGACATCCTTGTCCACATCGAACCTTCCTGCCAACCCTAGGGTGAGAAGGAATAACGCCCCTAATATGTGAACTAGTGCACTTGGTCACAGCCACGTGGAATTGGGAGAAGGACAGCCTGGCCCAGAACTGGGCTCTGCCCCTGTCCCAGGCATCTTCTCCCAGAATTGAGCCAGGCAGACGGCCAGAGCAGTCAGGAGAGCGCATGTGTCAGGCTTAGAGGAGAAGATGGGGGACTGGTGAGAGCTCTGTGCCCAGGAGGGAGCCCCAGTGATGAGCTAGAGAGCATGCAGTTCCCGGGGACCATCCCCAGGGCAGTAAACCAAACTGTAATAATCAACAAGAGGGTGAGAGTGCAACACATGGTAGAAGTAGAGGCGTTCAGCCGCTCAATTCCATGTGGTCAGCCAAATAATGGCCCCAAAGATGTGCATGTTTTAATTCCTGGAACCTGTGAACATGGCAAAAGGGACTTCTCAGATATGAGTAAGTTAAGGCTCTTGAGGTGGGAGGAGTATCCTGGATTATCTGGGTGGGCCTGATGTAATTACAAGGGTCCTTAAAAGAGAGCGGCAAGATAGCCAGAGTCGGAGAGATTAGAAGATGCTACTCTTCTGGCTTTGAAGATGGGAAAGGGGCCACAAGCCAAGGAATGTAGGCGGCCTCTTGAAGCTAGAAAAGGCAAAGGAACAGATTCTCCCCTAGACCTTCCAGAAGGAACCAGCTGTGCCAATACCTTGATTTTAGGACTTCTGACTTCCAGAGCTCTAGAATAATAAATTGTGTTGTGTTAAGCCACTAAGTGTGTGGTAATTTGTTACAGTAGCAGTAGGAAACTACTACACTTAAGAAACTAGTCATGAACAAGAAGGCCACATCGGAAGCAAGATGGAATGGCCACAATGGACAGAGAAGTTGTGTCTGCTGTCTTGTAATACATTGGTAACCTGAGTTTCGTGGATTTATTCTCTTTTAACAAATAAGAGAAGTCTTCAGTGTCGCTAGTGAAACTGGTGACTGGTTGCTATCAGATCGTCTCATGGAAACCCCATATGTGTCATAGTAGATCTGTACCACTTGGGGTTTTCAATGGCCAATTTTAAATTGATTATTTTAGGAATCAGTTCTTTTCTAGAGATGGTTGTATCTGAGTTGGTTAGGTGCTTATTCACAGTCATTCACTCCACGTGGCCCACTGTTCCAAGAGCTGCCCCATTTCAGAGCTCCTCACTCAGCTATGGAAGCCGGGCTCCCATTGCTCTTCCGTGCTCCACAGTCTGTAGCAGCTCTTTGCTTCTGCCCGTTTAGCCAGGGAGGCCTGGGTGCACCCTTTGCTGAGGAATGCACAGTGATATTCAGCCCTAAGTTCCCGAACCACTGGGCAACCTGAAGATACAGATCTCTTAGCCCTGAGTTGGCTCTTATTCCTGACGGAGAACAGAGTTGGCTTCTCTGTCTCCCAGGCCCAGTGTCCTGGCTTCAGAAGCTGTAGCTTTGGCAGGTAGCAGAGCAGCTCGCTTGGATCCTTGCTCGTTGGTTGCTTTTCCGTGATGGTTTGGTCTGGATGTGAAAGCTCACCAGGAGCAGTAGCGCACAGGCAGACAGCTGGCAGAGCCCAGGGAAATTCAGAAAGATCACCCTGTAGGAGCCACAGCAGGAAAATGGCCAGCCTTTGTGAAGCTGGGGCCAGGCTGGTGTGGGAAGAAGAGGAGAGCACGCTTTCTGGGCCAAGGAGTGCCCCTCTGCCCACCGCCCACCCTGGCCTCCTGTCTTGCCCATCTAGCTCCTGTCCTCCCTCCATCCAGCCCTCTGTTTGGTTCCCTGGAGGCACAGTCCTCCTCTGTCAGCTGTGTCCTGCAGCCTGAGCCTTCACTGGCCGTGCGGGTATGTGGCTCCCAGCCTGACTCTGCCATTCCCAGCTGCCCAGTGGTCCTGACCTGAACACCCCTGTGCCAAGCTGTGGACCTCCTGCTGAGCAAATGTCACCCCTAAGTGACTTTGTACACCCCACGTTCTCTGTCCCTCCCAGTGAGCTCCTCCGTCAGAGGAGACAGTGAGCAGAGAAAGCCATGGAGTCATGGCCTTGGTGGTCTCTCCAGGTCACCCTTGAGAAAGCACAAGCCAACTGAATGCCAGAGAGGGTAGTCCAGAGAGAGGAAAAGCCTTACGAGCACACAGACCTGGCCTCAGAGCCCAGCTCTACTCTTGAATAGGTAGGACCCAAGCTGGTGGTTTGGCCTCATGGAGCCTGCAGAACGAAGAAGGGCCACTGTTTGCCAGCCACCATGAGGCTCAGGTTAGCCTGTGTGAAGCGAGAGACCCAAGGCCTGGCCCAGTGCATGTGGTCTCTAGACACTGGGTCACATGGGGCTGCAGTTGGGCTGGCTGAGGAGTACGGGGTGCCCACTTCCAGCCTGGATGCTGACCCAGGGCCCCAACAAATGGCAGTGTCTTCAGAACGGTATGTGGTGGCTGCTGCCTCTCATGCGGGCCCACAGAGTAGTAACTCAGCGGGTCCACTCCCATATACCTTGTCTGCCGTGGGAGAAACCCACTCTCTCCAAACATGCGCTCTTTTTTAAAATTTTATATCTTGAGTGAAGGAAAAATATTTTCTTCATCTAAAACAGTTTGTGCCAGTTGTTTCTGAAACAAGGCATTTTAGAAACCCCTCAGCACTTAGAGGCTTTGGGACTCACAGTGGTTTTGGTAGCGGCAGGACCATAGGCCAGCTGCTCACCCCCTGCTGTGGCACACTCCCCAGGGGACTTAGCTCTGTGCCACCTGGGACACGGGTTGCTCTGGCAGCCTCCAGGGAGGGGGAATGCCCAGTGGTACTTGGGCAGCTGCTAAGAAGTGAGAGGGAGGGTGGGAAGGGCAGCAGCCTCGAGTGAAGAGGGCAGGCTCTGAAGGGAGATGGCCTAGCTAGGGGCCTAGAGCATGTGACTTCCCCTCTCTGAGCCTCATTTTCCTCGCCTGTCCCCTGGGGATGACACAATCCCTACCCTGACAAGGCTATTGTGAGGATACTCTGATGTCTGCACACAGTAGGCACTCAATAAATGAGAGCAGCCTTGCTCTTGCAGGGGAAGAGAGTGACGCCCCTGAAAGAGGGTGGGGAGAGCCACGACTCTGGCCTGGAGGTCTTCGGGCAGGCCTTGAAGAGGGGACGGCAGAGGGGTGGATGGGGATGCCTCTGAGGAGGTGGGGGAGGTGTATGGAGGCTCCAGGTGGTGAGGACACAGTGGGTGAAGCTCTCAAGCATGAGTGCTCCGGATGTGCAGGGAGCATAGTGTTGTGGGTGTGGTGGAGGATGGCGTGGGGCCGAGAGCACAGGGAAGGTGGTGGGAAGGTCTGGGCCAGCTGCGTGCCTGCGAAGCGGGCTTTACTCCCAGGAAAAGAGCACCTCTCCACCCATCGCGTACATCATAACTTAAGGGAGTTGGTGCCCTGCACAGCAGACAGGTGCCTGCAGATGTGCCCCCTCCAAGGTGTGGTCCTGGCCCTGTCATTGCAGCAGGTGCCCTCTTAGATTCCCTACCATTGACTCAGGGCAGCCTCTCTGGTGCTGGAATCTGGAGGCTGTGACTTGCTGTGCTCGAGGAGGGGAGGGCAATGCAGCCTGGAAAGCTGGGTCAGGGCTGGGACAGGAGCTGACATTATCCAGGGCACCATCTGCTCTGCCTTCTGCAGCCCAGGCTGGGCGGCCGCTGGTCATCGATGATAACCCCAGCCACTGTACTTCCCTCTGCAGATGACTCTGGTGATGACGACGACGAAACCGCCTCCCCGTCAGACAATAGCGAGCTACACCACACCATTAAGACCCTCTCCTTGAAGTTAGACGACCTGAGCACCTGCAATGACCTCATCGCCAAGCATGGTGCTGCCCTTCAACGCTCTCTGAATGAGCTGGACAGCCTCAAGATCCCTGCTGAGAGCAGCGAGAAGCTAAAAGCAGTGAACGAACGGGCCACACTTTTTCGCATCACGTCAAATGCTATGATCAACGTAAGTGCCCCCCACCACTATCCTGGCAAGGGTGTCCCAACAGGGAAGTGGCCTCCTGTCACCAGCACCAATGTGAAGTCTGTGTACCCCAACATGGTCCTTGTGTGGGTGGCTGGCCTAACAAGGGGCACAGTGAGCAAATCCCACCTTCATTGCTAACTGTGTGGTCAGGGTCGGCATGAGTCCAATTCTTGAAGTGGGGGGATGTAGCCAGTCCTCACCTTCCCACCTCTCCATCCTTGTCACTGTCACTCACTCACACAGCCCCAGCCACCCAGAGCTGAGTCAGAGCTCACATGTTGGAAGAATACCTTCCTTCAGACTGCCAAACTGGCAGATACCAGCCCCCGCTGGCCCCCACTGCCCCTGTGCGTTCGTTAACTTGCTGGAATGACTCACGGAATTCATGGAGAGCATACTGTACTTACTGTAGATTTATTACAGCCAAAAAGGATACAAACAAAGAGGCACATAGGGTGAGGTCTGGGAGGGTTCACAGCAAGGAGCTTCCATGTGCCAAGGCGGGATGTGCCACCCTCTCCTGGGCATGGTCACCAATCAAAAAGCTCCATCTGAGCCTCAGGGCTCAGTGCTCTTACAGTCTCCCCACGTGGCCATGATACATTACATCAGGCCTTGTGAGGCTTAGTCAGCATCCAGCCCCCAAGTGGTCCCTATTGGTCTGACCATCCCCCATTTGATAGTCTGAGGTGTTGGTACAGCTCAAAAGAACAGAGATCAAAAGCCAAAATTGCTTTCTGCAAGGTGATTCCACACCTTGCAGTGGCTGGGGACTCTTGACTGAGCAGGACTCCGTTTCCTGTGGCTTCGTCTTTTCCCAAAGCCGGCACCTCCCTACAGTCTCCATCCTGTCTGTCTTCTCATTCACACAGTCCTTGTTGGACAAGGACATCGTTTTTCATTGTCTGGTGGAAACGAGTTAGGTGTGGAATTTGGATGAGGCTTGCAGTGGTTCATGCCTGGGTGAGAAAGGCCAGGGCCCGTGTTGAGCAGCCAGCCAGGAGGGCCAGCTCTGCCTGCAGTCAGAACACAGCTGCCACGTTGGCCCATAATAGCTGCTGCTGCTCCTTCCCTAGGCATACTCCTCATTGACACAGCAGGATTGGGACCTGTGTAACCATGGGGGGCATATCCATGTGGTGGGGGCTGGGGTTGAGGGGCTTCTCAGCCAGAAGAATCTTAGAGCTGAGCCTGCCATGGCAGGCTTTGGAGGCAGATGGTCTAGTTGGGAGCCTGGAGCATGTGACTTCCCCTCTCTGAGCCTCAGTTTCCTCATCTGTCCTCTGGGGATGGCACAGTCCCTACACTGACAAGGCTATTATGAGGATACAGTGATGTCTGCATACAGTGTGGGTCCTGCCAACCTGAGAGAAGAAGTGAGTAGCCACAGACTGTAAACCAAGAGAGCTCTTCAGTGGGTTCTGGAAGCTACGTTGCTTGACTGGAACCTGGGAGGGTCTCTTGGCACGGTGGCAGGGAGTTTAGTGCTTGACCAGGCTTCTGGGCCCTTCCTCTTAGTGCCTGGTGAGTGTTCTCGGATGATGTGTGTGCTTCTCCAGGTGTTCACGCACCTGGACACAGGTCTGACTGCAGCACCTCCTCCCAAGGACAGATCCTTCTCAGAGGAGCTTTGGAGGACGTGTGCTGCGAGCAAGGAGGGCCAGAGCAGGGAAGGTGTGGGGAAGTGGAGGTTGCTGCAGAACAGGGGCCCCGGTCCAAGAACATGATTCAGGCAGCTTCGGGATGGCCAGAGACAGTGGGCAAAAGTGATGCCCAGGTCAAGGCAGCCTCCAAAGCAAGGTGTCACTGACCAGGAGTCAGGATCAGGCTGTAGACCCAATGGGAAACCCAGGGGCAGGGTGGGAAAACAGAGGCTGGAGCCCACTGCGGCCAAGACCCAAGGCTAAACTCCGGGCATCCAAGACCTGCCTAAGCCCAGGCCTCACTGCTGGTGTCCATCCCACCACCCACCCACCTGCCCAGTCCTCATATCAGGCCTGGAGTGGCCCAGTGCAGGAGGAAGCCTCAGGAATTCCTACCCTGGGTTTCTGGCAGTCAAAGCAGGAAAAGGCCACAGGGCAGTGGTGAAAGTGGAGGTGGGAGTGGAGTCTGGAAGTCAGGGCTTTAGAGGTCTCCTAGAGCTACTGTTAGTCTGTATGGCTGTTTTCACCGCTTAATTGAAGCTGAGCAGAGGGAGCCCAGGCACAGAAGGGTCACCCTGAAGGGCCATCACAGCCACATGGCCTCTCCTGAGCATCTAGGAGCTTCCCTGGGAGCCGCCCTGCCTGTTTTCCAGTCCTACGTGGCCTTGGTGTATCCTAGGGGACCAAGAATCTCAGTTCCTTCCAGAAACAGGGTCTGACAGGTTCACGTCTGACCTCTGGTCATGCTTTGGGGAGTTTCAGAATCTGGGCAGTCTCAGAGTAATGCCAGGTGCGCCAAGTCTCCCCACGGGTCATTCAGAGCTGGGGTTCACGCAGTTGTCTTGCCAGGTCCCTGAGTCACCTCGAGAGCTGGTCGTGTTAGCCAGCCTCTATCTCTGAGTTGGGTACAAAAAAAGCAGAAGGTACTCCCCCGACTTCCTCCTTGCTTTTTCAGACATAGTGTGTGCTCTGTGGCAGGGTAAGTGTGTATGTATTTGTGTGTGTGTGTTTTCAAGGGAAAATTCCCTGGGGAAATAGAGCAGGGCCTGGAGCTGCTCATTTTATTTCATTTCTAGAAAGACTTCGCAGACCCTCCATGTGCCAGCACTGTGTGAGCGTTGTAGAGGCAGAGCAAAAGCCCCAAAGGAAGTACAACCCAGCCCCAAAGGCATTATAACATACAGCTTCCCCAAAGGAACTATAACCAACACTGCTCCCAAGTAGGCATGTACTGTTGGGTAAGCTGCCTGTGCTCACTGAGACTCAGTGTGTTAATCTGTAAGATGGGAATAATGTTACCTCTCTCAGGGATTGTCAGAAGTAAATATAAAAATAAGTGAATGTGCCTAGTATAGGTATGTAATTGTTGTTAGTTGTTGAGTCACCTCGAATTTGTGACGGCACCATGTGTGACAAAATAAAACGTTCTCTGATCCTGCACCGTCTTCATGATTGTTGGTGTGCTTGAGTCCATTGTTGCAGCCACTGTGTATTTTAAGTGCCCTCCAACCTAGGGGGCTCATGTTTAGCACTGTATCTGGCGATACTCTGTTGTGATCCATCAGGTTTTCATGGGCTAATTTTCAGAAGTAAATCGCCAGCCCTTTTTTCCTAATCTGTCTTAGTCTAGAAGCTTTGCTGAAACCTGTCCACCTTGGGTGACCCTTAGCTTCCAGCATCACAGCAACACGCAAGCCACCACAGTACGACAAACTGACAGGTGGTGGCTGGTATGTAATAGCCCTCAATCAGTCAAGTTTTCTTTCTTATTCAAATACAGACTGAGGATTGGGACTTGACTCCAGCCGCATCTGGCAGTGAACAGCACGCTGCCCATAGTGCTGTCTCTCTGTCTCTGGTCTGGGGCGTCCAGCTCCTCCCTCCTGTTCTCCCTCCCTCTCTTTTCCACTCCCATCACACCCTCCATCCTGCCCTGCATCCTTCAGCCTCCTGCCTGCCACCCCCAGCCCAGTGAGGCCATGTACTCCCAAGGGCAGGGTCCTGTCTGCCTTCACAAAGAATCAAGCTCATTTGCTCATCCAGTCCATCTACGTGTCATGGGAGCTTTCCTGTGCACGCATCCAGGCCCTGGCAATTGAGCAGGCAGAGCCCTTGCCCTCATGGACCTGGCCTTCTGGTGGGGAAGGTGGACAAAATATACACGAATAGAAATGTCAAGTAATGTCAGGTAGCAGGAAGGCTGTGGAGAAGAATAAAGCCACATCCAGGGAGCGGGCGCTCAGGTGGCTCTGGTTGTCTTAGAGTAGCTGGTTGGAAGGCCTCTCGGAGGTGACACCTTAGCCAGTACTTGCATGAAGTGTGCATAGAGGCAGGAGGGAGCCATGCAAAGATGCTGCAGAGAGTGTCTACACAGCAGGACAGCATCGTTCCCAGAACAGTGGGAGGAGAAGGGGATTTGCACACAGATGGCTGGTGCAGTAATCATACAATTTACTGTCCAGACTGAGACGTGGCAGAGGCTGAAAGCGGAATGGTTCGTACTGACATCACGATCACAGGGGTAAACAAGGCTGTCCCAGGCAAGCAGGCTTGGGCGTGACGCCTGGTTAGATGGTGGTGCTGCTAACTACAAGGGGTCAGTGGACCTGGGAGGAGGTGTGGGCTGTATGGTGGCTGAGGCTCCCAGGTGACACGGTCGAGTTGATTCCAACTCATAGTGACCCTATAGGACAGGGTAGAACTGCCCCATAGGGTTTCCAAGGCTATCATCTTTATAGAAGCAGCTCTGCCGCTGTCACACTGCATGGCCAGGGCCGGTCACTGACCTCACCGAGCCTCTACTGCCCCATCCCTAAAACAGGGAGCAGCCTGAACATAGGGCTGGCATGGCACAGGGCCCAGCACAGAGTGGGGCCACCCCAGGCAAGTTGCCAACATGGGAGCCATTAGCCCCTGTGCCAAGGTGCTGAGAGCCCGCAGACAGGCCAAGGGAGAAAGGAACTGCAAGAGACACAGAGCAATGGCTGCAGAGGCAGGTGCAGGCAGGGGAGAGGGGAGGCGGCCTGCAGCATCCCCCAGGGCAGCCTCCCCACCTGTCCTGGGCCAGTGAGGTGGCCCCTGGGAAATGTGGCTCGCAGTGCACCCAGGCAAGCAGGGGCTCAGCAAGGTCTGTGCCTCTGCCTTCCCTGACCCCAGGGTGCCTAGGAGTGCACTTGGCCCTGCTGGCCCCACCTTCAGCTTGTGCTCGTTTTCCTGTGTCCACCTCTCAGGCCTGGTGCCCTCCTCACAGCCCCTCACCCTGGGTGTCTGAGTTCCCATACTTCTACCTGTGACACATACGGCCGTTAAGCATTTTAATGATGATTAACATGCTTGAGTTTCCCACATGTTCCAGAAGCCACCGCTGCCCCAGCCGCCCTGGCCCCACCCCTATTAACTGTGAAGCAGCCTTGTCTTGAGTAAGCAGTTCTGCCTTCTCCAAGGGAATGACTTCTCCGCCGGCTGTTGTCTCTCACAGCTTTATGGGGCATCAGAGGCTCGTCTGTATTTATGTAGCCATAAAGCAGCTTGCCATCCAAGTACATAGTAAATTGTCTTATGGGCTACCAGAGTCCCCAGGTTTGGCTATGGTGTCTGTCTCCAGTTCTGGCCATAGATGGAGAGTCTGGCCCAGTGACAGGAGGGCTGCACCCTGAGCCAGGATCTTCCCTGACCTGCTCGGGTAAACCTGGTGTATCAGTCTCTCCCGGAGCCCCTGCTATAAAAAGCCTGATGGCTCCTTCTTACCTGACAGACAGCAAAGGCCCAAGTCCCCACTGTGTGCATAGGGGCCCCTCAGCAGAGCTGGCCACTTGCCTAAGGGTCATGAGACACACATCTCCTTCACCCCCCATCCAGGCCTCAGCTTCTGTACCTCTTAGAGGAGGAGGAGGGCCCTGGGTGTCTGTAATTCATTCAGCAGTGCAGCTCCCACCTCGAGCCTCAGGAGAGGCCATCCATGCCCTGGGCACCTCCCAACAACCACGTTAGTCCTGGTAAACCAGTTCCTGTTGAGTTGATTCCCACTCATGGTGACCCTGTGTGTCTAAGAGTAGAATGTGCTCTACAGGATTTTCATTGGCTGATTTTTTAGAAGTAGATCACCAGGCCTTTCTTCTGAGGCACCTCTGGGTGGACTCAAACCTCCAATCTTTTGGTTAGCAGCGAAGTGTGTTAACTGTTTGCACCACCTAGGGACTCTGTTAGTCCTATTCTGAAACCAAACCTATTGCTGTCGAGTTGATTCCAACTCATAGTGACCCTATAGGACAGGGTAGAACTGCCCCATAGGGTTTCCAAGGCTATCATCTTTATAGAAGCAGACTGCCACATCTTTATCCCATTAGTCCTATTAGTATTAGGTATCATTATTACCAAAGTGGAAACTGAGGTTCAGAGAAGTCACATAAGCTTCCCAAGGTACACTCAGTAAGTAGCAAGGTCGGTATGCAAACCCAGGTCTGTTGGCCCGCCAGGGGAGTGACGGGTGTGCCGCCCAAGGCAGTGAGGGGAGACCCTGAGAGCTGCAGCCTGAGGGCAAGACACAGACATCGCATCTGCCCTGGGGGAGAATCCCACGTGCCTCTCTGAGCCCCAGGTGTGTTTTACCTTTTAACTGAGATATGACCTCTGGTTGCTGTGACTGCAGCAAACCCAGGACCCCTCTGGGAAGCTGGGGACTTGGGGATGGAAGCCAGCCCCAGCTACCCTCAGAGGCATAAATCATCATCCCCCAGGCCCCTCCCCTGACTGGTGTGAGCCTCCAGCAGGGAAGCTCCCAGCAGTGCCCACCCCGGAATTTGTGAAGTCTGTTCCCACTAGCCCTCTGGGAAAGGGCCAGCTTTGTGTTCCCCACCGAAGTGCGCCTGGGCCTTGGATCCGGCCCAGAAGATGAAGGGCAGCTCCCCAGGGAAACCCAGGGAGGGACTGGATGCTCCATCTTTGTCGCTCCTTGATGCCCCCCCAGCTCCACCCACATATCAGAGAGTCCGGGAATGTCCAGCCTTCAGAGAAAAGTCAGGGACAAATTTTAAAACAGCCTTCAAATTTGGAAAAGGGTGTCATTATCATAAGCTTTTAGATGCCAAGTTCCCAGTGACCATAGCAGGGAGAGGGCTCTCTAGACAATTCCCAAGGTCCCCAGGAACCTGGTGAGTGGTGCTGGCCCATTCCATGCACACTGCTCCCCTGGGGCAGGAGTGTCCTCACCTTGCATAAGTGTGGCCTCTGCCTTAGGTATTTGAAAGAGCGAGATTCTTTGCTGCTCAGAGGTTTCTGGATTAGGAATTCTGAGCAGCTCCGAAGTGTTCCACCCCTCCGTGTCTCTGCCAGTGCCATACCTTCTAGAATGCCCTTTTCCCATCTTTCAGATGCCTGGCCATAAAACTCATTGCTGTCAAATCAATTCCGACTCATCATATCCCTTTTTATCCTCCAAAACCCCACACAGTTGTCTCCAAGGCTGGTGAGAACTCCCAGCATCTGAGGCTTCCCCACCCCACCTAAGCCCGTGTGGCCTTTCCCTTGTGTGGACATCAGCCCCCTCCTCAGGGTCTGCACCCCCTGTAAGCTGAGTGTCTTACCTCTGTCCCCAACAGCAGCCCTGTGGGGATGCTTCAATCACTGCGGGTCTCACGTGTAAAGAAAACAGTGCTCCAAGTAGCCCACCTCATAATTACCTACTCTGTTACCCTGTACGAGACCTCTCTAATCCCATCTCCTCACCCAAACAAGGTCAGTCAGGAAGCAGAGACTCTGCCCCAGCCCTTCACCTGCAAAGCGGCTGACGCCCCATACTCCCCTCTCTCCAGAGAAATGACCTAGCCCTGTAGCTGAGAAATAGGAACAGGACTTCATGAATTTAAATTGCAATTGCATTTCCTGTGCCAACACTGTGCTGGGCTCCAGCCTTCTTCCCAACCTCTTGGGGCTTTTTGGGTGGCAGCATTCTACCAGGTCTCAGGCATTCAGCTTGCTGAAGAGGCTCAGTAGGCACAGCCTGGTGGTTTTGGAGGGGCCCCCTATAAACTGGGGGAAGCATGTGAGCAGGTGGATGGCACTGCGGTGGACTCTGGGCAGCCCCACCCCCTGGTTAGGGAGTGGTGTCAGAAAGTTCTGCCTGATTAGAATTTAACTCAAACCCAAGCAGCTACCTACTGAGCTCTGCTCCAGGCCTGTGCCAGGCAGGGACTCGGCAGAGGACAGGCAGGTTTGACCCCTGGGACACTCATGTGACATGATGTCGCATGTGTGTTCAGCAGTGCGGCGTTTGCGAGGAGTCTCTACATGTACCTTTCTGAAGGGTGAGTTTGTAGAGGGTCTAGTGAGGGGCCTAGAAGGTTCTCAGTCAGCCAGTGAGGCAGGCAGGGCGAGCTGACCACAACCCAGCACGTGAGTGGGCCTCTGTTGGGGGGAGGGGGCGCCGCATGCATGTCCCACTGGGCCTGCAGAGTCAGGGGTAGTGGCTTCAGAGTGGGCCTGGGAGGGTAAAACAGGTTTCTCCCAGGTGGGAAGGAAAACTAGAAATGGTAGCCACGTGTGGCCTGCTGTGTGCACAGTGTGCTGAGCTCTCGGACATCGATCCGCACACTGGGGTGGAGCCAGCACCAGTCTGATTCTAAAGCCCACCCTTAGCTGCCCCACCCACCTACCCCGGCTACCCTTCTCGGTGGACAGTTCTCCAGTGCTGGCGGCAGCCAGGACAGGGCCTGGTTGGTGGGCAAAGCTGGCCAACTGTGTGTCACTGGCCTCACCGCCTGCCGCCCTAGAAAGGACAACAGCGGTATCTCTTTCCTCCCCAGGGCATATGGGAAGGCCATCTTGGCTCTGAGGTTTCAGCCCTCTTCCCCTGGCCCAGCTTCATCTCCCTTCCCCTGTCTCAAGGGCCACCCATCCCCTGTCAGTCTGGGCTCTCAGCCCCCTTCCCACCTGTCAGCACCCCAGATGGACATCACCTCTTCTGTGAAGCCCCCTCAAGCCCACAGCTGCTCTCAGGCCCCTTCCCACAGTGCACCCAGCTGGAGTCAGCCTTGGGTGCCCACCCTCCCTTCCTGGTGGGTTCCCCAGTGCCCGAGCTCCTGAGGACTGGGCTGTGAGGGGCTTGGGCAAGCCCCTGGCCAGTGGGGAGCCAAGGAGTATAGGGCATGAATTTCCCAGGCATTGTGCAGCTGGCCAGGTGTTCCAGGTGCATAATCTTGCCCAACCCACTCAGCAGGCTACACATGGGAAAACCAAGGCGTGGAGGGACTTGCTCAGGTCACAGCTGAGTCCAGGTCTTTCTGAGTGGAAAGCCCATGACAGCCTGCTGCCTCCTCATAGAGAAATGAGCCAGCCACTCCCCTTGATTGGGGGTTGGAGGGTCAGGAAAGCCTCACCTGCCCCCTCGCCCATACCCCAGCCGCCCCTGTCTGGGGTCCACTGCATCTCATGGACTTTTCCATTGAAGCATCTTCATCCGCTTCTACCTGTGGGCTGGGCACCCCTCCAGGGCAGGGGCACATTCCCCTTGCAGTCCTGGAGCTCTGCACCCTCCACATCTGGCACCCTGCCCGGCACATGGGAGACTGAACAAGTGAGAGAGAGCGAGAGTGTGCAAAAACGCAGGAGCGAATGAATGAACCCCTGAATGTCTGGCAGCGTTCCCTCCTGGGTAATTTTCCGACTCTGATAGAAGCCAGCCCCACAGTTCTCTGCTTCAATTACTGTCTAGTGTAACTGTGAATTAGCCTGCCATTTAGGAGGAAGCTCACAGCACTATTAAATGACTCTTGTTTTTAAAATGAGCCTTAAGCCAGACCCAGTGAGGGGACAGGAGATCCGAATGCTCACACCCACAGCTGCACCCTTCCTGGGAACCAGGACGCACCTGTTTGTAGCACCAGATTATTCACTAAGTTAAAGAGGGAGAGTGACTAAATTAATACGTATTAATACATATTCAGGCTCATGCTTTGGCTGTTAGTTTCCCTAAAGTGAAAAGAATAAACCTCGGTTTTACTCTTTTTTGTTAATCTTTGTTCTAAAACAAAGTGCCCTTGATGGAAGGACAGACTTCTGGGATGGTGGTTCTGTGAGAACAGCCATCGGGGAGAGTTCCCCTCCCATTATTCATTTGCTCCTCGCAACAGCCATGAGAGATTGGTGTTATTACCAAGTAGTCATCATCCGTGTTGTTCGAGAGACACCCTGAGGCCCAGAGTGGTCATTTTGCCCGAGGGTCACAGGCCCGGCTGTTGTGTGAGCACTTGGGTCACAGTCATATGTCCCTGGGCTGTTCCCACTACTGGCCGTGGCGTCTGTGCAGAAGAACTGGGGTTGCCCCCTGTCACCCAGGCCCAGCACACCTGGGCCTCCACAGGTTACCTCAGTTCCCGTACAGGTAGGCCTTGAACCCCACATTCCAGCCTCATGGCCCCTACAGTGGACAGAAGAACCCCACAGTGTTGCCACGGTCATTCTGATGGCAAGCCCACCCCAGTGTGGTATGGGTGCTGCACACGCACACGTGCACACACACACACACACACACACACACACACACACACACACACACCAGCTCCCCTCATCTGCGGAAACAGGACCTATCTGCAGGCCAGTGCAGCGGAGCCTGGCTGGGGAAGTGCTCTCTAATGTCACCTCCATACAGAACCACTTCCCTCCCCCCTGAGCCCTCAGGACCTCCCTATGCCACCTGTTCATGTATCTTCCTCCTTTTCCTCATCCTCCTCCCGGCTCTGGCCAGGGGAGAGGGCAGGCACAGTTCCCATTAGAAGGCACTGAGAGTTGTGTGTTGCAGGTGCTGATTGTCTCTCCCTCTGCAGTACTGAGCCCCCACAGTGTGCCAGCATCTGACTCAGCTGTGGGCTTGTCCCCTGCTGGCTCCTGGGGCTCCTCCTCCTGGCCCCTGGAGACTGCTCCTGGCCTGGCCCCCCAGGCCCGAGCTACGGAGAGGTTCATGCCACTCTCCCCTGTAACCAAGCAGACAGTACGGGATGTCAGAGTGAGCTGTGGAGGTGGGGGGAGCCAGCCTGCTGTGGAGCAGCAGGAGGCTGGGAGGGGGAGCGTGGGAGGGGAAGAGAAGGACCTTGTGCTCACACTCTGGCCTTCCACTCTGAATGAAACAAGGAGCGACTCACGCAACTTGCATTTTAGCAAGATCTGTCCCCTGCTTGGAGAATGGGCTGTCAGCCAGGCAAGGGCAGGCAGGGGGAGACTGCTAGGAGGCCCCTGCTGGAGCCCAAGTGAGAGGCTGTGCTTGGACCGGGAGCTGGAGCTGGAGCTGGCAAGAAAGAAGCATCTGTGTGCAGGTCTGTTTTGAAGGTAGGGCCACAGACTTGCTATGTGGTTTGAGAGGACAGGACAGGTTCTATGGGGGAACTTTCAAGGTGTGGCCGGAGCTTCTGAAAGAATGGAGGGCCCTGCTGTCTAACACACACACACCTGGACTCGGGATCACTTGTCAGTCCCGCAGGTTCCGGCAGGATGTGGGAGGTTCTGGGCAGGTTCTGGGCAGCCAGAAGGGGAGCAGAGCCAGGGGCTTGGTGAGCCTCACAGAGATGGAGACAGAAACAGTCAAGGTGCCTGGAAGGTAGGCTGGGGAGCCTGATGGGGCAGAACACGGTGAGGGTGGGGCTGGCCCACCGAGGGCCCACCTCCAGGGGCCCCCAGATCAGACTTTGTACTCCAGGCCCCTCGGTCTACCCAGAATGGTTGCAGCCCAGGTGAGGCGCCCTGGAACCTGCAGCAGAGGAAGCTGGGCAGGGTGAGCGTGCAAGTTCTGCTGCAGGGACCTGGGCCCATGGAGGAGGAAGCACAGGGCTAGGGTGGAGCTGGTTCAGGGGGCACTGCAGTTGGAGGGACCTGCAAGAGCAAAGGTGAAGGTATGGGAAGTGGGTTAGAGTAGAGGGCGGAAGGTAGGCTTACAGACAGGCTAGTGCTTCAGAGTCAGGGCACCTAGTAACAAAGACCCAGATCAGAAAGCTGTTTATGGCCAGGACTGCTCTGGAGGCTTCTCTGAGGCCCCTTCTGGTTCACAGCCCAGGAAGTCCGATGGACCTGTCCAGAGCCAGTGTAAGTGGGGCAGTTGATGAGAGGCCCAGAATGCCCGCCCTTGTCTTGGGGTCAGGGCAGGCTCCCGTCAAGCTGACCGTGGTTCTACTCTTGACAGCTGGCCCACTTGAGGCCTGGGGAGGTGGGTAAAAATAGATTCCAGAATGGTCTAAATCAGTTGGCAAACTTGCAGCCAGATGGTGCTTGTTCCTGTGCACAAGTGGTGGACTATTTTGAATGTGGAAAGGGCTATTTAAAGTTGTAATTGAGTGAAAAGCTGCCTTTTCAAGGAGAAGCTGTACCCCCATCCCCCGCAGCCTGGGCTGTTTAGGAGAGGCTGGAGCCCCCACATGGCTGGATGAACAGATGACCTACCTGGCCTGCCTGGGAGTCAGGGGCCAGGGGTGATGGGTACATAGCATGTTGCTTGGATGGGCCTGTTCCAGAGAGACCCCAGGGGAGCCCAGCACACCCATTCTGGCCCCAGGGGGCTTCCCTCTTGGCCTTAGATGCCTGAGATGGCTGAGCTGCTTCTATCTAGTAGCGGCTCCAGAGCATGTCTGATCTCCAGGGTTGGGCGGGCACATACATAGGGCAAGTGCACACGTGCCTCTGCTCTCCCAGCAGACATCACAGCAGATACTGCTGGCCCCTCGCCCCTTCTGGGTGGGGGTTGGCCAGCAGCAGTGGGGCCTCTCTCCTCCCCAGGTTCCTCCCAGTGCGACCTTCCCCATCAGGGTCAACATGAGGCTGCAGTTTGAGGACACCAAGTGAGCAGTGTGGCTGCAGGGCCTCTGCCCACTGAGTGTGGCCAACTCGGTTCTGTGTTCCAGTGCCTCACCGACCCCGCACTCCCTTACTGGCCAGCACCCTCCTGGGCACAGGGAAGTGGGGTGCTGTCTCCAAGGGGATGCTGTGTGCACCTGAATGCCCCACAGGCCTCTTCTCAATGAGGTCCTAGCCAGGTAGGGCAGGCTGCCACCGGGGCGCAGGCAACCAGGCCAGTGACTTCCCGTGCCCACCTCTGGAGCCAGGGGACCAGCCTGAGTCCCCACACGCTCCTTCCTGCCTTCGTGAGTTGTGCACTCTTGAGTTTTCGGCTTCTTTCCATGAAAGTGAAGCCAGCCTGCCACTTCCTCAGTGGGAGGGGGAACGAGACCTTGGGGGCCCTGTCGGGGTTGTTCACCACACAGAAGGGACCCAGGGAGAGCCACCTTTAGGGCCTAGACCTGTGAGAGGTGGCACCCACAGTATGATGCCCCCTCATGGTGAGCTATGAGGACAGCATGGTGATGTGCATGGTGGGTGGGCAGCCTCCGTCCCAGCAACCCACCCAGGAGCCCAGGAGCCCAAGTGTAGTGGCAGGACAGATGCGTGATGGTCAGATGCCTGGAGGTCCTGGCCCAGCTGCAGGGGAAACATAGCCCTTTCTCCCACCCACCCTGTGCCCAGGTTATGGCATCTGTAGATGCCTGGAGCATAAGGCCATCTCCCCATCCCCTTCTGGAGTCCAGGCCACCTACCCCAACACCCAGCAGTTATCTGCTCCTCCAGCCATGACCCATCTGGCACCTTTCTCGTGCCTGTCTAGGAAGGCAGTGACAGGGGACACCTGGTGGTTCTGGGCTGGGCTGGGTCCCAGCTCCGCAGACCCTCCTAAAGCTCAAGACACTGCCCTGGGCCACACGGAGTACTCAGGCCTGCTGACCACACCCTGCTCTTCCATCTGGGAAGCAGTGAGGTTGTCAGGATTATGGTTATGAGTAACAGATGTAATTAGCTAGCGTTTGTCCTCCTTCCTCCTGGGCACCACTGGGCAAAGGTTTCCAGTCAGGGACCCTCTGTGTTCCCCCCACGTGAGATGCCTGTGAGGGCCATCACTCGGGCAGGAAGGCTGCCTCCCATGGAGCAGACACCTCTTGGCCCCTGACAGTTTCTCCTGGACGGGCCGCCCTCCCAGGCTGCTTCGTAGCAGGGCCTGCCAACTCCTCAGCATCAGTGAGCAGGGTGGCCCTGAGGCGGCACCCTGCCTTTTTTCTGCTCTGGGTCTGCTCAGCAGGTCCCCCCCCACGCCCCTCTGGCTGCCTCTACATCCTGGGCTCCTACGCATCCTTCTTGGCAGCCCTGGGAGGCAGAGGGACTGGGAGACTGGCACTCTGTCCCCATCTTGAGGACAATCTCCCTGACAGTTCACAGAATGGGGGGCTCTGTAGGAGTCTTGTGGCTGATCCTTCTATTCCACCCAAGAGTATGCCCCAGGGTGAGTGGCAGACTCAGAACTCAAGCTCCCAGCTGGGCTTCTCACTCTGCCCGTCCCTCCCCCTTGCCCTGTGATTTAGGACATGAGTCCTAAATGGTGGTGGTAAATGGTGGTGTGGGTAAGGGGACTTTGGATCCCACCTCCTGCTCAGGGCTGGGCACTAGCTCTCTGGTGGCAGGCACAGGAGTCTCTGAGCCCAGAGAGAGGCATGGCTGTGCTCAGGCCTTGGCTCAGTCAGCCCTCCCTGGGCTGAGGCCCCTCCCGCAGCTGGCCCCCACTCCCAGCCCCAGGCCTAGTCCAGCTTAGCCACCTCGAGGACACACAGCCCAGCTCAGCATTCCAGGGCAGCGGGGCCAGGCCGGGCACCTGCCCCTGTCCGCAGCACAGCCAGAATGGGGTCTGGGAAAGGCCAGTGGTGACAGAGGAGACCCTGGGAGTTGGGGATGGATACCAGGTAGGCACATCAGGGCAGCCAGGCTCTCAGCAGCCCATGGGCCAGCCCCTCCTCAGTGACCAGGACAGCTCATCTGCTGCAGCTGATCCCCCCATCATGGCAGTGACCAAGGCCCTGGTCTGGCCATGCAAACCCCTCAATATTAGGGTATAGCAGCTTCCGCCTCTTCAGGTGACTGTGACACTCTGTGACCTGCATATCCCAGCCATGTGTGGCCTGAGACGCAGCTGTCCTCGGGTCTGACTTCCTCTCTCCCTGTGCTCCACACTAGCCCGTCCTGTGGTGGCTTCAAGGTGGAGGTCGCACATGTCCAGGTCATTGGGAGCAGCCCTGGCAGTGTGGGCAGGGTCATCAGTGGGGACGAAAGTGCTGGGAGGCAGTGGCACCCAAGGCCAGGCTAGCTCCTGCTGCTTGAACAGGGTTATTCCCGACACTGTGCCAGTGAGCCCTCCCAGGAGCCCAGCCCCATGCCCAGGGCCACAGATCCCACACCGCCCCTGCCCTCAAGAGCTCGTGCTTCCAAAATAACCTGTAACAGAGCTATGGAGACAGGCATCTGGGGACATGGGAACTCTGACTCCAGCCCCACACGCACTGCCTGGTGGCCTGGGCAAGTCCCTCAGCCTCTCTGAGTCTCTGTTTCCTCCTTGGTCTCTGTGGCTGTAGAAGCAACTACCTCGGTGCTTGTGAGGATGCCCCAAATAGCCCTTGAGCCACAGTGGTGCAGGGCTTGAGGGAGGGGGACAGACATTTGAAAAGGCAGGTGCATTAAGCATTCAGACAGGGAAGGGCAGGAAGACACGATCCCTGGTGGGCCACAAGGGGGTGTGGGACGGATGGGGCTGCTGGAGAGGATCTGGGGCCAGGTCTGTAAGAAACCACCAGCAGTCCCGGACTGTGGGAGATACAACAAATACTCCATTTTCCCTCAGAAGAGAAAATGGTCACGTTATAGTATTTAGAGCCCATGAACATCAAGGGTGGGAGGGAGGGCACCTAATCATCTTCACTCTCTGATGGTGTTTCTCTATTTGCCTTTGCTGCTAGGAAGCCCAGAGGCCATATAGGGCCCCCTGGTGTGAATTTTCAGAATTAGTACCATGGCCTTTGGCTACTATTTTATACTGTTGTCTGGTGGCTCTGTTATAAGTTTTGTTTTAAATGACATGAGTTACATGGAGACAAAGCACCCACCTATATTAACGCAGAGATAGTTGGGAGCCTGGTGGCACAGTGGTTAAGCACTCAGCTGCTAACCAAAAGGTCAGCAGTTCAAACCCACTAGGCACACTGTGGAGAAAGATGTGGCAGTCTGTGGCTATAAAGATTTACAGCCTTGGAAGGCCTATGGGGCAGTGCTACTCTGTCCTATACGGTCGCTATGAATTGCAATCGACTTGACAGCAACGGGCTTGTTATTTTTTGGTATAGAGAGGGTTGGCCGGAGTGATGGGGCAAATAGTGGGGAGCGGTGGCTGAGGGAGGCAGGGGGCAGAGGCCAGAGGCAACACATGCCCTGGGCAGGGTACTCACAGAGCCGTAGGAGCCTAGAAAACTTTGACTTCCTTGTCATCTGTCTTGCCTGTAATTGGCTTCACACACGGTACAGCCCACATCTCTGGACTCTCCCAACTCTGCTCTGAGGCGGCAGGCTAGGGGGACATGGCTGGTGTGGAGGTAGCCTGGCTGCATGGATGGAGCATGGCTTTGGGGGCAGGCCTGGGATCTGGTCCCACTCGCCCCTCAATGTCCCGAGCCCTGGGCTGTCCCACTTCCGAGACTCAGCCTTGGTGGGGTTTCCCAGAAGCAGTCGCTGGGCAGGGGAAAGGAGGGCGTGCTCCTCCACCACCACCATGCTCTTCCTCGAGTTTCTGACTACACTCCTGAATGTTAGCAGAGCTGCTGCATGAGGCTGGCTTAGCTGGCAGCAGCACTGCAGTGCCAGCAACGGCTTTCTTGGTCAACAGACAGGTGGCGGGAACCAAGATGAACTGGGCTGGGGCAGAACTCAGGGCTAT
Source organism: Trichechus manatus latirostris (assembly GCF_000243295.1). Taxonomy (NCBI): domain Eukaryota; kingdom Metazoa; phylum Chordata; class Mammalia; order Sirenia; family Trichechidae; genus Trichechus; species Trichechus manatus. The sequence goes on from NW_004443997.1 coordinate 1,587,367, forward strand.
GGGGAAACGGGGTTCATGGGGAAGTGGGTCTCTTGGAGCAGCAGCCTGGGGCTGGCCCGGAGGTGGACCGAGCTCCGGGCTAGGGACCTAGTTCAGGATCTGGCTGTGCTGCCTTCTTTCTGTGCGACTGTGTAACCTCAGTTCCCCCATCTGTGCAGTAGGGTGGGGCTCTCTCTCTCCCATTTCACAGGGCTCCTGCAAGGGTCTGGAAAGTTCTTCAGGCCCCTAGAGGAGTAGAACAAGCAAGGAGGCACCATCGATTCTGGGCCACAGGAGTGGGCTGTTGCTGTGTCAGCTGTCAGGGCCCCCACCCTGAGGAGTGAGGGGGGCAGGGATGTGGTCTAGGCAGGGAGGCCACTGTAGGGCCAAGGAGGTGAAGGGCTTGGCTCCGGTCACAGGCCAGGGAACAGCAGTCAGGCCTGGAGCCATAGCCCCATCATGGCGGTCACTCCAGGCCCACCACAGGCCTGTCCCAAACCTACCATGGGGATCACTCCATTGCATCATAGCTGATGACCACAGCTCCACATGTGCGGGTGGACCTTACCAAAAACCAAACACATTGCCATCTAGTGGATTCCAACTCATGGCAACCCCGGGTGTTACAGAGTAGAACTACCTCATAGGGTTTTCTTGGCTGTAATCTTTGCGGAAGCAGTTCACTAGGCCTTTCTTCTGCAGAGCCGCTGGGTGGGTTTGAACGACCAGCCTTTAGGTTAGCAGCCGATCACAAACCGCCTGCACCACCCAGGCTCAAGGTGAATCTCAGAGATGCGTACTTTACAAACTCAGAATAGCCCCAGACCTGTGACTGTGCCAGATGCAGCCTCTCCCATCTTCAGGACCCTGTGAAGCACATAAGGAGATTTTTTCCTTCCCCACAAAGGGCTCCTGCCCTGCCTCTCACCTGCTGTGCCCAGACCCTTGTCAGTATAAACCCCTGCCTGTTCTGGGGAAGAAGGTCACAGTGACTTAGGTGCAGCCAGGCCTGTCAGATTGTGGGGAGGCACAGCCAGGCCTGTCGGGGGAGTGGGGAGGCACAGCCAGGCCTGTAAGAGGAGGGGGGAGGCACGGCCAGGCCTGTCAAAGGAGGGGGAGGCACGGCCAGGCCTGTCAGAGGAGGGGGGAGGCATGGCCAGGCCTGTCAGAGGAGGGGGGAGGCACGGCCAGGCCTGTCAGAGGAGGGGGGAGGCACGGCCAGGCCTGTCAGAGGAGGGGGGATCCAGAACTGGGGTTGAATGAACATGCCTCCGCTGAGTCTTGACCACGTGAGCTGCTGGGAGGTGAGGCTCGGTTTCCTCATCCATCAAGCAGGGACGATCCCTCTCCTCCACTCGAGACCAGAGCTCGTGAGCGCAGGGTCTGTTGGCATCACTGTCCTCTGACAGACAGGGCTGTGCAGGGACCCGGGTCTCCTGACTCCTGACACTGAGCCCCTGTCCACTACACTCGCTGTTCCCTCCAGTGAATCATGCCGCCACGACTCTGGGTCTCCATTTCCATGTCTTCAGAATGGGGCAAGGGGCAGGGGAAGGGGCTCCTTGCCTGCATACCCTACATGGTGCTAGGAGTGTGAGATGAGGTGGTGGAGGGCAGGCACTGGAGGAGGGGTTGTTAGAGGGACAGCAAGCCTGCAGCAGGATGACAGCAGCCCCCTGGAGCGCCAAGCAGGGGCCTTGCACAGAGTGGGGAGGAGCGGTGACTGCCCCCGTACCCCCGTGCCATGAGATGCTCTCGTGAGGACCCCTCAGAGGAGGTCTGTCGGAGGAGAGGGACCCAGAACCTGGGGTTAGTGAATGCGCCTCCTCCGAGCCTGTGACTGCACTAGAGCTGCTGGGAGGTAAGCTTTAGGCTTAGCGAGGGTAAAGAGCACCCAGGGGCAGTCTCTAAGTTGTGCCCCCCCAATTCGAGCACTCAGGGGCAATCTCTAAGTTGTGCCCCCCAATTCCAGCACCCAGAGGCAATCTCTAAATCATGCCCCTCCCCAATTTCAAGATGAATAGATGCTGATAATGGCAAAAGATCAGCAGAAACGCCTTCCCCCGCTCTTGTCAGGCCACCTCAGTCAGGCACCTTTTGTATTTGTGGTACCTCAGAGCCTCGTCTGGTGCCCCCTTGAACTTACACCCAGGGACAAGTGCCCACCCCCCCGCCCCTGTCTCGCTATGCCTCTGTGAGGGGTCACCGGACTCCCACACCCCCCTGCTCACTCAGCCCTCTGGTGGCTCCTGCTGTGTTCGGGGGTTCCATGGGATGAAAAAAGCAGGCACAGGCCACAGAGAATTAAGCAAGCTTGCAAATGTGTGGTGGAAGTTGAGGCTTCTGTGTGGGGAGACGGGTGTGGTCAGGGGTGGTGCCCGCGAGGAGGACCGGGAGCTGGCTACAAAGGCACGGGCAGGCTCATTTGTAGGGGATGAAAATGAAGCATTAAGAGCTCCTTCTGCCAGGTGCTGTGCTCCCCCATTCCTTCTCCGTCTTCCTCACAACAGCCCGTCGGGGCTGGCCCTGCATTGTCCCTGTGTCACAAAGGAGGGCCTGTGCCTATCTCCCTCCACAAGAGAGGAAAGCGTATGATGTGTGTGGAGACCAGCGAGGGGTCCGGGTTAGCTAGTGCAATAGGAGTGGGAGGGAGCAGCCAGAGACCAGTGATGCAGGCTTGGGCTGAGGAAACAGGTCCCTTCCTATTGGCTTACAGAGTGAGAGAAGGTATACTGGCTTGGACCTCACTATCCTCCAGGGATGGCTGAGGCCTCTGCCCTCCTCTCAACTATGATAAAGACAGTTTGACTGACCCTGGGGAGCTAAAAAGAATCTGGATGTCATAGTAGGCCACTAGTTTGAAGGGGGAACCTTAAAAGCTGAGTTAATGTGATACAGACTATGAGGTAACTTGGAAGAAAATTCCAGTCCCCGTTCCTGTCAGACAAGATCTGTTAGCTCTCTGAGCCAGGCAGTATAGCAGGATGGGGCTTTCCTTCTGTGCCAAAGCCAAGGACCAGCTAGGGGTGCCTTTGGTACCAGTGGCAGAACGGGGGTCAGTGACAAAACCTCAGGCTCAGTACACAGTGAGGATGGGACAGATAAGAGTCCTGGGGCAGCTTGGCGCCAGCCATGATGAGCAGCAGCCCAGTGGGCCTCTAGCCCTGGGGTGGCTGTGCTGCTGGAAGGCAGCGTGTGGCCAGCAACCCTGGGTTTGGTGCTACCAAAATGACATGCTGCCTGTGGGAAGCCAACCTGGGTGGATGCCAGCCACTGGGCTGGCTCCGAGAAGGCCAGGGTCCCAGGGCCTCACAGAGATAGAAGGTGGCAGTGAACGTGCTTCTAACCACCCTGGCAAGGGAGGGGGAGGCAGAACAGTCCCTGCAGCTGGGCAGGGTGGGGTGCAGGGTGGGAGCAATCACTAGTGCTCCTCCCTTCCTCCCAGGCTTGCAGGGACTTCCTGGAGCTAGCAGAGACGCACAGCCGGAAATGGCAGCGTGCGCTGCAGTATGAGCACGAGCAGCGCATCCACCTGGAGGAGACTATCGAGCAGCTAGCCAAGCAGCACAATAGCCTCGAGCGGGCCTTCCGAAGTGCCCCGGGACGGCCTGCCAACCCCACCAAGAGCTTCAGCGAGGGTGAGTGGGGCTGCACAGCTCCAGTGGTCTGCCCACCCTCTGTCTCCTCCATTCTCAGCCTCGCTCTCGGCCAGCTGACCCCCAGTTCCCCAGTGCACATATCCCTTGGCTTGCCCATGCGGGGCTTGTCTGGCCCACACTGGCCTGACTCAGGCAGCAGACTCTCAGTATCTTAAGTTCAAATTATCAAAAGAAAAGTTAGATGAGCCAGCCCAGCTGTCCCCTCTGTGACAAGGAGGCCAGATGGCTGCCACCTGCCCTCGGGCTGTGGGTCACATGGTACCTGGGGGCTGTGAGCAGAGCAGGGGCCCCATCAAAAAAGGAAGCTAGACACAGATCTACCAACGTGCTCACACCCTGGAGAGATCAGGGAAGGCTTCTTGGAGGAGGCCTCCAAGCCAGAGCTATAACATTGAATGCAATAAGATTCCAGCAAAGGGAGCTGGCCCAGGGTAGTCAGGGCCAGGTGACAGAAGCAGGGAGAGGAGTAGGGAGCCAGTGTGGGGGCAAGGCTGGGGGCACTGTGAGGACAGGCAGAGCAGGCCCTTTGGGCTCCCGGCTTCCTCAGACAGGTGAGATGTGCCTGTGTTGAAACTGCAGACTAAGTCACTGGCCCCGTGTGTGTCTCCAGGAAGCCTCTTGACTCCCAAAGGAGAGGACAGTGAGGAAGATGAAGATACTGAGTACTTTGATGCCATGGAAGACTCCACATCCTTCATCACTGTGATTACCGAGTCCAAGGAGGACAAGTAGGTCTCCCTGAGCTGGGTGACTCACAGCAGCCTGGAAGCAGCCCCCAACCCCCACCCAGCCTCTTCCGCCTGGCTCTGCTCATCGCCCTCTATTCTCCATTTCACCAGCTATACTCTTGGGGTTTTCTTTTTTTCACATCTTGCTCCACATGGTATTTTGCTTAGATTCGTTCTGTTCTTCCTTAAACCAAAGGTGCTGAAATAAGGCTCATAACAGGATTTTAATTTCAAATGAGGAGAATGGGGCATTAGCTGGAGGGGATTGGTTCCAGCCTGGGGGGCGGAGGTTGGGGCTGGACCAAAGGCACAGGCTCAGGAGGCCCAGGCTTCCTCAGTTTCCCCTCAGCTGCACATGGACCCAGTCACTCCCCCAACCAAGTCAGCAATCAATCGAGAAAAGACAAGATGCAGCAGGATTTTTACTTTTGACATATTTTCTATTTCCAAGACTTTTCATAAAAGGATGCTCTTTTAGGGTGTTTCTAAATACACATTAGACCACATGGTAATAACTAGGTGTTTACTCGTAATGAAAACTGTGTGTCCTACTCTCTCAGATCCACAGAGATGCCAGGGACATGGACTGCAGGGAATGGGGAGGGAAGAGAGCCGGGCTGGCTGAGTGGACACCAGGCCATCTGTGGTCAGAGGGAACAAGGGGGCATGACTATAAATGTAATATAATTAGGAATTCAGTCCTTGTTGAGATCTTTTTGTCCTGTCAAATTGCTGAAAACTCAAACCCAGACATGGGTGAGTGTCACTGTGTTGGGGGACACGGGCGGCAAGGAGCTCTGCAGATGTCTGGGGCCCTGCTGTGGCCTCGGAGGGGCTGATATCACTGACTGAAGCCTGTGGTGCCCACTGCCACTTCCACTCATGGGGCATGTCAGCCACAGAGCTTCATACCCCACCTCACCCCCCGCCCCCACACACACCATCGCCACCATGAATATGTGTCCTAGGCAGGACACTCAGCTGACACAGATGAGGAACTGCAGGCTCCCAGCGGCCAGGTGCCCAGCCTGAGTCTGCCAGCTTTGGATACAGAGCCCTGTCCCTCTGCGCCCCCCTACTGCCCTCATAGAATCCCGTGAAGAGCCAGAGTGCCACAAGGAAGTCCCGGTCAGAGGCGAGGAGGCTGGGAATTACCCCGCCCCCCCC
>NW_004443997.1:1592999-1617506 GCF_000243295.1 Trichechus manatus latirostris
GACCACTACATGGACCGACACTTCACTCCCTCCCTGTCCCAGCTTCTTCCGGGAAAGGGGGTTTGCATTCCTCTCACCCTCAGGGAGCTTCCAGGTCCCATCAGCAGTGTATTTCAAGCTCAGAATCATTTTTCCATTCTCCACTAACATTTTTAAATTGCTTATATCGCTCTCAAGGTGAGCATGCTCAGCCGGTCTGCTCTTCTTCCACTTCATTACCCGGCAGCATCACCCTCTTGGCAATGCAGCCAGGAAGGTCTGCCCAGGCGGCCCCTGGCTCCTTGCCACTCCAGGGACCTGGGCTTCACGTCCTGGTGCTCCAGTGGCTCTGAGCCAGCCCCTGAGTGCCCAGGCCCCCTCTGCTCACACCTGGCCAGCATGCAGGTGACCCTCAGCACTCGTCCCTGGCTCCCCAGGCTCTCCTGACAGTCCACACGGCCCCTGCCTGTCCTGCTGCTTTTTTCCCCACCCCCCACTTGTACTGCAGCTACAATGGGCAGCAGGCAGGTCCCACCCAGGTCCCGTTCTGTCCTGCCCTGTGCCTCTGCTCTTGCTGCCCTCTGTCTGCGGTGCCCCTCCCCCATTCTGCTAAGTGACCTGGATGATTCTTCCATCCTCTCTGCCATGGTTTCAGGGAGTGGGACCTCCTCAGACATGGCATCCCCTGCTGACCGTCTCTTCTACAAGTATTGGTCTGGCACAGGGACACTTCAGACTCACTTCCTGCCCTTAAGGAATCCCACTCCCATGGAGAGACATGCAAGCAGATGGGAGAGGACACAGTGGGGTCTGTTCTGTGATGGGCCCACGGGCTCTGGGAGGCTCTCCCAGAGATGTCCACCCTCTGGCTCATCTGGGGCCAGGGTCAGCTAGTCCCCAGGAGGGGCTGTGTGCACAGACCGCAGACGAGGGCGTAGGTGGGAGCCTCTCCAAATAGATGCCCTGGGTCTCGCAGCCCCCATCTTGAGTGTTCCAAAGGCTGCTGGGGGCTCCCATTCTAGAAGCAGCTCAGCCCCCTCGGACCTCACTGCAGATCTGAACAGAAGGTGGGACAAGGCTCAGGGTTTGTAAATAATGTGTCCCCTTTGTGTCTCCTGCAGAAAAGCTGAGGGTGGGACAGGGGCAGTTTCCGTGGATGACTGGACCACGGCAGACAACGTAAGTGCGGCAGGAACCCCCACGGGAGAAGCCAGGGCTCGGGGAGGCCAGCACCCCCAGCATGGGGCCAAAGGGACAGACTGCCTTTGGGTCCCCACTGTGCCTCTGCCGCCACCCTGTGCAAGGTCAGGCAGGAGTAAAGGTGGGGCCTGGGGTACTAAGGGGGCACTCTGGACCCACTGACAGCCACGCATGCTTCTCTGGCAGGTGCTAGATGGTACCTCACCTGGGCCCAAGGGTCCACCCAAAGTCAAGAGGAGATCACGCATCCCCGACAAGCCCAACTACAGCCTTAACCTCTGGAGCATCATGAAGAATTGCATCGGCCGGGAGCTCTCCAAGATCCCCATGCCGGTAGGTGCCACGTGCGCCCCTGTGCGTGGATGAGACTGACAGCCACGTGAAGTACAGGCAGCCTGGAGAGCCATTTTCTTGATGGCTCCAAGGAGCATGTACCTGTTTCTTTGCTCATATCTATCTCCAGGCTTTGAGAGAAGGGGCAGGGGGCGGCTCTGCATGGCCAGAGATGTGGGGAACCCCAGGGCCCCTCCAGGCTGGCAAGACCTCACACTGTCCGCTGTCCCTGCATCCTAGCTGGGGAGTAGCAGGATTGGGGTGTGATGAGGTGGTAGGAGCCTTCTCTGTGCTTCTCACTGTCCCTGCACCTGCACCCAGGACATGGAGGCTTAGCAAGGTCAAGGCAGCGGCCCCCGGTCACACAGCAGGCTGAGTGCAGAGCTGTGGCCTTGGGCCACTAGGCGGGGATGATGTCTCTGTGGAGGGCAAGCTTGGTGGCTCCAGGCCTGACTTGCTTACTCTTCGTAACCCTGGACAAGTCACTTTACATCTCTGACCTCTGTGTTCACATCTGAAAAATGGGAATCATAATAGTACCGACTTCACAGATGTTGGGAGGATGAAATGAGATAACACAGGAAAAACTCTCTGCCCAAGGCCTGGCAAAGGGTCAGAGCCCAGCATCATGGGAGAAGGTGGACCTGCCCATTGGAGGCCCTGGGCCCACCCATCAGGACCCTGGCCCCACCCACCCCCACCCTGGCCCCACCACTGAACGCCTAGACAGAAACTTAACTAACAGCTCACAAAAAAAAAAAAAAAAAAAAATTGCTGTCGGGTCAATTATGACTCATAGTGACCTGTAGGATAGAGCAGAACTGCCCCATAGGGTTTCCAAGGCTGTAAATCTTTACAGAAGCAGACTGCCATATCCTTTCTCCCACGGAGTGGCTCGTGGGTTCAAACTGCTGACCTTTTGGTTAGCAGCTGAGTGCTTAACCACTGCATCACCAACTGGTCCTGGTACAGCTCACAATCTGAAAAAAAACAAACCCGATTCTGACTGATAGTGACCCTATAAGACAGGGAAGAACTGCCCCATAGGGCTTCCAAGGAGTGGCTGACCGATTTGAACTGCCGACCTTTTGGGTACCAGCCAAACGCTTAACCACTGTACCACCAGGGCTCCACAGCTCACAAAAGGAAGACCCGATTCATCCATTCTGACTGAGGTCAGTCAGTCAGCCAGTAAGAACTGAACGCTTCATGTGATTCAGTGCTGAATACAAGCAGTGAACAAGTCAGAGACCTGGCCTTCACGGAGCCTCCATCCTAGTAGGAGGAGACTGACAGGAAGCATAATATCTAGTATGTCAGAAAATGGTGAGTGCTTTGGAGAAAACTGAGGCAGGAAAGAGCTGGGAGGTGAAGTGCAGAGGGCTGCAGTTTTAGGCAGAGCCGCCAGGGAACCTCACCATGAAGGTGCCGTTGGGGCAGGATATCCTCAAACATCTGTGAAAGCAATGATGCTGTGTCAACCCCAGGTTCTGCGCTGGGAACAGCATCTTAGTGGGGCTCAGCGGGCTGCTCAGGTAAGATGGGGGTGGCTGCCCAGGCACCCCCAGCCAGCGCCTGCCTGACCACTACCGCCTTCCCCACAGGTTAACTTTAATGAGCCCCTGTCCATGCTCCAGCGGCTGACAGAGGACCTGGAGTACCACCACCTGCTGGACAAGGCGGTCAACTGCACTAACCCAGTGGAGCAGATGTGCCTGGTGGCTGCCTTCTCTGTATCCTCCTACTCCACCACGGTGAACCGCATCGCCAAGCCCTTCAACCCCATGCTGGGCGAGACCTTTGAGCTGGACCGCCTCGACGACATGGGACTGCGCTCCCTCTGCGAGCAGGTGAGGACGGGGGCTGGTGCAAGGCTGTGTCCGCTACACTCCAGCCAGGCTGCTCCCACCAGGTACCAGGGACACAGTGAGGTGAATGGGATGTGGCCTCTGACCCTGCCATGCCGGTGCTCAGGGGTTAGATGGGTCTGTCCAGTCTGGTGGCTGGGCCTGGTGTGCAGGGAAGGGGAGGACACAATCTCCCAGCCAGGGGACCATGGAGTAGAGGTGGAAGCATCTTCAGGGACTGTTGTGGAGTCAGGTGAGTGGGAGGGGGAGGGAGGCACCTGCGCAGTGTGGGTCGAGAGGACTTGGCCAGGTCAGTGACTACAGAGCCGGGACTCTGAAGGACTCCAGGGGTCAAAGGCCCTGCCCGGGCATGGCTCACCTGTGTCCTCTCCACCCTTCCCCACTAAGATGCTATGGGGAGCCTTAGCCGTGGCACCAACACAGAGCCTGGTGTCCTTGTCTGATGGAGGGAATTCCACCAGTGCCCCTCACTGGGTTGTGCCAAGCCGTTGGGAGAACCCAGGCAGATACCACGTGGAAGTGCCTGGGGTGGAAGTGCCAGGTCCAGGCACTGCCACCACTGAGCACCAGCTACATGCCAGGTGCTCAGTGGGCCCAGTAGAATGCAACTGTGGACCCAGGCAGGTGGTCGTGGCTGACCGGGGAGAGAGGTCCGAGCTTGGGCGTGTTCTGAAGGGGTGCCAGCAGGTCTGCTGATGCTTTGGACGTGGGATGAGGTGGCAGGGACGTCAAGGATGACCCAGAGTTCTTGGTCTGAACCGCTGAGTATTCATTCATTCAGCAAGTGTTGATGCAGTGCCCCCCATGTGCCAGGAGCTAGCAAGGGTCTAGCTGGGAAGGAAGCAAGCGTGGTTGGGGGAGTGCAGATCCTGTGTGCGTTGAATGGTGGACAGGGAGGGGACTGGCCCTCTTAGAACGGGGGTGGTCAAGGAGAAGAGAGGGTGGGGGCAAAAGCAGAACCCTGCAGGAAGCAGGTGGGCCAACTCTGTGGGACCCAATCATGTTATTATCAGGGTCCCTCTGGCTACTGTGGGGACTGTTGAGCACAGGGGTAAGATGGAAGCAGGGAGAGCTGGCCCAGGCTGCTGTACTGGTTCTGCGTGGCCCTGGGGCTGGGGGGGTGGGGTGGAGAGGTGCAACTAGGGGGAGGAGCGGATTGTGGACGCATGTACTGACAAAAGCGCAGACAGGGCTGGCTAAGGATCAAACGTTGACCATGAGAGAGAAGGCAGGGTCAAGGGCAACTGAAAGGACTGGGCGTTGCGGCTGAGAAGGGAGCATTGCTGACAGACTTAGAGCCATCTCCTTGAAGGTCACGCCTTGAGTTTGCCAGTGAGGGTGGGAGTTGGTGGGCCAAGAAGGCCCAGCTGCAAGGACAGCCCACCCATCTTAACAAGAGCAGCTGGTGGGTAGAGCTGATCTTCTGAGACAGGAGCCAGTAGTGGGGAGACCACCAGAGCGGGGAAGGGGTGGTAGGTGGAGCTCAGGTGACCCTGCTGGGGTTAGAAAGCCTGTCTAATGGAGGTGGCAAGTCAGCTGGGAGCCTACCTGAAGCTGGAGATAGATGAGGCTGGGGAGCAGGCTGAGATGAGAAGAAGGGCTGCCATGAGGCAGGAGGGCCAGGTGGGCAGGTACCCTGAAGGTGAGGTGGTGATCAGCAGTGCCTATGGCTGCCGAGAGGGCCCACCACAGTGGGCCCAAGGCAGGGTAGTCACTTACTCTAGAGTGAGGCTGGAAGGAGGCCCGTCCACCCCTCGGGCAGCCAGTCTGGGCCTCCTCCGTGTAGCAGACATGTCAGACGTGTCCCTTTGCCAGCTATGAAAATTAAACAAGAAAACAGTCACAGCAACGAAACCCTTCACTTGATTAGTCTCTGTCATAGGCAGGTCCTGGGAGTGCAGGCCCCACCATCACCCCCACTGTACAGCCCAAGAGCCATGGGGCTCGAAGACGCCAGGCCCTTGTCTCCTGGCAGGGCCAGGACAGCAACCTAGGCTACTCCAACCCAGGCTGCCAAGGCCTTGCTTATCTGCATAGGCACTGTCCTCAGGGGGCCTGCCACAGGTCCATGGCCCCCAGGGGAGGAGTCCAGGCCTGACTGCTGTGCAGAGAGGTAGAGGGGCACAGGACGGAGACAGGGCAGGCCATCCCACCTGGCTGGGGCTAATGCCTGGGACCTGTCCCCAGACACTTACATTGTGTGTGTCTGGCCCAGGTGAGCCACCACCCACCCTCAGCTGCGCACTACGTCTTCTCTAAGCATGGCTGGAGTCTCTGGCAGGAGATCACCATCTCCAGCAAGTTCCGGGGGAAATACCTCTCCATCATGCCCTTAGGTGAGCTGGGCACAAAGTGCTTCAGGGGCAGGGACATTCTGGTAATGGGGGAGATCGTACCAACCCAGAAGCCAGCTGGGGGCTTCCCGGGGCTTCCCGAGGGTCCTCTCCCCTCCCCCTTGCCAGGCTTCCTGGCCGCCTCCCCAGCTGTCTGCATGAAGACAACTCCGGTCCTCCAGCATGTGGCTTCAGGATATTGGGCTGTGGGCAGGCCAGACCCACACTGATAGCTCTGACTGCTGACCCTTCATCCGGCCACCAGGTGCCATCCACTTAGAATTCCAGGCCAGTGGGAATCACTACGTGTGGAGGAAGAGCACCTCCACTGTGCATAACATCATCGTGGGGAAGCTCTGGATCGACCAGGTCAGGGGGGCCCATGGTGTGGGGGGCATGGGGCCCACAGACTGGCTGCCGACCACCACCTCTCTCACTAGACTGGGGACATCGAGATTGTGAACCATAAGACCAAGGACCGGTGCCAGCTAAAGTTCCTCCCCTATAGCTACTTCTCCAAGGAGGCGGCCCGGAAGGTAAGCAGGACTGCCCGTTGAAGCCTGGGGGCCCAGGGCAGAGCGTGTGCCCACACTGGTCCTGCTGTGTCCACAGGTGACAGGAGTGGTGAGTGACAGCCAGGGCAAGGCTCACTACGTGCTGTCCGGCTCATGGGACGAGCAGATGGAGTGCGCCAAGGTCGTGCACAGCAGCCCCAGCAGCCCCAGCTCAGACGGGAAGCAGAAGACAGTATACCAGACGCTGCCAGCCAAGCTGCTGTGGAAGAAGTACCCACTGCCGTGAGTGGGGCCTGCGGGTTCTGTGCTGCGGGGCAGAGGAGGGCGGCGAGGTGGGGAGGGCGAGCAGGACAGAGAGAGGGAGAGCAGGGGAGGCCCATGAGCAGTAGACAGGCAGGGGGACCAGGGCCCAGAGAGCCACAGGCAGAGAGGAAGGCGGAAGCACCCCAGCCCAGGACACGCCAAAGCTCTGTGCCCTCGGGCAGCTGACATTCTGGAGAGTGCAAGACAGACAATCAGCAAGGAAATAAACGTGAACCCTCTGGTGGTGGGCAGTATGATGCAGAGCCATGAAGCAGGGGGATGGGACAGAAAAAACGAACTAGAAGAGAACTGCAGGAAACAGAAAATGATAAAAAAATGGCATAGCAGCTTCGAAAGAAAACAAAATAGAAATTCTACAAGGAAAAATAAAATAACTGAAACTAACATCTCCATGGAAAGGTTTAATAGATTGAGGACAACTAAAGAGAATCATCAACTGAATACAGATCAGAAGAAATTATCAAGAGATGAAACCTGGAAAAGACACGAAGCGAGAAGGTCAACCACCCAGTGACCCAGGGTAGGGTCCCCGAGCAGCAGCACCAGGGTCCCCGGTGGCTTTAGCCCTTCCCATCCGAGGTCTTTCATCTCTTCCAAACAATTTGCACTCGACTAAAAGTTGATGGTTCAAACCCACCCAGCAGTGCCATGGAAGAAAGGCCTGGCAATCTCCTCCCATTAAGATTTCAGTCAAGAAGACCCTGTGGAGCAGTTCTCTGTAACACATGAGGTCACCATCAATTGGAGCCGACTTGATGGCAACTTTTTTTTTTTTGAAATTTTTATTCTGGGAAATTTATCTCCATTATATCTTTAACTATTTCTTCCTCCTTCCCATTTTTATTTAGTTCTTTCCTTTCCTTCTGGGACTCCAATTAAATATATTATTTTAGTGGTTACCCTAGACATTACAACATGCATACTTAACACTCTGTGCGGAATCTCACCCAGACCTCCGGAGTCAGAGTCTGCATTTCAGTGCGGCCCCCAGGGGACTTGTCTGTACAATGGAGGTCTGCGAGCAGGGTCTAGCATATACCTCTAGTCAGAATCCCAGAAGGAAAGACGGACCATCTCTGAGGAGAAAACAGTGAAGAATTTTCCACCTAAATCTAACAGGGATTGAATGAGACTGTTGAAAACTCAAAGAGAAAGTATTAGTCAGATTTTAAAAGACATTCCTTTCAAAGGAACAGTGAGCCAACGGCCTGCGAGGAGACGGCTGAAAGGTATCTTACATGTGGCGATGGAATCCTGCCAGCCCACGGCTCTACACCCAGGGAGAGTAGCACAAAGAATGACATTGATAGAAAGATAGTTTCAGACAAACGAAAACAGTTTTTCACTAGCAGACCTGCACTACAGGGTATCTTTCAGGCAGAAGGAAACTGACCCCAGAGGGAAGCTCCAGGATGTATGAATGAATAGAGGGCAAAATTACGTGAATCTAAATGGACAGTAAATCAACTGGTGGGGTTTCAAATCTAAAACATAAAGTTAAAATATGACCACACTATCGCCTAAGTCAGAAGAGGAATAAACAGAGGGAAGCTATTCTCAAGTCTACCCAAGAGGAGGATCAATTCACTTTTTTTTAGATTGAATACATTTATTCACAAATGTATGTGTGTGTGTGTGTATATATGTGTGTATATATACATATATATGTACGTATGTATATACAGGCATGTATATATACACATACATATACATAAACATACATTCGTACATAGAGAGAGTCCTCCCTGGGTGGTGCAGATGGTCAGCATGCTCTGCTGCTGACCCAAAGGTCAGAAGCTCGAGTCCACCCAGAGGCACCTCGGAAAAACCAGCCACTGAAAACCCTCTGGAGCACAGCTCCACCCTGACACACAAGAGGTCACCTCGAGCCAGAGTCTACCCAACAGAAAACTGTTTTTGTTTTTAAAATACGTATATATGTGTATATAAGTATTTTTAAGAGTATTATGGTTCTAAGAATGAAAAAAATGCAAGATTCATCAGATCTAAAAAATTTTAAATTATATTTCTTGGAATCCCAATAAGTGCAAAGGTCTCTAGAGTTAGAAGTGCAAAGACATTTATGTAACTTAAAGTTTATCAACTTGAATAAAAGAACTCTTAGTAGACTAAAGAATTAGATCACGTGGATAACTTGAATCCATTGAAATGAGCTAAACTATCCTTTCAAAGTTATGAAATCACTGATGCAGTAACCAAAAATTGGATTCAGTAAAGTCACATCAGAGTTATGAACAACAGCCTTCTGCCCTAAATCTGTCAGTAATATCAACCACTTTTTTTTAAATTGCGGTAAAAATATATATAACAAAACATGCCATTTCAACATTTTTATGTATATAATTCAGTGACATTAATTATGTTTATCATGTCGTGCAACTAACACCACTATCCATTTCAATTTTTTCATCACCCTTAAGAGAAACTCAGTGCCCCTTAAGCAATGAGTCCCCCTTTCCCTCTCCCTCCCACCCCTGGTAACCAGTAATAAACTTTAGTTTCTATATATTAGCCTATTCTAGATATTTATGTAAGTGGAATCATACAATATTTGTCCTTTTGTGACTGACTCACTTCACTCAGCATAATGTTTTTAATGCTCGTCTGTATCATACCATGTATCAGAACTTCATTTCTCTTTATGGCTGAGTTATATTTTATGTATATAACACACTTTGTTTATCCATTCATCTGCTGATGGACACTGACGTTGTTTCCACCTTTTGGCTATTGTGAACACTGCTGCAGTGAACATTGGGGCACAAGTATCTGTTGCATTCCCGCTTTCACGTCTTCCGGGTATACGCCTCCACTGCTGGGTCATATGGTAGTTCTGGAGTTCCTGGGTGGTACAAACAGTCAATGCACTCACTGCTAACCAAAAGGTTGGCAGCTTGAGTCTACTCAGAAGCACCTCAGAAGAAAAGCCTGGTTATCTACTTTCAAAAAATCAGCCACTGAAAACCCTATGGAGCACAGTTCTACTTTGACACACATGAGGTCATCATGAGTCAGAGCTGACTCGACAGCAACTAGAAGAGACAATACATAGACTTGGAGAAGGTAATCACAATACTTACACCTGACAAAGGATTAGTATCAGAATACATAAAGTACTTCCAATCAACTAATAAACCAGAAACAATCTAATAGAAAAAAGAACAAGAATTTCACAGCAGAAACACATATGGGAAATAATCATATGAAAATACAGTCAGTAGCATTGGTAATCATGGAAATGCAAATCAAAACCACAATGAGATACACTCATTTGACTGGCAAAAATTAAGTCTGATAATACCATGTGTCAAAGAAGATGGGAGTCACAATGTCTTTTACACGTTGCTGGTGGAAATGTAAATTGGTACAATCACTTTGGAAAACAGTTTGGCCTTATTTCCTAAAGATGAACATCACATATTCTGTGACCCAGCAATTCCACTCATCTAAGTATATACTCAAGAGAACTTCTGGCAAATGTACAACAAGAAACATGCATAAGACTATTCCAATAGCAGAAACTTGGAAACAGCCCAAATTTATTGGATGAATAATGTGGCATATTCACACAATATTACACAGCAGTTAAAACAAATGAACCACGGCAACATTCAACAATATAGATAAATCTTAGCAATACAGTATTAAGTAAAAAAACCAAGTCCCAGAAGATTACAAAACCATTTTGTGAAGTTAAAAACAAGTATGTGTAATATACGTATGTGAATGTGTACACACACACAGAAGAATATTTAAAGATGCAATAAAACTATATTAAAAGGAAAGCCAGCATCTGATGACCCCAAGAGTCAGGTTGATGGCTACCTGAGAATGGAGTGAATTGGTGCATTTTCCATATGGTTAGATGTAGGTTTTTGTCAGGGTTCTAACTTTTGTTTAGAGTGGTGAGGTTGTACTAATAAAAACAGGCCGTGCAAGGACTAATAAAGAGAGAGTGTCACGAACCAAAGATTATGACTAATCCAGATGTGTGCACCTGAGGTCCAAAAACAGAACAAAAAGAAAAAAAAGAATTAGTAGATTTAAATCCAACATTTGTAGTTAAATAAAACCAAAAACCCACTGCTGTCAAGTAGATTCCAACTCATAGCGACCCTATAAGACAGAGTAGAACTGCCCCCATAGGGTTTCCAAGGCTGTAAACCTATAGGAAAGTAGACTGCCACATACTTCTCCAACGGTGGTTCGAACCACAGATCTTTTGGTTAGCAGCCGAGCATTTTGAACACTGTGCCACTTGGGCTCCTATATATTAAGTGCACATGGTCTAAAAGCTCAAATTAACTTTCAACCTTTCAGAAGGAATTTTTGAAAACTCCAACTATATTTGATTTGCAACCAATACATCTAAATAAGAAGACAAAGACTGAAGTAAAAGAATAGGAAAAGATATGTCCACAGAAATAGTAACAAAAGCTGCTGTGGCTATAGTAATATCACAAAACAGACTGTAGGACCAAAGGAATACTAGAGGTAAGAGGAACAGTTCATAATAAGGGTTCAATTCACCAGGAAGATGAATTTTAAATGTGAGCGTACCTTGTACATAACAACAGCCTCAAAATATAGACAGCAAAATTTGACAGAAATATAAGGAGAATGATAAAGTGGGAAATTTGAGCATACCTCTTTTAGTAACAGTGCACTGAGCAACTGCAGAAAGCATATTCTCTTCAGTTTACATGGAACATTTACAAAAATTGACCATATACTGGGGTACAAAGGAAATTTCAAAGAACTAAAATTAAACCAAGTATTTTGTCTGACTCCAAGGCAATTGTGCAAAAAAAAAAAAAAAATCCCCAAATGTTTATAAAATTAAGAAATACACTTCCAGCTAATCCATAGGTCAAAGAAGATATAATAGAAGTTAGAAAATATTTAGAACTGAATGGTAATGAAAATACATATCCAGAATGGTGAGATTCAGTCAAAGCAGTACTTTGAGGGAAATGTACAGCCTTGAAATGCATATATTAGAAAAGCTGGACAGGAGCTAAGCATACATCTCAGGAAGTTAGAAAAAGAACAGCAAAATAAACCCCAACCAAGTAGAAGGAAGGAATGCAAAAACAAAAATCAAAGCAGAAAACAAACATACAATAGAGAGGATCAACAAAGCCAGAAGTTTGATCCTCAAACAGGAATAAACCGGACAAGGCCTCTGACATGACTGTTCACAACAGAGAGAAGACACATATAACCCACATCACAGATGCAAACAGGGACGTGGTGTGTCAGACATTTAAGCAATAATACTGAGGATATTATGAAACAAGGTTATGTTTATGAATTTGGATCAAACATACAAATTCCCAGAGAAGTATGACTTAGTGAACAGCTGCAGGTCGGTGGGTGGCTGTGGTGGAGCTGGGGGGTGAGGGGGGTGTAAAGGGTGAGTTGGGTGCCAGCGATCAGGTCGGTCCGTTCTAGCGGGGTCCAGGGACGCGGCGCAAGGGAAGGTCGGGCCGGGACGGAGGGCCCTGGGCGCGGGGAGGCGCAGTCGCGGAGGCTCACCCGCCGCCCGCCGCAGGGAGAACGCGGAGAACATGTACTACTTCTCCGAGCTGGCGCTGACCCTGAACGAGCACGAGAAGGGCGTGGCGCCCACCGACAGCCGTCTGCGGCCCGACCAGCGGCTCATGGAGAAGGGGCGCTGGGACGAGGCCAACACGGAGAAGCAGCGGCTGGAGGAGAAGCAGCGCTTGACGCGGCGGCGGCGGCTGGAGGCCAGCGCGCGGGGCGGCGGCTTCGGTGCTGAGGAGGGTGAGGCCGGCGGGGAGCGGGCCCGGGGACGAGTGTTCCAAGGAGAGAGGGGTGCTGGGGAGGGTGTGCCCCACGGAAGGTGGCGCGGTGGGGGGGGTTACCCCGGGAAAGGGAGGGGGCTGGAGGAGGGCGCCCGGGGATAGTGGGTGCCCCCGAGAAAGGGAGGGGTGGGGGGATACCCTGAGGGAGGGTGTTCCCCGGAGCGGGGAGGGAGGGGAGCCAGGGGAGCGGAGGGGTGCCCCGTGGGAGGGTCGCCCCTGGGGCGGGGAGGGCATGGAGCATCCGCCCACGGCCCGCTTTTCTGTCCAGCAGAGAAGGAGGCGGAGGTATACACGCCGCTGTGGTTCGAGAAGAGGCTGGACCCGTTGACCGGGGAGACGGCCTGTATGTACAAGGGCGGCTACTGGGAGGCCAAGGAGAGGCAGGACTGGCACATGTGCCCCAACATCTTCTGAGCACCAACTCCCTCCGAAATACAGGCGCCTGCACAGCCTGGCCCACCTTTCTTTAATGCTCTCCGTTTAGTACGGAAGGTCCTTCTCTCCCCCTTCTTCCCCACTTCTTTTTTTTTTTTTTAAACTTTTTTGGGTCTATCACCTTTGAAGGAGTGTTGACCCGGGTTCTCTCCAGCCCCAGGTGTACCGGGTCACCCCAAGCCCCTCTCCTCGTGGACTTGGGGCCCGACGGAGATCCTAGCTCCCCAGTTACCACAGCACAGGCTGGGCACGGGCATGGGCAGCCCCCGTCATCAGCCTAACTCCGGGAGGGCTGCTCTGCTTCTCCTAGGGAGCCTCTCTCTTGGTTTTTTTTAAAAAAGATCTCCATTTCTTTCCAGCCATGACTTTTAGAACGTATTTTTAGTACAACACTTAGCAGAAACTTTCCAAGTGTGCTTTCTTGCCACAGAAGTGTGCTGGCAAGAGCCCCTCTTTTTAAGAGATCAGAAAGCCAGACTCCTTTGAGTTGGGAGATTTTGTAGCTCAACATAGCAAGGCCCCGTTTGTATCTGAGCTGCCCAGCCCCCAGGAGCCCAGGGTCCCAGAGAACTGAACATAAACGGGGGGCCTGGCCCAGGAGAACACAGGAGTCCCTGGAGCTACAGCCCCCATCCACCTACCTGGGGGACACCAAGGGGGTGGAGAGGTAGATTTGAGGATGGAATTGCCTGGCCCTGGCTGTGCCAGGGCTGATCCCTGGCCCCAGAGGCCAGGAGGGCTGGTAGGCACGGCCTGCAGGTGCTTCTGACCCAGAACCAGGCCCCAAATTAGCAATAATGAACAAACCCTCAGCTCGGCCTGGGCTGGTGACCCAGGCACCAGAGACCCAGCTTCCCACCTCGGCCTCAGGCGGCTCCAGGGCACCCATCTCAGTGCCCCGGGACCCTTTATTTGCCTAATTTATACATATGATATATAAATATATATAAAATAGCTATTTTGCTTAACTTTCTATGGTATGTGAAAGTGAAAAATGATGAAGACAGGGCTCCTGTCTGAGTTTGGCCCTCTTGCCAGTCCTGCTGTCTCCTCGCACCCCCTTCCCCAAGGCTTGGACCACCGCAGCCACTGTCCCAGCCCCTTGGCACCCCCACTCCAACCCTCCCTACTTCAGTTTTGGTCCTGAAAGTCCATCACAGGGTTTTTCTTTCTACTCTGGGACTGGTTTGGTTTTTATATAAAAAAAAATAAAAGTGAAAACACCATGTACAATGCCTTAGGGGGCCCACTGGGAGTAACAAGGCCGGGGCAGGCAGCCCCGCGGGCCTCCCCTAGGGCCGAGGGCCCGTCAATGCTGTTGAATGTACCTCTTCTGAACACTGTTTGTAGGCAAGCACCAGTAACAATAAACCTTGGATTGGAGTTTTCCGCCACCTTGCCCTGTCTGTGGTGGATGGAGCGGCATTGATGACGCAAACAGCAACAGCCCGCAAGGAAACAGGACGTTGGCTGACAGGGAGGGAGTTCGTAGTGGGGGCAAGGGTCTGGGCCCAGGCTGCCCAGCGGACTAGACCAGCATCACCCCAGCTCAAAGCTAGGGGAGGGGGCTGGGCTCTGCCAGGGGCTGGCCTAATGCCTCGGGTCCTGGACCCAGATCTGCCTATCCCCCAGAAGGGCAGTGTTTTAGCCACGTGGAGGCTGCCCCCCACCCCCTCCTGTCTGTTAGCTCCTGGTGCCCAGGCCAGGCCAAGACACCCACCGCCCTCCACAAGGGAAGGCCCACATGGTGATTTCTATGGTTGCTTGACAACCAGAGCCTAGGCTGCTTCTGCTGCCCCAGGCTGCCAAGCAACTCGATCACTAGCTCCTAAGACCCAACCAAGAGCAGCTCCTGATCAGACCCACTGGGTTCTTCTCCCACTGCCAGTGCAGCCGGGTGGGCATCACAGGCATCAGTACTGGGCTCTCACCATCTGCCCTGACCCCTACTGCTGTGGGATTCAGGGTTGGCCCCGCAGAATTCCCTGGGCCTTCTTCTCCCCTGTGGGTCCCGGATAGGAGATGGAGAGTCAGTTCTCACTGGAAGGGAACCCAGGACGGCCTGCGCAGGGGAGGGGAGGTGGGGGAGGCTGCATGGGCCAAGCCCAGAGGTGACAGAGGCCAGTCCACTGGGCAAAGCAAGGGAGGCAAGGCACCTGCTGTGGAGTCAGTCATGACCCTGCCAGTCGCAGGGACCAGGCAGAGCTCTGAACAGAGAGTGACATCAGATCAATGTTCTAGAAAGAAACCTCTGGCCAGCAGTGGTCTCCTATAGACCAGCAATCACTGAGTAGAAAACATGAGAAAAAAAATATTCGGCAACACAGGCCATGAGGGACCTCAGAATACATCTAACAAAAAGCTGTAAAGGGTTTTATGGATAAAACTTTAACAAATGATAGAGAAGGAAGACCTGAATTAAAAGGAAAAACTCCCATCTTCATGAATGGACTACCTCAGTTATATTAGTTCTTCCCAAATCTACAAATTCAACACGATCTCAATCAGAATCCCACCAATGTTTTTTAAAAACCTGACAAGTTGCTTATGAAATTTCATGGGAGAGTAATTGCACACACACACACAAAAGCAATCTCAAAAAGAACCCAGAAGGTGAGGGGAAGGGGCTGACATAGACTTGACCTGTTAATACCCAAACATGCAGTTAAGCTACCATAGCACTCTGATTACCATCTGGCATACTATGGGTTTTACTAACTTCTTTGTTGATTGTCTGCCCCCCTCCCCCCACCACACTTAGTGGACTGTGAGCTTCACGAGAGTAGAAATCTTGTCTGTCTGTTCAATAAACAGTTGTTAACTGAATTGCTTCCAGGCAATCCAGACCAGCTAGACCAAAGGCTCAGAGGGCATACCTGGGGCCAAAGGGGAGTGTGGCTGCAGCATCAGCTGTGAGGGGGGCCTCAGAGGTGGAACTGGGGAAGAACTGGGCCTCTCCTGCTTCCTCCATACCCTAGAGTCCAAATCTTCCTCCCAGCCTTGGGGAGTGCAGAGAGGGACTGGGGAGGGGCTGCTCCTGACAGTGACTTGGAGGAGGTGGGGAGGCCTGAGGAACACTCATCACTAGATCTGGGGCTAAGCGTGATGGGGTAGGGAGGAGAGGAAGCCAGAGAAACAGATTTCAAAGTGTAAAACACAGAACGATAGAACCAGAGATGATTCCAATCCAATTTAATCTTTTTATGAAGCAAGCCGGCATAACGTCAGCAACAAAACCTGATTAAGAGGATACTAACATATAAAAGGAATCCCTGGGTAGTGCAAACAGTTAAAGTGCTTGGCTGCTAACTGAAAGGTTGGAGGTTTGAATCACTCCAGAGATGCCTGGTGATCTACTTCTGAAAAATCAGCCATTGAAAACTCTATGGAACACAGTTCTACCCTGACACACATGGAGTCACCATGGGAGTTGAAATAGAGTCAATGGCAACTGTATGTATGTGCATGTGTGTGTCTCACTTAAGAATTCTCATAAATCCACTTTGAAGAGGAAATCACCAAATCAATATCATTTATAATAGCCCCCAAGAAGATAAAATACTTAGGAATAAATCTAACCAGAGACGTAAAAGACTTATACAATGAAAACTACAAGACACTACTGCAAGAAACCAAAAGAGACCTACTTAAGTGGAAAAACATACCTTGCTCATGGATAGGAAGAGTCAACATTGTGAAAATGTCAATTCTACCCAAAGCTATCTACAGCTAATGCAATCCCTATCCAAATTCCAACGGCATTTTTTAATGGGATGGAGAAAAAAATCACTAACTTCATGTGGAAAGGGAAGAGGCACCGGATAAGTAAAGCATTACTGAAGAAGAATTCCACCCAAAGTGATCTACAGATAAGCAATCTCTATCCAAATTCCAACGGCATTTTTTAATGGGATGGAGAAACAAATCATCAACTTCATATGGAAAGGGAAGAGGCCCCGGATAAGTAAAACATTACTGAAGAAGAACAACAAAGTGGGAGGCCTCACACTACCTGATTTTAGAACCTATTATATCGCCATGATAGTCAAAACAGCCTGGTATTGGTACAACAACAGATACATAGGCCAATGGAGCAGAATTGAGAATCCAGACATAAATTCATCCACCTATGAGCAGCCAATATTTGACAAAGGCCTAAAGTTCATTAACTGGGGAAAAGACAGTCTCTTCAACAACTGGTGCTGGCATAACTGGATATCCGTCTGCAAAAAACTGAAACAAGACCCACACCTCACACCATGCACAAAAACTAACTCAGAATGGGTCAAAGACCTAAGTATAAAATCTAAAATGATACAGATCATGGAAGAAAAAAATAAGGACAACGCTAGGAGCGTACACATGACATAAACAGAATACTACCCATAAGTAACAATGCACAAACACCAGAAGAGAAACTAGATAACTGGGAGCTCCTAAAAATCAAACACTTAATGCTCATCAAATGACTTCACCAGAAGAGTCAAAAGACAATCTACAGACTGGGAAAAAAATTTTGCCTATGGCAAATCCGATCAGCGTCTAATCTCTAAAATCTACAAGATACTGCAAAACCTCAACAACAAAAAGATAAACAACCCAATTAAAAAATGGGCAAAGGATATGAACAGGCACTTCACCAAAGAAGACATTCAGGTGGCTAACAGACACATGAAGAAATGATCATGATCATTCGCCATTAGAGAAATGCAAATCAAAACTACAATGAGATATCATCTCATTCCAACAAGGCTAGCATTAATCCAAAAAACACAAAATAATAAATGTTGGAGAGGTTGTGGAGAGACTGGAACACTTATACACTGTTGGTGGGAATGTAAAATGATACAACCACTTTGGAAATCGATTTGGTGCTTCCTTAAAACACTAGGAAGTACCATATGATCCAGCAATCCTGCTCCTTGAAGTAGATACTAGAGAAATAAGAGCCGTCACATGAATAGATATATTCACACCCATGTCCACTGCAGCACAGTTCATGATAGCAAAAAGATGGAAACAACCTAGGTGCCCATCAACAGATAAATGGATAAACAAATTACAGTATATTCACAGTGGGATACTACGCAACAGTAAAGAACAACCATGAAATCTGTGAAACATAACATGGAGGAAGCTTGAGATCATTATGCTGAGTGAATTTAGTCACAAAAGTACAAATATTGTATAAGACCACTATTATAAGAATTCAAGAAAAGGTTTAAATACAGAAGAAAACATTCTTTGATGGTTATAAAGGTGGGAAGGGAGGGAGAGGGTTACTAACTAACAATATAGTAGACAAGAATTATCTTAGATGAAGGGAAGGACAGTATGCACTACAGGGGAAGTCAGCACAACTGGACTAAATCAAAGCTAAGAAGTTTCCTGAATACAATCAAACACTTTGAGGGACAGAGTAGCAGGGGCAGGGGTCTGGGGACCATGCTTTCAGGGGACATCTAGGTCAACTGGCGTAACAAAGTTTATTAAGAAAATGTTCTGCATCCTACTTCAGTGAGTGGCATCTGGGGTCTTAAAAGCTAGTGAGTGGCCATCTAAGATGCATCAATTGGCCCCAACCCACCTGGAGTAAAGGAGAATGAAGAACACCAAAGTCACAAGGAAAGTATTAGCCCAAGAGACATAAAGGGCCACATAAACCAGAGATTTCATCAGCCTGAGACCAGAAGAACTAGATGGTGCTGGGCTACCACCAAAGACTACCCTGACAGGGACCACAGCAGAGAGTCTGATGGAGCAGGAGAAAAGTGGGGTACAGAACTCAAATTCTAGTAAAAAGACCAGACTTAATGGTCTGAGAGTGGAGGAACCCCAGAAAGCATGGCCCCTGGACTGTCAACCCAGAACTGAAACCATTCTCGAGGCCAACTCTTTAGACGAAGAGTAGACTGGACTGTGGGACTTAAAATGATACTCGTTGTCTTAGTCATCTAGTGCTGCTATAACAGAAATACCACAAGTGGATAGTTTTAATGAAGAGAAGTTTATTTCCTCATAGTCAAAGTAGGCTAAAACTCCAAATTCAGGGCATCAGCTCCAGGGGAAGGCTTTTTTTCTCTGTCGGCCTTCTTCTGTTCAGTGTTCCCCCAGACTAGGAGCTTCTCGGCGCAGGGACCCCAGTCCAAAGGACTCACTCTGCTCCCGGCACTGGTTTCTTGATGGTATGAGGTCCCCCTGTCTCACTGCTCACTTCTGTCTTTTATATCTCAAGAGATTGCCTCAGGACACAATCCAGTCTTGTAGATCAGGTCCTGCCTTACTAACACAACTGCCACCCATCCTCCCTCATTAACATCATAGTGGCAGGTTTACAACATACAGGAAAATCACACAGTACCAGGAATCATGGCCTTAGCCAAACTGATACACATATTTTTTGGGGGACATAATTTAAACCATGACACTCATGAAGACTGTGCTTCTTAGCTCAAGTAGATACACGAGACTAAATGGGCAGCTCCTGTCTGAAGGTGAGATGAGAAGGCAGAGAACGTCAGGAGCTAGCTGAATGAACACGGGAAATCCAGGGTGGAAAGGAGGAGTGTGCTGTCACAGTATAGGGAGAGCAGTTAGGGTCACATAACACTATAAATTTTTGTATGAGAGACTAACTTGAATTGTAAACTTTCACTTAAAGTACAACAATAAAAAAAAAAAATTCTCATAAATCCAAGTAAGACAATAGCAAAAAGAATCCAACCACATACAAACGACTGATACCCCAAGTTGATAAACCCATACCCAAATGCAAGAATGGGTTGATATCAGGAAGCTTTTCATTGTAAATCATTCATCAATCAATTCAAGGTAGACTTCTCTTTCTCGCAATATGGTGGACTAGGTTCCTGGACAGTATTCCTTTGCTGAAAACTTAGACACGATCGACAAAATTTTAAAATATCTTAAATGCATCCATGAACTGGAAAAAAATGTAAGGAATATCCAGGCAAAAAATTAAGTGGCTGTGGAAACCTGGAGAGGTAAGACCTGGCAGTGAGCCTAATCCTATATTTTTACTGCCTCTGAGGACCCTCCCGAGGTAGGGCATCTAATAGGAGAAGTTTCTCATAAAGCTGAAGCTCCTACAGGTTATATCTTCAATGTATTGGTGAACCTGAAATACAAGGAAAATTGCTTGACTTAAAGGCCTTGAACAGAGCAGAAAGAAAAAATTTTTTCCTAAAAATTATAATAACTCACTTTTGCTGCCCAAATACACACTACCTTAATGGTCCAGTAAAGCCTCTAGCAGAGAATTTAACATGGTCTCAGACTGTCAGCGTCCCCAGTCACCTGAGAAGCAAATCCCCTCTGGAGGATCTCCCCTTCGTTCCATGTTTTATGGAATCCTAGATATGATAAGATATGAAATTGCAAGGAAAAAAACAGTGCACAGCATAAAAACCTCTAAACACACAAGGAAACAAGCTCCTATGAGCAAGGGCCAAGAGAAATAAAAGACAGCAGAATCAGACATAAAACTCCTCCAATAGGGAAATTGTCAGACACAGGATATAAAATAAGCATGTTTAGTATATTTCCAGAAACAGAAGGGCAGTTTGTTCATAGACAGTAGAGTGATGAGAGTAAATATTTGGAAAAAAAAATACTATAGAACTTCGAGGAGTAAAAAATACAATCACTAAAAATAACTCAATAATTTAGCAACATTACACAGCTGAAGAAAGTATTAGTGACCTGGAGGTGAGAGCTGAAGAAATTATCCAGAACGCAACAGAGACAAAAAGACATGAAAAATATAAAAGACAAACTAAGAGACATGGGGAGTAAAGAAGTTCCTGCATGTGTCTAATGATAAAAGGGACAATCCACGTGAAGACATAACCATAATAACTACGCACCCAATGACAGGGTTCCAAAATACATATACTCTAACAGCACTGAAAAGAGAAATTGACAGTTCCACAATAATAGCAGGAGACTTCAACACACCATTCTCAGTAAAGGACGGAACATATAGAAACTCAAAAAAGATACAGAAGATCTACAGGCCACAATCAATCAACTTGACCTCATAAACATGTATAGAACACATCACACAACAGCAGCAAAGTACGCATTCTTTTCCAATGCACATGGAATGTTTTCCAGAATAGACTACATCTCAGGCCACAAAGAAACCCTCAACAAAATCCAAAACACTAAGATAATAAAAAGTATCTTCTCTGATCACAAGACCATCAAAGTAGAAATTAATAACAGGAAGAGCAAGGAAAAAACTCAAATACATGGAAACTGAGTAACACGCTGCTTAACCAAAAGGTCAGCAGTTCAAATCCACCAGCTGCTCCTTGGAACCCTGTAGGGCAGTTTTACTCTGTCCTATAGGGTCGCTATGAGTCAGAATCAACGGCACTTAACAACAACAACAACGTAAACAGCCAACATCATTCTTAATGGAGAGAGGCTGAAAACATTCCCCTTGAGAACAGGAACAAGACAATGATGTCTTTTATCACCACTCCTATTTAACAATGTGCTGGAAGTCCTAGCTAGAGCAATAAGGCAAGAAAAAGAAATAAAAGGCATCCAAATTGGTAAGGAAGAAGTAAAACTGTCCCTATTTGTGGATGATATGATACTATAACAAAAGACTCCACGAGAAAACTACTGGAACTAATGGAAAGATTCAACAGAAAAGAAGGATACAAGATAAACATACAAAAATCTATTGGATTCCTAAACACCAATAAAGAGAACTACAAAAAGAAAATCAGGAAAACAACACCATTTATAATAGCCTCTAAAAAAATAAAATACTTAGGAATAAATCTAACCAGGGACATAAAAGACCTATACAAAAAAACTACAAAACACTACTGCAAGAAATCAAAAGAGACCTACATAAATGAAAAAACATACCATGCTCATGCATGGGCAGACTAAACAATGTGAAGATGTCAATTCTACCCAAACCAATCTACAAATACAATGCAATCCCAATCCAAATACCAACAGTATTCTTTAAAGAGATGGAAAAACTTATCATTAACTTTATATGTAAAGGGAAGAGGCCCCGGATAAGTAAAGCGCTACTGAAGAAGAAGAATAAAGTAGGAGGACTCGAACTACCTGACCTAAGAATCTACTATACAGCTACGGTAGTCAAAACAGCCTGGTACTGGTACAACAAGAAACACATTGACCAATGGAACAGAATTGAGAACCCAGATGTAAATCTATCCACCTACAGTCACCTGATCTTCGATAAAGTCCCAATATCTATCAAAAGGGGGGAGAAAGACAGTCTTTTTAACAAATGGTGCTGGCAAAACTGGATGTCCATCTGCAAAAAAATAAAACAGGACCCATACCTCACATCATACACAAAACCTAATTCCAAATGGATCAGAAGACCTAAATGTAAAACTAAAAACTATAAAGATCATAGATGAAAATATAGGGTAAACTCTAGAAGCCCTAATACACGGCATTAACAGGATACAAACCATAATTAACAATACACAAACACCAGAAGATACGCTAGATAACTGGGATCTTCTAAAAAGTAAACACTTATGCTCATCAAAAGGCTTCACTGAGAGAGAGTAAAAAGAGAACCCATAGACTGGGAAAAAATTTTTGGCCATGACAGATCCAACAAAGGTCCAATCTCTAAAAGCTACAGGAAAATCCAACACCTCTACAATAAAAAGACAAATAATCCAGTTAATAAACGGGCAAAGAATATGAACAGACACTTCACCAAAGAAGACATTCAAGCAGCTAACATGAGGAAATGCTCATGATCACTAGCCGTTATAGAAATGCAAATCAAAACCACAATGAGATACCATCTCACCTCAACATTACTGGCACAAATCAAAAAAACAGAAAATAACAAATGCTGGAAAGGCTGTGGGGAGATTGAAACTCTTATGCACTGCTGGTGGCAATGCAAAATAGTACAACCCTTTGATATGGCACTTCTTTAAAAAGCTAGAAATAGAAATACCATACGATCCAGCAATCCCACTCCTAGGAATATATCCTAGAGAAATAAGAGCCATCACACAAATAGACATATGCACACCCATGTTCACTGCAGCATTCTTCACAACAGCAAAAAGATGGAAACAACGTAGGTGCCCATCAACAGATGAATGGATAAAGTATGGTACATACACACAATGGAATAATAAAGAACAATGATGAATCTGCAAAGCATCTTACAACATGGATGAATCTGGGGGCCATTATGCTGAGTGAAATAAGTCAATCACAAAAGGACAAACACTGTATGAGACCACTACTATAAAAATTCATGAAAAGGTTTACACACAAAAAGAAACAACCATTGATGGTTACGAGGGAGGGGAGGGATGGGAAGGAAAAACACTAGACAACAGGTAAGTGGTAACTTTGGTGAAGGGTAAGACAGTACACAATACTGAGGAAGCCAGCACAACTTGTCCAAGGCAAGGTCATAGAAGCTCCATAGACACATCCAAACTCTCTTAGGGACTAAATTCCTGGGCTGAGAGCTGTGGGGACGGTAGTCTCGGGGAACACCTAGCTCAACTGGCATAACACAGTTTATAAAGAAAATGTTCTACGTTCTACTTTGGTGAGTAGTGTCTGGCATCTTAAAAGCTTGTGAGTGGCCACCTAAGACACTCCACTGGTCTCACCCCATCTGGAGCAAGGAAGAATGAAGAAAACTAAAGACACAAGGGAAGATTAGTCTAAAGGACTAATGGACCACAACTACCACGGCCTCCACCAGACAGTCCAGTACAACTAGATGGTGCCTGGCTACCACCACGGACTGCTCTGACAGGGATCACAGTAGAGGGTCCCAGACAGAGCTGGAGAAAAATGTAGAACAAATTTCTAACTCACAAAAAAAAAAAGACCAGACTTACTGGTTTGACAGAGACTGGAGAAACCCCGAGAGTATGGCCGCCAGACACCCTTTTAGCTCAGTAATGAAGTCACTCCTGAGGTTCACCCTTCAGCCAAAGATTAGGCAGGCCCATAAAACAAAATGAGACTAAATGGGCATAGCAGCCCAGGAGAAAGGACGAGAAGGCAAGAGGGGACCCAAAGGCGAGAAGGGGGAGAGTGTTGACATGTTGTGGGGTTGGCAACCAATGTCACAAAATAATATGTTTATTAGTTTTTTAATGAGAAACTAGTTTCCTCTGTCAACTTTCACCTTAAGTATAATAAAATAAAATACAAATCAAAGGAAAAGACAAAACGGGCAAAATTTTTGAGCAAGTACTTTATTAAGAAAAAATCTGAATAATCAATAAACATATGAAAAAGCACTCATCCATATTAGAAATCAGAGAAATGCAAATTAAAACCACAGTGAGATAGTAGTACATACCCATCTGATGGGCAAAAAATTTTAAGTCTAGCAATAACGTGCAGGCAAAGAAGTGGAGGAATGAAGCACTTATACAGTACCAGTGGGTATGTAAATTAATAACCACTTCGGAATACCATTTGGCATTATCTAGTAAAGTTGAAATGGGCATGACCTGTTGTTGTTGTTAGGTACCGCTGAGTCAGTTCTGACTCATAGCGACCCTATGTACAATAGAACAAAACACTGCCCAGTCCTGCGCCATGCTCACAATCGTTGTTATGCTTGAGCCCGTTGTTGCAGCCACTGTGT
>NW_004443997.1:1617606-1704580 GCF_000243295.1 Trichechus manatus latirostris
AGGCAGAAGGGGACAGGAAAGCTGGTGATAGGGAACCCAAGGTTGAGTAAGGACAGTGTTGACATGTAGTGGGGTTCTTAATCATTGTCATAGGGCAATATGTGTACTAACTGTTCAATGAGAAACTATTTTGTTCTGTAAACCTTCATCTAAAGTGAGAATAGCAGCACAACTGGAAGAATCAATGTCACTGAATTGTGCATGCAGAAATTTTTGAAATGGTGTATCTTTCGCTATGTATATTTTCACCAAAAAAAAAGGTCCTCCAAGGCCAAGAAGGGAGCATGTTGCCATGTCGTGGGGTTATTAACCAATGTCATAAAATAATATTTGTACTGTTAATGAGAAAATATTTGTTCTGTAAACCTTCACCTAAAGTACAATTTAAAAAAAATATTTAAAAAAAAGAATGCTCACAGCAGCACTTGTAATAGCAAAACACTAGAAACAAGCCACATGCCAGCACAGAGGCATGGATTTTTTTTTTTTTTTTAAAGTTGTACGTTCAATTATAGGTATAATTCATTTATTTTCATTGCTGTATAGCATTCAGCAGTGATGGTATACTATCCAGTAGTGAAAATGAATAAATTAAAGCTACATCCAACAACATGGATGAGTTTTTTGGAACATAATGTTGAAAAGAAAAAGCAAGTTGCCAAATAGTAAATAAAATATATCCATTCATGTTCAAAAACAGGCAAAACAAAACAATTATCTAGGGATACAAACCAAGGTAATAAACCTAAACAGAAGAGCAGAGAAAAGATGAACACAGACTTCAGGATGGTGGTTATCTTGGGGCAGGGAGGAAAGGGGATAGGACTCAGCAGGAGCACACAGGGATTTATAAAGTAATAGTGCTTTATCTTAAATCATGTAATAGATACATGGGTGTTCACTGTATGCTCTTTTTACCTTACAAATATTTTATAAATATGACATTCTTTTGTAGCTGCTCAATGTATAATAAGAATAATTGTTAAGCCGCAGCTTAAAGGAGAAAACCGTACATGATTTTATCAGTAGATGTTGAAAAGAAGTTAGACTAAATTCAGCCACTGTGCTCTACTCTCTGGGGACTGCTGCCCCCTGGTGCCCAACTCGGACAGGCGTGACAACCCCAGCTCAGAGTCTCCAAGGCCCCAAGCTCAAGAGAAATAGAAGGAAATTCTTTCAACACTTTAAAGGCTATTTACTAAAACCAACAGCCAACACCCTGCTCAACCCTGATATGTGGAAGCGTGTCCCTCCACATCAGGAACGAGACCTGGATGATCATTCAGCATTGGTTCAGAGGTTCTAGCTAAAGCAAAAAGGCAAGAAAATCAAATAATTTACATTTTGCAATCTGCAGATTTGCAGACTATATGATTATGTATGAGGCATTGGTAGTTCAGTGGTAGAATTCTTGCCTATTATGCAGGAGACCTGGATTCAATTCCTGCCAATGCACCTCACGTGCAGCAGTCTTATGGGGGCTTATGTGTTATTGGCTATAATGCTGAATAGGTTTCAGCAGAGCTTCCAGACTAAGACCAACGAGGAAGAAAATCAGCCAATGGCAACACTGTGGATCACAGTGGTCCAATCCACCACCATCATGGGGATGGTGCATGACTTGGCAGCATTCCCTTGTGCATGGAGTCACCATGAGTCAGGGGCCGACTGGACAGCAGCTAACAACAATGACTGTTATATCTATTTTTAAAAAAGGCTTATTTTTTTTTTTTTTTTAAAAAAAAACTACCCAAGTTCATAAGAGAGAAAATAAATCATATTAAAAACATTATCTTTTCTCTATATTAATAATTAGTGAAGAATGGAGATGGAAAAAATATCCCATTCCCAATAGTGACAAAACCATAAATATTTAGGAATAAATTTAACCACAAAGTCCTGGAACCCATATGAAAAAATGATAAAATCTTATTGGAGGATCCAAAATAAGTCTTCAACAATTGGAAACCCACTCTGTATCATCTGGGGAGATTTAATAGCATAAAAAAATGTCAACCCTCCCAAAACTTACACCTAAATTTGATGCAATTATGATTAAAACCCAATGGGAGTTTTTTGGGCAGGCATGGGGGAAAATTAGAGAAAGTGATTTTAAATTTCATGTGAGATAATAAATTCTAACAGCCAGGAAATTATAAAAAAGAAAAATAGTGAGAGATTGAGCAATTTAGATGCTGATGATAACCCAAATTATAGTTTCAGTAGTTTCTCTCCCCTCACATCTGACTCGCCTGTCCAATTGACTACAGAATGCCTCCACCGGTGTGGCTAAGGGGCATCTCAAACCCAACCAGCTGAAACCAAATTCCCGATCTCCCGCAACCCCTGCCTTTGCTCCCAGTCTTCCCCCAGCTCAGAAGATAGTAGCTCCATTCTTCCCAGTTGTTTAGGCTAAAAATGGTGGGATCATTCTTGACGCTTCTATTATACTCTGTTATGGACTGAATTACTTCCCCAAAGAATATGTGTTGTAAATCTTAACCTCTGTGTTTGTGGTTATAATCCCATTTGGGAATGCGTTGTCTTTGTAATGAGACAGGATTAGTGTAGGGTGTATTTTGAGTCAATCTCTTTGGAGATACAAAACAGATTATGCAAGCAGAGCAGAGATTGGGGAAGAGAGATGCCAAGCTATCCGAAGATCGCCCAGGACCAGAAAGTCAGAATAGACAAGGACCTTCCTTCAGAACCGACAGAGAGAGAAAGCCTTCCCTGAGAGCTGGCACCCTGAATTCAGACTTCTGGCCTCCTAAACTATGAGAAAATAAATTTTTGTTTGTTAAAGCCACCCATTTGTGGTATTGCTGATATAACAGCACTAGATAACTAAGGCACACCCCTATCAAACCTAACAGCAAATTTGATAGGTCTGCCTTCAAAATTCTCACCAGCTCCACCACTACCCACAGTCTAAGACATCTGAGAGTGAATGCCGTCGTCATCACTGTGGTCTCCAGGGCCTTACACAATCTGGCCCTTGTCATCTCTGCCCCTCACTCGTTCTTCTAGCCATGCTGGCCTCCTTGTTATTCATCAAACATCCCACCTCAGGCCCATTCACCGGTTGTCCCCTCTGCCTGGAAATACTTACTCTGATACCCACAGCACTACTTCCCTCATCTTCAGGCCTTGCTTTGAATGCCATCTTCTCAGGTTTTCCCTGGCTTTTCTTACTTAAATAGGAATTCCAACCCCCTTCCTTTAATTTTCTCCATCACCCTCTGACATATTATGTTCTTTCTCCACACTAGACTCTCCACTCCATGAGGGCAGAGACTGCCCAGTTCGTGGCCATCTCTCCAGCGGCAGGTGTGACATATACGTATTTGTTAGCTGAATAAGTGAAAGAATGAATATAAAGCTGCTGAATTCAAGACATGATATTGGCTCAGGCCATAAATGAACAAATCAGTGGAAGAGAACAGAGTTCAGAGATAGACTAAAGGAAAGAGTGGACTATAAACAATGACGAAGCTGGTTCATTTACTAAATGGGGCTGGCATAGTGAATTTCCATCTGGAAAAAAAACAAAGTTTGACTCCTGCCTTACTGCATCAACTAAAATATATTCTAGATAGACAGGAGATTGACACACACACACACACACACACACAAAAGAAACACTGCAACAAAACGTAAAAACGTTGGTGTGTGCGCATGCGTTATTTACCTTTCAAGAAACACCATAAACCAAGTCAAACAGACAAACAACGCAGTAGGGAAATGGGCCAAAGTAAACAACAGGTTATTCTAAGGCGAGGAAACCTAAGAAGGCTCAGGGGCTCTGCTCCCCGATCCCAGGGAGAGGCACCAGGCTGGAGGTTTAAGGAAAAGTAGCTGGAGGTCGCTACTGAAAAATGTAAAACATGCAACTTCCTTTCCAGGCGCTAAACCTTGCAGAAATAAACGCACTAAGCCATAATAACTAAAATGTTCTTAGAAGTGACACAAAATTGGAAACAGTGACTCTGATTCGATGGCATTTTGAAATAATACGCAGTCGCCAGAAAAAAATAATTCCCCACCTTTCTGCTTGAGGTGTAGGGGCACTCCTGAGGTCGCTGCCCCCAGGCTGATCCTTGGTCTGACCATATGCGAAGTGCCGCTGAGACCACACAGCTAGGCGCTAGCAGGCCTTGCCCCCCTTGCGGGGTGCTGCCGGAGCGCGGGGCCACGTTCGGGGCGCGGCAGCACCAGTGGAGGCAGCTCGTGCAGCGGAAGCGGAATGCAGCACCGCGCAGGCACTGTTGCGCCTGCCTCGAGGGGTCTGGAGAAGCTGGAGGGGCGAGGAGGGCGTTGCCCAGAGTCAACCGTTGCAGGCCAGGCGAACGTTTTACACCCTCAAAGCTCCTGGAGAGAAACGACCGACACCTAGGAACTGTCTTTGTCCCGGGGCCAGGTGAGAACTTCCAGCCAGCCCTCGGGCCGTTTAGTACTGCGGTAGCTGGTGGTTTAGCGTGGGGGAACTAAAACCCCTCCTGTCTCCTGGTAAATAGGGTTCTCCTCTGTCAACTCCAGTGGTCCAAACTCATCTAGTGACAGTTGGGTTTAAACAAACGGGGCTTTGGGGTAGATGGGAGCCCAGAGCTTCAGTAGTGAAGGAAAAGTGCAAGGTGGGGATGGAGGGACAGCACATCCAAGGCGGTGAAGGGCGGCTGGCCCGTTTCCCAAGCTCGGGCGGGAGCATGCTCAAAGAACCCCATGGAGGCATCTCAGTAGAGTCCAAGGGGAAAGGAGAGAAGGAGGGATGGATCCTCTCCGGCACTGGTCCAAGTTTGTCCCACCGTAGGGGCGCCCCCCCGCAGGCCAGACCAGAGTCCAGGAAGTGTGGCAGGCGACCTACCCCAAGAAAGGTCTGTGGAAGCCCAGGCCTCCCTTGCCTTTGCGGGGGTCAAGAAACCAGCACTCTCTATAGGTGAGAAGGTCCTGAGGATGCCCACGGGCTCTCCATTGAGTAAGCAGCTGAAGGCCTACAGGTCACAGGTGGGGACCAGTGAATCTGAGGCTGAAAATTTGGATGTGAAACCCTAGGGTTCCCTTTGAAACTACTCAGGTGGAAGATTGGGGGTCAGGGCAGTAAGGGCGCCTGACCATATGCGAAGTGCCGCTGAGACCACACAGCTAGAACCAGAGCAGCTCCAGTGTTCTTGGCATTCTCTGCAGGCTTCAGAATAAATTTCAGGTGGGGAACTGGCTCTGTGGCTAAATAAGTTGAAAAAACTACTGTTGTTCAGCCCCTTTATTTAAAGGGGAGCCAGAAGGGCAGAGACTTGTCTGAGGCCTTGCAAGCTGGTAGAAAGGAGGAGATTCCTGTTGGACCCACCCACCAGGGGCCCTGGCTAGGCCTGGTTTACTGGATGAAAATGACCAGACTGAAGAGCAGGCCTGGCAACATTTTGGCTCATTTGCTGAGTGAGATGTGTCTGCTGGGCCCTTCCCCTGTCCAGTCTGTATCCTGTTCGCCATGGAGAGGATGTCCCAGCAGGGATGAGAACTGGCAGCAGAGAAAGCATGTTCCCTCAGAGCGCTGCCTCCTGTGGCAGGAGCTGGCTGTTCACCAGCTCTGAATAGAGCAGTATGGCTGCTCCGAAGGCAGCCTCAGAGGTTCCATCTCCAACAAAGGTCAGAACCCACCAGTGGAATTCTGAGGATGTTCCAGGCACCCTGGCGACCACCAGTGGGTCCCTTATAGCCTGACCCAGCTGCAGAACCACCACGCTCCACTAGGGACAAATAGCCAGTGGAGGCACAGCCCGCTCAGGCCAGGCCTTGTGGTCTAAGAAAGCAAAGAAGCTTCGTATTACTCAGGCTTTATTGGTCCTTAAAGCTGTGAACTCATAGCCAACACTGCTTGACTCACAGGTCTGACAGTCCCACAGATGCGGGAAACTGGACCAGCAAGAGGTGCCTCAGAGACAGAAAGCAGCATTGCTCAGACAGATGTGAAGAAAGAAGTGAAGTTTTTCTCAGCCTGTTATTAACCCACGCCCACCTTCTGTAAACAGAAATGTTCCTCCCCTGGAATTTGACGTGCCCTAAAACAGCACTTATCCTCAAGTGGGGTTTTTAATCCCAAATCCATGGAATACTTTATTGTTGTTGTTAGGTGCCATCAAGTCAATTCCAACTCATACAACCCTGTGTACCACAGAACGAAACACTGCCCAGTCTAGCACCACGCTCACAATCGTTATGCTTGAACCCATTGTTGCAGCCACTGTGTCAATCCATCTCGTTGAGGGTCATGTGAAGAACATTTTTCTGAGGACGCGGCCCCTTGTTTTTCATCTGATTTATAAAAGGGTCCCTAAATAAGATCAGAACCACATCCCTCAGCCAGAAGAGAAACACAGTTGGCTGACAGCAATGCTTAATCTCACAGAATTCAAATTGATACAAAAAATTCATTTTTTCCATTCTGTGGGTTGTTTTACTTTATATTGAACTTTCGACGCTCTACAGAACTAGCTTCTCATTGAACAATACGCATATTGTTTTATGACACTAGTTAACAACCCGACATGTCAACACTCTCCCTTCTCGACCCTGGGTTCCCTATTACCAGCTTTCCTGTCCCCTCCTGCCTTCTAGTCCTTGCCCCTGGGCTAGTGTGCCCCTTTAGTCTCATTTTGTTTTATGGGCCTGTCTAATCTTTGGCTGAAGGGTGAACCTCGGGAGTGACTTCATTACTGAGTTAAAAGGGTGTCTGGGGGCCATACTCTCAAAGTTTCTCCAGTCTCTGTCAGGCCAGTAAGTCTGGTCTTTTTTTCGGGAATTAGAATTTTGTTCTACATTTTTCTCCAGCTCTGTCCAGAACCCTCTATTGTGATCCCTGTCAGAGCAGTCCATGGTGGTAGCCGGGCACCATCTAGTTGTGCTGGACTC
The DNA here is from genome assembly GCF_000243295.1 of Trichechus manatus latirostris. Lineage (NCBI taxonomy): Eukaryota > Metazoa > Chordata > Mammalia > Sirenia > Trichechidae > Trichechus > Trichechus manatus. The sequence goes on from NW_004443997.1 coordinate 1,624,513, forward strand.
AGTCTGGTGGAGGCTTTGGTAGTTGTGGTCCATTAGTCCTTTGGACTCATCTTTCCCTTGTCTTTAGTTTTCTTCATTATCCCTTGCTCCCGAAGGAAACCAGTGGAGTATCTTAGATGGTTGCTCACAGGCTTTTAAGACCCCAGACATTACTCACCAAAGAAGAATGTAGAACATTTTCTTTATAAACTATGTTATACCAATTGAGTTAGATGTTCCCCAAGACCATGGTCCACACAGCCCTCAGCCCAGCAATTCGGTCCCTCAGGAGTTTGGAAAAATCCATCAGTTTACATTCCAGATTAGCAGGTAAAATGGAAGAGACCATCTCTCGGTGAATGTGTAGGGGAGATGCACTGTTGGTAGGAATTGAAATAGGAACAATCGTTTTTGGAAGGCAGTATGGGGATGTACCTTAGAATTTTTAGTACACCACTGTCATGGATTGAATTGGATCCCCCTAAAATATGTGTCAACTTGGTTAAGTCCCTGATTCCCAGTATTGTGTGACTGTCCACCATTTTGTCATCTGATGTGATTTTCCTGTGTTGTAAATCCTAGCTCTATGATGTTAATGAGGTGGGATTACTGGCTGTTATGTTAATGTGGCAGGACTCAATCTACAAAATTAGGTTGTGTCTTAAGCCAGTCTCTTTTAAGATATAAAAGAAGCGAGCAGAGACACATGGGGACCTCATACTACCAAGAAACAAGAGCCAGACCAGTGCGTCCTTTGGAGCCGGGGTCCCTGTGCTGAGAAGCTCCTCGACCTGGGAAGATTGATGACAAGGACCTTCCCCCAGAGCTGACAGAGAAAGCCTGCCCCTGGAGCTGGCACCCTGAATTCAGACTTCTAGCCTCCTAGACTGTGAGAAAATAAATTTTTCTTTGTTAAAGCCATCCACTTGTGGTATTTCTGTTATAGCAGCACTAGATGACTAAGACAGAATTTGGTACCGGGAGTGGGGTGCTGCTCTAACAGATACCTAAAATGTGGAAGCGGTTTTGAAACTGTGAATGGATAGTGCCTGGAAGAGATTTAAAGTGCCTCATAGTAAAACCCTAGATTGCCTTGAAGAGACTATTCGTAGAATTATGGACATCAAAGATAATCCTGTGGAGGACTCAGTAGAAAGTGGGGAGCTGTTACACGGGAGATGGCACAGATGGCAAGAAGCAGCAGAAGAGAAACAGCAGCGGCAGAACCAGGAGACCAGCCGAGACAGTGCTGGAGCCGACTGACAGAGTGAGAGCTGACTGCCTTGGTGCAGGAGGCTTCCTGGCAGAGCAGGGTGCCTCTCAGCACTTATGGGTGGAGCTCGGCTTGCCAACCCATGGCACAAGAAAGCTGAGTGCCTTCTGGCCAAAGTTGGAGTGGGGTGCCTGCAGGAATTTATTGATGTTGCTAAAGAGCTTTGGAATACTTGCCCCAGCAGGGCAGACACAGGCATTGAGGCCTGAGGGGCTGAGGCCAAGGAACCAGGAAGTAGAAGCTAAACAGACAAGGAACACAGGAAGCAGAGGTGCCTCAGTCTCAAAGGGTGGAGTCACCACTCAGACAGACTAGGAGAATGGGGCCGCCCAAAGCCAAGGGAACTGAGTTGCCATTCCAGTGGGCCTGGAAGACAGAGCTGAAGCCCAACGCTGAGGGGCCTCCACCCAGAATCCAGAGTGTGGACAGCACCCAGAGTCTGGAGGGCAGGGCCATTGCCTAAGTGGTCTCAGAAAACAAACTCTCAAGCCTTGAGAGTTAATAACGTGTTCTGCTGACTCGCTTGGTGCCTGTTATCCCTTCTTTCCCTCCAGTTTCTCCCATTTGTAATGGAAATGTCTAGCTTGTGCCTCTTCCACCACTGTACTTTGGAAGCAGATAACTTGTATTCAGATGAGAAATTTTTTTATTTTGGACTTTTTAAGAGTTGAATTGACTTTTGCTATTAATATGATGGAATGCACATGTTTTACATGTGGCAAGGACATGAATTTTGGGGGACCAAAGGGTAGAATGTCATGGATTGAATTGTGTCCCCTCAAAAATATGTGTCAACTTGGCTAGCCCATGATTCCCAGTATTGTGTGACTGTCCACCATTTTGTCATCTGATGTGATTTTCCTATGTGTTGTAAATCCTATCTCTATGATGTTAATGAGATAGGATTAGAGGCAGTTATGTCAACCAGGCAGGACTCAAACTACAAGATTAGGTTGTGTCTTAAGCCAATCTCTTCAGATACAAAAGAAAGAAAAGAGCAGAGAGACATGGGGACCTCATACTACCAAGAAACTAAGAGCCAGGAAAATAGCACGTCCTTCAGACCCAGGGTCCCTGTGCTGAGAAGCTCCTCAACCAGGGAAGACTGATGACAAGGACCTTCCCCCAGAGCCAGCAGCAAGAAAAACCTTTCCCCTGGAGCTGGCACTCTAAAGTCAGACTTCCAGCCTCCTAAACTGTGAAAGAATAAATTTCTCTTTGTTAAAGCCAACCACTTGTGGTATTTATGTTGTAACAGCAGTAGATAACTAAGACACCTACCTTCTGACACCACCATTTCCCTTTTTGGAATTTAGCCTATATACATACAGATCCCAAGTTATGAATAAATACACACGCACATGCTCCAGATGGCATTTTTCATAATGAAACGTTATAAGTAACCCAAATGTTCAATACCAAGACAAAACCAAACCCGTTGCCGTCGATTCAATTCCAACTCATAGTGACCCTACAGGACAGAGTAGAACGGCCCCATAGAGTTTCCAAGGCTGTAACCTTTATGGAAGCAGACTGCCATATCTTTCTCCTGCAAAGTGGCTGGTGAGCTCGAACCACTAACCTTTAGGTTAGCAGCCAAGCACTTACTGTGCCATCAGGGCTCCTTAAACGGTCATCAACAGGGGACTTAAAATAAATGACATCCAAGACAATGAACTGCTATGTGGCTCAAAAGAACAAAGTGGAGCCATACGGGCTGTTTTTAAACAGGCTCCAACATACACTAAGTGGGAAAGAGAGCAGAGTGGATGTGCTTGTGCTCAGGATGCATACTCTCTGGGGGAAAGAATGTGGATCAGGGGTGGGATAAAGACTTGCTTTGCATGGTCCAACCTTTTGTACAGTTTGAGTTTTTACCACATGCACGCATCCCTTTAAAAAACCCTAAAGAAAGTCCCCATTCCTCCCATTCTTTAAATACAACTACTCCTCACTTATGTACTATCTCTGACATTTCACATTTACGGTAACAGTAAAAACTCGACTATCCGACTATTTTGCACATTAACAATGTATGTCTGGCAGTAACGAACACCGAGGTGTGAGGCTAGAGTAATGCTGGCTACGATGGTTATGTGTCAACTTGGCTGGACCATGATTTGGCAGTTATGTAATGATGTAATTTGGCAGTTACATAATGATATGGTCATCCTCCATTTTTGCACAACACTGATCTTCACATAACGACCTGGTCTTTCTAACCCAACCATGTTGATAAGTGAGGAGTGGGTGTATAAGGGTTGCCATACTCATCTACCTTCTTAGCAGCCTTGTACTAAGAACTTTCCTGCCACAGATCAGCCAGACTACCCCCTCCCAGTTGTCAGACAGTGTCTTCACTCCCAGAGTGGGCACTGTCCCATGACAGGGAAAGAGAAGGACACCTACATTTCACCTTTTCCCAGAACGTTAAGCTCTCTTTCTGGAAAACAGGCTGTGTCAGCACTGCAGTGGTTGGATCAAGAACAGCAGAGTGGGCACATCCAGAGGTTGAAGCTAAAACATTTAAGAAATTCATTATTTCAGTTTCTGTGGGCATTAAGGAGGGTGGAGACAGAAAACGAGATGGTGGAAGAGAAAAAAGTTGACAACAGAAGCCACAGTGACAGAAGGTTTAACCCACACTGACAGAAAGAATGAAGAGGAGGAAAAGTACTGGATTCTAATAGTGAGAGAGAAGAAAACAGGCCAAGTTCAGGATTCTCACTGGTAAAAGTTTATAGTATTGCATTTTGATTACAAGTGTTTAAATTAAAAAAAAAAACAAAAAAAAAACCTTTAGAGTATTACCCTCTGGTAAAAATGCAGAACCAGCTTCTTTTTAGATTAAAACAGTAGGTTTGGGGATAAAAATGGACCACATGCTACCTGGGGTGAACAAGCAGTGCTGGATGGGAGGGGAATCACCGGTTTAAGAAATCCCAAGACCTTTAGAGAATCTTCCAGAGGAAGAAGCCAGGGTATCTCTGACTGTTATTTCCCCAAACAGCCCTCTCCCGGGGATGTGGTTTAGGAAGCCCAAAGCCCACAGGTCATGGGTGCTCCTGGCGATGTGCATAAGTGGGGAAGGGCTTCCAATTCCAGTGTAGCCTGCTTCCCTCACCAGTGCTACCAATTTTGCAGACTTCACAGAGTAGCATGATGGACCACTGATGACCTGGGTTAGGTAGATGCCAGAAACACACCGAGAGAGGTTTGAATCACAGACCAATGGTACAAGGCCATAGTTCTTGTGCCTTCAGAAAATCCAGAAGGGCCCAGTAAAGTTGGGAGGAGAGAGCTAGGGGGAAATTGAACCAGAATTTTTCCTATGGCCACTAAAGAGAGAACTCTGCTACTCTTTCCTTTGTCTTTGACCCTGAGAAAACCTGCTGAAGGACGCAGCTGTATGAAGGTCTGACTGAATAGGGACAGCCCTCCCAAGGGAAGGGATGTTGTGCTCCCTGCAGAGCTGTCTCTGGAGTTCCTGCAGCCCAATTTCCAGGCCTCACTGGCTCCCCACTCTGTCCCAGAGCAGGGGCCACGACTGGGCAGGGCGGGGACAGGAAACAGGAAGTGGGAGAAGAAAAAGCAGCAGCAGGCTTTCCAGATGAGCCCGTACCATCTGAGGCAGCGGTCTGCTCTCCCAGGACCCACCCCACCCACAGACGAGGCCTCCACAACCTTAGCACCAGGGGCCCCTTCCTAAAAGGAATCCTTTGGAATTCAAACATTTGGTGTGCTACCCAGGTCAGAGATCAGACCAGAGCCAGATGTATCTACTCAACCCGGATTCTTACTGAGGTGGGGAACCTCACTGTACAGAGTTAAACCAGGAAATCACTGCTTCAGAGAGAACTTGAGTGGTGGAAAGGGGAGGATCTTTCTTCCCCGAGCTGGTTTGGACAATGCCACAGCCCAGATGGGACTCTGACATCCCTGAGAAGGGCAGGAACCTGTGAGAGGGAGAGCCCTGTAATACCAAACCTCTTCCTGACAAATAGCCTCTTGTGGGTCTCCTGGAATCTGGGGGCTCTCTCCATCCCCCATCCCTCAGATCCCAACTGCTCATTCTCTAGGACAGAAACCAGCATGTCCCAGAGCCTCTAGCTTCAGCATGGCCCTGGACTGCCACTATCTTGAGGGGCCAGGAGCTGAGAGAAGCATCTCAGGCTTGGCATCCTGGTGTGGCCAAAGCGGAAAGGTTCTCTCTCCTTTGCCCAACAGTCACAACAAAATGTATGGTCTCGTAGCAGGCACAACATCTTGTTTCTTTTAAAAAATAAATATTTATAAACTTAGGGAGGCAGATTCGAAGAACGAGAGTATCTTTCTCTGCAAAAGCACAAATGTCCCATGTGAGTCAAACCAAGGTAAGTCCACCAACCCATGAACAAAACACTACCCCCTGGAGGTGCTGCCTCTAGGGGCAGGTGGGGCAAGGGCTGATGCCTTGCCCCTTAGTCACCCTTGGTGATGAGGTCCTCGATGTAGGCATCCAGCTCGTCATCGGTGTTGATATCTATGTCCTGGAATAGAGCAGGGCAAGGGTCAGACAGGAGCCGGAAGGTGGTGGGGGGTCCATCTCTCCACCCTTCTCCCCACTCCTGGGGCTGAGCCCAGAGTCCCCTTTTTCCTCCTCCCCCCTCATCATCCACTGTGCACAGATGATGCCCACATTTCTTGCTCCTGCCCTGCCTCTGCCCCAGGTTCCCAGCTGCCTCAGATGTGCTGCAGGCTTCTCAGATTCAATACATTCCAAAACAGGGCTCAACTGCACGGCCCCAACCCAAGGTGCTCCCCTCTCAATACAGGGTCCCACCCAGGCGCTCAAGACAAAACTGGAAGAGCTACCCTCTTTCCCTCAGATATTACAAATCTGCCCACTTCTCTCCCTCCTCACACCACCATCCAGGGCCCTCACCACATCCCTCCCCTGGACAACTAACTGTAAGTGTCTGCTTACTGGAGTCCTGCTTCCTCACCCCCTCCAAACAACCAAAGTGAACATCTCAGACTGCAAACCAGATCACACCACACTCCTTCAGTCACTTCCCACTGCTCAGGATGAAATCCCAACTTATACAGGTCCTGCCCGTGTGGCCTAGCTCTTATCTTCCTATCACCTGCAACTCCTCACCTCAGGCCACTGGCCCTGCTCTTCCCACTCTCTGGCTGGCTTTCAGTCTCAGCCCATAAATCATCTCCTCAGACAGGCCTCCCCTGAACACCCTAGCAGAGTAGCCTTCCTCGGTGTTGTCTCTCTTGCATTTACTTGGTAGCACTTGCCACTATGCTAACTATGTCTCCTCCACCAGTCTGTAGGACTGAGAGCAGGGACCTTGTCTTGCCTGTCATGTTTACCCCATATCCACAGGACAGACTGACTGCCTGGATGAAGGGCTGCAGCCCTATGGGGCACTGCCTACTCCTGGGCTACCCAACCTCATCTCTGCATCATCTGGAAAAGACAGAGCTTCTTTCCATTTTATGGCTTGGAGGGTTCTCAAACCAGGCTGTATATGAGAATCACCTAAACATGGGCAAAAGTTTGATTCCTTGAGTCTGGCTAGGGTGAGGCCTGGGGCTGCTCTACCCCCTCAGGCCCTCTAGTCAGGAAGACGTGAACCACAGAGTCCTGTGAGTGGGGCAAGGGGGCAGGAGGGGCCCAAGCTCCCCCTGGGGTACCAGGTGGTCCAGACACCAGCAGCAGGCTGCCTGGCTCACCTCCTGCACCTTCTGCAGGAGTGCCACGATGTTGGTCCTCAGCTTCTGCAGCTTCTCCTCTGTTTCACGAAGCTTCCTCTCCGAGTTGCGCAGGCTCTCCTCGGAGGCCTTGGCCCTTGAGTCAGCACGGCTCTGGTAGGAGTGGCACAGATTCTGGAGCCCCACTTCATACTGCTTGAAGTACTCTTTCTGTCAGAAGAGAAGCTGGAAGGTGAGTGCATGAGCTCACAGGCCCTCCCTGACAAGACTGGTGTCCCCCCACTGGCTGAGACCAGGGGCACTTGGTTTGAAGGAGTCTCAGACACAAGTGGCAGGCACGCTCTCTGGCTCCAGAGCAGGAAGACCTCAGTTTGAAACCTTCTGTGTGGCATTGTATGAGTCACTCTGGATTCCTTACCTGGAAGACAGGCAGACCCAGGGTGCCTATCTCATGGGGCTACACGAGGACAAAGATGAGACCATACATGTAAACACTCGGCAGAGAGCTTGTGCAGACAGCAAGCCATGAGTGATGTGAGAGAGCATGCTCACCTTCCGGTGGCACACAAGACAATTAACAGAGTCACTTGACTGGCTCCTTCACATCCTTCTGAGGTTCAGAAAAGCTCATCCAACAATCCATTTCCAAGTCACTCCCAACAATGTCAGGACTAAAGTCAATTCTCTTTTGCAAATGTTTATCAAGCACCTACCAAAATAGATTCCTCCAGATTTGTGCAGCAGACATTTTTGCAGCCTCAGAGCTTTTTACTATTTTCCCTTGAGTACCTAACACTTAACTAGCAGTCTCTCTAGCTAGAAACATGGCTTTTCAAGCTTTTAAGTGGCAGAACATTTTTTAAAATGAAATGTTACATGAAACCTCAGTGTAAACAATTTAAGTAGCATCTTTTTAAGTTAAACGTATTGTTCAAGTTCAAATTTAAAACATTTAGTCATAAATCAGTGAGAACGAAGAAGCCATTTTGATGAATATGACTTACAATCAGTAGGTCTTGACTGACCACTGCAGTCTTACCAACTCAAGCATTTATTTACCTCTGTAAATATGTGTGAGCTACTCAGTATTGAGAGGCTCCTGACCGCTGCTTTTAAAAACTCTCACTGGCAAGTATTTAACTCTGTCACTCACCTTACAGTTGAGAATATTATCCTATTAAACCAAGATGGCAAGAGAAACTTTGAGTTCTACACAAAAAAGAATTACCTTGGCAGCACAAAATAAATGTTTGAGGATGCTGCAAAGTATTAAAATTCAGTATAAACATCTTGAGAGTGATTGTGGTTTCTTGAGGGTGATTGTGGTTTATATTATTTGTGGGTGTTTTAACTTTTTATTTTGAGATAATTGTAGATTCATGTGCATCTTTTACATTAGTTTCTTAAATAGTTATATATATATATATAACTTCACAACGATACTTAAATCTAATATTCACAGGGTCCCTGAGGGCTTTATGGAACTCCTGCTCTGTCTGGCATCACAGGAAAAGGACAATCATTTACAGACTGACAAGGACATACCCTGATGCTAAAAAAATAAAAACTGGTATTTTTTTAGGCGCTACAATTAGGAAGACAAAGTTGATGCACTGGTATTATACCTCATTTTGCAAAAACAAGCTAATCTGCTAACTATTTTTAGCCTCCGACGCGCATCCTAACTGTTTGGGTCTGGCTAGTCCAGCTCATTGCAGAGGTCTTGCTGTACCCAGCTGCTGCTCTGAGTTTGGCAACAACCTTAAGCCAAAAGCAACAAATCTCTGACTGAGAAGATGCCAGGCAGACCCAGCCCTCCTAACAACCGCCTGTGCCTCCTGGGATCTGCAGAGAGCTCCTGCAGCCTAAACAAGGGCAAAAGTTGAAGTGTGGCGCTTTCTTGTGAAGCAGCCGTGCTGAGTTCTACCTTCTAGCTCCCTAGTTGTGCACCATGCCCTCTCATCTCACAGGGAGGGACAAGGCAGCCATCGTGAGAAGAGCCCAGTCTTTCTCCTCAGAAGTACCTGGGTTCACATCTGGCTTCCATCACTTACCAACAGAGACTCTTCACCTCACTGAGCCTTACTTTCTTCAACTCCTAGAATCATTTCATTTTTAAATGTAGAATGGACATAAAGCTCTCCATGTTTTTCTCTCTGGCAAACTATTATGTGCACACCTCATATGCATACATGCCTGCCACATGAGGGCCTGACACCCTGAACATACCAATCCACCAGTTTCTATTCCACTTCTCTTCTCTGCTCTAGAAACTCTTCCTGGGAAATTTAGCTGTTCCTACCAGATCCCAGGTCCCCACCTCCAGCTCTGATCTCCTTTCCCTTCCTCCCTCCCCACCAGTCCCTAATCTCCACCAGAAATGTACTACTGATGCTTCCAGTGCATCCCTATCAAATCTCGACTCATCTTCAGCCTCACTGTTTTCTCTCCCAGTTAACAGCTTTAGCATCCACCTCCAATTCCCACAGGCCCGAAACACAGAAAGCAAGTGCCTGCTGCCTCCTCCCGTCACTGGCCAACAGTCAATGACCAGTTTGCCAACGACCCCTGACCTGCGCCTTACACACACCAGCCCATTCCCACCATTGCTCCCCATTCCCTCTCCTTGGACCTTCACACAACTGGACCAGCCTCCTTACCTCTGTGTCTCACATCTGCCCATCCCACCCAAACATGCTGCTACCGAAGTTATAAACTATGACCTGCAGGCCAAATCCAACCGCTGCCTGTTTTGTAAATAAAGTGTTATTGGAACATGGCCATATCCATTCCTTTGTGTACTGTCTACAAATGCTCTTGCACTAGACTGGCTGAGTTAGTAGTTGCCACAGAGACCACAAAGCTGAAAATACTTGCTAACTGGCCCTTTACAGAAAAAGCCTGTTGACCCTGTCCTAGGACACATTTCTCTCAGCTCAGCACCATTCGCTGGCCTCCACTTCATACAGAGTGGAAGGCACCACGCCTTAGACCTGGCCTCCCAACGTAGTACATCCTGCTCTCAGGCCCCTTCCACCCTAAATGCTCCACCATACAGCCTACTGCCTTGACCCCTGTCCGTCCGTTCCTCTGGGCCATGATGCACAAAGTCCCCTGCCTCAAACACTCCCCTTCACTCACACAAGGGAACCCACGTTTTCTTCCTCAGACTGAGCCCCGCCCTCTCCCTCCCCTAGGTTGCCTTGGCCCCTCCCACTTCCACAGCACTCATTGCTCACTCGTCCAGCTTGGAGATACGACCCCCTTCTGCTGCTCACTATGAGGTCCAGCAAAGGGCCTGTCGGTGGAGGCCGCACATCAACACTTGCTAGGTTAAGTGAGGCCCAGAGCTCATTTCCACACACCCCAGGCTTTTCTATACCTCCTTCCAAGTCAGGTTCTAGGCACTTTAAACCTAACCTCTTCACTTTGCCTAGGGCAGATTTACAAGGATACACTACTTGTAAAATGTCAAACCAGGTCTGTTGTCCCTACCTGAGGACTCAGCCCCAGCACTTTACAGTGGGGTGGGTGGGGCAGGCTTTCTGCATACCAGAGTCATACCCAGCTAAGCCATGTCTTTCCCCAGATCTGAAACTCACAGAGGTGGTGACAGAAGAAAGGGCATCTGGCTGAGGAAGGGCATGCAGCTGAGAGCTAGTGACCACAACAAACACCAAGGGAGGGGACGTAGAGTACAAAATCAAAGGTCAGGCCAGACTCACCAGAGGAAATGATATTAGCTCATCTGAATTCATAGAACTCAGCTCCTTCTTGGAGATGGGGAAACTTGGAGGCAGGAAATAGCGTAAACAATTCCTAAGCAAGAAAGAAGGCAGGGTCAGGAATTGAGAATGGCATGGAGATGGGTGAAGAACTGCTGCTGGCCATGGGCAGGCCGACACACCCACCGGAGGATCTGGACGAGCAGGTCGATGGTCTCGTGGTTGGTGCTAGGGGCGGTGGTGTCTGGCTCGATGGGGATACAGTCAGAAGTGGAGGGCTCCACCATGGCTACAGCCTGTGGGGCCACTGCCACCACCTCTTCCTCCTCACCACCCTCCTGCTGTGTGTCGGGGCTCTGATACTCTGGTGATGGGGGCTTCATGAGCCGCACGTCCTCGCTGCCTTTCTCCACCCTATGGACAACACAGCACATGAGTCATATGAGTCCCTGGGCTCCTAGGAGGGGTGGCCTGCAGAGGGCCAGGGAGACCTTCTGCCAGGAACCATCCCTCCTCCCCCTGCCCCAGCCCCCTTCCATCACTCTGCCTCCCACAAAGGTGCTTACCAGCGGTCTCTGGGTGTTGTGTCTGTGGGCACGTAGTCAAACTTCACCTTCCACCGCACCACGTGCTTGCCCACCTCCACAGCTGTGACACGGCCTGTGTACCACTCCCTGTTCACACGGACCTCCACATGCAACCCTTTATCTGAGGATGGGCACAAGGTGAGTCAGAGAGCTGGACTAAAGCCTCTCTCAGCCAGGGCCACCTTCAGAAAGTAGTCCAAGGGACAAGAACCCCTCGATGCTTGCACCCACTCTGCTAGGCACATGGAGCCCAGCCACTCAGGTCTCCCTCCCCATCTAACACGGAAGGCCAACAAGCAGCAGGCTAAGTGACTGCCGCAGGCAAATGCCGAGGAGCTGGTGCTAGAAATAAACATAAATGTGCATATCTTAAGAATTCTTCTTGGGATTACGACTTGGAACCACTGCTGTACAAGATCCAGACCCCGAAAAACTCCAGAGCTTCAGGATAAAGCTGCTGTTTGCTGAGGGCTCCACTTCCCACTCCCACCACAGGTTGCCAGGTACTTCCCCCCCAGCTCACCTTTCTGAGCCCTCTTGAGGTCAGCTGGGTCCTCTTCCCCAGCACTGTCTGAGAGCTGCAAAAACAGAGTGTCAGAGGCATCCTGAGTACCCCCTGATACCACCCAGGGTCCTCGGCCATCACCACTGTGTCTTCTTATGCTGCAGTTTAAATCACCACAGCTTGCTAAGAGCCACTGTCTAAAATCACTACCCTAGGTATTTACCCTCTGCCACCTTTTTAAACAAGACAGCAGGCAAGGGACAGAATGGCAGACACAAGGAAGGAAACTGCTGCAAGCCCCCAATCCACCCATGTGACTTCTGCCATGATCCAAACTAGCCACCCATGGATGCCCTGTGATTGGAGCCAGAAGTAGGTCTCACTCCAGATTCTACTTGATACCATGTTTCTAGACATCTGTGTGACTGAGAGTCCTTCAGAGAGATGAACTAGGCTTCTAGAAATCTCATGTCACAGAACACAAACAAGGGTTGATTCAGCCTACAGGTAGAGGGTGGAGACCCTGGGGAGGTAGGCTCTGAGAACCTCACCTCAACCACCTACCTCATTTGATTCCTTCTTTTCCTCCTTCACAGCCAACTTTCCCCGCTTGGACCTCTCCTTCCTTCTCTCAGCCTCTTCCTCAGCCTCCTCCTCGTCAGAGACCCCAAAACTGCGCTTCCGGCCAGGGGTAGCCTGGAGCAAGGCAGGAGTGGAAACATGATGGGGCCTTGTTCAGAGTGGCTTATACTCCCCTCACTGACATTACTCAGTAGGCAAGCCACCTCCTGGCCTCTGCGCACATGCGGACCTTTGCTTAAAGGCGCAGGTTCAGGCAGACTCAAAGTTGTCATGGGGGAATGCCTCTCAATTCACATCCCCCTTAGCCTACCTGGCCAGTCAGCTGTGACATCCCCGAAACACACCGACCACTGCTGTAGCCCACCAAGGCTGTCACCAGGCCGCCTACCTATACCCACCATGAGAAACCAGCGATGCGACTCAAGTTTGCAGCAGACCACAACTCATAGAGAGCAGTGAAAGGCTACCTGGGTGGGGAACCACATTCTAACCAGTAACCAACTTTCTCTGGGCTCCTGACCCAGTCCCTTTGGCCATCTAGGCTCCCCTTCCTCATGGGCCACAGGGAAACTCGGGACAAGGTGATCCCCACAGCTCCCACAGTACTGCTGACACAGCTTGATTCCATTCCTATACCACTGAGGAGCAAGAGGCGTGGAGGAGGAAAAGCATCTCACCGGAGAGAGTTTAGTGGGTGGCTCTGGCTTCTTGACCACCGGAGTCTTAACGGCTCTGGGGACAGAGGTCTCCCGAAGGATCTTAGAGTTCGGCAGAGATGGTGATGGCAGCTGCAACAAAGGGGTGGGCCGAGGCACAGCCCTGACTGGAGTGTTAGCAGGCTTTCGGGGGACCTCGGGTGATGGCAGCAGCCTGGACGTACTGGCCTCCTCCCCGGCTGCCAGAGCAGGAGGCTTCAGGGCACTGCTGACGACAGGAGCCCTCCGCAGCTGGGTGGTTGGCCTGAGAGCTGGCAGGGGAGGTGGTCTGCTTGGGGCGTTCTTGATCACAGCAGGTAAAGGGGGTGACCGAGGACGCTGTGGTCTACGTGCAGGTTCCTAAAAAAGGTCCAGAGAGAGTAAGAACACTGATGCTAGCACAAGACACCTGTGGGAATGCCCTCTGGCCCCTGAGACTTACCTCAGGGGCAGGTCTGGTGGTCACTTCCAAGGGTAATTTCTTCAGGTCAGCTTGGGAGCGGATGGGTGTGGTTTTCTGTAGGGCAAACAAAATGATGAAGTTATTTGCATATCTTGGTACATTCAGGTAAATTCTTTTGGGATGCCCACAAAAATCCTCACAATTGGACCAATAAGCAACATCATGATAAACGGACAAAAGAGTGAAGTTGTCAAGAATTTCATTTTACCTGGATCCACAATCAATGCCCATGGAAGCAGCAGTCAAGAAATCAAAAGACGCATTACATTAGGTAAATCTGCTGCAGAAGACCTCTTTAAAATGTTAAAAAACAAAGATGTCACTTTGAAGACTAAGGTGTGCCTGACCCAAGCCATGGTGTTTTCAGTTGCCTCATATGTATGCGAAAGCTGGACAATGAATAAGGAAGACTGAAGAACAATTGATGCCTTTGAATTACAGTGTTGGCAAAGAATATTGAATATACCATGGACTTCCAAAAGAACGAACAAATCTGTCTTGGAGTAAGTACAGCCAGAATGCTCATTAGAAGCAAGAATTATGAGACTTCATCTCACGTACTTTGCACGTTATCAGGAGGGATCAGTCTCTGGAGAGGACATCATGCTTAGTAAAGTAGAGGGTCAGAGAAAAAGAGGAAGACCCTCAACAAGATGGACTGACACAGTGGCTGCAACAATGGGCTCAAGCATGACAATGATCGTGAGGTTAGCGCAGGGCCGGGCAGTGTTTTGTTCTGTTGTACATAGGGTCACTGTGAGTCAGAACCAACTCAACGGCACCTAACAACACCCCTATGTGTCTGGGATTGTGGACAAATAAAAATAAAAACATAGGCCACAGTCCTACTCTTACAGGCTTCCCATTCTCACTGGGGAGACATACAATGCATACACACTAAGCCATCAGCAAATTATAGGATACTATATAGGAGCCCTAGTGGCGCAGTGGTTAAGAACAAAAGGTCGGCAGTTCATATCCACCAGCTGCTCCCTGGAAACCCTATGGGGCAGTTCTACTCTGTCCTATAGGGTTGCTATGAGTTGGAATTGACTTGACGGCAACAGGTTTTTGGTTTATACGATTAATCCAGCAATTGAAAGAATGGGAAAAAGTGTCAATGAACTCAATTCCTAGAAAAGAAGGAGCCAAAAGAGGTGGGAAAGACCTTCTCGGTGGGACACAACTTGGACAAGTAGGATTTTGCGAGTTAGGGAGAGCGTCTGCACAGACACAGAAGCCAGAAAGGAAAAGCATTCCGACTAAGTATGATAAAAGGCTGAGATCACAAATTTTAAAAGCTGACAAATTAACTGAGAAAAAAATAAATACCCCAACAGAAAAATAGGTGAATAAGTAATTCTAAAAGAAACGTTAATAGACATATGAAAAAAAATACCTCATCTTAAATATAAGAAGAGAAATTCAAATTACAAGCTGCATACCTTTGTCTTCCAAATTGGCAAAAACATTCAAAAATTATTATAACTCTCATACACTGCTGGTAAAAAATGTTAATATATCTTCTGGAGGGTAATTTGGGAGTATGTATAAAAAGCCATACCATTTTGCAAATCCTTTTTCTATTTCACTTCTAGAAAATTATGCCAAGAAAATAATTATGTACAAAAATATACACACGTATAGTATGATCTCCGTATTTCTATTTAAAAATACATGTATTTTGCACATATATAGGTATTCAATGAAAACTTGGAAAGATATGTAGCAAAGCATTAATGGCAGTTACCTCTAAGGTTGGATTTTTATTTTCTGGCGTTTTAAAACATTCTAAACAAATTGGACCACTTGGTAATATATAAACAAAAGTTTGCTTTTTAAAAAGAACAAGCAAGTTATACTCAAATAACGGTGAGCCCAGACCTGGCGGCTGGGACTGGGAAGCTTTGGCAAGCACGTGTGGGTGAATTGAGGGTGAGCCTGAGGGAAAAGAGAAGCCACTGAAAGTTCTTATACTGTGAAGACCCTGACACAGGCTGGCTCTAATTGCTGCCCAATACTCACACACCTGAAGGGCCTCCAGCTTTTCCTGCTGCTGGCGAATTTTCTCCGTCAGCTGCTTCTGCTTCTCTTCCTGTGTCTTCAGGTCCTTTCTGAATGTTCCCAAGGGGACCTTCTGCTTCTGTTCAGAAGCCTCACACCTGTAGAGGGAAGGTTCTAGGGAGGCTGTGGCAAAACAGGACTGCACTAGTAGAGCAGGGACCTTCTTCCTCAGCCAATGCCTGCTACTGCCCATTAGAGCAACCACTGCAGAGTTCCCAACTGAAATTGGTATTCACTGCAGGATACCCATCTATGTGAATTTCCTGGGCACCTACTAACCTACCGTGTACAGCAAGACTGAGATGTAAGGATACAGGAACTGAACTTAAGAAGTACAGTGAGTTGTTACCATTTACCATTTAGCGAGAACACTGGGGGAGGGGAAGAAGTACCCACAATTCCCTTGTTAAAGAAAGTACTCACTGGTCTTGCTCAGGATCAGGGTTCATGGAGCAAACCCAGGTGTCAGGATAATCTTTTTCCACAGAACTCAGCTGGAAGGGTAGAGTCCGCCACTTCAGACACAAATCTGCATCACGGAAAACACCCCCCAACAAATGTCATCCACATCCACCAATAACATCTGTGATCCAGGCTCCTGACAGCCAAGCCCACGGCCAAGATGTCCCAGACTTTCCACGCAAAGATCTTCACTCTGGCTCTAACTCTGCTTGTCCTGACAGAAGAGTAATTCTCAGGGGCAGTGATTCCCACAAGGGGATGGAAACTTTGTATGGTGGGCTCTCTGGCTCCCAGCCCCTAGCCCCACTCCAGCAGGATCCCTGCTCAGTCATCCACTCACAGTACAAACAATATGGCATCAAACCCAGCAAGGCCTGGTGGGCTAGATGACCTGCTGCCTCATTCAGGAGGGACAGGCAGAGCCCCAATACTGAACTCACAGGTCTACCATCAAACAGCTCCTAGCCCTAGTGGGACTTTAAGTCCATGAATGCTACTCACTGTAAGGAGGTAACATGAAGATGGAGGGTCATGGACTATGATGGAAAGGAGTCAGAAGGAGGGTGCAGACTACCCTGACTCACCGCACTGGATGGTGGTTGGGATTTCCATAGCTCTCCGGCGTTTGTAACGCAGCTCATTGGATGGGGGCTGATTCCAGTTGGCAGAGAGGTAGCCAAACTCATCCCAGAACTTGATGATTCCCCGCTGGGCTGGAAGGCAAACACCCACACATCAAGTTAGGAGCCAGCCTCTCCATCTTCCTAAATTTAGCCTCAGACAGAGCATATTAAGCCTAAAGGTGACAAGAAAGGACAAAGGCCCAGCCGCCCAGCCCCATTACCAATGGCAATGTCCTTCCAGTACTGTGCCAGGTGCTCCCCCATCGCCCGCAGCAAGTGTCGGTACTCCTTGGCGTCAGCAAAATCTTGCTTGTTGTGTGTAGGCTCCAGGACCAGGTAGGGCACATCAACAACCCCAACAACCCCGCCACATGCCCTGGAGGGAGACGCAAGACACACCTCTGTCACCACTTGGGCCAAAACCCTCCCACCACCCACCTTGGGCTGTAAGCTCTCCTTGGGCAGTACTCACATGCCCCCTTCCAGCTGTGGGCCCACTTTCTCGTACATCTTGATCAGGCGGCTACAGTTGTAGATAAACATGCCATCCAAGTCCCGGTGTTCAATATTGACCCCAAAAATGAAATTCAGTTCCTTGGGTTCTTTAAGTGCGCTGAGAAAAAAAACAAGAGACTCATTCAAGCAGATCTTCCAATTAGCACACAAACACTATGATACCTAAAACATGTTAAGCAAAACTTTTCGCATCTCCATTCAATGTGTAACCTCCCTTACACTTGATAGGGATGTGTGCAGTGGTTCTACCAACTGCTTTGGAGTGGACTGGCTCATAGCCATGCTATAAGACAGAGTAGAACTGCCCCGTAGAGTTTCCAAGGCTGTAAATCTTTACAGAAGCAGACTGCCACATCTTTCTCCGCAGTGGCTCTACGCACCCCTATTTAAAAGTTTACGACTTTGGCTTTTGGTAACAAAACACAAAACAGATTTACGCATGAATTGGTGAACTGTGAAGCTGCTGCTTATTTCCGTGAAGGCAGGATTATCTTTATATCCTCCCCAAAACTCTACTAATGTAAACAGTAACTTAATAAAAGACAAAATTTATGAGAACAATGAAATACAAGAGAAGACACCATCATGGGATTAATGTCAATAAAACTTTCAAAGTTGGAAAGCAGATGGACAGCAGTGGACTTATTTAGGCAGACGAAGCCAGAAACCTCTGCCTAGGCAAGGAGGCAACAAGAAGCAGCCAAGCAATTCAAGCCCCAGAGCCCAGAGCACTCTAGACATGGGATAATTTAATGGCATAGGAAAAATTATCATTCTATGTGCAAAAGAAGGCTACAAAACTCAAATCTCCAGCAACAGTACAAATTTGTAATGGGGGAAGCGATAAATAGGACTATAAATATAATTATATAAAAGAAATACATGAAAAATTAATAGTAGCTATCACCAGGTGGTAGAATTATAGGGGAGTTTAAATTTTTTATTTCTTAAATGTTCTGTTTTTAAAATTTTATACATTCTTTTAAAAAAAAAAAAAGGAAAGAAAAAATCAGAGTTGCCAGTGAGGAGGGTTTAAACGATGTTCAATTCCAGGTGGCAGCCACCCTGCTCAGGAAAGCGCTAAGAGCACAGAGCCCAGCATCTCTCCTGCAGGGGGTGTTGGACAGGCATTTGGGATCCCAACACCAGTGGCTTTCTCCCGGCAGTCTTCATGACAGAATGGCAACCTGGGGAGGGCCCCTCGCACTCTTTGTCAGCAGCCAGTACACGAGTGCACAACTGTAAAGGCCAACTTTGTGCAGCCCTGGCACTCACCGCTGCTTGGCCTCCTTGATCCGCTTCTTGACATCAGCCTCTCTTCGCAGAGTGATGGCCATGTTCTGCACCTGCCGCAACATCACCTGCAAATGCGCATCAGCACCAAGTGAGGGTACAGCTACTCCGACTACAGCAGGTTGACATGATAACATCCTCATCTAAAATTTCTCACTTTAACTCACATGGATGCAAAAACCACACCTAGAGGTGGACTTCTTTTTACAGAAAATGGCCCTTCCTGAAGCCATCTCACAGCTGTTTCACTTGACTAGGCCCACTGATGTGAAGAAGGAAACAGCAGATGAGGGAGGAGTATACCAGACAGACAGGGGCTGAATCCAGCTCTGACCTCATTGTGTGTGACCTGGGACACGGGACTGAGCCCCTCAACGCCTCAATTTCTCTAGCTGGGGATCATAATGGTGTCTACCTCATACAGTTGTTGAGGTGATAAAATTAGCCAAGATTCTGGCAGACAATGGGTTCAATAAATGTTAGTGATCGTGTAAACATCTGAACATCCCGTTTCTCAGCTTGAAGACAAGGCATTCATGACTGGCCTGGGGAATGCTGGCAGACTCAAGAACAGCCGCATGGGTCTGGGGGCCTTACCCTGGAGTCCCGTGTGAGGTCTCCACCTAAACGTAGTTCTAAAGTCCGAGCTTTGGTCTCCGCCTCTCTCGCCTTGTCTTCAGCTGAAACCCAGAAGAAACCGTGATAAGGAATTCAAAGGTTCAAAACTCTTGGTATTCCTCAGGGCAGTTCTGGGGAAGCTCCTGCCCTGCTGGACCACCCTCAAGGGCAGCCTTGTTCCAGGGAAGCTGCGAGAGCAACAGCCAATGAGCAGTGAGAGGAACCTCAAGCCTGGACCACAGCGTCTGCTCAAAGAAGAAAATCTGGTTTCCAAAAATCTCAAGGAGGCCTCAAGGAAAACCAGCACTGTTTATACCTGAAACATGCTTTTCAAACTTTGCAAATGAATTGTAACAGGTCACAAAATGCCCAAGGAAAGCCTTCAGTATGAGCTGGAAGCTAATGAAGTCCTCAGACAATCACACTCCATCAAGCAGCATGAGGAAGGTCAGCACCAGAGTGGGAGATTTTGTTCTGGAGTCAGGAAAACCAATTTCCCAAGTATTTGGGCCAGGAGAGAGTGTGGGATTCTTCACTCTGGGCAAGCCAAGGACTTGCTACAGTTTTAGGAAAATCCCTATAAATGGCCTCGGGGGAAAAGAGTAGTCTGAGGATAAAAGTGCTGAGGGGCTTGGCAAGGGGAGGGAGGTTAAGAGACACAGGAGGAAATGGATCATACAGGAGAACAGCCTTGTCCCTGGATGCTGGAGGGAGCCTTTTCCTAGATCCTTGCTTTAGTTTCTAGTCCCCAGAAGACCCCCACCCAGCCCTCCTCCTGCACATTACCGATCCGTGCCACATGCTCCGCTTTCTTCACCTCCTGCTCCGCACGGGTCTTGAATCGGCTTGATGTGTACTTGTACATCCTGAAGGGCAGAAAAAGCAACTTCAGAAGATTCGAGCAGCAGTGGGACAGGGTGACGATCCCAGGAACCTCAGGAAGCACTCTACCTTCCTGCCTCCTCCCCCGAGCTGTGCTGCCCTGGTCCCTTGTGATGAAAGACCAATTCAAGCTTATTTTCACAAAAAGATTCAATTTCTTATTCCATGTGTCACGTGCCTCCTGCTCTGTGTCTTTGGTAAACGATCTCACCATTTACCAAGTGGGAATCACCAAGTTCATTAATCCCACAGCAGAAACAAATCTTCAGTATTACGCCAGTGCCTGTGCTTTCCTATGCAGTGTCCAAAGACCCCTTGGCCTTGAAGCCAAGATGCTCAGACAGCTCACCGTGCCAGGGAGGGCACCCTCCATGCCACAGAAGGCACTTAGCCCACAACTTAGCCAGCCGACTCCAGAGCCCATCACCACCTCTATCCCTCCCTCAGAACCCAGAAATGATTCTGCAGGAAATCAAAGGAAGCTTAAAGGCCCAAACACAGCATTGCCAAAACTTCTCACAAGGCATCACTCCCTCAATGCCCCTATCCTGGGCCTATGGAAGCCAGGAAACAGTGGACCTACCTGGGCTTGTACAGGCAGCAGGAGAGCCTCTTGGTCTGCACCTTGTGCCCATGAATGAAGATCCTCATCCGGGGGTCAATATACAGCACGGCAGCGTAGGCGCGGAATGAGCGCCGCTCTGGCTTCCTGGAAGCGGCCGAACAGAGTGCTATCACCCAGCCCTGAAGAAACCCTGATCGAAGGTATGACATCCTCTCTGCAGGCCCTCCACCTGTCCATCTCAGCTTCCCTTGCCGCCCTTACGGGGTGCTCCCTCAGCACAGGCACCACCTCCAAGTCCCCTCTGCCCCCACTCGCATGGTCCCCATCAGAGATGCCTCACAGACATGGGTGCTTACTGCTGAGGCTGAGGTTCTTGCCTGGCCCTACCACTACCTCACTGTGGAACCCTGGGCAATTCCCTTCCTCCTCCCTAGGCCTCAGTTTCTTCTTCCATCAATTCAAGAAGCTGGAAAAAGTGTCATTACTCTTCTTTTGGCTTAGCTAAGGATCTGCTGTCCTTCTACTCATCCCTTCTGCCTTGCGGCAAGAAGACGTGGTGCTCTCAGCTCCATCGGCTCTAGTGTTGCCCCAAGGGAAATCCAAAGAATAAGCGCTCCCCTTTTTCCCTGAAGTTGCCTCCTTAGCTTTTCCTCCCTAAGAGAATCAACTCCAGTTCCAGGCCACCCTCCCTTCCAGTCACACTTACGTGCCCTCTGGGGAGGTCTCTGCCATCTGGATGTCTCTTGGATTTGAGATTATATCTAGCTCCGGCTCTCCATTATCCATGAGTTTGAGATTAAAGATGATCACCAGCGTTCCTGGGAAACAAATCCTCCTTTCATTCTGCCAGGTGCCCACAGCCCATCCCCACCCAACTGGTGGCTGTAGAGCACCCGGGTTCTAGGGGCTGCAGGTGCAAAGCCTACTTACCACTGCCCCCAGGAATCTTCATGAACTGGGCCATTACGTCCTCCTCATTGCGGAAGGGAGAGTACTTGTAGATGAGTTCTGTCTCAATAGCAAACTTCTCCACGTTGTCTGTGACAGGCTCACGGGTCTGGGCATTCCAGGTGGGCAACGGGACAATCACCTGTGGAGTAAGCACAGGCAGACATTTGGAGGGCGGCCCCAAATCAGCCTTCTCCCAAAACGTGCATCTACTTGTCCCTCACCACAGAGGCTCCACGATGCCCCAAGGTGGGGTCCAAGTGCCTCAGCCTGGCGGCACTAGAGGCTCTCCTCTTACTAGCCCTCCTGGTAAGCTTCTGGCAAGCTTGCTGACAAGCCTCAGCTTCTGCCCCTGCGCAAAACTCAGCCTCACATCACTAGTTCCTCTGGGCATAAACTGGTTTACGGCCAGGGGTGTCTGCACCAGCAGTTCCCTTTGGTGGCAATGTCTCCAGCCATCTTCTTAATATGGTGAAAATCCTACTCTTACAACAAAAGAAAACACACCTGCAATTATCTAGTGAATCTAAAGATACACATAACCTACAACTCAGCAATTCCACTTCCTGGCTCAGTAATCCCACTCCATCCTTGGAGAAATGTCTGCACATGTAAACCAGCAAACGTGTAAGAACGTGCACTAGAATACTAGCTGTGACAGCCCGAAGTAGAACTAACCCAAATAGCCACCATAGATAAATTAAACTGTAGAATTTTTACATAATGGAATACTATGCAGTGATAAAAATGAATAAACTAACACCTACTATCATCAATGTGGATGACTCTCACAAATATAAGGTTGCATGCAAGAAGCAAGATAAAAAAAAGTACAAGTCCATTTATTTAAAATTCATAAACAGGCAAAACTATTATTTAAGGATGCGTACACAGGTGATAAAATTATAAAGAAATATATGGACACAATCATCACAAGAGTCAAGTGTTAGTTTCTTTGGGGCAGGATGAAGACTATGACTAGTTGACACAGGGGACTTCTAATGTCAGCCTGTAATGCAACATTTCTTTTAACCCGGATGGTGGCTACATGAGTGTTTATAATTATTCTCTCAGCTGTACATACATTTTAATACACACTTCCACAGATATCATAGGTTTCTCAATTGAAGTTGTTGCTGTTAGGTGCCATGGAGTCAGTTCCGACTCATAGTAACACTGCGCACAACAGAAAGAAACACTGCCCAGTCCTGCGCCACTCTCACAACCATATCCTTGAGCTCATTGTTGCAGCCACTGCGTCAATCCATCTCACTAAGGGTCTTCCTCTCTTTCACCGACCCTCTACTTTAACAAGCATGATGTCCTCCTCTTTTTTACTGTGCTTTAAATGAAAGTTTATAGTTCAAGTTAGTTTCTCATACAAAAATTTATACACACACTGCTACATGACCCTAGTTGCTCTCCCCATACTGTGACAGCACACTCCTCCTTTCCACCCCACATTTCCCGTGCTCATTCAACCAACTCCTGTCCCTTTCTACCTTCTCACCTACCCTCTGGACAGGAGCTGCCCATTTAGACTCATGTTATCTACTTGAGCTAACAAGCACACTCTTCACAAGTACCATTTTATGTCTTATAGTCCAGTCTGACCTTTGTCTGAAGAGTTGCCTTCGGGTATGGTTTTAGTTTTGGGCTAATAGAGTCTGGGGACCATGTCTTCCAGGGTCCCTCCAGTCTTAGTCAGACCATTAAGTCTGGTTTTTTTACTAGAATTTGAGTTCTGCACCCCACTTCTCTCATGCTCCATCAGGGACTCTCTGTTGTGTTCCCTATCAGGGCGGTCATTGGTGGTACCTGGGCACAATCTAGTTCTCATCTCAGGCTGAGGGAGTCTCTGGTTTATACGGCCCTTATTATCTCTTGGGCTCATATTTTCCTTGTATCTTTGGTGCTCTTCATTGTCCTTTGCTCCAGGTGGGTTGGGACCAACTGCTGCATCTTAGAAGGCTACTGCCTAGCTTTGAAGACCCCAGAGGCCACTCACCGAAGTGGGATGCAGAACACTTCCTTTATAAACTTTGTTACGCCAACTGACCTAGATGTCCCCTGAAACCATGGTCCCCAGACCCCCACCCCTGCTACTCTGTCCCTCAAAGTGTCTGGGTATATTCAGGAAACTTCTTAGCTTTTGGGTTAGTCCAGCTGTGCTGACTTCCTCTGTAGTGTGTGCTGTCCTTCCCTTCACCTAAAATAATTCTTGTCTACCATTTAGTTAGTAAATACCCCTCTGCCTCCAGCCCCACCCTCGTAACCATCAAAGAATGTTTTCTTCTGTTTTTAAACCTTTTCTTGAGTTCTTATAATAGTGGTCTTATACAACATTTGTCCTTTTGTGACTGACTAAATTCACTTGGCACAATGCATTCCAGATTCATCCATATTATGAGCTGTTTCACGGATTCTTCTTTATTCTTTATCATTGTGTACTATTCCATTGTGTGAATATACCATAATTTGTTTATCTGTTGATGGGCACCTAGATTGTTTCAAACTTTTTGCTATTATGAACAGTGCTGTAATGAACATGGATGTGCATACATCTATTCACATGATGGCTCCCATTTCTCTAGCATATACTGCAAGGAGTGGGACTGCTGGATCGTATGGTACTTGTATTTCTAGCTTTTAAAGGAAGCGCCAAATTGATTTCCAAAGTGGCTGTACCATTTTACATTCCCACCAATAGTGTGTAAGTGTTCCAGTCTCTCCACAACCTCTCCAACATTTATCATTCTGTGTTTTTTGGATTAATGCTAGCCTTGGTGGGGTGAGATGGTATCTCACTGTAGTTTTGATTTGCATTTCTCTAATGGCTAATGATCGTGAGCATTTCCTCATATGTCTGTAAGCCGCCTGAATGTCTCCTTTGGTGAACTGCCTGTTCATAGCCTTTGCCCATTTTTTAATTGGGCTGTCTTTTTGTTGTTGAGGTTTTGCAGTATCTGGTAGATTTTAGAGACTAGACACTGATCAGATTTGTCATAGTCAGAAACTTTTTCCCAATCTATAGGCTGTCTCTTTACTCTTCTGGTGAAGTCCTTTGATGAGCGTTAAGTGTTTGATTTTTAGGAGCTCCCAGTTCTCTAGTCTCTCTTCTGGTACTTGTGCATCGTTACTTATGGTTTGTATTCTGTTTATGCCGTGTATTAGGGCTCCTAGCATTGTCCCTATTTTTTCTTCTGTGATCCTTATTATTTTAGACTTTATATTTAAGTCTTTGATCCATTTTGGGTTAGTTTTTGTGCATGGTGTGAAGTATGGGTCTTGTTTCAGTGTTTTGCAGATCGATAACCAGTTATGCTAGCATTATTTGTTAAAGAGACTATCTTTTCCCCATTTAATGGATTTTGGGCCTTCGTCAAACATCAGCTGCTCATAGGTGGATGAATTTACATCTGGATTCTCAATTCTGTTCCATTGGTCTATGTATCTCTTGTTGTACCAGTACCAGGCTGTTCTGACTACCGTGGCGGTATAATAGGTTCTAAAATCAGGTAGTGAGAGGCCTCCCACACTGTTGTTCTTCTTCAGTAATGCTTTATCTACCCAGGGCCTCTTTCCTTTCCACATGAAGTTGATTGCTCCATCTCATTAAAAAATGCCGTTGGAATTTGGATCAGGATTGCATTCTATCTGTAGATCACTTTGGGGAGAACTGACATTTTCACAATGTTGAGCCTTCATATCCACGAGCAAGGCATGTTTTTCCACTTATGGATGTTTGTTTTGGTTTCTTGCAGTAGTGTCTTGTAGTTTTCATTGTATAGGTCTTTTACGTCTCTGGTTAGATTTATTCCTAAGTATTTTATCTTCTCGGGGGCTATTGTAAATGGTATTGATTTGGTGATTTCCTCTTCAAAGCTCTCTTTGTTGGTGTAGAGGGATCCAACTGCTTTTTGTATGTTCATCTTGTTTCCTGAT
This sequence comes from Trichechus manatus latirostris, assembly GCF_000243295.1. Classification (NCBI taxonomy): domain Eukaryota; kingdom Metazoa; phylum Chordata; class Mammalia; order Sirenia; family Trichechidae; genus Trichechus; species Trichechus manatus. The sequence goes on from NW_004443997.1 coordinate 1,649,944, forward strand.
AGTCTGCTGAAATCTTCTATTAGTGCCAGTAGTTTTCTTGTGGATTCTTGGAGGTTTTCTGTCAATAAGATCATATCATCTGTAAATAGATACTTTTACCTTTCCTTACCAATTTGGATGCCCTTTATTTCTTTCTCTAACCTAACTGCTCTGGCTAGGACCTCCAGCACAATGCTGAATAACAGTGGTGATAAAAGGCATCCTTGCCTGGTTCCCATTCTCAAGGGGAATGCTCTGAGACTCTCTCCATTTAGGATGATGTTGGCTGTGGGCTTTGTATAAATGCCCTTAATTATGTTGAGGAATTTTCCTTCTATTCCTATTTTGTTGAGAGTTTTTATAATGAATGGGTATTGGATTTTGTCAAATGCCTTTTCTGAATCGACAAGATCATGAGATGCTCGTCTTTTATTTATGTGATGGATTACATTGATTTTCTAATGTTGAACCATCCCTGCATACTTGGTATAAATCCCACTTGGTCACTGTCATGGATTGAATAGTGTCCCCAAAAAATATCTGTCAACTTGGCTGGGTCATGATTCCCAGTATTGTATGATTGTGTACCATTCTGTAATCAGATGTGATTTCCTTATGTGCTGTAAACTCTATCATTATGATGTAATAAAATGGATTAGAGGCAATTATACTGATGAGGTCTACAAGATTAGTGTCTTAAGCCAATCTCTTCTGAGATATAAAAGAGAGAAGTGAGCAGAGACACACGGGGACCTCGTACCACCAAGAAAGCAGTGCCAGGAGCAGGGACCCTTTGGACCTGAGGTTCCTGTGCAGAGAAGCTCCCAGACCAAGGGAAGATTGATGGCACGGACCTTCCTCCAGAACCTACAGAAAAAGCATTCCTCTGCAGCTGACGCTCTGAATTTGGACTTGTAACCTACTAGACTGTGAGAAAATAAATTTCTCTTTGTTGAAGCTATCCACTTGTGTTATTTGTGTTATAGCAGCACTAGATGACTAAGACAGTCACGGTGAATTATTTTTTTGATATGTTGTTGAATTCTACTGGCTAGAACTTTGTTGAGGATTTTTGCATCTATGTTCATGAGGGATACTGGTCTGTAATTTTCTTTTTTTGTGGTGTCTTTACCTGGTTTTGGTATCAGGGTTATGCTGGCTTCATAGAATGAGTTTGGAAGTATTCCATCCTTTTCTATGCTCTGAAATACCTTTAGTAGTAGTGGTGTTAACTCTTCTCTGAAAGTTTGGTAGACTTCTCCAGTGAAACCGTCAAGGACAGGGCTTTTTGTTGGGAGTTTTTAAATAACCTTTTCAATCTCTTTTTTGTTATAGGTTTATTGTTCTACTTCTGTTTGTGTTAGTTTAGGTAGGTAGTTTGTTTCTAGAAATTTGTCCAATTCCTCTAGGTTTTCAAATTTGTTAGAGTACAATTTTTCATAGTATTATAATTCTTTTAATTTCAGTTGGGTCTGTTGTGATAGCACCCATCTCATTTCTTATTTGGGTTATTTGCTTCCTCTCGTTTTTTTGTTTGGCCAATGGTTTATCAATTTTGTTGATCTTTTCAAAGAACCAGGTTTTGGTCTTATTAACTCTTTCAACTGTTTCTCTATTCTCTATTTCAGTTAATTCTGTTCCAATTTTTATTATTTGCTTTCTTCTGGTGCCCAAGGGCTTCTTTTGCTGCTATTTGTTCGAGTTGTAGGGTTAATGTTTTGATTTTGACCCTTTTTTCTTTTTGGATGTGTGCACTTATTGCTATAAACTGACCTCTGAGTTACTGCTTTTGCTGTGTCCCAAAGGCTCTGGTAGGATGTGTTTTCATTCTCATTTACTTCTATGAATTTCTTCATTCTGTCCTTAATTTCTTCTATAACCTAATAGTTTTTGAGCAAGGTATTATTCAGTTTCCATCTGTTTGATTTTTTTTCCTTGCTTTTTCTGTTACTGATTTCTACTTTTTTGGCTTTATGGTCAAAAAATACGCTTCGTATTATTTCAGTGCTTCGGATTCTGTTAAGGCTTTCTTTATGGCCTAATATGTGGTCTATTCTGGAAAACGTTCCATGTGCATTAGAAAAGAGTATACTTGGCTGCTGTTGGGTGGAAGTGTTCTGTATATGCCTATGAGATCAAACTGGTTGATTGTGACATTTAGATATTCTGTGTATTTATTCAGCTTCTTTCCGGATATTCTGTCCTTCACCAAAAGTGGTGTGTTGAAGTCTCCTACTATTATTGTGGAGCTGTCTCTCTTTTCAATGCTGTCAGAGTTTTTTTTATGTATTTTGGAGTCCTGTTGTTGGGTGTGTAAATATTATGGTTATGTTCTCCTGGTGTATCAATCCTTTAATCATTATATAGTGTCCTCCTTATCCTTTGTGGTGGATTTTAAAGTCTATTTTGTCAGAGATTAATACTGCCACTCCTGCTCTTTTTTGAGTGCTGTCTGCTTGATGTATTTTTTTCCATCCTTTGAGTTTTAGTTTGTGTCTTTAACTCTAAGGTGTCTCTCTTGTAGGAAGCATATAGATGAATCTGATTTTTTAATCCATTCTGTCACTTTCTGTCTCTTTATTGGTGCCTTTAGTCCATTTCCATTCAGCGTAATTATTGATAGGTATGAGTTCAGTGCTGTCATTTTGATGTCTTTTTTTCTGTGCATTGTTGACAGTTTTTGTTTCACTTAATTTTCTGTGCTGAGTCGTTTTTCTTTATGTATTTTCATCTTTTTCACTGTTGTTGATTTTGTGTTTGCTGAGTCTTCATATTTTTCTGGTTTTTTATTTTGACTTGTAGGATTGTTAGTTTCCTTTGTGGTTACCTTAATATTTACCCCTATTTTTCTAAGTTTATACCAGTCTTTTACTTCTTATCACCTTGACTTCCTCTCCATATGGAAAATCTGTCTACATTTTTAAGTTCCTCTTTTTTGTTTTAAAGTTGTCATCTTTTACATATTGACATCTGTTTCCCTATTTTCAGTGTTTTAGCTTTGATTTACTTTTGTGACTTCCCTATCTGGGTTGATATCTGGTTGCTCTGTCCTGTGTTCTAGTCTTGGGTTGTTATCTAATGTTACTGATTTTCTAACCGGAGGACTCCCTTTGGTATTACTTGTAATTTTGGTTTGGTTTTTGCAAATTCCCTAAACTTCTAGTTTATCTGGAAATGTCTTAATTTCGCCATCAAATCTGAGAGACAGTTTCGCTGGATATATAATTCTTGGCTGGCAATTTTTTTCCTTCAAGGCTTTATATATGTCATCCCATTGCCTTCCTGCCTCCATGGGTTTCTGCAGAACAGTCTAAGCTTAGTCTTATTGACTCTCCTTTATAGATGACTTTTCATTTACCCCTAGCCACTCTTAAAATTCTCTTTACCTTTGGTTTTGGCAAGTTTGATTGTAATATGTCTTGGTAAATTTCTTTTGGGATCTACCATATGTGGGATTCAATGCACATCTTGAATAGGTATCTTCTCATCTTTCACAGTATCAGGGAAGTTTTCTGCCAACAAATTTTCAACAATTCTCTCTGTATTTTCTGTTATCCCTCCTCCTCCCCCCACCACTGCCCCGTTCTGGTATTCCAATCACTCATAGATTATTCCTCTTGATAGAGTTTCACATAATTCTTAGGGTTTCTTCATTTTTTTAAAATTCATCTGATTTTTCCTCAAATAAGTTGGTGTCCAGTGCTTTATCTTCAATCTCACTAATTCTGACTTCCATTGCTTCAATTCTGCCCCTATGACTTTCTATTGAGTTGTCTTATTCTGAAATTTTACTGTTAATTCTCTGGAGTCCTGTATGCTGTCTCAGTATGGATTATTGCAGCCTGCTAAATTTGTCATTATGCTCTTCTCTAACCTTAAGTTCCTCTATTGCTTTGTCCGTGTGTTGCTTGAATTGTTGTGCATTTTGTCTGATCTCCTTCCTGATCTCTTAAAAGAGTGCTCTATATTAATCTTTTGTATTCTACCTCCAGTAATTCCAGGATTTTCCTCTGGAAAACTTCTTGATTCTCTGTTTTGGGAGCTTGCTGAAGCCATCATGGTCTGCCTCTTTATGTGATTTGATGTTGACTATTATCTTGAGCCATCAATAAGTTATATTTATTTATTTATTGTTTGCTTACTGTGTCCTAGCTTCTTGTTTTGTTTTGATATGCCCAAATAGGCTGCTTGTGTGAGCTAGTTTGATTATTGGTGCCTCTGAAGCTATAACATCCTGTCACCAGGTGGTTAGACCTGTTACTAGGTATGTGAGCCCAGGAGTCTGTTTACTTTTCTTGTATGGATTCAGCTCAGGTGTCCAGGTAGTTGGTCACCAAGTGTGTGGTGCAGGCTCTCACCTACAGTCATAGATGGGCAGGGGTGACTGGTGTAGGCACAGGTATCTGGCTGCAGTAGGGAGTTATGCATTGTGCAAAGCAGAGGGCTGACGGCTGCCCAAATGTCTGGGAGGAAAGTGTGTCCCTGTTCCCTAGAGCATGTAGGTGGGTGGACTTTGCAGTAGGACTGTGGGCACCCAATGCTGTTGGCTGTAAGGACTGGGAGGCAGCGCTTATTCTTGGACCCCTGTCACAGGTGGCTAGGTGACGTAAGTGGAACCACCAGTCCTCAAGCCCCTGATGTGGGTGAGGATCCTGCTTAATGGGGAGAGCGGTGTCAAATGTCACAAACCTGCCACTCCACCATATAGCTGATACAGCTGAAGTTAGGCTTCAGGTGTATACCCTCTTGTACTAATGAGGGCCTATGCTGTTGAAATGCACCCACACAGGTCTATGCAGGGGTGAAAGGCATTCAAAGTCCACAGACTCCTATGTCTGTTCCTAGGCAAAGGAAATGTGCCTACCCTAAGTTCTTGGCTCAGGGTAGCTGGCAGGTTATTTATTCCTGTTTGTTAATTTGTTCCCTCTCCAAGGCTGGGAGAATGGCTCAGGGTGCATGATGGGTCCTTACTTCCAGCCCGGAGGACACAGCAATGTCTGAAGCCGGCCCAGGACCCGGTGCAGAACGGGGAGGGGGCATGTAAATGGGAGAGAGGTTTTTCCCAAACTGGGTGTTTTTTGATCCACGCAGTTAGTCACATGTACTTATCTTTTGTCAACTGAGCGCCACTTTTCACTGGTTTTGGAGGCTTGAGTAGACTCTCTCCGCTGCTCGGTATCTCCCAACGTGGAAAACACGTCCTGAGCACCACTGCTTGCCTTACTGTGTACGCCAGCTGCAGGGTACCGGTTTTCGCTGGGTCAGGTCTGGCAACTCCTCACTGCTTCTGAACCGTCTCTCCCACCCACTGCCGCTCAGTCCAATTCCTCAACTTTGCCTTTGACGTTCAGGGCTCCTAGATTTTCACATATAATCGATTCACCAGTTTTGTCGGGTCTTTGTTGTAAGAGAGACCACAAAAAGTTCCTGACTACTCTGCCATCTTGGCCCTGCCCCCAAATGATGTCCTTTTCCAGGGACTGGTCCCTCCTGATAACATGTCCAAAGTATGTGAGACGAAGTCTTGCCATCCTTGCCTCTAAGGAGCATTCTGGCTATATTTCTTCCAAGACAGATTTGTTCATTCTTTTCGCAGCCCGTGGTATATTCAATATTCTTTGCCAACACTGTAATTCAAAGGCATCAACGCTTGTTCGGTCTTCCTTACTCATTGTCCAGCTTTCATGTGCATATGAGGCAACTGAAAACACCATGGCTTGGGTCAGGCACACCTTAGTCCTTAAAGTGATATCTTTGCTTTTTAACACTTTAAATAGGTCTTTTGCAGATTTTCCCCATGCAATACGTCATTCGATTTCTTGACTGCTGCTTCTGTGGGCACTGATTGTGGATCCAAGTAAAATAAAATCCTTGACCACTTCAATCTTTTCTCCATTTATCAAGATGTCACTTATTGGTCTACTTGTGAGGATTTTTGTTTTATGTTGAGGTATAATCCACAGTGAAGGTTGTAGTCTTTGACCTTCATCATAAATGCTTCAAGTCCTAACGTAGTTTTTAAAACTCCTACTCCTTCTCCAAAGACCTGACCTCAAATGCCATTTACCCTGAGGCCCCCAAAATGCTCCTCCCCCTTCCCCAGAGCCAGCTGTCCTCAGGGAGCCTGCAGATGGTTGACTAAGGGATTCCCTCTGCAGGCTGGAGGCACCTCAGAGGTTCAAACCAGATGGCCCACCCTTAAGGATCCTGTATTTTAACAAGTTTCAGGGTGAGAAATTGTTAAGGGTTCTGAGACACTTTGTTGATTTCTAAGAAGCTTTGTGCCCATAGTATTCAACCCCAGGGCTGGTTTGGACACATTCCTCTCCAGCCGAAAATGATCTTATTTTGAAATCTTGGCTGAGTTCACACCAGAGTACAGTCCAAAATAGTTACCTTCTAGCACCAAGTAAGGAAAAAAATTTCAACCTAGCTTTTTCTCGAGGGGAACTGAGCTCCATTTTGTGTTCTGTGAACTTCTACCTCACTCTACACCTCCCTTTTTCCACGGCAGTCCCAGGTCACAAGGGGATCACTTTAAAGTATGTTCATTCACTCCCCATCGGCACCCATCCTCTGGTCGAAACACTTCTCCCTTAGCTTCAATGTCACCACACTCTCTTGGTTTTTTTCCTACCTTTCCAGCCACTCCTCTGTCTCCTTGATCGTTTTCTCCTCTCCCCAAACTTTAAACGTTGACGTGACTGAGATCCCAGGTCCATGTCTTTCTCTACATTCTTAGGTGAGCTCACTCGCTACCATGACTCCCAGAGCACAGAAATAACTTGACACATCCAGAACAAAACTCACACTCTTACCCTCCACACCTGTCCCTCTCCCTTTCTTCCCCAGATCCAAACAGCCCACCAGTCCCTCAACTGCCACAGTAGAACCTATGAGTCATCATGGTTTCCTCTTCCCTTTATCATTCACCAAATATATGGGTTCCACATCCTAAAGAGATGACAGACTCTATTTCTCTCCACCTCCCTGCTATGAACACAGGCCAGCCTACACTTACACATAGCCAGGGCCTCTCAACTGGTCCACTCCAACTCTCCACCTCCAATCATCACGTAGTAACCAAACTGATCTTTCTAAAAACAAACCTGGAACTGCTGCACTCTTGCTTAAATTCCTTTTAATGGCTGCTTCTCACTGCTCCTTTGGTAAAGTCCCAGACCCTCAGTCTAACCCTGAGGTCAGGCCTGACAGGGTCCTCCCTGCTCTCCAGATCCACCACTACCTGTCTTCAGGTCATCCAGGTGCCAAGTCCTCTCCCACACCCCTCACTCAACCCTGAGGGCACTCAGACATGCTCTTTCTACTCACTAAACACCCTCCTCCCACCACTCACGGCCTCTTCTCTCCAGCTCTAGCCTCCATTTTTTAGGTGTGAGGGGTGCACAGACCTCACCAGAACCAGCTAGGCAGTTATCTGAGCCACAGGGCCACAAAGAGAATCAGCTGAGTGTATGTTTAACTTACACGGTGTATTCATTACCAAAATCTTTAAAAATCAGAATATTCTAAATTCATTAGGCCTTGCTTCCAACACAGCAATAATTGTCAGCTGAGGCCGAGTAGCAGCCACTCCCAACATCAGGCTAAGTGTCAGCTGCCATTGAACAACCAGCTTACACTGATGCTTTTTATACACTCACCTGCTTCACTACCTGCCTGCGCCCTGTAGATGTCTGATTTGTGGCTTCTATGTAGACGGTTAGAGCAACACATTTCCTCAAAAGGAAAAAGTGCTCAAAGCACATTCCACAGAATCATCATCATATAGGAAAGACACTGATATTATTATTGCCAGCTGTGGTCTCCACCCATAGTCAGGGAAGCCTCAAATATTCTCCCCCGGTAAAACAACTAACTCCCCATAGTGACACCCCGCTGCCTGATTTCAAGTTGCAGATCTAGAGGGTTATCTCCGAATCCAACTCTTGGTTCCTGCCACCTGACGGTTTCATTCTCAGAAACAGGTCGGCTTTTCTTTGAAGTGCTTTGAGGTTTCACTTCTTTTCATATTATGATACTTGCCTTAACCCCTCAACAGAAATCCTTCATTCAACCGGTTACTCCCATAAAGGGGGCATGCACTCCAATCTCACAACTCCACAAAGCTCAGCTTTGCAGATGACCTACGAACGGAAGTATGGAATGATGCATGACTCGGACCATGATGATGGGACCTACTTCATCAATGCCTTCCTCCTCATGAAAGGTACGAGACAGGAAGAGGCAGGTCATGGTGTCTTCCTTCTTGGTGAAGAGGATAAAATCCTTCCCAATGCGCATTGAGCCCCTGAAAGGGAAGCAGAAACAGGTTATTCTCCCAGGGATTCAAAAGCTCATCTGAAAAGGTAAAAACCACCCTCTGGATGTGACTAGAAAATGCCTTTGGAGGGCTATCCTAAAGGCCTCCCTAAAGTCCCAGAATCTTTGGCTGAGTTCCAAAGCCCTATTCCCTCCCTACTTATCTGACTCATCTGTATGCTGAGCAAATAATCAGAGAAGTTGGACTATATGAAGAAGAACATGGCATCAGGATTTGAGGAAGACTCATTAACAACCTGTGATATGCAGATAACACAACCTCGCTTGCTGAAAAGTAAAGAGGACTTGAAGTACTTATTGATGAAGATCAAAGACTATAGCCTTCAGCAGGAATTATACCCTAACATAAAGCAAACAGAAATCCTCACAAACGGATCAATAAGCAACATCATGATAAGTGGAAAAAGGATCGAAGTTGTCAGGGATTTTATTTTACTTGGATCCACAATCAACACCCATGGAAGCAGCAGTCAAGAAATCCAAAGACATACTGCATTGGGAAAATCTGCTACAAAAGATCTCTTTAAAGTGTTAAAAAGCAAACATGTCACTTTAAGGACTGAGGTGTGCCTCACCAAAGTCATGGTGTTTTCAATCGTCTCATATGCATGGGAAAGCTGGACAATGAAGAAAGAAGACGGAAGAACTGATGCCTTTGAATTATGGTGTTGGCAAAGAATACTAAGTATACCATGGGCTGCCAAAAGAATGAACAAATCTGTCTTAGAAGAAGTACAGCCAGAATGCTCCTTAGAAGCAAGGATGGCAAGACTTCATCTCACATACTTTGGACATGTTATCAGGAGGGACTAGCCCCTGGAGAAGAACATCATGCTTTGTAAAGTAGAGGGTCAGCGAAAAAGAAGAAGACCCTCAACAAGATGGATTAACACAGTGGCTGCAACAATGGGCTCAAGGATAACAATGACTGTGAGGATGGCGAAGGACCGGACAGTGTTTCGTTCTGCTGTACATGGGGTTGCTATGAGTGAGAACCGACTTGATGGCACCTAACAACAACATAATTGTCTCAGGAGCCCTGGTTGTGCAGTGGTTAAGCACTCGGCTGCTAACCAAAAGGTCGGTGGTTCAAACCCACCAGCCGATCCGCAAAAAAAAGATACGACGATCTGCTTCTGTAAAGATTACAGCCTTGGAAACCCTATGTGGTAGTTCTACTCTGTCATATGGGGTTGCTGTGAGTCGGAATCTACTCAACGGCACATAACACAACAAACTGGCTCACATCTAATAACTATAGCCATCTTCAGTCTCAACTGTTTTTGCCACCTCAAGCTCCTTATGACACAGGCATTTGGATGCAACCAGTTTCTGGAAACTGTGCCTTGAGGCTGCCTTCCACAAGGCAAAACCCTGATGGAATCAACTGCTTCTTTACTGTTTGGCCAGGTAAACCAGTAAACTATCTTAACAGCACGCAAGGACAGGCCTCTCCCAGGCAGCACAGAGCAGGGCAGATGTGTGAAGCCCTACTGGGAAGTCTGCCTACTCAACAAGGAAGCTGTTGAGCTCCTTTCTTCCAAGCAGCTTCTGGCGCTTTATGGCTTATTATCTCATTAGTCCCCATAATGCCCCAGGGAGATGATGGAAGAGGGAAGCTGTATTATCCTTTTCTACGTATTAATACAAACCCGACCGGCATGTCAAGCACACAGATGAATATCATGCCCCATTTCCACAAATGCTCAGGAAAACTCCCAGGACACTATCCAGAAATACCCAAGGGGTGGCCAAGTCCTGTTTCTCCTTCTAGCAAAGCTTGTTTTTGCCCTAATTTGGCAAAAACTCTCACTTTATGCCTTTTTCCCTCTGTCTTTGATCCTGATCTCAGGGCACAAATAGAAAGAACCCAAAAACAACGCTTTTCTGCTGGCTTCCCTGCTTTTCTGCCCTATTCTCACCACAAAGCACTTCCTCCTGGAACCCTTTCTTCACTTTTGAATTGGTTTCAGGATGAGTATACTGTCTACTCTAAACACTAGATGGCTCCATCTCTCAATGGGCCCTTTACAAAAATTGATCTAAAATATACTAACACTTCCAACTTCGGTACACTTTCCTTTCCAGTCTTCCAAGACTTTCAGTCATTTTTTACTTGCTCCTGAAACTAATAACTCTGTAAGGGAGAATGTCACAGATTAGAACCCCCTTTTTTTAGATGAGGGGCCCTGGTGGTGCAGTGGTTAAGCATTTGACTGCTATCCAAAAGGTCAGCAGTTTGAATCCACCAGCTGCTCCTTGGGGTCACTATGAAGAAACAGACACTCACAGAGGTGAAATGACTTGCCTGAGGCCACAGAACTGAGAAAACCAGGTAGCCTACAATCCAGGTAGAAAGTAGTGTTTCTTACATCACACTGACTCTACCAGATCTCAGTTAGTGAGGATTTGGATCACCTGTGTCAGAATCACCTGGGGAAGCTGGGAAGAACACAAATTCCTAGGCCCTATACCAGACACATGGAATTAGGCCAGGAGTCAGCTATGGGAAGATGAAAGGAGAAATCAAATTAGAAGCCAGAAACTGTGCTAGGGGCTTCATCCTTTAACCTATCTGGTATGTATTATAATCCCAAACTTACAAAGGAAGAAGCTAAGGCTCAGAGGATGAGGTGTAATTAAGTGACTGAGATGGAATCTGAACCTTAGTTTGTCTGATTCAAGTGAAATGGACAGCACCTTGGGCTATGAAGTCAGGAAGAACTAGCTGGTGTCTCAGGCTCTACATTTATGCATTTTTACATATAAATTTCACTCCTATAAACCTATTTCTTCATTTGAAAACAAGAATAATAGCACTTACACCTTAGAGGGCTATTGGTCATTGCTGTAAGCTGCTGTCAAGTCACACCTGACTCATGGTGACACCAAGTACAACAGAACTAAACAATCAGTTGTGGATTGACCATTGTGATCCACAGGGTTTTCATTGGCTGATTTTCCAAAGTAGATTGCCACGCTGTTCTTCCTAGTCCATCTTAGTCTAGAAGCTCCAGTGAAATCTATTCAGCATCATAGCAACACACAAGCCTCCACTGACAAATGTTTGGTGGCCTCATGTGAGGTGCACTGGCAGGAATCAAACCGAGGTCTCATGCACAGAAGGCAAGAACTCTACCACTGAACCACCAAGGTCCCCCAAAGGGCTATTACTGTTGTTAGATGCCCTCAAGTCGATTTTGACTCATAGCAATCCTATGTGACAGAGCAGAACTGCCCAGTAGGGTTTTCTAGGCTGTAACCTTTACAGAGCAGATAGCCAAATCTTTCTCTCTGGGAGCAACTGGGTGAGTTCAAACCACCAATCTTTCGGTTAGCTGCCAAGTGCTTAACCATCGCACCGCCAAGGCTCCTGCCATAAGGCTATAGTGAGGATTAAATGAGATCATCCATGTCAAGCTTTTAGCACAGTGCCTAGTACAGAGTGTTTATTATTTGAGTTGGTTCCTGCCCTGAGAGAAAATCGCGAAGTCCAAGCACCAGGTCCTGATTTCTTCAGAAGCACTCCCTTTTCTTTTCCACACACCCACAATCATCAAGCACTCTGCACGTGTGGCACAAGTGATGCTGCTGACCAAACCACCACCATCTCAAACAAAACATGTTTCCAGAGCAAGACTAGACACATGACTCATAATTCCATTTGCACAAAACTCCAATTCCACTACATTTTACTCCATCCAAAGGTATGTACAGCTGGAAGTGAGCATTTCAGAAATAGAAACCTTTCTCTTGGGGCTTCACTCAAAACCAGAACAACACATTCCAAACACTAAGCAAGTGGGAACCAAGGGCTGAGAAGAAGTCCCAAGGGATCTGAAGACATTAGGTAGGCGCCTATTACAGGGCCGTGCATGACATCTACATGGAGACCATGTCCTCATGGAAGGAGGGCTCGCGTCTCCCTTAGTCACCATGGGATCCCCAGCGCCTGGCCCAAAGCGGGACATGAGACAGGTACTGAGTGAGACTGCTATGTAGAATGATGCACGCCCCCTCACCATCCCAGATACATTCCAACCCCGCAAAGAGTCACTCATACCCTTCACCACTGGATAAAAACAAGAATTTTCAACAAGAGAAGGAACATAGTTCTACAGGTCAGTGCCAAAAGAAACCTGAAGCCCCTCCCTCTCCAACTGGTTTTGGACATTCATACTTTTCAATATGTAGAGCAAACTCTGCTGGAAAACAGTTGGTATGTTAGTCCCAAACAACAACTCCTTTCTGGCTTTCCTCCTGTTCCACAATTATAGACACGGAGAGAGACAAAGAGGAATGTACTTCTCATCTGAGAGAAGGAGAAATTGCTTGATTTTTGTTTTGAGTCTTATAAGAGGCTTCTATTATACCTACGATTTTAACCCATTCCCGTACTGCCCAATCTGGGTGGACTCTGGTGTTCGCTTAGCCGATTTCCCAAACTGGATCACACTGGCAGCATCACCTGAAGTGGCAGACACAAGAGAAAGCAAAAGGTTTGCACTTCTTTCTGAGGCTCTTCAGATTTATAGTCTTGCAGGGCTGTGTCTCTACTGAAAACCTCTTTCCAAGGAAATTCACATCCATGAGGCAAACGGAAGCAACCTTTGCCTGGTCTATCAGTATCTGATCACTGTGATCTGTGATTCTGCTACCTGACTATGGTAATAAGGCTGGGGGAGGCCTCCATAGTTGCAGCTCCAGGATGTTGTCCAAGCTGGTAAATACAATGTCAAGAGATACGTAATCTGACTGACTTCAGGTTGTCATTCAGATTCTATCGCCCACACTAGGGCAAGACCCGGCAAATACACTAGTGGAATTAAGTCTGAAATGTTGGCAACAGGCTTCTCTCTCCCCAGGTGGATCTTCTAATCACAACAGTGAGGCAACAGAGAAAACATGTGTACACCATAGGATGGTAATATATATTTTTTTGTTTAAATAGTTACATCGTCCCCTAAAAAGCATAACCATCACATTACTTACTCGGATCCATTCCCGCTCCATCATCCAAAAAGCAAAGCATGAATCCTCCTCGAAGGTCCTCTCTCCTTTCTGTAAAAGAAGCCATCTGCCATTATTGGGTAGTACCAATCTGAGGGTGATAATAAGGTATAATCAGAAGGTGGATCAATGTGAAACTTGGTCCAAAAAGGCCATATGAAATCTAGCTTCTCCTTTAAACAGTCCTGGCTAGTGTGAGTTAAACTTCAAGGCCCTTGAGGGTCGAGTTCCCCATCAAATGTTCTCCAGTGTTCTCTAGTTCATAACAAATCTTGAAAGACTCTATAAGGGCAGGGAATACCTGGTCCAGCAATTATACCCAAAACCACTGACTATGGACGTATTTCACACATAACCCCAATCATCCTTCTACCTCTATCCCCCTGCGTTACTACCGCCTCTGCCCTCTGCCATGGACACCCAATCCACTCAAATACTCAAACTACTATACTATACTTTACCAAAACCACTCAAACTCAAGAGGGACCTCCTCTTTGAGTAAGTCTGGGGTAGCCTTCAGAGCAAAGTGATCAAGCCATACACAGTAGAAGCACAGTGGTGGCAGCTGCTATGTAAAGGATAAATGTCTATGTCCGTATGTGACTATCCCCAGGCCAACTGCAGTTTTCTGGGCTACCTGTATTCATCACTGTATCCCCTGCTTGCTATGGGTCCTTGAAATGGCTCCTCAACCCAGGAGTGAGATGATGGCACAGGATGCAGTGACAACTGCCTGGTTCCCAGCTGCACGTGCCTGACTGGAAGGAGGCATAGTCCTTTGACAATAAGATATGGAGCGGCTGTGGCAGGGCTCCCTAGCCTACAGGAAGGGACCACAACAGACTGTGGCTGTCATTCCAGTCAGCAGAAAAACATCATCTTTCTGCAGCTGTCTTCTACAGCACCAAGCAGTCAAAGTAATCTGAGTCCAAGCATGTCATGGACATTGGAGAAGAGATTCCCAAATAGTGCAGGGGGCTATACACTAGATGGTCTCCAACATGCCTTCGGCCCAATGATGAGGACTAGGAGCCCTAGTAGCACAGTGGTTAAGAGCTCCACTGCTAACCAAGAGGTCAGCAGTTCGAATCCACCAGCTGCCCCTTGGAAACCCTACGCGGCAGTTCTACTCTACCCTATAGTCACTAAGAGTCAGAATCCACTAGACAACAATAGTTTTGGGTTTTTTTGGACAAAGAGAACTACACTACCCTTGGAATCAGTAGAGTATAGACATGAAGGAGAAGAGGCAGAGATGGAGGCAAGGGGACCCACCACTGCAGCCCCACGCAAGCCAACCAAGGAACCACTAACACCAGCATCCACTGCTTTGCACAGGGATAAAAATAGCACTTTTACTAAAATGAAGGAGATCTGTGTAAGGTACTGTAGGAACAAGCTCAAGGCTGCTTTGGGGCCTGTTCCCTAACTGAGGATGTTTTTGAAATCTCCCAAATTGCAGTTCACCAACTTTGTACAACTAAGCTCTCTGTCCTCCCCTCAGGCTAAAGATTCAAGTGAGTCGTCACTGCCTCCAGTTAATGGAGTAGTTAATGTAATTTAAAACACTATTTCTGAAGAACTAGAAACCACAGAGATTTTCAAATATCACTCAATGTTCAGAAGCTGAACTTTGCTGAAACATTAACAAGTGGTTCTTGAAAGTTCAAGGGTAAGCATCCTCCTGAAAGTACTACTGGCAGATAAGAAAAAAGTCTCCTTATGACAGTGCCTCTTAATCAGAGTCTGGAGAATTTAAATGAGATATGGCAAGCAGAAGTAAGTATAAAGGCATCAAAGTTTCCTTCTGAAGGAAGCAAAGTGTCATATGGAGATTCAAACTGGGTCACACACAGAGCATAGTATAAGTATTCTAAACCTAGCTGAGATCCATTTGTTGTATGCTACATTCATAGAATGTGCATGATGGCTCTGCTTTGGGATCTAGAAACTGACTTGAGCCAAGAGCATCTGAAAAACCATGAAGGATTACTGGCATTTCTTGAACACTACCTAGAAAGTTGCTTCTTATGTTAGGATAGGACTCGCAGGATCTTTTAGCACATGATCATCACTTTATGGTGGGTCTGAGATCTCTTTCCAGCTCAAGGACTTTATTTCAAAGCTTTTTCATGTGGGTTATGAGTAAGAGAACCATGCAAAGATATTTCTTCACCTGAGGGAGGCGGAATCTTTGTAGTCACATAGCGACTGACATCTTGAAAAGGGATAGAAGTGTCCAGGTCCGTGGTCCCATGTAACCCCACCTCAGGACCAAAACAGATGGGCTGGCACAGCAGTAACTTCTTCAATTTTATATAAACAGACAGTAGAGTCTCTTCATCTGGCTACAATGCTTATCCCAATCACCATTTAGTCAATGAATGCTTATTGAGCCCCTCCTGTGTGCCAGGCTCTGAGATGGACACAGTGGGCAATGCAGATGTGATGCTGTCCTCATGGAGCTCATTCTAATGGATCCGTAGTCTACTCTCTGTAGGAGATCAGGTAAGAAGTAAAGGACAGGAGGGTTTAAGTTGAAGGAGGCCGAGAAAAGTATCAGCTAGAGTAAAATGCAGTGTGCATAAGAGTCACCTGAAGACGTTCTTAAAATACAGATACCTGGGCTCCACACTCAGATTCAGACTGCATAGCAGTTCTACTCTGTCCTATAGGGTCACTATGAGTCAGAATCAATTCAACAGCAATGTTATTTTTCTTTTGAGGTGGAGCCCAAGAATCTACATTTCTAACAAACTCCTAGGTGATGCTAATGATCTACAGACCACCCAGTGAGAAGCACTGAGTTGGAGCAGCCAAGAAGTACAAGCAGACTTCCCTACTCAAACCTATCTTCCCAGACATTCCACCAGCGCAAAGAGATTCATTCCTAACACTTGATATTCACTTTATCAGCCACCAGAATGATATCTGAAGCCTCCAAGGAAAGGATTTCAATGAAGGAGGGGGAACTCTAGACTGAGGAGAGTCTAGGTAGCTGGGGGTCCAGTGCTCTCCCCGCCTCCCACCATACATCTTGAAAGCAAGAAAGGGAGGGCAAAGCCAAACAGCCTTCCTTGCGGTTACGCTTTAAATCCTGATATCAGCTAAGCAGAGGAGCCCTGGTGGCGCAGTGGTTAAGCACTTGGCTGCTAACCAAAAGGTCAGCTGATCGAACCCACCAGCAGCTCCATGGGAGAAAGATGTGAGTCTGCTTCTGTAAAGATTTACGGCCTTGGAAACCCTATCGTGCAGTTCTACCCTGTCCTGTAGGGTCGCTATGAATCAGAATCGACTTGATGGCAATGGGTTTGGTTTTTTTTTTGTTTGTTTGTTTTACCAGCTATACTAGACCATCAAAACCAGTTTGTAGGGCTGCACATCTAAGCTTTCCCCAATTTGGTCAGCTCTGACTTCTCCACTTTAGCGTAACTTTCTTCCACCCAACTCCCACTGGGGAGAAAACAGAAAAAAGAAATGTGCAAAAAGAGACCCAACCAATGCACTGCCATCAAGTTGATTCTGACTCATAGTGACCCTATAAGACAGAGCAGAACTGCCTAGAGGGTTTCAAAGGCTGTAAATCTTTATGGAAGCAGACTGCTGCATTTTTCTCCCAGGGAGCGGCTGGTGGGTTCCAACCACCGACCTTTAGGTTAGCAGTCAATTGCTTAACCACTCAGGGTCCTCGGGAAAAGAGAAGAGACATAAAATGGAGCTATCAATCAAAAGTTAGAGGTGCCAAAATAAGTGTCCTTAGCAGAGGCTATAATAAAATGGCATCCAAGTTTTTCATCAAACTCTGCAAAAGTCTGAGCAGTATTAATTTCAGTTACATTTCCTCTGACTAATTTTCCATTTACTAACCACTGCTTTAGTTTCACAAAAGGGATCTTTCTTCCAGGAGGTGGAACTACCTATCCCAGGAAGTTGAGAATCAACAGAGAATCTACAGTCAATAGAAAGGCCCCACCTAATAACAATGCTTTGTGTAAACAAACACCTCATAATGAGTCCACCCACAGATGCCTCGGAAGAAAAGACCTGGCGATCCGCTTCTGAAAAGCCAGTCATTGAAAACCCTATGGAGCATAGTTCTACTCTGATACAAACGGGGGAAAAAAATTGAGAGGCTGGATCCTTTCTCACTCTTCTTAGGTTTAAAAACAGTCTTTGAAAATGTGACTTTGTAGTGACTTCAAAACTAGATCTGATATTTGGGGAGATTTCCAAGGTAAGTATCAATCTAGTTTGAGAATGGGAGATAGAAAAATATTTCCCCCCATGTATTGACAACCAGAACTTTGTGGTATTAAGATATTACTAATTCCATTATTCTACTTGTAAAAAGAGAGAGCTTTTATAACTGTTGTTGAATGTGTCAGTAAGGCACAGAGCTAGGAAACTATAAAGTCTAAAGTCAAAAAAGCCTAAGCCAAGACTCCCAAGCTCCAAGGTCTAGATGTAAATCAAGTCTTTTTCCAAACTGCTGTGGTGCTTAGTGCTTCTATCACACTATTTAATCCTTAACTGCCTTGACTGTTCCCTTAAGATCTAGTTACTGCTCTCTAATTATCTCTAGAATGCTAAGTGTCTCTCCAATTAGAGACTTCAAGTTCTCTGAGTGAACGCCCCGTCTGACTCCTCTAGGATTTCTCCCAAAGCATCAGGGCATAGCACTGAGCACAGAATAAATACACACTGGGTCTTTTTCTCTTAAATTAAAATCCAACTGTTTTGCTGCTTTCTGAGTATCAAGGACTAAATTTTCTCTCTGAAATTTGCCCACCAAAGGGCAAACTGGGAAGAAATGATCTTTTAAAAAAACAACTTCTGAGTAGACTCAAATATCATGTTTTGTCCCTTTGATGTCCCTTGGAGCAGAGGCCCATTTTCTGGTTTGCAATCCGTACACTCGTTAATTAAGATGGTCACCATTTCTTTCAGAAGGAGCTGCTCTCACCAGTCACTAAAGTACACTAAGATGTAAGATACAAACTGTGGCTTTGGAGAGGTGTCTCCAACTGGCCCAATGTTTTAGTGATCATCTTATAACATTGTTCTGCTGTGTTCCTTTTTTGTTTCTTTCTTCTAAAAATAAACGGAGCCTTATTTACAGCACTTTGGCAGAGCCTTTCAAACAGAAGCCTTTCCGAATTTAAGCAGTGTAGCTCACTTTTAGCTGTTCTGAATATCTTCTTTGCTCCAAAGTATATCAGGTGGGGGAAATTCATCAGATCTGGGGAGTCTTCGTAATCATGTATGACATTACAGCATCTGAGAATTACTCCTTAATCGCGTACTTATTCACATTTATCAAATGGGTCCATGAAGAAGAGGGATTATTTGACTGATAACTGCATATTCCCACATTATCCTCTCAGAAGCTAGTCAATGTTGTTCAAAATATTACCTGAAACCTTTCAGAAGGCTTCAGAAAAGTTTAACAGAAAAATAGATTATCTTAGCCAAACTGAATTTAAAAGCTGTCTTCTTCTGTCCCGCTTCCACATTTTTATCATTCAAATGACTAAAAAAGGTGCTGGTAGAAATATTCAACAGATAGAACACCAACAATTTAAAAAATAAAAAAAAAGTCCAATGATAATGACTAAGATTTCCTCCATTGTTGTACCCACTCTAGGAAAAAAAGGATCTTACTGTAAAACAAGGGAGTCAAATAAGCAAAACAGTAGACTGTCAGTATCTTTAAATTCCAAGCAAAGCAGCCCTCCTCCCTTACTTGACATGGAACTACCTCTGCCTGAGAACACCTTCTCTGCAAACCTCGAAGCCAACCCAGACACCTAGCTGTTTGCTGCAACTGCCTCCAACAACTCTCCAAGTTAAGACTGGTCCTCACCAAGGTTTCCGGAGACTGGCCTCCAACAAGCTCGCCTTGGCTGCAGATACCACAAACCTGGTCACCTGCTAACTTCTACCAAGAAAATAACTGGTGCTTGACATTTCACTCCCTACTACTCTACTCCATCACCCTCATAAACCTACCAGTGACAATTTAGATAGATCTGGATACTCCGTATTGTTTCTTTATACCAGTATTCTAAATGCCGGACCAGGGTTTCTCTGTTTCTACCTATGACCTGGAGCAACGGTGCCTCTTCCCCGGCTCCAGAAACCAGTATTTCCCACTCATTTCTTCTTAGACACAGCAATCAATGCATTGAAAGAACTGGGCATTAGAAAAAAGGACTGAATTCTGACTTACCTGCATAAATATCTATTCTGGTGGCATCAGCATCTCTGCAAAAATTTCAAAAAAAAATCAAGATGCAAATGAGAATGAATATGAAATACCATCAAAATGGGTAGTACTTACTCTGTTTTCAGGAAGCCACATGGAAATTCTATGTACACCTAACAACACAACTTTCCTCACGTATCTGTGAAACACTTCTGGAGCTTCAAATTATTTAAGATAATCATATAACACATAGGACCTGGATATGTATATATTTTTTAATGCTGATCTCATGGTGAAGATATTTGGAGAATGAGTAAGAACATTTTCCTTTACACACTGTTATGGACTTAATTGTGTCCCCCCAAAATACGTTATCAACTTGGTGAGACCAAGATTCCCAGTACTGGGTGACTGTCCACCACTTTGTCGTCTAATGTGATTTTCCTATGTGTTGTAAATCCTATCTCTACGATATTAATGAGGCAGGATTAGAGGCAGTTATGTTAATGAGGCAGGACTCAATCTACAAGTTTACACTGCATCTTGAGTCAATCTCTTTTGCGATACAAAAGAAAGAAGCGAGCAGAAAGACAGGGGGACCTCATACCACCAAGAAAGTAGCACCAAGAGCAGAGCGCATCCTTTGGACCCGGGGTCTCTGCGCAGAGAAGCTCCTAGACCAAAGAAAGATTGATGACAAGGACCTTCCCCCAGAGCCAATAGAGAAAGCCTGCCTCTGGGGCTGGCACCCTGAATTTGGACTTTTAGCTTACTAGACT
Source organism: Trichechus manatus latirostris (assembly GCF_000243295.1). NCBI lineage: Eukaryota > Metazoa > Chordata > Mammalia > Sirenia > Trichechidae > Trichechus > Trichechus manatus. Next base: position 1,670,260 of record NW_004443997.1, read on the forward strand.
GTGACAGAATAAACGTGTTTGTTAAAGTCATCCACTTGTATTTCTGTTATAGCAGAAGTAGATAACTAAGACACATACTAAGAAATTACTCAAATATGTGTTTCTCTCACTTAATTTCCATCATAAAATGATGTTACAATAACTTGTCCACTTTTCTTTCTCACCAAGATATTACGAACAACAAAAAAGAATACTCTGCCACAAAGCTTGTGAGAAAAGCTGTCTCGTGGTATACACACTGTGTCAGCAGACTGATCCATGAACCCATAATCTTATCCCCCCCAACCTTGAAAGAAAGTCAGGGCACCTCATTTGGACTCCAGTTATCAGCTGAAATCACACAAGTTGTCATCAATGAAGTCATCCATAAAGGCCTGGAAGTAATCTAGTTCAACTGTGCCAATTGCAGGCAAGAAAAATGAGGCACAAGTGCATTTTCATTGGTTTTAAATGCAAAAAGTCCACTCTAAATCCATACAGCTCTACATGTACCTATTCCCAAGATATAAAAACATTTTCAGATATGAGAGATTGCCATCTGTGACTAAGAAACGGATAGCTTGGCAAAAAGTGTGGGTGAGAGTCCCAGGAATCTTCCAGTTCACCATGATACACAAAAAACCAGCCTACCACAGCACATCACAGTCTTGCTAAGCTGACAAGTGGCAAATTCTAACGTTTTTCCATTAAGCTACAACATTTTTTAATTAAATGTAAAAGTATCAGTCAACCAGGATTGAAACAAAATAAGAGTTTTCTGGTTAAACACCTTGTTAACCGACACACTTCCATGAAAAGTCCACTTAACAATAACAATAAAATAGTATAGTCTATACAAACACAGGTGGAGACTGGAAATTATCAGCAAGCTCATTAACTGGGAATCTGTTTAAAAGTACTTCTCCTAACAACTCTTATCCTCTTCTTCCTTTATTAGTCATCAACACCTGGTCAATAAACAATGTGTCTGAATTTTGACTGCATTCAAGAACAAGACTGAGAATAAGGCTGAGACAGTATTTTCATAAAATCAACAGAATCCTGATCTGGACTTTGCTATTTGTCTCTGAACCAACCCAAACTTCTATTCAATCTTGCACAGTAACATTTATATGCTTCTATCACTAAGAACTCAGTATAAGACAGCGCTGAAGAGTGATTCCTTTCAAGTTCAGCTGCTAACAATGAAGATGCTTTGATCAATTAAAGTCATCTGACAATAAAATATACATTTTGGGAGGACACGGAGCTCCAACACAATTTGAAAGACGTTAGATGGTGTACTCTCAAGGTAGCACAAATTACTAAATCAGAGCTTGTCTGTCCCATTAATTTGATTCCTGAGTTTCTATCTTAATTCCCTACATCCCACTACAGTTACCTTGCTCTGATACACAAGGGAAAGTAGCTTTGGAGGTCATAAGTTTACTACTCTCAGGCTAGAACACAAAGAGCAATGAACGAATTTAAGTTAATCAAGTTTCCAAGTGGAAGTATCAACTAATGGGCTATTAAAAATGCTTTTTGGTTAAGAGGTTAAACTTTCAGGAGTTGTAGCTGCTACAGAAATGCCTTCCTCTCAAGTCTTCAGAGAGCAAAGGTCACAACAACCCAAAAAGTTTGCATTACAAGCACACACTATATTATATCTAAGGAATACATACCTTGCATTATCAACCAGTTCAGCAAGAGCACCAAACAAGAATTCATGAGTAGTTCTGAAATGATAAACACTGAGTCACCCAAAGAATTATCAAATCATGACTTCTAATAAAAAGTCAAGATTATAAAAGTAGAAAAAAATCCAAAATCACCATCTGCATTACTGATTTATACTACTACAATTTAAATGTCTTCACAATTCAAGCCTTTCCAGAACTCACTAACCCCCCTCAAGTGTTAATCTTATCAAGTCCTGCTATCTACTCAGAAATGTTGATTCTTCCTATTTTGGGTTGAGAAACCCACCGTAAAACATTAAAATATTCCTGTGTACCAACTGCTAAAAGCAGTGTTTTTCACTGTAGTTCATGTTCTGCCTAAAAAATGCATTTTATTTTTCTTTGCCTTAACCAGCCAGGTTTGTCAGTTTCTGCATATCTCTGCACACACTCAATGTACAATTTATCATTTTGCTTTACCAATCTCCATGTGTGATCTACTGGTGAAATACACTTCTGTGCAATTTATAAACAAAAAATATATATTTCTGTATTAGCTCAAGAGACAGAAAGGGCTACATAAACCAGAGACTCCATCATTCTGAGCCCAGAAGAACTAGATGATGCCCAGCTACCATCAATGACTGCCCTGACAGGGAGCACAACAGAGTCCCTGACAGGGCAGGAGAAAAGTGGGGTACAGAACTCAAATTCTAGTAAAAAGGCCAGGCTTAATGGTCGGACTGAGACTGGAAGGACCCCAAAAGACATGGCCCCCAGACTCTCTGTTGGCCCAAAACTAAAACCATTCCCAGGGCCAACTCTACAAAGATCAGACTGGACTATAAGACACAAAATGATACTTGTGAAGTATGTGCTAAAGTAGATACATGAGACTAAACGTGCAGCTCCTGTCTGGAGGTGAGATGAGACGGCAAAAAGGGACAGGAGCTGGATGAAAGGACATGAGAAACCCAGGGTGGAAAGGAGGAATGTCCTGTCACATTATAGGGAGAGCAGTTAGGGTCACACAGCAATGTGTGTATACATTTTTGTATGAGAAACTGACTTGAACTGTACACTTTCACTTAAAACACAATAAAATACATATATATGTATATATGTATTTCTCATTTTAAATAAGAGAGGGAAGGAAAGAATAACCTATTTCTTGATTTCTCCTTGCCAGTAGTTTGTATAAATAGATTACGTCTAAAAAGGTAACTTTCTCCACATTAAAGAAAGGAATCCCAGCCCCTCTTGAGCAATTCCTCATAGAAGGACAAGAGCTTGGTATGGTCTTCCAGGGTCACTATTAAAGCTAACCCCTTTGAGCAGGGCAATTGGTAGTCATCTCCTCCTCTGGGAGGCTGCTCAAAGTCTGAGTTGGGTAAATATACAATTACCATGTTACTCAGGACTCAACAAAGGTATTTAACGTGTAAGATGTGTCCTTACAATTCTTCCTCCGTCTACACTCTCTTTATGTTATTTCCCATACTAACCCTCATCAGATATAAAAGTAGGATGTGTCCTCATAGAACCACCAAGAAAACCAGCTTGACTTTTGGTGAGCAAAAGCATAAAATCATTAACCCACATGTTAGTCATCAATTTTTCAAAAAATACTCATGATTTTCTGCATACTAAGCTTCAGCCAATGGATAAAGTAACAACTTCAAAAAGTTAGAATGAAAACATAGCAATATTAAATAAGCAGTAGCCTTATTAGGGTCTATGATCACTTACCATATTGTTAAAAACAAACTGTGAAACATTTGTTTATAAAATAAATACCCAAAACTGAAGTGTCCAAGAACACTGGCTTTTCCTCAAGTAACTCTTCAAATTCTTACAAATGCAAATTTTGTATTAAACAAAACTACTGGTTCTTGAAATTTTAGGAAGAACTTTTCCCCTTGAGATCAGTGATTGCATCTGTTGCTAATCCAAAGAAGGCCCTAAGACGTACATAACAAAAAGTAGAAATTATATCTCCAATTCAACTAGAAAATAGAGTTCAAATTCTTCTGGCTAAAATCTAATTCTTATTGTACATGGAAGAATCCAATTTCCAAAACAAAATCTGCATAAAAAAAGAATCCTGTTAAAAATATTTAAGTTTCTAGAATCATCACCTTAAATTGTTCAATTACCAATTAAAGAAATAAAAAAGTATTCTGTAGATTACTGCACTACAGAGACAGGAGGAAATAAACTGAAAATTAAGGTGACTTGCCAAAGGTAATATTAGATAAAAGTAAATCTAACCCTTGCTCTCAAGTTCTCAACCAGTCGTCTTCCTGTCTGACTTACCAGTGACTTAGAAACTTACAAAGTGAATCAGTCTTCTAATTTTTTTTAACTTTAGAGGATTGTTATATAAAAGTATAAAACAACCATTTCTATTGCAATACTTTTAACTTAAATATGAATCTATACTTTAACTTAAGCCAAGCAATCTCAGAACTATAACTCCTGGAAAAAACAAGAGCATAACCATACTAAAACAGAGACTACAACTTACGTGCAGAATGTAATAACTTTGGCATAAATAAGTCAAAGAACAAAATTTCTAGTCTTTGGTAGTGAGAACAGTCAATATGAATAATCTGGGAACCTAATTCTGACACTCTTTGCTATCAGGACAAGGAAACCAAAAATAGAAATAAAAACTGCTTCTCAGCAATACATATTTCTAATTGCTTCACATGAAAATGAGACATTTAGAATTCAATAAGCAGATCTCAAAAAGGCAAGCACAAAGGAACTCTGGCTCTCTGCAAGTTTCCACTGCTTTCTGTACGTTTGAAAATGTGTCCTTATACATTTAGAATATAAAAAGAACATTCCAAATGGTCTTTGTTGTTCCACATAGTATCAATGCTATTCCATACAAACAGATTTCAGATAAGCTAAAAGATATGTTTAAAACATAGTTAACAGGTAGTACCTTTGTGATGGTAGTACACATCATAAAAGGGACTTTTGTGACAACTGTTGGTAAGGTACAGGAGCCCTGGTGGTGCAGTGGTTAAAGTGCTCAGCTGCTAACTGAATCAGCAGTTTGAACCCATCAGCCACTTCGCTGGGGAGAAAAATGCTGCAGTCTGCTTCTGGAAAGATTTACAGCCTTGGAAACCCTATGGGGCAATTCTCTGTCCTACAGGGTCGCTATAAGTCAAAATCGACTCGACAAAAATGGGTTTTGTGTTGGTAAGGTCAGAGACAATACTCAGAACCTTCCTCAGACCTCCAATTCATTCATGATGGATCCTACCAACAGACGCTAAAGCCGGTTCTAAATATCTCTTAAAATGATAAGAATCAAAAACATATCACTGCATAAGATATTCTCTGCTTTTTTCAAATAATATTCCAAGAGGGGGACTCACTGCGAGCTAGCACTTGAGATAGAACAAATAGTTATCAAAAATTCTTTTCTTCACAGACCAAAAGATCCCTTGCGTGTGCTCCAAGAGAGATCAACCATCTGGAAAAAGACAAAATATTTTTAACAAGCTTTTTCCACTTTCAGCTGATGATGGCTTTTATATCATTTGTTCTATGTTGGAAACAGTTTTGCAACTCAGCATTTCCAGTGACAAGTTCATGTGTAAATCAATTAGTTATGAAAGAAAATGGTCTCCTTATTTAAGCTCCACTTGAATTTAAAACCAAAAAAACCAAACCTGTTGCCATCGAGTAGATTCCAACTCATAGCGACCTTGAATTTAAACCAACAGATTATCCACAAACTGACAGCTTCTGCTGAGTTCTTGGATATGCTGACAATAGTTAATCTGCCTTAACTGCTAGAAAAAAGCTAAGAAATTCTGCAGCAATCACTTTACATTCAAATGGCTTTAATGTATTTAGAGTATGGATCCGTGTTTCAACAGGCTTATAAATCATAAGAAATATTCTAGAGTTGATAGGTTCCTCTAAGTCCACTTCACATATGGGTAAAGCAAGCCAAAAAAATACGGCCAAGATAAGAAATTATATGTGCCAACAGGAATAGGAATAAAAGTCAGGCACCTTACACTTAAGCATCCTGCTCTACCAGACCACTTAGCACTAAAGCAAACAAAATCAAAAACCAAAGCAAACCCGTTACAATCGAGTTGATTCTGACTCAGAGCGACCCTACAGGACAGAGTAGAACTGCCCCCACAGGGTTTCCAAGGAGCCTCTGGTGGATTTGAACCGCCAGCCTTTTGGTGAGCAGCCAAGCTCTTAACCACTGCACCACCAGGGCTCCAACACCGGCAGTGACTTGCAATAAGCATCTTATGTCAAAGGAACATCACAACCCCCACTACACTGGGAATCTAGGACCAAGGCTGTTGATGAACTTTTCACTAGCAGTCACAAATCCCACCACCAAAAACTAATAAAAGCATAAAATTCCTCTTATTTAAAAGCTCTAATTTTTATCAACTCGTACTAGCAACATCCAGTATTAAAAGAAATTACCCTAAGACTTTCAGGCTATCATGAGAATTTCCCAGGCCTGCTTTAAGCCTTAAAGCTGATGTAACCAAGAGCATAACCATCAAGCTACCACAGACGTGACGCAGAAAAAAGTTCTAGACTGCTGCTCCACAATTCACTGAGAATTCATCTGTATAAGCAGGACCAAACACGTTACTACCACACTGACCAACTCTTGGCTTAAATAAACTTAATACTATTAAAAATAATAATCACCATCCACTCATTGCTTATCGTATGTCACGTATGAGCTAAGGACTTTAATTATTTCATGTAATCCGCACACTACCATCAGATTAGACCCATTTTATAGATGATAAAACTGAGGCTCAGAGAAGTTGACTTCCCCAAGGACACGGCCAGGAAGTACTCTAGCCCAGGTTTCAACTGCTTCCACTTTCCACTGCACCAGACTGATCTCACCCTTTTAGCCTGGGCTCTGCTTGCAAGTCCACATTAAATGGGAGGCGAGGAAAGGCCATTCCTTTCATAATTCACAGTTAAGACAATATTGTAGATGTCAGATGCCCTAAAACAGACTTTTTTTTTTTTTTTTAAGTAGAACAACAGAGAAGTTATTGTAAGGCAAATCTTCCTACACAGAAGGTGACTAATTGAACTACTTCACACAGAGGCAGCACACTTTCCATCATTACGAGTGAGAAGTCACGTTAGTTGAGAATTTAAAATTTTCAGTTTCCTCTTTAGGATAAAAATGAACTTCTAATCAGGTCACCACAGTAAAGAAATCTCTTCAAACCTTGGGGTTCTAGGGTTCATACATTCTTTTGGTAGGACTGGACACATTCAAAAGTAGAACTTCAATGGTCAAAACTGCAATTCTGGTAAGAAATTTCAGAGTTTCCAAAATATTCCAACTCTCAAACGTTCACACAAGCAGGTGGTTCCAGTACAACATGGGTAAGTCAAATTCACAGAAAATTACCAACTTCACCTTAAATAAGGGACTTAAATGAGGTTAACCTCTTTGCCTTCACTGTCCACGTATTGTTAATAGCTATAAAACAAAAAAAGGAAAAAAGCAGGGAGAAATACCCCAGAATCCTCAAATTACTGTGACTCTAGATAAACTAAAATTGAAGACTTTAAAAGTGCAAAGGAAACCCTTTGTTTTATGAACAAGGAAGGGCCCTTAAAGGTGAAACTGACTAGGTCGGTCCTGCAAAATGATTAAAAAGCACTAATCTTTGTGGCCAAATAAATCTTATTGCCTTAAATCGTGGTGCTTTAAATCTGCCACTCAGCAGCTGTGTAACCTTTGGCATGTAACTTAACTTCTCTGAGCCTCAGCTTCCTCATCTGCAAAATGGGAATAATCTTTATCTCACCAGGTTGCTGTAAAAATTATTTTAGACAATATTTAAAAGTGCTTGGCATGAAGCAATTACAGTTGTTACTATTTATTATCACATAAAGTCTTTGGAGAAGCTCTAACAAAAACTCAGATTCTGAAATCCAGTTCATGGTCTTCCAAAATTATCATATATTCTTAACAGTATCTGAAGGAGCCCTCGTGGCCCAGTGGTTAAAGCACTTGGCTGCTAACAGAAAATCGGCTTGAATCCACCAGCTGCTTCACAGGAGAAAGATGTGGCAGTCTGCTTCCGTAAAAGATTTACAGCCTTGGAAACCCTATGGAGTAGTTCGACTCTGTCCTACTAGGTAGCTATGGGTCGGAATCGACTCAATGGCAGTGGGTTTAGCCCTTTTTGCCTGTTTGAGCTATGGCCAGTCATTCGAAAACTTAGAACTGAGATAACTATATATATCAAACACAATCATCTATGAACAACCTAAGCGGTCTTCAACTGCCTGCTCTTAACAAGGCAGTTTGAATTGAAAAAAAGGACACTGAAGGTTTTGCCCAAGGCTGTGCTATCAAATAGGTGAATAACCTTTCATCAGCCATTTTATCTAACTGGGCTTTCAGGTTCATCATCCATAAGTATGAGAATTTTCTCTAAAACATTCAATAAAATGTTCAACAATAAGCTTCCTAAATAAAACAACACAAAACCAGACTCTCACCTTTGGCAAGTCACTTAACTACTCAAAAAAATTTTATTTCTTTGAGAAAAATGACAAACAAAAAAATAGACAACATTAAGGAATCACATATAACATGCTGTCTTTTCCATAAAAGGCTAAAATCATTGTACTATTATTGGAAGATTGAAATCTACACTCTCAATCCTGAAAATGGTTCTTCAGGTAACTCTGGGTCATATACTTAGCTGCTCATCACCTCTTCAGATACTAAATTGGTAGCTTACCTTGACCTCAAAAGTAACAGGTAAATGTACTAAAACACTTTAGTTTTAAACCCACTGGCTCACTTTCAAGGGAATGGTCATTAAGGATTCCCTGAAACATTCCAAGACCAAACTGGAGTGATGGTGATTTCTTCATGAACTCAAGAACCATGAACATAGTATGTGTCCTAGCTCTGTGATCTCTTCTGGCAAATTGTAGCTATATGTCTTCAATCTCTTTTTCCCTCTCTTTACAAGAGTTGTTATAACCCAACTGTTTGGGCTGCTGTCACTAAAGAGCAGAAAATGTTGATGCTGGAATAGTCCAATTTTTGGTGATCCAAAGAGCAGTACTTGCTGGATTCCTACCAAACACTCAAACAAAAAACTCAATATATTGACTTGAAATAACTGAAGTTTGCATTTAGAAAGCTTTGAGCCAATAAATGAAGATGAGATTCTTCTGGATTAGCAACAAATATTTCACTAATCTCAGTGCTTCAATACAAAGTTCAAGACTCATGCTGTGATACATCTCACTTCAGTGATACATCCCAAAAAGTAAAAAAAATTTATGGGGAAAGGATTTCCATACGAGTATCAAGTAATTCGTCATTGGTTACCTCTGTGGCACCTAAATACTTACGAATTTGTGTGCAGATATTCAAAAGTTAGCTGAGCTCGATTCAGACTGCTATAATTTGTGAAAGCCATGACTGCAGTGAGGTCTCCAGTCCTTTACCCACTGACTGTAAAGTCAAACCTTACAATGAAATAGATTTTCCAGGATTCCTTCCAGTAAAGGTTTGGTAAGTCTGTCCTCCTTAAAGACAGTTAAATGAAATTATCTAGTAGCTATCCAAAATATACTTAAAGAGATGTCTAAACCTACAATGATCTCTTCTTTAAAATTTTTTTTTAATCTTCTCAACGACTATGATGTAATATTTTGGAAAGAACTACGTCATAAATCTGTAGTCCTAAGGAGTTTTTAGCGTTAAATAGCGGTACTTCAGTTCCGATGAATGTAGGTGGTCCTGAAGTAGACAGATGGTCTTGGGGTTGGCGGTTTATTACTTCATCTTCATGTTGAGCCTTTTTGTTGCCGGTGTTGTTCCCCTAAATTTCCTAGAATCAGGCAACTGACAATCTAGAAATTCACTAATCCGGAAATTTACCAACTTCTGTCATAAAATCTGACAATCACCCATCTCTTCACCACCAGTGATCTCAGGATCCTCAAAAGGGCCCTAGAACGGCAAACACGACGTCGACGGAGTGCTTCACCACCTCCCAACTGAAAGGCCTCTTAAGCGCTGACAGACTTTTTTTCAAAGCCCGGACCAAACCCACTTTGTAATCTCGCCCCAGTTTTTTCAGGGTCCTGGGCAAAATTACCTCACACTAGCCCACTAAATCGCCTCAGAGTCGACCCGCCCAAATCACCACAGGCGGACCGCGCCCCTCCCCCACTTCCTTCAGAAGGCGGCCTCAGCCTCTCAGGACCTTCCCGGGCCTTGGTCCCGTGGCCTCCTCCTCACGAAGAGGAATCAGTTCAGACTTAAAGCCGAGATAGAGGGCAGTGGCGAGCGAAAAATCCGACCGGGCGTTGCCGGGCGCTCGCAGCTGCCTTTGTCCCTCCCCACGGAATTGGAACCCAACAACCGCAGCGCGCGCTTGGAACCATGTGCTGCTGCTGCCGCTGCCACCGCCGCCGCCGCCACCAGCCCGGCCGCCCGCGCGCCGCGCTGTATAAGAAGATGATGACAGGACACAGCGTCGCGAGTTCTGAGCTTAGGACTGCTCCGCCGCTGTCGCCGCCACCGCCACGGCCACCGCTTTGTCTCCGCCAGTGCACAGCTCCAGCCGCCTCGCGCACTCCGGGACGCCCAAAGCCCCCGAGGCCTCCGCGGCTCATTCGACCAATCAGAGAGCCGCAGCTCCTCCCGCCCCCGCCTTGATGCGCTGCTTCCTGATTGGCGGGCAACTCGCCCCCCATGTGACCGGATCTTGATGGCCAGGCCCGCCCCTATCACGTGAGTGCTCGCGCCTCTCTTCCTGCTTTTCTGACCCTCTCCGCCATTTAAAGAAACAGTACCGGGGGCGGGCCAAGCGACGCAGCCGGGACGGTAGCTGCGGCGCGGACCGGAGGAGCCATCTTGTCTCGTCGCCGGGGAGTCAGGCCCCTAACTCGAAGAAGCCCTGGCGCGCCCTCCCCCCCTCCCCGGTCTGGTAGGGCGAAGGAGCGGACGCGCGGTCGATCGAGCGATCGGTTGGCGGCTCTTCCTCCTGCTCTGGCATCCAGCTCTTGGGGCGCAGGCCCGGCCGCCGCGGCGCGCGCCCGGTGGCCGTTGGCGCTCGCGCCGCGTCTTTCTTCTTGTACGCAGAACTCGGGCGGCGGCCTATGCGTTTGCGATTCGACGAGGAGTCGTCCGGGTGGTCGGCGGCGGCGGGCAACTGCTCCGCCCTGCTCCCGGGGAGGCGGCGGCGGGATTTGGCGCGGCCGGGGAGGCGGGGGCGTCCGCAGCTGGCCTGGAGGCCTGGCGCCACACGTCGGGGTCTGCAGGGACCCAGTTGGGGGGGCAAGAGGAAGCTGGGGGATGGTTGGTGGTGGGCTTTCTGCTTTGCCTTTTTCTCCTTATGCCGCCTTAGTGAGGTGCCGGAGCTCTGGCGGCAGCTCCGGGGTGGGGAGACGAGCCCCGGAGTCGGAAGAGCTGGGTTTGCTTCCGGGCCTAGCCACTCGCTGGCCGAGTGACCTTAGGCAAGTCACTCTGTAATTTGCGCCTCAGTTTCCTCCTCTGCCTGTCAATGTTTGTGGGATTAAGAGCGTTGTTATACGTGAAAAATGATTATTTGTTTGTAAGGTTTTTTGAGTTGTAAGAAAACTTAGCAATTGCCCAGTCCTTGGATTCTTAACCTGGGAACCTTGGATTGGTGTTGGAGATCTCTAGACTCCCTGAAATTGTATGCAGAAATGTGTGGCAATGAGCATTTTTGGGGAGTGAGAATCCATGTCTGTCAAGGTTTCATTGGGGGCTGTGAGCCAATAAGAGTTAGGAACTACAATTCCTTTTTGCCACAGGGAGGAAACTGAGGCCTAGATGTCATTTGGGACACTTCACAACCAGTTTGAAGCCCGTTAGTCCCTGGGATATGTGAGCTGTTGCTATGCATAACGGATATTCGGGGTAACAGCACTTCCCAGCTTGGCTTTTGTTGAGTCTTTTTCTTTTACCGTGGGGTGCCTGTAGGGTGACTGATGTATAATGGTACAATGGCACCTAATACAAAGCAGCTCAGACTAGGAGTGGGTGTTTTCCCTACTATCAACAAATCTGTTTAATTGTTGGCCCAGCAGTTTTGTTTTCTGCTGCTTATACTGGTGCCTGACTACCTTTCTGAATCTTCCATTGACCACTTTCCACATCCGTGGTCGCCATCCGTGTACTTGCTCCCTATCCCTAGTCTGTGTGGTTGGTAGTGAGCAGGCTTATTTTTAAATGGGGCTGCTAAATCCAGCTAAGTAGTGGTGCACGTGGATTTTTAACAAGCAGCTCACTGGAGCAGGCAACTTGGCATGAGTGTGTTTGGGTTTTATTTTTTCCGTTGTATTGAAGGTTAACATTCTCTGAAACATTTTGTTCCTAGAACTCCTCCTGCTGAACCTCAGAATCAGTAGATTTGGAAGTGGTTCACAGCTTAACTTTTTCATGGCCTGCTTTGTATTTAATTGCTTGAAAGTGATACTAGGACGGCCAAAATGCCAGTTTTTGCTTTGTTAATTGTTAGCTGCTTTTATCAAATTCCAGACCATTATCAAACACTATAAAAATGTTCGATCAGTTGGATTTCAAACATTTTCTTATTGTGAAGTGGTGCTTACCAGTGGTACAGTTCTAAGTAAATGAGCAGAAATAAACAAGTTTAAATGTATTATGTCTGGTTAGGTGTTAGCCAGTCCTGGTAAAATTTCATACAAATGTTTGAAAAAATCTGTTGACTAGACCCTTTACCTAAAGGGCAAGACAAAATGTTCTACCTTCCAGAGAAATGACTGTTTTGGAGAAAAATGTACTGGTCTTTTAATTCTTTCGTAATTGAATCTGGATGTACCTCAAAAGAATCTTAAGACTGTGGTGACAAGATGGTTTCTTCAGGAGAAGGGAGTGAAAAAACAGCCAGAACTCGGTGCTTGAAATTCTGTGACAAAACATGAGATATCCAGGATTGAAGGTTGAAAGGGTTTCACTACATTATTCTTCACTAGCTAGAGCAAACTTCTTTCGATGTAGCCACAGATATGAAATCCAGCTTTCCAGATTTCCAAGAACTGGACCTTGGACTCGGGAGAGCTTGTCAGGATGGGGCAGGAACTCTGGAACCAGACGTTTATTTTTGAATTTTGGGACTCTTGACTTTGTTGTGAGAAAAGAGCCAACGATTGAGCAAGCACTGCCATGAACACTGTTACTGGAAACTAGAAGACCTGAGTTTCTATCCAGACCCTCGGTGCATACTCTGACAACACTCCATCCAAAGTGAACTACGGTACTTGCCATTTTCCAAAATGCCTTATTGACCATCTCTCACTTTCGCTTATGCTCTTTCCTCTACCCTGGAATGCCTTCCTCGGTTCTTTACCTGTCAAAACTCTGCCATTTCCTCAATATCCAACTTAGATGCTCTCCTTTTCATGAGTCTCTTAACTTCAGCCAGAAATAATCTTTTAAGTTTTATAACATGTTGTGTGTCTTTTATCTATCTTTGTGTACCATACCGTGTAAAATAGTTATTTGCGTGCATTTGATCTCTTTCCAGATAGCAAACCCCTTGAAAGCAAGGGCCTTGACTGATGCTTCTTTGCCCACACATACCACCACCCATGATGAAGCTTTTATTAAAAAGAAGGAGTTTAGAGAGCAGGCGATCTCAGAATAAGCACTCAGTAAGTGTTTGCTTAATCACTGTGTAATAACTGAAATTACTCTTGATTAGAAGAAAAGTCACTGGATGTGGGCCATGTTTCTTCCTTTATTTCCTATGTTATAATTTTTTCATTCCAAATTTGAAAAAGATCTAGGGAACCCCCAGCCATAAAAAGAAAGTGATGTATTGAATGGTGATCTGAAGAAGGGTGCAAGAACCTGGGCCATCCCTGGGTACCCTGTTCTCCGCCACATCAAGATGAAATCTTGTTAAAATGAAAGTTAAGGGCAGCTTTGAAGAGGACATGGTCACACAACAACTTGAGGAGGGTATTGGAAAAGGAAGAGGAGCAATATTACTTTTTGCTTTGTTGTTAAACTGTAAACTTAAAATGTCAGCTCTTGTGTCATCTATGGAGCCGCTCCCTTCTCCCCCACCAACTACTGCCTAGGGGCCTGAATATAACCAGTTTACCCCCAACCCTGCCCCAAAGTGTGAGGCTGGGGTGGTTACCTGTTTGCTACTTCTCTGAGACAATTTGTTCTCAGGAGGAAACAGTCTTTGCCAGAGGACTCTTTTTCTTCTCATCAGAAATTGTTAACGAGGCTTGCTTTCTTTTTTTTTTTTTCCTTCATTTATGGTTTTTCAGCCTCTAAGCCATGCTTGTTGAGAGTTAGTACTCGTTAGGCAGCTGATGTCCGTGTTTGTAATTCCATGCATTTGTTATCTTACCTGCTTTGTCCCTGCCCTTTCTAGTCCTGTGCCTCCTGACTGCCGTGTTCACCTGGACCTTCTGACCACCTTCCTTGTACTGTTCCATCAGTCTACAGAACTGGTACCTGGATTTTTGCCCATGGTGATTCTCCTACCACCTCACTACTGAAGAAGGCACCATTCCAGTGGACCACTATGACCCAAGAGGCATTCAGCCATCATGATGTGCCCTTTACCTCCACTTCTGTCCTCTCCTACCCAGCCCTTTATAGTGAAGTCAGAGTCCTCAAGCCAAATACACAACAAAGGCTCAGTTTGTTCCATGAGTATACATTTTGTTTCTTCAAAAGTCTTCAGAGACACACAATGGAATTTGGACCAGTTATCACCACTGTCCGAAGAATGGCAACATCTCTCTGAGAACAGTATTGGACCACACCCACACAATCTCAAATGATTGAGGTTCATGAAGTGTCTACCATCCCATCAAGGTCATTGGGGCCTGTTCTTTTTCTACTTCAAATCTGTAGTAGCCTACTGAGTGACAGAGCAGGTATTCTGACCCATTGGGATCCAAACAAAGACACTGAACTTTTCATAGCATTTTCTATGGGATTACTCAGGAACCAGAACTTTTCACACAAACGTAAGAAATTCTACCAAGGAACCCCTTTACGTAGCAGCATCTCACAAAGCTCCAATCAGATCCAGAAAGACCTCTTGATATATCCAGGTAGAACCTATACGGTAATCCCTTATGTTTATATAGCACTTTACAGTTTTAGGGCACTTTTGCATGTATTTGTCTCATTTAAATTATCAAAATAACAATAAGTATTAATCCCTTTTTCCTAATGAGAAAATAGAAATTTAAAAGGTTATGCACCTTATCCAAGGTGATACAACTACAAAATGGTAGAGGCCAGGCCTTCTGACTCCCAGTCCAGTGCTCTCCTTGCAATTATACTTGCCTTTCACTCTACCTTCAGTGTTAAAATGGCTGGAGATTGGGAACCCCAGAAAAGTTTCCAAGTTGTGGAGCTTCCTAATCTGTTGTCCTCGATCAGGCAAGGCATCATAAATGCTATGTAATCTTGCGATGGCTGCATCTAGACGAAAATCCCATGGCAACACCCCTAAGGTTTGGGAGCAGACTGTCTCCATGGTGGTAGATTGTTCAGTCAACAGGGCACATGTTCATATGACAACAAACCAACCCAATCTGAAACAAAAAGCTACTTGTAGATGTTTTGTCCATCTTCATGATCTTTCTAAAGATGGCCTGATTGGGGATTCCTGTTCATATGTGTTCCCCCCCACCCCACCCCAGTCTTATTCCTGAACAACAGATCTTCTCTTATGGTCCTTTATCCTCAAGTTAATATTTAAACAAAGTGAGTCATTCATTTTCTTTAGAGCAGCCATTTTGTGACTGTTCATACATATTTATAGGTATGGAGCTTCTGTACTCTGATAAAGTGGTAAAACACTAAGATAAAAATGCTTCCCGCAATCCGCTATGCAGTGTGGTATATTAAAAGATATCAGAAGGCTTGTTGCAAAAAGCCCTATTCAGCTGTTTAGCCCAATATATTCTGAGTTTAATCAAGCACAGAACACTCTACAGCACTCCTTTCAATAGAATGGGCAAACTGCTTTAAATCGGTATCGCCAGTGCTCCTGATTGCCAACAGATTGCCCTGGAAACCCAGGAATAAGCAGAGTATCTTTGAACCCTGCCTTTCTCTTGCCTTGTCATCAGCTGCTTGAATTAGGATGTCTCCATCATCTGACCATTGACCATTGCCTTTATTTTCTGTCAAGAGAACCTCTAGAGGATTGGTGGGCATACTTGGAAGGGGAATGGGGGGAAGGTCATTCTGCCCCAAAATTGGGTGAGTTCGTGACCTTTAGCAATATACTTCTCTACACCGTAAACTTAGTTCAAGGGCTTTGCATCCCAGGTAGACAAGGAGGTTGGGAAGGGAGGAGGAGGGGTAGGAAGGACATATTTTCTTAGAATTTGAGTTGTGACCCATTGAGATCAGTGCTTGATGAGAGAAGTCATCCAACTGTGGACTTCTCAAAATAATATTTACAAAGAAATGAATGGATTTTGCAGTTGTAGGCTGATTGCAAAAGCTCCAGTGCTTTTGCCACTTACAGCCAATACCCATGCCCTCTGATCCTCACAAACCCAACTCAGACAAATCAGAATTTATGGCAGACTTGAGCTTTAACTGCATTAACCTGTAATGTGTCCACATTAGGGAAAGAATGAATAGGAAAACACCTTTTTGTCTTCGCTCACAGTTTCTGGTTTCTGTGACCTATTTTTTGTATTTCAGCATTTTGTGAACAACTTATTCTTAGATCATGGGTTTTCCAAAGACTTTGTGGCCATGAAGCCCTTTGAATGAAAATTATGCGGAAACCCAAACTAAAAGTGAAGCTGCTCTGGATGAAGCAGGAATGGGGGGTCTGAAACCCACTACAAGCACCTTCCTTACCACCATGGTGACAGCTAAGGGGACTTCCTTTCAACACCCAAAGCTCTTCAGAACACTGTTTGAAAACCACTGCCCTAGACAACAATATGATGTTTGACTTGGTTGGTATTCTGATCTTTTCTTTGACTCCACCCAACACAAGTGTTTTCAGTAAATGCTAAACATTCTTTGGAATACTTAACTGGTGCATAAAAAGAAAAGTACAAGAAGATGGGCATGTCCTTCCCCCCAGAATATCCGTACGCACTGAAGGTGATGTCAGATAAACCTAGATTAACAGCCCTCCACCCCAGATGGACTTCTAGTGATTTCTGGGATAGGACATAGCCAGAGAGTGATTCATACGTACTCTACACTGACAAACTCCCTTAACCAACTTCTGTCACAAATACCAGATGCTCTAGTGGTACTTGAAATACATAACTTTGAAGTCTTAACTCTCCTTGGATACCGGAATCTTCAGCAAGCTGGTATCATTGAACTGATGCTTTATTGGGGCCACATTATATCAACTTGTGCATTTGATCTCTCGTCAGCCATGATACTCCTTCATATGCAAGGGATGACCATTAACTATAAAAGCATCATTCAAGGCTAGCAACAGTACATAAAAGGAGCTCGGTACCTGGTTATCATTTGTCTTATTCTCAAGCTACAGGTTACTTATATGACTCAACTAGGCGCATTTATACTGTCGGTTTTTATTTAGCTTCAGTGCTGTTTCCAGGATAAATAAGCTAAATAACCTTAAAAAAAAAAAAGCCAAAACAGTTTTTCCATGACTGGCATATGTGCGTACTCTGCCCCAAAATTACTATGACTACTGAGCTCTACATGTAACAACTGATCTACAAGAGACAATCTTTGAATGTCCTTCTCATATATGTGATTTTAAATGTGGCTGTTTGGAAAATTTTCTTCTAACCAATGAGAAGTATCCTTTTAAGGATGGCTCTTTTGACATCTGGTACCATCAACTGTAGGTGTTAGGGATATTAAGAAGCAGGTCCTTTGACCATGCTATAGTAGCTTACTTGCTGGGCATTTCAGGTTACACATCATCCACCTTTTTTGTTGGAAGTAGACTGACTTGAAAAAATCTACAAAGACTGTAGCTATGGATTTTATCAGTAGACTCAAGAGCTTCCTGCTGCTGCTTCCAAATGTAAGACCACAGCCCCCTGTCTTTATGGATGTTATAATAGAATTTCATCTGTCTCAATGTTACTCTGACAGACAGCTGATTCAGAGTGACTTATTTCATTCCTTGTCATGAGATACTCTCAGACATCAAGACAACTTAATCTGTTTCTGTAAGGATTCAATTCATGAACTCCCAGACCAGATCATGTTGAACAAGATTTGTGTCATGAGAAAATCTAATTCCTTCACAGCTGATTTAAGGTCCAGCTATCTTCAGCTACTCTAATGAATGTACTGGCTAAGAGTTGGGCATGGTTTCTTTGTATCTTTATCTCTTATTTTCTAGACCACTTGTGACTTCATGACTAGACTCTACAAATCATCCTCCAAGTGCTTCTCCACCTGGCTAAGGTCTCAAACAAGGCCTAGGTGTGTTTGCTCTAGATGGCTATAAATACAAATAAAGTCTGAATGGCTACTAGCCATTTTTGTATATACAGCTGTCATTTGTAAAGAATTATCTACAAGCTCATATTTCTACTGCCTTCAAAATACCAGCTTTTTAGTTTTCTGCTTTCAATCCTGTATTTTACATAAAAAGACGTTAATCTACGCTGCCAGTTGTCAAAATGAAGGATTTAAGGTGAGGGTAATCATCTGCTGAGGAGTCTGATGTCCACTGTGTATAAGAATTAGTTGGAAAAGCAAAGAGCCTAAAACAAACCTAGGAGCTTACCTGCTGTCTCCATGCTTCAGATCTCATCTAAATCTTTTAACACCATTCAACCAGTCTGCGGCCTTGACTTGCTTATAGATAATTCTCAAAGATTGGCTGAATTGCAGAAGGTGAAGACTTGATTACCAAAGAAAGTTGGGCCAACCTTGACAAACTTGGCACTTCCAGCCCTACCACTCCTAAATGTAGCGTAGACTCCTAAATAACCTCAAGTCTGGATTAGGATATGACCTTCTTCTGAACTGAAAGTTCTTGGTCAGATGAGCAGGAAAATGAAAGCTGCTATAGCTGATTTGCCCTTCAAGATCGGAATATTGTATCCAGAGTAAGTCCTCCGGATTAACCCCAGAGTACCCAGGATAAAAACCAATTTACAGAGCTTCTTATCTGCCTCCTCTTTTAGATCATGTCCTGACTGTTGGTATGGCTGACTCTGCTGAAGGTAATCTGCTTGCCTGTTCACCTGACTCAGCTCTTGCCTGCCTTTTTTGACATGTTACTGCAGTCAGGCTTGGCTGCCTTTGAGAAGATGACAACCAGACTCAGTCTATCTTGTGCCTAATTTCACCAAGGGTTTTGAACAGAAGCAGTCTACACCTCACTTCACCAGGACTGTTCACAGCAGAAAGATTATGCGGTACACTCCTTGACCAGCACCTTTTCTTTCCTTTTTAATACACAGTAGGCCTCTGTGCCTATATGTATTTAAGCATTTTTTGGCATATCTTACAAGATTTGGAAGGAGTACAGCAAAGTCAAAGCACTGTCTGTTGTTATTTGCGATAATGAAGAGATGATTCTGATTCACCAGAACTCAGAAATATACTGGTTAAATTTAGCAAGACCTAAAGGAACACAAGAAAGGTTTTCTACTGAACTTAAAATTTGCAACTGACTCATAACCTTACAGAACTATTTGCCAGTGGGGGACTAGTTGTCCTGCTTTGCATCAACAAGACAGGCTGTCAGACTCAATGACTGCTGAGTTTGCTTGTACCTAAACTCTACTGTACTATCATCCAAAGTATGCTGTTCTATAATTATTATTTCATTCAGGTGGATTACAGACTTCCTGAGGACAGGACAAACTTATCCATCATGGTGTTTTCAGAATACTTTTATTGTCAAGCAAGAAGTAAAGCCAGCTGTTACATTCAACTTCATGAACAAAGATCAGAGTTTTCCAATGTGTGGTCTTATCGTGGACATAAGTTGTGTTTTTGATTGCCCAGCATCCGCTCCATCTTATAACTTCTGATGTTTCTTGGAACCACCTCTCCCTATTCTGTTCTCAGTCCATATGGTTCAGATGGGCTGACCCACTGTGGGCTTCATGAGTGGGCATGTAATTCAGATTTAATCAATCAGCATAGTCTATCTCCTTGACCATAGTGTTCACATGACCAGTTCAGGAATGATCATATGATTCTAGATGGTCCAGTGGTTCTCAACCCGAGGAGTTTTACTGATCTGTGGGAGAGGAGAAGCTCTCTGCTGAAGTTGCTGAGGTTTGTAGTATGAAAAGCTGGAACCAACAGGGCCTATGACATGGAGTAATCCAGTCAGAGAATGAAGCCGGTGCAGAGGAAAGCAGAGCCAAAAGATGGAGAGACATGAGTCCTGATGACATTGTTTGTGCCCCTGGATCCAACTGTGCCTGAAGCTAGTATACCCCCTGGACTTTTCAGTTACGTGAACCAATAAATTCTCTTTTTTGCTTAAGTCACTTTGAGTTGGGTTTCTATTGCTTGAAATTTAATCCTGAGTAGTATAGTATCTACCAATGTTGAAACTTTATGAGTCCAAGTATTTATTAAACAAGAGGCCATGGCCACACTATTTCCCAACCCAGGAGACCAAATGAAGCCAGAACTGACTATGTTTAAGTTACTAGAGAAGCATAAAAATTAATTACATGGTAGGAAAAAAGGTACCCTAAGTGTCCATCAGTAAAGGATTAGTTAAATAAGTTATAGTTCAGCCATAAAGAAACTCTGAATATCTGTTAATATGGATGGAGATAACATTTATTGTGTGTGGATATGGGGAAAAAATGGCCATGATAAATTGTTAAGTGAACAAGCCATTGATAGAAAAGTGTATAGTATGAATCCATTTAAAAATAATGTGTGTATGTTTGTAAATGCATGGAAAAGCCTATTAATGTCTTTCTTTGGAGAGTGAAGATTAGATGACTCAACTTTATACACACTACTCACATCACTTTCAAAATAAAAAATAAAAATTTAAACTTAGCACTTACTGTTTGACCTTGGCAAGTTACTTAACACTGAGCCTGTTCTGACAAATGGTAAAAATAATGCACTGCAGTTAGATAAATAATGACAAATGGTAAAAATACCCACCTTTATATTAATGCATTTTGAAGTAATATGTTCCTCCTGTATTGCTGATTGTTACAATAGTTGTATTTGAGAAACAGAGCTCAGTAATCCTTAAGTTTTTCCACCCTGTCTGGGTGTATTTGGACTATGAGAATTTTATACTTTCAGTGTTAATCAAAGATTATTCCAGCTCACAGCTAAAACTAATCTATTAAGACCACTATTGCAATGTTCAGACTAGGCAGAGAGAAGGGGGAAAAATCACATTTTCTTTGAAATCCTTGAGTTATTCTGATCTCACTGCAGTTAGATAAATAATGACCATTTTATTGCTAAATCCAGTGCACGTTCATTTTGTCTGAGCCCTCAGCAGTACAGACCCACAGTATCTTGAAACATTTCCCTTAGGTGCCATGATTTCCATTTTCTTCATTTCCAGCTAGTGTTTCATGGTTTCCGTTTTAGGCTCTTGTCTTCTCCCCATCATTTAAATACTGCTATCATAGGAAACCCTGGTGGTAGAGTGGTTAAGGGCTGTGTTGGCTAACCAAAAGGTTGGCAGTTTGAATCCACCAGGCGCTCCTTGGAAACCCTATGGGACAGTTCTACTCTGTCCTGTAGGGTCGCTATGAGTCTGTATCAACTTGACGGCAGTGGGTTGGGTTTGGTTTTACTGCAGACATCAGTTATTTTTGCCAGCCCAGTATCACTTCATCTTTCCTTTAGTGATACTGTTAGCGGTCATCAATTCAGCCCCTGACTCATGGTGACCCCGTGCACAACAGAACGAAATGCTGCCCAGTCCTGCACCATCCTCATGATTGATTGCAGATCGAACATTGTGATCCATAGGGTTTTCATTTGCTGATTTTCAGAAGTAGATCACCAGGCCTTTTTTCCTAGTCCATCTTAGTCTGAAAGTTCTGCTGAAACCTATTCAGCATTATAGCAACACACAAGGCACTACTGACAGACAGGTGGTGTCTGTGCATGAGGTGCATTGGCTGGGAATAGAACCAGAGTGTACGGTATGGAAGGTGACAGTTTTACCACGGAACAACCAATACCTCATTGTTTAAGTGATTTTAAAAAAACCCATTGCCATTGAGTTGATTCCAACTCATAACAACCTCCCCACTTTTCCTTTAGAAAGCCCCTTCCCGTTTCATATGCTTATAGTGGAACTGTAGATTACAGTACTCTGGCCTCATATCCCCTAGTCAAGGTTTGATCTAAGTTTGTCTGGTCAAAATTCCCCTCCCAGCAGGAATATACGTCTTCAGAGAAGTGACACAAAGTAATTGGAATTGAGTCTTTCTCATGGCAGTGTCCCAAAGAAACCATATAAGAGTTGATGCAGTTGAGATCCCAAGGTGCTCTGGTTCCTTTTCTCAAGGCTGGCTGTCCAGATTTTCCTTTGATTTTATAGGTTATGATAAACCAAAAACCAAACCCTTTGCTGTTGAGTCGATTCCGACTCATAGCGACCCTATAGGACAGTAGAGCTGCCCCATAGGGTTTCCAAGGAGCAGCTGGTGGATTTGAACTGCCAACTTTTGGTTGGCAGGTGAACTCTTAACCACTGGGCCACCAGGGCTCTATAGGTTATGACAGATCCTTCTAATAAGTTCCTTTTTTTTTCTTCAGCCAAAGTGAGTTTCTGTTTCTTAAAACCAAAGGACATAATTATTTCGGAAATTGATGCCAAAGAGTTAAATAGTAGGCTTCAGACCCTCAACATGGAGGATCTGGGATTGATTATTGCACTGATAACTGAGTTAAAGGCAGCAATAACTCCCACACTATGTCGTGGGGGTCGGGGGGGGGGGGGTTCTAGCAATTCATGGCATGGAATGGCAAAACAGCAAATTAAGAGATCACCACTCTTGTCGTTTGAACTGTGTGCCTATTGAGGGGTAATTGGATAATTTACAAAGTGAGAGAACAAGCTCAAACCCAGAAACTTACCTGTAGGCATAGAATAAAATCCAGGGCCTTTCTGTGTCTAGGATGAATGTCTTAGTCATCTAGTGCTGCTATAACAGAAATACCACAAGTGGATGGCTTTAACAAAGAGATTTATTCTCTTACAGTCCAGTAGGTTACAAGTCCAAATTCAAGGCATCAGCTCCAGGAGAAGGTTTTCTGTCTCTTGTCAGCTGTGGAAAAAGGTCCTTGTGATGCATCAGTCTTCCTTTAGTCTGGGAGCATCTCAGCGCAGGAACCTCAGGTCCAAAGGATGCGCTGTGCTCCCAGCACTGCTTTGTTGGTGGTATGAGGTTCCCATGTGTCTCTGCTCCCTTCTCTCTTTTATATCTCAAAAGAGATTGGCTTAAGACACTATCCAGTCTTGTATACTTTATCAGTATAACTGCCGCTAATCCATCTTATTAGCTCATAGTGATGAAATTTACAACGCATAAGGAAATCACATCAGATTACAAAATGGTACACAATTATACAAGACTGGGAATCATGGCCCAGCCAAGATGACAGATATTTTGGGGGGACACAATTCAATCCATGACAATGAATGAATCTCTTTGTGCTTAAATCCAAACTAGAACTTGGAGGTATAATACTACAAATTGCATACTTCCAATGCTGATTGAATTTGCAGCATTACCAAGATCTCTCATGAGAGTTAAGATACTAATAAGGAAAGAGACTGACATATAGAGTGGTGATATCTGGGAAGATACAAAAAACTTGGAGAATCCCAAACCCCAATATCTCAGGAGTAAAGGTTTGGTTCACCCCATTAGTCAAAACTCGCTTGCTGAAGAAACAAGTATAAAATGTATAGTGAAGGCGTAAAAGATAAGTACCAGCTACAGCCCTGTGACTAGTTGCAGAAGAGAGTTCTATAGCCTCTACCCATATCCCTTAGCTTGCCTTAATCTTTTTTGCACCCTCTTTTCTCCATTAAGTACTCTGTCCCTCACATCCCCTGGCTGAAGCATGATCCAAGTTAGTTCAGTCAGATTTCCTTTCCACTGGAGCCAAGTCACTCTAGTAACAGTATCCCCTAATGTGTATGAGATGTGTTGGTAATGGATTAACGTACTAGCATATTCATAAGTTGCACATTATCAAGATGGGGTTAACTAGAGGAGAATGTGCATCACCCAGATATCTTAGACTTGACACTGGATGCAATAACTAGAAATTATTTTAGGTTTTCTGCCTTTGGGGAGGAGATGATCTATTTTCTATGGTATGTTCAGTGGAGGCATTTTAAAAAGTATTCGTGTTGAAAGAAGAATGCATGTACTGGGCAAACAAGGGTAGGACATAGTAGGCAGCTGTGTTTGCCTACCCAGTGTCTGCCTCCTTCCTTTGAGAATAACCCCTCACCTTTCCTTTGGGAAGCTACCCCTCTCTATGCCTGTGAGCCTATGGAACTATTGATCCTAGTACCTTGTATGCAAATAAAACACACATACACCGGATGGAGGGGTGGGTAGGCACCCAACTAGGGCAATAATAATCTCTACTTAGGAAATTAACTCTTAAGAGGAGTTGACATGAGAACGGAAGATAATACATAAGAGATATATGAGTTCTCCCTAGAAGCACCTGGAAAGAGACCTGGCGATCTGCTTCTCAAAGGTCACACCCTTAAAAACCGTATAGACCAGTACAACCCTGCACACGGAGCATCGGCATGAGTCAGAATTGGCATGATGGCAACTAACGACAACAACCATTTATTTAGTTCTTGTTATAGGCTAGGCATTGTTTCAGGCAATTTACAAGTATCTCGTTGAATCCTCACGATTTTCCCATGAAATAGGTAATATTATCCCCGTTTTACAGCTTAGAAACAAGTTCGGAGGGACAAAGTAACTTACCCAAGTCATGCAATAGGTGGCAGAGCCATGACTCAGACACTCTGACTCCAGAGTCTATACTTTGAAAAACCGTATGATCTTCTGCATTTTAATAAGCATATGAAAGAGGATCAACTGCATATGTGATCAGTGTAATGTAAAAGCAACAAGAGGGTACCGTTTGTCACCTATCATCAGACTGGCAAAAATTTTAAAGAGCAATGACCTCTAGTGCTGGCAAAAATTAGAGTAAATGGGAACTCTTGTACATTGTTGGTGGGAATGTGGATTGTTCCAATCTTTCTGACAGATAATCTGACAATACAATCACAAATTTAAAATACACATACATTTGAAAGAAATAAGCACCATGATATAAGGACCTCTATTCAAGGACATTTATTGCAGCATGGCCTGTGGTAGCAGAAAAATGAAAACTACTTGAGAGTCCATCAAAGGGAAGTGAGTGATTCAGTTGTAGTACAGCTATACTGAGGAATATTATGCAACTGTTAAAAAGAATAAGTCCGTTCTCTAGCTGTTGCCGAAAGGCATGCCCGGGATGTATTCATTAAGCAAAAAGAGAAAGTTGCAGAGTAATGTGCATCATGAGAACCCATTTTTGTGAAACCAAACAAAAGAAACCTTACAAATGTGTCTAAGTGAATGAGCATGAAAAAGAGGGCGGAAGGACACACACCAGGCTATTATGGCTTCAACTGAGGAGTTAGGAAAAATTCAGTAGTTTACACATATTGGCATTGTTTCACTGGTTGTGAGAATCACTTGCGTTTTTTTAAGAGACAGTTTACTAATTGAGGAATTAGAAATAATTTAAATATAAAAAAGAAGCAATTAAATTGTAATTGGACTTACTTAAATTAGGATATGCTAATAGAAGAGTGATAATCAAAAAGAGGCAACAAAGAATAACAGTACAGTCTGTATTCATGATTGCCTTTTGAGGGTGCTTGGATTCCAAGTGACTAGTTCTGATCCTTTGGATGAGCCACTCCCTACAGCAGAGAAGGGCTGTGCCTTAGTTTGACAAAGACTGGCTGTCTCCTCATGGCTGTTCTCCCCAGAACAAACACCACATTTCCCAGCCTCCCTTGCAGATAACTGTAACCCAGTAACTCAATTCTAGCCAACGGGACTTGAACAGCTTCTGAGAATTGTCCCCAAGAGGAAGTGGGTGCCCATCTCCTTCCTTCATCTGCTGGCTAGAATATGGACTTGACAACTGCAAATTGAGCATGTCACTATTGGACTTTGAAGGATCTGCATATGAAGAATAATAGAGCAACAAGTTACAAGGAGCCTAGGTTCCTGATTAATCTGGAGCCACCACACCAACCCTGGACTCTACCCCTTGTCTTATGCTAGGTTCTCTAGAGAAGCAAAACCAGTGAAGCGTATGGGTTTGGTTTGCAGCCACGGTGGCGCAATGGTTAAAGTGCTTGGTTGCTAACCAAAAGGCCAGCAGCTCGGATTCACCAGCCGCTCCTTGGAAACCCTATGGAACAGTTCTGCTCTGTCCTGTAGATTTGCTATGAGTTGGAATCGACTTGACGGCAACAGGTTTGTTTTTGTTTATATATAGAGAGAGACTTATCTCAAGAAAATGCTTCACACAGTTGTAGAGGCTGGCAAGTCCCAAGTCCATGGGTCAGGTGTCAGGCTGGAGGCTGCTTCTGACTCACATAGCTGCAGGGGCTAACGAACCCAGGATCAGCAGGTAAGATGGTCACAGGCAGCAGAGACTGACAAACCCAAGATCGACGAGCAATACAGCAAGCAACTGGCTCAGGTACCAAGACCATAAGTCAGATGATGACAAGCCGGATGCAGAATCCAGAGCAAGCAAGCAAGCTTTGCCAGAACATCTATATATAAATTGGATGTAGGCCACACCCCCAAGGAAAATCCCCTTAAAACTGGCTGATCACATCACATCACATCATGGAGGGTGAATTCCAAACTACACCATTACATAACTGTCAAACCACAGAGAATCATTGCCCAGCCAAGTTGACACACAACCTTAACCATCACAGCCCAACCTTGTCAACTTGGCACCTATACACATCTCCTTAAACCATAAAAAAATTTCTAAATACAATTATAAAGTCATACTTGCAACTAACATGATACAACTAATGTGCATACAACCAAAAACGCACTAGCCCCGTTTACACATTACGTTTTATAAGTAAACAAAAATATTTGATACACACATACAAAGCAGAAATACTCATAAAAATTACAATTCTCTTTCTGTAACTAGTCACATGGTCGTAACTGTTATTTAGAACTACATTCTTCCACCACCCATTCCTATTCCCTGTACCCTCAGCAAGCACCTGAGCTGATCATGGTCCTTTGCCTGGTGGGTGACCCAAACCTTCATTACTGAAGGGTCTGAGCTATTAGTAGTCAAGTCGGATTTGGGTTGCTGTAGTTTTCTATTGACTTTAATCACAGGACATGGTAGTGCTAAGAGACGCCCTAAAGGATCTCCTGTATTCCAGACATACTCTTGTTTACCTCCATTATGCAACATCAGTACGATTTCCCCTTGGTAGTTAGGGTCAATCACACCAGCCAATATGTAACTTCCTTCTTTGTCTGTTGATCCAGAAGCATGAGGAGCCCAGAGTGGCTGAGCAGCATTCTTAACTTCCAGTTCAGTGGAATTCATGTTGTGCCTCCAGTGGAAGCATTCCTCTCTTTGGAACTAAGATTTCCAGACCCACAGAGCATAGAGTCACGGGGACAGGAAGCAAAATTTTTTTGAATGGATCTCTAGGGGAAATAGTGAGTGGTGCCACTCCTGTCTTCACCCCTTGATTCCTGGAGCTGTGTATCTTGGGTATGGGAAAATATAGCACCATATATTAGACACTGGTGGTGAAGGTTAAGGTTGTGTGTCAGTTTGGATGAGCCATGATTCTCAGTGATTTGGCAGTTATGATGTAGTTTGGTAGCTATGTAATAATGCAGTCACCTCCGTGATGAGATCTGCTATGAAATCCAATCAGTTGAAAGAGAGTTCCCTTGAGGGTGTGGCCTGCATCCTATATAGGTGGACTTTCTGAAAAAGCTAGTGGGCTCTTGCTCACTCTGGATCCTGCAGCTGGCTCCTGTTCATCTGAACTCTGGTTCTTGGGAATTGAGCTAGCAACTTACCTGCCAATCTTGAGGTTTCAGCCTCAGCCTGTGAGCAAGAGGCCTGCTGTCTGACCTGCCAATTTTGGGTTCACTAGACCCTGCAGCTATGTGAATCAGGAGAAGCCTCCAGCCTCTGCAACCATGTGAGCCATTTCCTTAATATCTATCTATTTATCATCTTTCTATCTACTTCACTGGTTTTGCTTCTCTAGAGAACCCAGCCTAAGACATTTGGTACCAAGAATGGTTCTAGAAAAACAGAAATGTAAATTGGTTCTCAAGTCTGGTTAGTCTTAAAGATGTTGACTGCTTCCAACAGTAAAGAGGGCACTGCTAATGCGTAGTGTGAGGTGGCAATAGAAATTTTCAAATATCACCACTGATAGCTCAGGTATTGGTGAGAGTTGAGGATCTGGGTGACTGCATGTTTGATACCTTTCTACAACTTGGTCATAATGAGAAGTATAAGGAAGCTGACTGGTTGGTCCTACTTTTGCTAGATAAAGTGGTGAAACAAAGAGATGAGCTCAGGGCTTCAGAGTCAGAACTCAAGCGTCACGTAAAAGACCCCAAAGTGTGCACTTGTGCCTTGAAAGACAAGCCTTATTTCTTGTAGTAACAGAGCTGATATTGCCGAAAACCAAACCCAGAGTCTTAAGAGTGGCTGAAGTACACCACCACCTGAATTCCCAACCTCGAGTGGTGTTTGAAGTTAAAGTGAAGACATCGATAGGGAAGAAATAGGATCCTGAAACTTGGGGACATATAGGCAGATATTCAGGAAGCTGAGGACACTGAGGCCCTAAATTATGTTGAATATCTCCTGCCAACAGAACCAGCCCTCTCACTCCCATCTTTATCTTTGTCTGCTAAGCCACCCTCCCCAGTAAAACCATTATTCCCTCCATCCCCATCGATGAGATTAACCCAGCTGTGTCTGAAGAGCGATTGTTTTGAGCCGTTGCCTGGGGCATCGCCTGAGGCAGATGCCTTATAAGACATTGCTGAATGTTCTCAGAACACAGCCCCACCACCCTTTTTAGCTTCTAGACCTATACCTAGGCTTAAGTCCCAACAAGCCCCAAAAGGTGAAGTACAAAGCGTGACCCAGGAGGAGGGTATGCTACACTCTGAAAGAACTGCTTGATTTTCTAATGTGTAAAAACAGAAATCTGAGTACTATGTGTATGAATGGGTATTAAGGATGTGGGATAATGGAGCAAGGAATATAACATTGGATCGGTCTGAGTTTGTTGATATCAGCCCACTTAGCAGAGATCCTTCATTCAGTGTTACAGCTCGAGAGGTTAGAAAAGAATCCAGTAGTTTATTTGGTTGGGTTTGCTGAAGCATGGATTACATGGTGGCCCACACAAAATCAAATTGAAATGCCAGACTTGCCTTGGTATACTGTAGAAGAAAGAATCCAAAGGTTTAGAGAAATTTGCATATTAAAGTGGATTTATCAGGTTAGAGCCACAGACCCATGCATGAAGTGCCCAGAGGACACACCTTTTATCACAACGGTGAGGAACAAATTTCTGAAGAGAGCCCCAGCATCCTTGAAGACTGCTGTGATTGCTATTTTGTGTAAGTCAGATTTGACAGGGAAACTTCCCTAACTGAAATAAGACACCTAACTACAGTGGGGCTGATTGAACTCCATGGTGGTAGGGGCCAAGTGGTGGCACTCAATCAACAAAGACAAGGTGAACGTGTTATAGTAATGGACAGTGGAGTCAAAGAAATAATCAGGATAGTCTTTCTTGTATGGACTTATGGCATTGGCTATTTAGTTGTGATGTCCCTAGGAGTGAAGCAGATGGAAAGTCTACTAACTATTTACTTGATCTGTACAAGCAGAAGAATATAGTTCAAGTGAATGACAGTCTAACTTTAATCACCAGAATAGAGAATCATGGTCTAAATGAATAATTTCTTTTATAAGGATCAGCACAAACTAGTTCCTATGAGGGAGAGATTAAAGGTGCCCCAAATGTCTAACTTTTCCAAGCTGCTCTGCCACTCCACCATCTCTAACATCAACCACTCCCTCTCCCCTCAGTACTCTCCCTCCTGTCTTTGGGTTCCCTAATTCACTGCAATGTCTCACAGAACTCAAGAACCGTATACAGGAAATGGCTCACACAGTTGTGGATGCTGGCCATCCCAAATTCATGGGTCAGGTGTAGACTTCTCCCTCAGTTTCTGCCCAAAGGCACTGAGCTTTTTCACTCCATGGGCCAGGAAACCTATTGCGCCATCTCCTGCTGGTCTCTGCTGCCAGGCTCTCCTTCTTTAGTGGTGGTAAGCTCTCTACTCTGGAATTGGTTCTCTTTCAAGCTCAAATTTATCAATCCCCTCAGTGGGACACTTACCTTATTTGCACAGCCTTGCCCAGTCACCTGGGTGGGAGTCACAAGATCATGGCTAGAAAGGCTGCACACAAAAGTAATTAATCGCACTGCACAGCTCTTCAATCAAATCCCAGACTTGAGCAGGTTTACAAACCCACAACTCCTTGAATGAAGGGGAAGGGGAAGGACCCTATTATACTGATAAAAAAGTATGCTGTTAATCTTTCTCCCAGGCTTCCCCAAAGGGACTTTTGGCCTTTTATGGGAGTACTGTTCATTGGTGAAAAGGAAATAATCAGGCTTTTTGGGGATTACTGGACACTGGCTCTGAATGGACACTAATTCCAGGAGACCCAGAACATCACTATGGCCCAACAGTCAGAGTAGGGGTATATGGAGGTCAGGTTATTAATGGAGTTTTAGCTCAGGTTCAGCTCACAGTGTGTCCAGTGGGTCCCCAAATTCACCCTGTAGTGATTTCCTCAGTTCCAGAATGCATAATTGGAATAGATATACTCAGCAACTGCCATAACCCCCACATTGGATCCCTGCTAAGTGTAGGAAGGGCTAATAGGAGAAGCCAAGTGGAAGCCATTAAAACTGCCCTTACCTAGGAAAATAGTAAACCAAAAGCAATACTGCATTCCTGGAGGGATTGTGGAGATTACTGCCACCATCAAGGACTTGAAGGTACAGAGATGGTGATTCCCACCACATCCCCATTCAGCTTGCCTATTTTGCCTGTGCAAAAAACAGATGAATTTTGGAGAATTACAGTGGATTATTAAAAACTTAACCAGGTGGTGACTCTAATTGCAGCTGCTGTTCCAGATGTAGTTTCATTGCTTGATCAAATTAATACATCTCCTGGTACCTGGTATGCAGCTATTGACCTGGCTAATGCCTTTTTCTCCATACCTACTTCAAAGTACCATGAGAAGCAGTTTGCGTTCAGCTGACAAGGCCAGCAATACACCTTTACTGTCCTACCTCAGAGATATATCAACTTTCCAGCCCTGTGTAATAATTTAGTCTGCAGAGACCTTGATTTCCTTTCCCTTCTACAGGACGTTCACATTGATCCATTACATTAATGACATCATGCTGATTGGACCTAGTAAGGAAGAAGTGTCAATTACTCTGAAGTTAATGGTAAAACATTTGCATGATACAGGGTGGGAAATTAATCCTACAAAAATTCAGGAGCCTTTCACCTCAGTGAAATTTCCACAGGTCCAGTGGTGTGGGATATGTCGAGATATTCTTTCTAAACTGAGGGATAAGTTATTGCATCTGACCTCTCCTACAACTAAAAAGGAGGCACAATGCCTAGCAGACCTCTTTGGATTTTGTAGGCAACATATTCCTTATTTGGGTGTGCCACTCCAGCCTATTTATCAAGTGACTTGAAAAGCTGCTACCAGTAAAAACAAAATGCTGCCCTTTCCATGATGGAAGTGGTCCAATGTAATCAACCTGCCTCCAGATTGCTGGCTGATCACCTCGAGCAATGCTGCCACATAGGGGAATCAGTACTGGTCTCTGCTGCTGGAAGATCGTGCATTCAGCAGTGGCTGTAGCCAATCAGCCTTGGTGAGTGGAAGTCCGTGTTGCTGAGCCCATGCATAACCTCAATCCCTGCCACCATTGCCACTTTGTTCATGAGCCCATTGGGCACTGACAAGGGTGGCTGGGAAGAGGATGACTGGCTTCCACAGAATAAGTCATCCTATCCGTTTGATTGTTAAAATCCTCAGCCAAAGTCACCCTTTGGTGAGTATTCATGAGACATATTTGGCCCATTCAGAGAGGTCTGTCCACATACCTCTTCCCCACACTTCCTTGTCACCAATTTTCTAATCATGTTTCTTCCAAATCCTTGGCCATCCAGAAAAAACCATTGGCCACAGCCCATGAATCAGTATACAATCGCATATCTGGCCATTTCTCCTTCCAAGCCAAGTGAACGACCAGGTGCACTGCTTGAAATCCTGCCCACTGGGAGGATTTTCCTTTACCACTGTCCTTCAGGGAGGTCCCAGAAAGGGGCTGTAGTGCTGCCACTGTCTGCTTTTGAGTGGTGCTTGCATATTGTGCAGAACCATCTGTAAACCAGGCACGAGTTTTCTCTTCCTTGATAAACTGATCATAAGGAACTCTCCATGAGGCCATACGTGCAGACTGGGAGAGGGCAGGTAATGTGACAGGAGTGGATACCATGGGCATTTGAGCTACTTCCACATGCAACTTCCTTGTGCCTTCAGGTTCTGCTCAAGCCCAGTCTTGTATATACCACTTCCATTTAGTGATGGAGTGCTGCTGTACATGTCCAAGTTTATGACTCTGTCACTCAGAGAGCACCCAGTTCGTGATGGGTAGCTCAGGAAGCGTGGTGGCCTGTGGTTAAGTGTTCAGTCTCTACTAAGGCCAGGTAATAAGCCAAAAACTATTTCTCAAAAGGAGAGTAGTTATCTGCAGAGGAAGGCAGGGCTATACTCCAAAATCCTAAGGGTCTGTGCTGCGATTCACTAATAGCAGACTATCAAAGACTCCAAACGGCATCTCTATCTGCCACAAACTCTTCAGGCATCATTGGATCATCTGGATCATATGGCCCAAGTGGCAGAGCGGCTTGCACGGCAGACTGAACCTGTTGCAGAGCCTTGCCTTGTTCTGGACCCCACTCAAAACTAGCAGCTTTTCGAGTCACTTGATAAATAGGCCATAGTAGTACACCTAAATGAAGGATATGTTGCCTCCAAAATCCAAATTAGCCCAGCAGGCATTGTGCCTCCTTTTTAGTTGTAGAAAGGGCCAGAAACAATTTAACTTTAGAAAGAATACCTAGACAAGGCCCAAACCACTGGACTCAGAAATTTCACTGAGGTGGAAGGTACCTGAATTTTTGTAGGATTAATTTCCCACCCTCTAACATGCAAAAGTTTTACCAATAACTACAGAGTCATTGACGCATCTTCCTTACTAGGTCCTATCAGCATAATATCATTAATGTAATGGACCAGTGTGACATCTTGTGGAAGGGAAAGGTGATCAAGTTCCCTGCAGACTAAATTATGACATAGGGCTGGAGCGTTTATATACTTCTGCGGTAAGACAGTGAAGGTGTATTGCTGGCCTTGTCAGCTGAAGGCAAACTGCTTTGGATGGTCCTTTGAAACTGGAATCAAGAAAAACACACTGGCCATGTTAATACCTGCACACCAGATAGCAGGAGTTGTATTAATTTGCTCAAGCAATGAAACTACATCTGGAACAGCAGCTGCAATTGGAGTCACCAATTGGTTAAGTTTCCGATAATCCACTGTCATTCTCCAAAATCCATCTGTTTTTTTGCATAGGCCAAACAGGTGAATTGAATGGGAATGTGGTGGGAATCACCGACCCTGCATCCTTCATGTCCTTGATGGTGGTGGTAATCTCTGAAATCCCTCCAGTAATGTGGTATTGCTTTTGGGAACATTCAATAATGTAAGGCTTCTACCCCTGAAGATGGCCCAGGCAATGACTCAGATGCTGCCGCAGTCGATATCTCAGACAAAGGCTTTGCACACACAGCTGGGTTAATCTCATCAGATGGGGGTGGAGGGGATAATGGTTTTAGCAGACAAAGATGGAATAATCTCTTCATATGGGAGTGAGAGAGTTGGTTCTATTGGCAGGAATGATTCAATGGAATTTAGGGGCTCAGTGTCTCCAGCTTCCTGATTATCCTCCCATGTGTCCACATCCCAAGTTTCAGGATCCCATTTCTTCCCTATCAATGCCCTCACTTTAACTTCACACACCATTCAAGGTTGGGAATTCAGTTGATGTTGTACTTCAGTCACTCTTAAGACTCTGGGTTTGGTTTTCGGCAATATCAGCTCTGTTACTACAAGAAATAAGGCTTTCTTTCAGGACCCAAGTGGCAACTCTGAAGTATTTTATGCTGTGCTTGAGCTGTGACTGTGAAGTCCTGAGCTCATTTCTTTCACCATTTTATCTGTCAAGAGTAGGGGCAACCCCCATAAAACCAAATGGGACTAGTGAGGTACAGCAGTCCAGGGACAAGGGCCAGAAGGCAGAAGGGGACAAGGAAGCTGGTGATAGAGAACCCAAGGTTGAGTAAGGATAGTGTTGATGTGTTGTGAGGTT
>NW_004443997.1:1704715-1715728 GCF_000243295.1 Trichechus manatus latirostris
GGGTTGTTAACCAATGTCATAAAACAATATGTGTACTACTGTTTCATGAGAAACTGTTCTGTAAGCCTTCACCTGAAGTACAATTAAAAAAAAAAAGTTCAAAAAAAAAAAGTAGGGGCAACCAACCAGCTTCCGTATACTTCTCATTCTGACAAAATTGTAGAAAAGTATCAATCATGCAATCACCTAGAGCCTTGCTTCTCACAAATACTTGATCTGTTGTTGGTGCTATTTGTGGTATTACTATTGCCACCTCACACCATGGATTAGCTGCACCCACTTAACTACTGGAGGCAGAGCCATCAACACCTTTAAAACTGGTCAGACTTGAAAACAAATTTCAAAAACACATGTTTATGATTCCTCGATACTAAATGTCTTAGGCTGGATTCTCTAGAGAAGCAAAATTAGTGAAGTCTATATATATAGAAAGAAGGAGATATTTATCTCAAGAAAATAGCTCACACTCTTGCAGAGGCTGGCAAGTCCCAAGTCCGCGGGTCAAGCATCACGCTGGAGGCTTCCTCTGACTCACATAGCTGCAGAGGCCGGCAAATCCAAGACCAGCAGGTAAGATGGCAAGCTGCTGGCTCAAGTCTGAAGCCCAGAAGTCAGAATGATGACAGGTCAGATGTAGGATCCAGAGCAAGCAAGCAAGCTTTGCCAGAACATCCATATATATATTGGATGCAGGCCAATGAAACTCCCCTTACAACTGATTGTCTGATCAAATTAGATCGCATCGTGGCAGATGACTACATCATTACTTAACTTCCAAATTACGTCATTACATAACTGCCAAACTACATCATTACATGACTGCCAAACCACTGAGAATCAAGGCACAGCCAAGTTGACACACAACCATCACACCTCTGGAGTTTGTTTACAAGAGAAGTAAACTTCTATCCTCTCTGGTACATCATTGGTATTTGAGGTTTTCTCTCCCTCACAATGAACCTAATCTGACCACAAATAGCTTAATGGAAATATTTCTTAGGAGCATCTAATTCCAATTCTTCTAATTTTATACTACTCAAGCAACCCTCTCCTAGCTGGACGCGCTGATGAGAGGGCAATGCCCTAGGTGGGTGACTGGTTGGTTCATGAACCAGGTGTATATCTCCACTGTAAAGTAATAAATCTTACTCTTGATTTATTAACTAGGGGCCCCTCTTTCATGCTCTCACAGCCCCTACTGCCATGAACATCTAGGTTGTTTTTATCTGCCCAGGGTCCACTCCCACTTATTTTGATAACAGCACATCAGTTATTCTCCAGATTTCCAAACCTCCTCCACTCTCTGTCCGTGTGCTAACTACCCTTGGCTTCAGGCATGAGCATGTAACCCAGACTGGCCTACCATAGCACTGCAGCCTCTTGGTCAAGGTAATTGGATAAAGAATGAGTATGTGATCTAAGTCAAGCCAATCTTATACAACCAGAACTAATCCTGGGAGTGGGGGGTTGTTTAATAAACAGGAAAAGACATTTCCTCTCTTTGATCCACTGAACTTAGAGCTGTAAGCTTGCGAGCCTGGCTCTGCTGGCAGCCATTTTACCACCACAAAAGAGATCACCCATCTGGAAATGGAACCTACACAGGGGACTAAAAGAGAGACAGTTGGGGTACTGAAGACATTATTGTCCCCTGGATTCAGCCATGCCTGAAGCTAAACTAACCCTTGATGTTTCTGAAAGCCACTAAATCTGTTTGTGCTTAATTTAGTTTGGCTTATCTTCTCTTTTCATGCAACAGACAGCGTCCTGACGAAAACAACTATGATGGCTAAGATAGTGTGTCGACTTGGCTGGGCTATGGTTCTCAGTGTTTTGGCAGTCGTATGATGTTATGATCACTTCCCTATTGAGATTTGATACATGATCATCCCCATGATGGGATCTGCTGTAAGCAGCCAATCAGTTGAAGGGGAATTTTCTTGGGCCTATGGCCTGCATCGAGTGTGAGTGGATGTTGAGGCAGGGCTCGGGACTTTCGCTTGTTCTGTATCCTGCAGCTGGCTCCTGTTCATGTGACCTCCGGTTCATGGGATGTGAGCTAGCAGCCTACCTGTGGCCTTGCCTGCCAGTCCTGGGATTCATTTATCTTCAAAGCCTGTGAGCAACAGCTCTGCTCTCTGGCCTGCTGATCTTGAGTTCACCAGCCCCTGTGGCTACGTAAGTCAGAAGCCTCTTTCCTGACCCACGGACTTGGGACGTTACAGCCTCTACAGCTGTGTGAGCCATTTCCTTGATATAAATCTCTATGTAAGTATGTATGTATATACACATATACATATATATGTATGTACATGCACTTTACTGGTTCTGCTTCTCTAGATAACCCAGCCTAAGACATTTGGTACCGAGAGTGGTTCCAGAGAAACAAAATTGTAAGGATGAATTTTCTAAATTGGTTCTCAAGTCTGGTTAGTATTAAAGATGTTGATGACTCCTCTTCCAGTAGTAAAAAGGGCACTGCTAATCCATGGAGTGAGGTGGCAATTCAAATATGCAAAATATCACCACAAATAGATCAAGTATTGGTGAAAGAGGAGGCTCTGGGTGATTGCATGTGTGATACCTTTCTATAGTTTTGTCATAATGAGAAGTATAAGGAAGCTGGTTGGTTGCTCCTACTTTTGCTGGACAAGCTGGTGAAAGAAAGAGATAAGCTCAGGGCTTCAGAGTTAAAGCTCAAGAACCACATAAATGACCTCAAAGTTTGCACTTGTGCTTGAAAGAAAGTGTTATTTCTTGTAGTAACAGGGCTGATACTGCTGAAAACCAAACCCAGAGTCTTATTGCAAGAGTGGCTGAAGTACAACACCAACTGAATTCCCAACCTTGAATGGTATGTGAAGTTAAATTGAGGGCATTGATAGGGAAGAAATGGGATCCTGAAACCTGGGATGGAGACATATGGGCAGATAGTCAGGAAGCTGGAGACACTGGACCCCTAAATTCTGTTGAATCACTCCTGCCAGGAGAACCATTAGCCACTCCACTCCGATCTAATGAGATTAACCCAGCTGCATCTAAAGCGCCTTTGAGTCATTGTCTGGGACATCGCCTGAGGCATATGCTTTACAAGACAATGCTGAATGTTCTCAAAACATTACCCCACCGATTTTGGCTTCTAGACCTATAACTAGACTTAAGTCTCAGTGAGTCCCAAAAGGTGAAGTACACAGTGTAACCCAGGAGGAGGTATGCTACATTCCAAAATAACTACTTGAGTTTTCTAATACGTACAAAGAGAAGCCTGAGGAATATGTGTGGGAATGCCTATTAAGGGTGTGGGATAATGGTGCAAGGAACATAAAGATGGATCAGTCTGAGTTTATTGATATGAATTCACTAAGCACAGATTCTTCATTCAAAGTTTCAGCTCGAGAAGTTAGGAAAGGATCTAATATTTTATTTGGTTGGACTGCTGAAGCATGGATTATGTGGTGGCCTACACTAAATCAAGTTGAAGTACCAGACCTGCCTTGGTATACTGTAGAAGAAGGTATCCAATGGCTTAGGGAAATTGGCATGCTAGAGTGGATTTATCAGTTTAGACCCACAGATCCACACATGGAGTGCCCAGAGGACACACCTTTTACCACAATGATGAAGAACAAATTTGTGAAGGGAGCCCCAGCATCCATGAAGACTGCTGTGATTGCTATTTTATGTAAGTCAGATTTGACAATGGAAACTGTGCTAACTGAATTAAGACACCTAACTACAATGGGGCTTATTGAACTCTGTGGTGTTAGGGGCCAAGTGGTGGCACTCAATCAACAAAGACAAGGTGGGCGTGGTTACCATAATGGACAGCAGAGTCAAAGCAGTAATCAGAATAGTCTGCCTCGTATGGACTTATGGTGTTGGCTGCTTAGTCGTGGTGTCCCTAGGAGTGAAATAGATAGGAAATCTACTAAATATTTCCTTGATCTGTACAAGCAGATGAATTCTAGGTGAAGTATAGCAGTCAAATTTTAATCGCCAGAATAGACAGTCATTGCCCCTCAATCAGTTCCCAGACTTGAGCAAGTTTTCAGACCCGCAACCCGTTGATTGAAGGGAAGGCCAGGTCCTCTTGAGGAAGGCCTCCAATACACTGCCAAAAACGTTCTCCCAGCCTTCCCCAAAGGGATCAACGGCAAGAGTGACTGTTCATTGGGGAAAGAAAATATCAGGCTTTGGGGGGATTACTGGATACTGGCTCTGAACTGACATTAATTTCAGGAGACCCAAAGCATCACTGTGACCCACCAGTCAGAGTGGGGGCATACAGAGGTCAGGTTATTAATAGAGTCTTAGCTCATGACAGTCTCCCAATAGGTCCAACGGGTCCCCAGATCCATCCTGTAGTGATTTCCTCAGTTCCAGAATGCATAATTGGAATAGATATACTCAGAAACTGGCATAACCCCCACATTGAATCCCTGACAAATGGAGTAGGGGCTATTATGGTAGGAAAAGCCAAGTGGAAGCCAGTAGAATTGACCCTACCTAGGAAAATAGTAAACCAAAAGCAATACCACGTTCCTGAAGGGATTGCAGAGATTACTGCCACCGTCAAGGACTTGAAGGGTGCAGGGGTGGTGATTCCCACCACATCCCCATTCAACTTGCCTATTTTGCTTATGCAAAAAACACATGGATTTTGGAGAATGACAGTGGATTATCGGAAACTTAACCAGGTGATGACTCCAATTGCAGCTGCTGTTCCAGATGTAATTCATTGCTTGATCAAATTAATACAGCTCCTGATACCTGGTATGCAACTATAGATCTGGCTAATGCCTTTTTCTCCATACCTGTTTCGAAGGACCACCAGCAGCAGTTTGCGTATAGCTGGCAAGGCCAGCAATACACCTTCAGTTGCCTACCTCAGAACTACATCAACTCTCCCGCCTTATGTCATAATTTAGTCCACAGGGAACTTGATCGCCTTTCCCTTCCATAAGACGTCACACTGGTCCATTAGATTGATGACATTATGCTGATTGGACCTAGTAAGGAAGAAGTGTCAATGACTCTGGACTTATTGGTAAAACATTTGAGTGCTGGAGGGTGGGAAATTAATCCCACAAAAATTCAGGTACTTTCCACCTCAGTGAAATTTCTAGGGGCCCAGTGGTGTCGGACATGTTGAGATATTCCTTCTAAAGTGAAGGAAAAGTTATTGCATCTGGCTCCTCCCACAACTAAAAAGGAGGCCCAATGCTTAGTGGGCCTTTTGGATTTTGGAAACAGTATATTCGTCATTTGGGTGTGCTACTCCAGCCTATTTATCAAGTGACTCAAAAAGCTGCTAGTTTTAAGTGGGGCTCAGAACAAGAGAAGACTCTGCAACAGGTTCAGGCTGCTTTGCAAGCTGCTCTGCCAGTTGGGCCATACGATCTGGCTGCTCCAGTGGTGCTTGAAGTGTCAGTGGCAGATAGAGATGCAGTTTGGAGTCTTTGGAAGGCCCCTCTTGGTGAATCACAGTGCATACCCTTAGAATTTTAGAGAAAAGCCCTGCCATCCTCTGCAGATAGCTACTCTCCTTTTAAG
This sequence comes from Trichechus manatus latirostris, assembly GCF_000243295.1. Lineage (NCBI taxonomy): Eukaryota > Metazoa > Chordata > Mammalia > Sirenia > Trichechidae > Trichechus > Trichechus manatus. The sequence continues at coordinate 1,710,269 of NW_004443997.1, forward strand.
AAACAACTTTTGGCTTTTTACTGGACCTTAGTAGAGACTGAACACTTAACCATGGGACACCAAGTCACCAAGCAGCCTGAGCTGCCCATGATGAACTGGGTGTTGTCTGACCCACAGAGTCATAAAGTTGAACGTGCACGGCAGCACTCCATCATTAAATGGAAAAGGTCTATATGATATTGGGCCTGAGCAGGACCTGAAGGCATAAGGAAGTTGTATAAGGAAGTGGCCCAAATGCCCATGGCCTCCACTCCTGTCACATTACCTTCCATCTCCCAGTCTGCACCTATGAACTCGTGGAGAGTTTCTTATGATCAGTTGACTGAAGAAGTGAAAACTCGTGCCTGGTTTACAGATGGTTCTGTGTGATATGCAGGCACCACTTGAAAGTGGAGAGCAGCAGCACTTCATCCCCTTTCTTGGACCTCCCTGAAGGACAGTGGTGAAGGGAAATTCTCCCAATGGGCAGAACTTTGAGCAGTTCTGGTTATTCACTTTGCTTGGAAGGATAAATGGCCAGATGTGCAATTGTATACTGATTCATGGGCTGTGGCCAATGGTTTGGCTGGATGGTCAGGGACATGATTGGAAAATTGGAGACAGGGATTTATGGGAAAGAGTTATGTGGATAGACCTCTCTGAATGGGCAAAAGAAGTGAAGATATTTGTGTCTCATGTGAATGCTTACCAAAGGGTGACCTCAGCAGAGGAGGATTTTAACAATCAAGTGGATAGAATGATATGTTCTGTGGAAACCACTCATCCTCTTTCTCCAGCTACTCCTGTCATTGCTCAATGGGCTCATGAACAAAGTGGCCATGGTGGCAGGAATGGAGGTTATGCATAGGCCCAGCAAAATGGAGTTCTACTCACCAAGGCCAACTTAGTTGTAGCCACTACTGAATGCCCAGTCTGTCAGCAGCAGAGACCAACACTGAATCCTTGATATGGCACCATCCCTTGAGGTGATCAGTCAGCAACCTGGTGGCAAGTTGATTCCATTGGACCACTTCCATCATGGAAAGAGCCAGCGTTTTGTTCTTAACTGGAATAGACAGTCTGGATATGGATTTGACTTCACTGCACGCAATGCTTCTGCCAAAACTACCATTTGTAGACTTACAAAATGCTTATCCACCATCATAGTATCCCACACAACACTGCCTCGGAACAAAGGACTTACTTCACAGCAAAAGAAATGTGGCAGTGGTCCCATGCTAATGGAATTCACTGGTCTTACCATGTTCCCCATCATCCTGAAGCAGCTGGCTTGATAGAACAATAGAATTGCCTCCTAAACACACAGTTATGGTGCCAGCTAGGTGGCGATACCTTGCAGGGTTGGGGCAGTGTTCTCCAGGAGACATCCATTATATGGTGCTGTATCACCCGTAGCCATGACTCATGGGTCCAGGAATCAAGGGGTGGAAATGGGAGTAGCATCACTCACTGTTACCCCTAGTAACCCACTCACAAGATTTTTGCTTCCTGTCACCACAACCTTATGCTCTGCAGATATAGATGTCTTAGTTCCAAAAGGAGGAATGCTCCCACCTGGAGACACATCACTGATTCTATTGAACTAGAAGCTGAGAATGCCACCTGCCCACATTGGGCTCCTTATGCCTCTGGATCAACAGGCAAACAAGGGAGTTACCATACTGGCTGGTGCAATTGATCCTGATTACCAAGAGGAAATCAGATTGATACTACATAACAGAGGTAAAGAAGAGTATATCTGGAATGCAAGAGATCCCTTCAGACGTCTCTTAGTACTACCATGCCCTGTGATTAAAGTCAATGGAAAACTACAGCAACCTAATTCTGACATGGCTACTAATGACCCAGACCCTTCAGGAATGAAGGTTTGGGTCACTCCACCAGGCAAAGAACCACGACCAGCTGAGGTGCTTGCTGAGGGCAAAAGGAATACAGAATGGGTGGTGGAAGAAGATAGTTCTAAATACCAGTTATGGCCACGTGACCAGTTGCAGAAACAAGAACTGTAATTGTTATGAGTGTTTCTGCTTTGTATGTGTGCATCATATATTTTTGTTTTCTTCACTTATAAAATATAAGATGTAAACAGGACTGTTGCATTTTTGGTTGTATGTGTGTTCGTTGTATCATATTAGGCCCAAGTATGACTTTATAATTGTCTGTTGTCAGAGATTATGTATGGTTTAAGGAGATGTGTACAGGTGCCAAGTTGACAAGGGGCACTGTGATAGTTAAGATTGTGTGTCAATTGGCTGGGCCATGATTCTCAGTGTTTTGGTAGTTGTATAACGTTGTGATCACGTCCTTGTTGAGATTTGATACGTGATCACCCCATGATGGCATCTGATGTGAGTAGGCAGTCAGTTGAAGGGGAGTTTTCTTGGGTGTGTGGCCTGCATTGAGTATGGGTGGATGTTGAGGCAGGGCCCAGGAGCTTTTGCTCATTCTGGTTCCTGCAGCTAGCTCCTGTTCATCTGACCTCTGGTTCTTGGGACTTGAGCTAGCAGCCTACCTGTGGTCTTGCCTGCTGATCTTGGGATCCATTGATCTTCAGAGCCTGTGAGCAACAGCCCTGCTCTCTGGCCTGCCAATCTTGGGTTCATCAGCCCCTGCAGCTATGTGAGTCAGAAGCCTCTTTCCTGACCCACAAATTTGGGACGTTACGAACTCTACAACTCCATTAGCCATTTCCTTGATATAAATCTGTCTCTGTATATATACATTTATATGCTTTACTGGTTTTGTTTCTCTAGAGAAACCAGCCTTAAACAACAGCCTCTCCATTTCAACTTATTACCAGAACCTGACACATAGGAGATGTTTAGGAAATATTATATGTTCAATTCATAAGAAGCAGAAACTTTGTACCTCAATATACTCCAGTATACTGAGCCAAGCAAGTTTCTGCACCAGCAAAGCGGAGGACCAGATACTGCCCTGCCCACCAAGGTGATTTACTAGGGATTAAGTACAGTGAAGGGGTTACCCATGAACTTTGTCAGCAGACGTACTCAAATTCCTATCCTGGCTCTGCCACCAGCCAACCATGTGACACTGGTGAGCTACTTAACTTCTCTAAACCTGTTTCTTTATTTGTAAAAAGAGAAATTGTAACAATCCCTACCTCAAAGATTGTGAGGATTAATGAACACAGAGTGCTGAGCACAGTGTCTGGCATATAGCAAGCCCTCAGTAAGCAGCAGTTGTCATTAGTAATCATGTTATTAATGTGATCATACCCTGGAAGCCTCTCAGCTCAGCCAGTTATTCCATTTGCCATCTTTGTAACCTCAGCCACAACCACCAGTTTCAGTGACATGCACATGCTATCACATTCTATCTCTTTTAAAGGAAAACCAATTCCTCATTTGCTCCACTACTCTCAGGAATGTTGGTAGCAGAAAAACATGCCACATTTCATTTCTCTGATAGGCTGATGGAGGCCTGGATGCAGGAGGCCCAATTCTCGATGATGGAAGTATATCCTTCCTCATCTGTATCAAGGATCAAAGACTACAGCCTTCAGTATGGATTATACTTCAACCTAAAGAAAACAAAAATTCTCACAACAGGAACAATAACCAACATCATGATAAATGGAGAAAAGATTGAAGTTCTCAAGAATTTCATTTTACTTGGATCCACAATCAATGCCCATGGAAGCAGCAGTCAAGAAATCAAACAAAGGAGGTGGGGCTAAGACAGTGGAGTAGTCAGATGCTTCTCGTGGAGCCTCTTATAACAAAGACCCAAAAAATACAAGTGAATCAATTATATATGACAATCCAGGAGCCCTGAGCATCTAAGGCAAAGTTGAGGAACCGGACTGAGTGGCAGGGGAAGGGAGAGATGGTTCGGAAGCAGCGAGGAGTTGCCAGACCTGATACAGCAAGAACCTGAGCCCTTCATACGTGAGCAATTCATCAGTGAGCAGTGAGGCAGGCAAGTAGCAGTGCTCGGGAGGCACATTTTCCACATTGGTAGAGACCTAGCACCAGAGTCTACTGGGCCACCCAGAACCAGTGAGAAGCAGCCCTAGATCAGGGAAAGATAAGTACTTGCATACAGCTCACCACACGGATCAAAAACACCCCCCTTAGGGGAAAAACCTCTCTCCCATTTACCTCCCCGCTCCCTGCTCTGCACTAGATCCCGGACACACTTCAGCAATTGCTGGGTTTCCCTGGGCCGGAAGTAGGATCTGTCACACACCCTGAGCCATTCTCCCGGCCTTGGAGAGTAAACAAATTAACAAACGGGGAAAAATAAACTGCCGGCTCCCCTAAGCCAGGAACACAGGGTAGACACAGCTCCTTTGCCTAGGCACAGGCATAAGGGATCAACAGACTTTGAGTGCCTTTCTCCCTGCAGAGACTTGTGTGGGCCCATTTCAACAATGTAGGCCCTCACTACCGCAGTACAACAGGGTATATACCTGAAGACTAACTTCAACTGGTTCAGCTGTGAAGTGGCAGGTTTGTGACAGTTGACACTGCTCTGCCCATTAAGCAGGGTCTTCACCTACCCACACCAGGAGCCTGAGGACTGGTGGCTTCACCCACACCATGTAGCCAACTGCGATAGGGGACCAAAAATAAGAGGTGCCCCCCAGTCCTTACAGCCAACAGCATTGGGTGCTCATAGTCCAGCTGCAAAACCCACCCACCTACGCACTCTAGGGAACAGGGATATGCCTTCCTTGGGGACACTTGCGGATGGCTGTCAGCCACCTGACTTGCTCAGAGAGTGTCCCCCAGCTGCAGCCAGACGCCTGTGCCTACACCAATCACCCATGCCTGTATAGGACTGTAGGTGAGTGCCTACACCACACAGTTGATGGCTATCTACCTGGGCACCTGAGCTGAATCCATACAGGAGGAGTGGGCAGACTCCTCAGCATACATACCTAGTAACTGATCTAACCACCTGGTGACAGGACATAAGAGCTTCAAAGGTGGCAATAATCAAACTAGCTTATACGAGCAGCCTATTTGGGCATATCAAAACAAAACAAGAAGCTAGGATACAGTAAGCAAACATTAAATAAATCAATATAATAACTTATTGATGGCTTAGAGACAACAGTCAATATCAAATCACATAAAGAGGCAATCCATGACGGCTTCAGCAAACTCCCAAAATAATCTAGAAATTTTCCAGAGGAGGGAAATTTATTGGAATTACCGGAGGTAGAATACAAAAGATTAACATACAGAACTCTTCAAGAAATTAGGAAGGAAATTAAGCAAAATGCAGAACATGCAATAGAGGAAATTAAAAAGATTAGGGAAGAGCATAATGACAAATTTAACAGGCTGTGAGAATCCATAGAGAGAGCAATCAAAATCCAGAAGATTAACAACAAAATTTCAGAATTAGACAACTCCATAGAAAGTCATAGGAGCAGAATTGAGGCAATGGAAGTCAGAATTAGTGAGACTGAAGATAAAGCACTTGACA
>NW_004443997.1:1719689-1720868 GCF_000243295.1 Trichechus manatus latirostris
AGATGGAGAAACAAATCACCAACTTCATATGGAAAGGGAAGAGGCCCCGGATAAGTAAAACATTACTCAAAAAGAAGAATAAAGTGGAGGCCTCACACTGCCTGATTTTAGAACCTACTATACCACCACGGTAGTCAAAACTGCCTGGTACTGGTACAACAAGAGATACATAGACCAATGGAACAGAATTGAGAATCCAGACATAAATTCATCCACCTAGGAGCAGCTGATATTTGACAAAGACCCAAAATCTGTTAATTGGGGAAAGACGGTTTCTTTAACAAATTGTGCTGGCATAACTGGATATCCACCTGCAGAAAACTGAAACAAGACCCATACCTCACACTGTGCACAGAAACTAACTCAAAATGGATCAAAGACTTAAATATAAAATCGAAAACGATAAAGACCATGGAAGAAAAAATAGGGACAATGCTAGGAGCCCTAATACATGGCATAAACATAATACAAACCATAAGTAACAATGCACAAGCACCAGGAGAGAGACTAGATAACTGGGAGCTCCTAAAAATCAAACACTTATCCTCATCAAAAGACTTCACCAAAAGAGTAAAAAGACAACATACAGACTGGGAAAAAGAATTTGGGTACAACAAATCCGATCAGTGTCTAATCTCTAAAATCTACAAGATACTGCAAATCCTCAACAACAAAAAGACAAATAACCCAATTAAAAAATGGGGAAAGGATATGAACAGGCACTTCACCAGAGAAGATATTCAGACGGCTAACAGACACATGAAGAAGTGTTCACGATCATTAGCCATTAGAGAAATGCAGATCAAACCTACAATAAGATATCCTCTCACCCCAACAAGGCTAGCATTAATCCAAAAAACACAAAATAATAAATGCTGAAGAGTTTGTGGAGAGACTGGAACACTTATACATTGTTGGTAGGAATGTAAAATGGTACAACCACTTTGGAAATCGATTTGGCGCTTCGTTAAAAAGCTAGAAATAGAAGTACCGTACGATCCAGCAATCCCACTCCTTGGAATATATCCTAGAGAAATAAGAGCTGTCACACGAATAGATATATGCACACCCATGTTCATTGCAGCACTGTTCACAACAGGAAAAATATGGAAATAACCTAGGTGCCCATCAACAAATTATGGTATATCCACACAATGGAATACTGCACAATGATGAAGA
>NW_004443997.1:1722490-1723608 GCF_000243295.1 Trichechus manatus latirostris
TTGTCCCTGGACTGCTGTGCCTCATCAGTCCTGTTTTGTTTTATGAGGCTGTCCAATCCGCGGCTGAATGGTGAACTTCGGGAGGGGCTTCACCACTGAACCAAAAGGGTGTCCAGGGACCATACTCTCGGGGTTTCTCCTGTCTGTCAGGCCAGTAAATCTGGTCTTTTTTTTGTAAGTTAGAATTCTGTTCTACATCCTTTTCCAGATCTGTCCAGGACCCTCTATTGTGATCCCGGCCAGAGCAGTCAGCGGTGGCAGCTGGGCACCATCCAGCTGCACTGGATTCAGGCTGGTGGAGGCCATGGTAGCCGTGGTCCATTAGTCCTTGGGACTAATCTTTTCCTTGTATCTTGTTCTCTTCATTCTCCCTTGCTCCTGAAGGGGTGAGACCAGTGGAGTATCCTAGATGGCTGCTCATAGGCTTTTAAGACCCCAGATGCGACTCACCAAGGTAGAGTGTAGAACATTGTCTTTATAAACTGTGTTATGCCTATTGAGCTAGATGTTCCCCGAGACCATGGTCCCCACAGCCTTCTGCCCAGGAATTCAGTCCCTCAGGGAGTTTGGAAGTATCTATGGAGCTTCCATGACCTTTCCTTGTATAAGTTGTGCTGGCTTCCCCAATAATGTGTACTGTCTTACCCTTCACCAAAGTTACCACTTATCTATTTAGTTCCCCCCCGACTCCTCCCCTCCCTCGTAACCAACAAAGATTGTTTCTTTTTGTGTGTGAACTTTTACATGAGTTATACAGTAGTGGTCTCATACAGTATTTGTCCTTTTGTGATTGACTTATTTCACTCAGCATGTCCTCCATTTTTGTTCCTCTTACTCTCCTGTACTGAGTTCCTTTTGTTTGTGGATTTTTTTTTCACTTCTTTTGTTTTTGTAGGTTTTGTTTTTTACTGAGACTTTATGTTTTTCTTCTTTATTTTGATGAGTACATTTGTTAACTTTCTTTGTGGTTGCCATGAAATTTACCCTTATCTTCCTAGATTTGAACCAGTCTATTATCACTCGATATCGCTTGACTTCCTCTCCATTAGAAGGTTCTATATCTACACCATTTATTCCCTCTTTTATTGTTCTGATGCTGTTGTCATTTACAGATTAAC
>NW_004443997.1:1724797-1751932 GCF_000243295.1 Trichechus manatus latirostris
GTCTCCAACTGGCAGGGTCAGTCACTCAGATATGGTACGGCAAGGCAGTCTAGCTGAAGAGGATTTACTGGGATGGGTTGTTTGTGGCACTTACTACATCCACCAGGGCGGGTCGGTAATCAGTGCAGGGCAGGTTCCAGTAGGCCGTGCCTGTGCTGCTTGGTGGTGTGATGTTAAGTGCACAGTGCAGGTAGGCAGGATGAAGTGGGGAGATTGTGATGTGTGGAGCTAAGATGGGTATGGGAGAGAGGAGAGAGGAACAGGAGCCAAAAACATACAAAGAAAAAAGAGTGCTAGGGCAGCCTACTGTTGGAGTGAAGAGATGAGAGACTATGAAATGGAAAAAAACAAGAAGGGGAGAAGAAGAGGAAAAATAAAATAAAAGAATGAATAAATAAAAATTAGAAAGAAAAAAGAACAGCAAAGCTCCCAGGGATCCCACCAGTATGACTACGAGGTCGGGGGAAGTTGTTCCCAGGTGTTGAAGTACAGCCTGGCTAGGAGGTGTAGAGGTATTCAGCACCAGGTATCCAGGGGACAGGAAGAGAAGAAAGGTATAGAGAGATGAGAAACTGAGTATTGAAGAAAGACAAAAAGGGAAAAAGAGGGAAAAGTAAACAAAACAATTTAAAAAAAAAAAGAACAACAAGAAAAGCCCCCAAAAAAACAGGTAAAAGAAAGAACCATGAAAAAAGAAATGCCCTCAGGGATCCCTCTGTGTGTCTGCACAAGCTGAGGTGTAGGTCCCAAGCCGCATATCACTGCGTGGCCAGAACAGGCTCCTAGCTTGAGAAAAGAAAAAGAAAATAAACAATTCAAAACAAGCAAACAAACAAAAAAAAAAGCCCCAGGATCCCACCAGCGTGGCAGCACTGACCGGGAAGCAGTTCCACACTTGAATGGAGCTCCACAGCCCCCTAGGAAGAAGCAAAGATGGCGCCTGGAGTCAGATATATGAGTGAAAGGAGGGAGAGGTAGTGAGAGGTAAGGAAGAAATCAAAAGAAGCAGAAAAAAAGCAATACTAGCAGCCAACAAATGGCAGTCAGGGAGTCAGCCAGTGCAGGTGGGTGGAACAAGCAGCCAGTGCTTCCCAGCCAAGAGACTGTGGCCGCAGGAAGCAGAGGAGACCGAGTGGGGGTGAAGAAGTGTGGGGGGTGGGAAAGTGTATATTGCTGTTGACCTGTTGTTCTGTCTCTTGCTGGAAGCTCCGTGAAGCTGTTTTCTCATACCCCTTGTTTGCTGGTCTCCGATAGGAGTCCAAGATGGCGGATCCGCGTTGCGTTAGCTGATAGGGGACCTCTGCGTGAATCTCTCCTTGCTCTCCGTTCTCTGTCAGTTTCTCACTCCATTTGGTGTTTGGCTGAGTTCTTTATCTCTTCATTTGATGTTTTAGGGTTTCAGGATTGCTGTTTTCTCTGTTTGGCTTAGTATTTCAGATCTTTGCTGTGGAGGGACGGCGTGGTGCTTCTACCTAGAGCACCATGTTTCCGGAAGTCCCAGGGGCACATAACAATTTATGTATAAATTTTTGTATGGGAGACTAACTTGAAATTTAAACTTCATCTAAACTACAACAATAAAAAGAAAAAAATTAAAAAAGAAATCAAACAGCGCATTACATTGGGCAAATCTGCTGCAAACGACTTTGTAAAGTGTTAAAAAAGAAAGATGTCACTTTGAGGACTATGGTACACCTGACACAAGTGATGATATTTTCAATCGCCTTGTGTCATGGGAAAGTTGGACAATGAATAAGGAAGACCAAAGAAGAAGTGATATCTTTGAATTATGGTGCTGGTGAAGAGTATTAAATATACCATGGACTGCCAGAAGAAGAACAAATGTGTCTTGGAACAAGTACAGCCAGAATGCTCTTTAGAAGCAAGGATGGCAAAACTTTGTCTCACATATTTTAGACATGTTATCAGGAGGGACCAGTTCTGGGAGAAGGACATCAAGCTTGGTAAAGTAGAGGGTCAGCGAAAAAGAGGAAGACCTTCAATGAGATGGATTGACACAGTGACTGCAACAACAGGCCAAACACAGCAACCATTGTGAGAATGGCGCAGGACCCGGCAGAGTTTTGTTCTGTTTTACATAGGGTCGCTATGAGTCAGAAGCAACTCAACCACACCTGACAACAACATGGCAAAGTAACCATGAAATCAGGGTCCAAGGCAACACACAGACACACACACAGACACACACACACCCTGCGACCACCACCACCAAGCTGATACAACCCAGGAGGCCAGGATGAAAGGAGGAGCAGGTGGTCTGACCATTGCAAGGGCATTTCTTCCTGGCCTGCAGCAAGCCCCCAGCCACTTTAACATGTTTAATTGTCTCTGTCAATCGGAAGACTTACAGTGATCAAAACTGAAAGTGGAAAAGTTTCAAGAAACTTCAGGTCTATAATAGCAAACATCCTTGGCCACAGCCGAAAAGTAAATTGATACCAAGTTGATCTTAGCACTTCACCAAATCAACTGCTGTTTCCTTGTGCCTGGGGCACCCAAAAAGGGAATGGGGGCCCAGGCTGTGTTTTTGATTCTTTGCCTGGATACCTCTCACAGTTCCTGCTTTGGAGGCAAAGAGCCCTGCTACGGTAGCGTTATGTCCTGACAGCCTCCCCGAGCCTGGCCTTGCCTATGTAGACCCATTTTGTGATAACTGGATACTCTTGGCTTCATCTTGTCTGCTTGTCATTGGGCCTAACATCCTAAAAAGGAGCGACAGAGCCGGCTTGTTCCCCTCCTTCCTCGCCTTTCCTATGACCCAGTCTTTTCTGCGCTTAGAAAACTTGAGTCACATGTCCATGTGCCTTGGATGTGGGCCTATGAAACAGTAGGAGTAACAGCATCAGAACCTGTCTAACTACAAGGGGATAATGTGAATCAAGATCAGCCCAATGCTGATTCCCATGAGATGGAAGTCAGATGTACCTCCACTCTCCAACCTTTTTACCAATTCTGACACCAGCCATCCATCCCATGGCATTCTCTACTTCTCTGTTGGGTTTGATAATTCGTTGCAACGCCCACACAGAACTTATAGACCATACTTACAGTTAAGTGGTTTATTAAGGAAGCAACAGGTACACCTTCGAATCAGGATCAACCGGCTAAAACTCAGGATCAGGAAGCCACATAGGCAAAATCTAGAAGATTCCCCCAAAGGGAAGAACATATCTCTCCCTTTTTCAGTATAGGACAGCTCTCTCAGCTCCTCTTGGCTGTGCAAGCAAGCAGGCCCTTCTTTCTGCTGTGCATGCTTTGCTCAGCCATGTAGGCCTACTCTCAGCCCTTGAGGACAAGCCTCCTCTTGGCTTCCTCAGGACTGGCCTCCTCTCAGCCCCCTCAGGACAGGCTTCTCTCAGGCCCCTCAGGACAGGCCTCCTCTCAGCCCCCTGAGGACAGGCCTCTCTGCCTTCAGCCTCCCTGCTGCCGGGTATGCCACAGGGCTCCTTCCTGGCCTGTCGCAGTCTTCTGTGTTACAGCCCTTGACCCATGTTATAGTCTTTTAGGAGGCTCCTCGTCTCCTCTCTCTCTGCTGCTTCTTTCTTCTCTCTCCTTTTTTCCTTCTGCTTCTGTCTGAAAAACTTCTGTGGGGCTGACTATACACACACACACACACACACACAAACTCCTTGTCAATTTCAAGACATGGCCCTCCCACCAGAGCCACAAATTGACTGATCCCCTCTCGGTATGCCGTAGACACTTCATTTGCATAGTAGGCTATAGTCACTTCATTTGCATAGTATGTTGACCAATCCCTGCAAGGTGCATATCAATCACAGGGCAGGCTGCAGCCCAGGACCGGACAAAAAGTATGAAACCAAGTTGTTTAGAGCTTATCCAGTGTTATGGATTGAATTATGTCCCCCAAAAATGTGTGTCCACTTCGCTAGGCCACGCTTCCTAGTATTGTGTGACTGTCCACCATTTTGTCATCTGATGTGATTTTCCTATTTGTTGTAAATCCTACCTCTATGATATTAATGAGGCAGGATTAGAGGCAATCATGTTAATGAGGCAGGACTCAGTCTACAAGATTAGATTGTATCTTGAGTCAATCTCTTCTGAGATATAGAAGAGAGAACCTAGCAGAGAGACAGAGGGACCTCATACCACCAAGAAAGTAGTGCCAGGAGCAGAGCATGTCCTTTGGACCCAGGGTCCCTGTGTTGAGAAGCTCCTAGACCATGGGAAGACTGATGACAAGGACCTTCCCCCAGAGCCGACAGAGAGAGAAAGCCTTCCCCTGGAGCTGGCACCCTGAATTCGAACTTCTAGCCTCCTAGATTGTGAGAGAATAAATTTCTCTTTGTTAAAGCCATCCACGTGTGGTATTTCTGTTGTAGCAGCACTAGGTAACCAAGACACCCAGGAAATGTTAATCAACCTGGAGGAAGGTGTCAAACTCTCTGGGGGTAAAAAAAACTAGGGAAAAGATAACTCCTCGGGGCTTAGGGGAAAAAAATCTCTCAAGGTGTTTTTCCAAATAACCAAGGCAAAAGACCACATTAAAAAACTCATTTCACCACAGGGCCTACAGGAAACCACTTCGTTTTACACAACTGTAGGTGCCAGGTTTACACGGAGGGGATCCTCGCACACTCGCCTGAGCTGTAGCTCATTCCCCTTTCTCTAGTCTCGTAGATTCCACCTTCTATTACCCTTGCCCTGTGAAATTTCATATAGAGGAAGTCCACTAGAGATATATCAAGACTCAAAAAAGATCAAGAGCTGTAGGAAATTTGGAAACTTCTCATACAGATTGCTACTAAGAACTGAGGTCAGTGTACAGGACCAGCTACATAATTTGCAGTATCCAGTGCAAAACGAAAATGCAGGGTCCCTTATTTAAAAAACATTAAGAATTTCAATATGGCAGCAGTAGGGCATTGAACTAAGTTTGGGGTCTTCTCTACGGGGCCCTGGGTGACTGCACAGGTTGCATGCCTCCTGAATCTGGCCTTGGTGGTATATGTCACTCAAATACCCTCTTGTTAACAATCTGTGCCACCTAGTCTCCCAGTTCTAGCCTGCATCAGTATTACAAGTACGTGGTAATAACTGTCATTTACTAGGGGTAGGCACAGAGCTAAGCCCTTTTCCTATATTACTCAATTAGTAGTCAGAGCAGTCCAGTCATTACAAAAAAGGAAAGCCAAGGTCCCACAGCTTTTAAGTGGTCTTCTAACCAAAAGCCACTCCTCCCAACCTTGGCTTTCTGTTAGCCTGGAAACCAATGGAAGCCATTAGGAGCTAATGATACCTCTTGACTGATGGTGGATGAATAAGAGCAGAGGCATTTCAGTCACACAAACTAGGAAATTTTGACTTAATAGAATAGTAGCTTCCACTTATCAAACCCTTACTATGTGCCAGTTATTGTGCTCCTCAATTTACATACATCATCTCATTTAAACCTCAATAACCTAGTGGGGTAGCAAACAGTTAGTTGCCCCCTTTGACATGTTTCTGGTGTGAATTTTCCTTTGTTTCTGTAGGTCATTTAATACTGCCCTACACCAACTTGCCCACACACAGTACCACCCTCAGCCACTTCCGATGCCAGCAAATAGAGGCATCTCCATGGTGGTCACCACGTGCATGCCGTTCCACTTTTTATCATATAGATAGTTCTTTAAAAGAGCACAATGTTTCCAGAGGTGAGAAGGGAAGGCAGAGAGAGTTAGGAGCTGGTTGAACGTTCATGGGGAATCGGGGCGGAGGGGAGGAGTGTGCTGTCGCAGAATGGGGTGAGCGGTTGGGATCTGATAACAATGTATGTTAAAAAAAATTCTGTATGGGAGACTAACTTGAAATGTAAACCTCATTTAATTACAACAATAAAAAAAAAAAGAGCACAGTGCTCAAGGTAGACATTCTTTACTAATTAATCTAAATTATTTGTTTGGTTTAAAGAATACAATGGGATATTTTTGGTTTAAGGTTTAAAGATTATATCAGGACAATAGTTGCAGGAATTCATTTAGCCTCAATGGCTCCAGAAAGTCTGGATTCCATGAGAATTTGAAATTCTGTTCCATATTTTCCCCCTTTTGATCAGGATTCTTCTGTACAATCTTTGATTAAAATTTTCAGTAATGGTAGCTGGGCACCATTCAGTTCTTTTAGTCTCATGGCAAAGGAGGTGGTTGCTCATGGAGGTAATAAGCCACATATTCCAGTTTCTCCTCCTGCTCCTGACTCTTCTTCCTCTGCTGCTATAGGTGAATAGAGACCAATTGTACCTCAGATGGCTGCTTGCAAGCTTTTAAGACCCCAGGCACTACACAACGAACTAGGAAGTAGAACAGAAGCTCTAGAAATAATAACAGGACAATTAACTGGGGTGTCCCATGAAACCATGACCCTAAACCTCTAAACCAAGAAAACAAATCCCATGAGGTGTTTGGTTGTTGTCTTAATCATCTAGTGGTGCTATAATAGAAATACCACAAGTGAATGTCTTTAACGAAGAGAAATTTATTTTCTCACAGTCTAGGAGGCTAGAAGCCCCAAATTCAGGGTGCCAGCTCCAGGGGAAGGCTATCTCTCTCTTTTGGCTCTGGGGAAAGTCCTTGTCATCAATCTTCCCCAGCCAAGAAGCTTCTCAGCGCAGGGACCCAAGGTCCAAAGGACACACGATTCTCTTAGCTCTTGTTTCTTGGTGATAGGAGGTCCTCTATGTCTCTCTGCTCATTTTTCTCTTTTATATCCAGAAAGAGATTGACTTAAGACACAGCCTAATCTTGTAGATTGAGTCCTGCCTCATTAACATAACTGCCGCTAATCCCACCTCATTAACACCTGTAAAAAAACAGTTTAGGGGTGGTATCAGACCTCCTCCAACCCCATAAGAGGAAAGGAGAACCAAGATCAATAGCGCAAGGCTGACTCCCATGAGTTGGAGGCCAGACAAGCCTCCTCTCTCTGCCATCTTTACTAGTTCTGATACCAACCATCCCTCGCACAGCACTCTCTACTTCTCTGCTGGATTCAGTAATTCATTGCAGTGGCCACACAGAACACACAGACCATACTCAAGATTATGGGGTTTATTAGGGAAGTAACAGGTTACATTTCAGGCTCAGGAACTCTCAGAATACAGTTCTCCATCAGGCCAGACTCCTCCCAACTGCGCTCACAGGCATGCCTCTCCCCGGCCCTAGGCCTTTCCCAAAGACATTCAGCTTTCTCTCTCTGTGGGCCAGGAAGCCTATTGCGCCGTCTCCCGCAGCTGAGTCTCTCCTGCCAGGTCTCTCCTGCCACTGCTTCTCACTGTCTTCAGGGTTATAGCTTGCTCTCTCTCTCTCTCACCTCTGTTATTCCATTATGTTATATAAGACTTTATCTTGCATCAGACTTGCTTTAGAGACTCTCCTTGCTGGCTTGATGAAGTAAGCAGCCATGTGGGGAAAGCCCATGTGGCAAGGGACTGTGAGTGGCCTCCAGGAGCTGAGAGTGGTAAGGAGCTGGGGCCTTCAGACCTACAACCACAAGAAAATTAATTCTGCCAACAACCTGAGTCGTTTTGGAAATGGACTCTTCCCCAGTGGAGTCTCCAGATGAGAACACAGCCTGGACAAAACCTTGATTGCAGCCTTGTGAGTCCCCAAGCAGAGGACCTAGCTAAACTCTGCCCGGACTCCGGGACCACAGAAACGGTGTGATAATATGTGCTGTTTTAAGCCGCTAAATTTATGGTAATGTGTTACACAGCAATAGATAACACATACGTTAGGAAACCCCACAACCTCCACTAACCAGGCTGCCTGGATGGTTCTTCTCTTTTTGACTTCAACCTAGAGGCGAGTTGTGTACTTAGCAAGCATGACAAAGGGCTTATGCCAAACTACCTGCTTAAAATATACATTTTTTTAAATTTCTCATTAAGAAAAGTAATCGATGCTCGTTGTAGAATATTTGGAGGCAAACCAAGAAGAAAATAAAAATTACCAGGAATAATTTCCTCCTATTCTCTCAGATAACCACAGATAACTTGTTGGCAACAGCCTTCCCCAGCTTGCTTCTAGGCAGAGAAGTTGGATAAAGTTACAAACAGGGAACACTCTGTATGGACTGTTTTGTAACTTGCTCTTTCCACAGTGTCAGCCCACATATTTTAAGGAATTTGAACCATCAGAGGGGTGAACTTGTTTCTGGCATTTGGGGGCATTGCCAGATGCCATTTTTAATGACTTCAGGTTTTTCCCAGGCTGGGCTTCGAGAAAGGACTCTCATAAAGAGGAAACTGAGGCCCAGCCTAAGGGCAGACAGCCTGTCAGCATACAGAGATATCTCCCCATCCTAGTCCCCCAGAAAATTGCAGTTTAGCTTCTATATCCTCAAAGCCCACATAATGCCCCCAAACCTGTCATCTTTGAAATTATTATCAGAATTCAATTAGTGTAAGCCACAGCCTCACCCCCAAATCAAGAGAGTGGCTCAGAGGGGCTTGGAGTAGTTGGAAGCCAGTACACTTCTGCCTGAGGCCTAGCCAGCCCACTACCCATGAAGCCAGATTCTCCCTTGGCCCCCAGGGCAGCTGCAACTTGACTCCTGAAGCATTATGTCAATATTTTTAGGGTTTGGCCATCTTTTAAATGTGAGTGGGAATGTGCTAAGGAAGAAAGACAAGAATCATTCATTCAATAAGCTTTCTTCGAGCAGGTGTTAAATTTGTAGTAAAAAAATAATGCTTAATAAATATTTTTAAAATGATGCTTGAGTTACATATTTATTATAAACTAGTGATTGTCCCAGTTATCTATTGCTCTGTAACAAATCACCCCATAACTGAGCATAAAACAACAACCATTTTATGTGCTTATGATTCTGTGGGCCAGGAATTTGAGCAGGGCACAGTATAGCTGGCTCATGTCTGCACTTAGATATCTAAGACATCAGCTAGGGGGCCTCAGATGACTGAAGATGGCCGAGGTAGCTCAGCCAGGGCCTCAGTTCTTCATGATGTGTCTGTAGGGGCAGGAGTTTCCAAGATGGCTTTTTCACTTCCATGTCTGACTCCTGGGCTATGAGTAGATGGAATAGCTGAAGGTTAGTTGGACATGTTTCTCTGATGCTGCATTTCCACATGGAAATCTTGGGCTTCCTCTTAGCATGGCAGTCTCTGGGTACTTGGACTTCTTACATGGCAGCTGGCTTTTCCCATAGCAAGCATTCCAAGAAGGAGGAAGTGAAAGCTGTCAGTCCCCTTAAAGACAACCAAGATGGAAGCCACAGTGGTTTTTATGGCCTAGTCTCCAAAGTCACACACCATCACTTGCCCTTTTTCCTATTCTTTAGAAGCAAATCACTGAATCTAGCCCACACTCAAGGGAAGAAGAATTAAGCTCTACCTCTTGAAGAGAGAAGTATCAAGGCGTTTGTGGACATATTTTTTTCAAAAGAACAATGGTAATATAATCCACTTCACATTGAGTACTAGACACCCATTCTTATCCCTTTCTTCAATCCTCTTCTCTATCTGGATCAGCGCAAGTTCTTCCTCTTGCCTCATGATGAGCAATGTAGCAGATTCCCTTTCCCTCCTGCTCTCTCCCAAATACTCTTACCCTCCTTTATCCTTTACCTAAGAGAGCCTATCAGTGCATTTTCCTCAAAAACAGTCTCTTCCCTTAGATGACTTCTGGTGTCGGTTGTTAGAATTTGTATTTGTTACATGAAACTTTGTATAAAGAAAATTATTTTGAATGAAAATTCTATATCCAGCCATACTACCAATCAAATGTGAGGGCAAAAGAAGACAAGCACGGATACTGAAACTCTGTCTCATGCACGCTTTCTAAAAAAATTACTTGAGGATGTACTCCAGCAAACTGATAAAGAAATTAAAAAAAAAAAAGGAGGGAAACAAGAAATAGTGGGACAAAGCGGGAGAGGGATGGAGAAAAAAAACCAGCATGACAGCTACATAGCACACATAAAATGCAATCTATTAAAACTAGAACTGGAAGCAAGAAGTCTCTGGGTCAAAATGTCCAGATGTAAATAGACATCATTGCACAAATGGGGTAAGTAAGAATCTGGAAGTTCCTAAAGATGTAATGCAGACAAAAGACTTCTTGATACCAAAAAAGGGAATTGCAGTTATAAACAGTGGGGGAACAAAAGCTGTGCTGGAAGATTGTAGTCAAGCTAAAATATACATGATTTGGGACAGCCGATAGTGACTTAAACGATAAGAAACGAAGACCACCAAATAGAAGTCTGACACAAAGCTGGGTTTATTTCTTGCCTGGCAAGGAACTGCCGTGTCACTCAAACATAAATTCCACAGGTCTCTCAGAGCAGAAATTAAAGTAAATAGATAAAGAGAAAAGAAGAAGAAGAAAGTATACCAAATAAGGCACGATTCTGAATCTTGGCCTCTGCTTGGCTCACAAAGCAGATTGTCAAGTCATCTTTACAAATGGTCACCTTCAAATTTTATGTCACTATTGCTGAAAAGCCTAGATTCAAGCAAGTCCAAGATAGGATATGAAAGATTCACCAGGCCTTAGCTCATTCAGAAGTGCATGTTCAAAGATTATCAAGGTTTATCTTTAACAAGTGTTAATAAACAGTGTCCAACCCCTGTTGGGCAAAAAATTAAAGAGAGAGGGACAAGGTCAATATTTTGAATTCATGATTAATTTTATTGGATTTATAATCCACAGCAGGTGTGAGGGCTTTCCCAGGGTGCTTTTTTTTTCTTCCTATGAGCAACTTGTCACTTTTACTGGATATTTTTCTTGAAGATCAGCATTTATTACTTTTTACTGGAGAAAATGGGTTCAGCTTTTAATCCTTTTTCCTTTCAGTAAATTTTAAAGTGTGTGTGTGTGTGTGTGTGTGTGTGTATTGTCCATTTGGTCATCAGAGGTGTCTTCTGATTTTCATTTGGCAGGTGACAAACTTTTATTACATGGACGTTTAAAGTTATGCCTATTAAGAAAAACTAAAAACATAATGTTCCCACTCTCATACTATTTCACAATCTCTTTTTAAATTTAGAAGATATTTCATGGGGAAAGGGAACTTTGGTTTTACTTCAGTACTTTTTCTTTTTTTAAATTCTAGTAAAATATATTAATTTTTTTAATAAGACTAATATCTCAAGGTAATGGAATGAAAGATGATTTTTCACTTTCATCATTGTGCTTTATGCTTTGCTGTATTTTTCTTTTAAAATTTAACCATAAGTATACTTTATTTTTAAACCATAAGAAGTTATTTCCATAAAAGAAAGCCAACTATATATGTAAAGTGGTATTTATGACAACATTGTTTATAATAATGAAAAATGGCAAATAACTGAAATGTCCATCAACAAGAGAAAGGGATGGTTAAATTATGATGCTATAAAGTACTATGTAGCTATTGAAAAGAATAGAGTAGACTTACGTAAAGGGACTAGAAAAAATATTTTTAAGTACGGAAAGCAAATTGCAGAAAAATATATTCTCATTTTTTGTAGGGGACAGGGGGAAGAGTTACATTTAAATTACCCAAACTCAATTCTAAGGGCTGGGTAAGAGGAGGGAGAAAATATAGACATATAGATATATAGATACGTGTGTATTTCAATTTGACCCCTAAATGCAAACTGATACTCAGCTGGAAAAAAAAAAAAGTGTGCTGTTTCCTGACAGAGGAAAAATTGACCTTGCTAACTTACTAGAGAAGATAGAATATATACAAAACTACATACGCTGAACTTTGTGAGACATGTAAAATGTTTTAAAGGGTAATTTTGACAGTAATAAAATCTTACAACATGCACTGACTTTAGAAGCCATCACCTCACCACCACATAATATGTTACGGTAAAATCTGTGAAAGCTGGAACCTCTCTGAGGCAGAAACCTGTCAGAGAAGGAGAACTCAAATATTTTTCACTAATAGAGAGCAATAGAAAAGTGGTAAGACTGCACAGACTGCACCCTGTCAAAGGTGGAAAACCTGTGAGACCCAGAAAAACAAGGTAGTCCCATCGAGTTCTGGCTCTCACAAGTTTCACTGTACTTCATTCTGTATATGTAGACCAGGAATACTAGGAAGATGGAAGCCCAACAGATGCTGGCAGCAGACTGTCCGTCTTCATTGTTAACCACATACAGTCCTATATTGTTTGAATTTGTTAAATTTATTACATAATTTATAGTTTTAAGAAAATTATAATGATTTACAGAAGTCTTTATACAGTCAATATTACCTTTCTGTATATTTATGTAACACTTTTTAATGGCTGCATATAGTTGGACATTTAAGTTTTTTTCTAATTTTTCATAATTACAAACATTCTTGTGCACTAACCCGTCCTCATTTTTCCATTTAATTCATCCTAAGGAAAAAAGGGGGTAATACATTTTTTAACATTAACTTCATGAGGATAAAGTGAAACATTGTTTGAAAAGAACCTCACTTCTATAATTCTCCTTAAGGAGGCTGCAAATGGTTAAGCACTGGACTAACCTAAAGGTTGGCGGTCGAACCCACCCAGAGGCACCTTGGGAGACAGGCCTGGCTATTTGCTTCCAAAAGCTCAGAGCCTTGAAAACCCTAAGGAGCAGTTCTACTCTGCACATATGGGACTGCCGTGAGTCAGAATCAACTGACGGCAACTAACAACAAAGTAATGAATATGCAGACAATGAAAATAAAATAAATGAAAAGATACGAATAGATATAATTGTTCTCCTTCTCACTGGCCTTGGACCCAATCAGGGGAACCCTGATAGTTAAACAAACATCTGGGCTCCATTTCAGTTGCCGTAGCTTGGGCCCAGTCCCTGTATTTTTCTATGAAAATGTAACCATGAGTGAAGGGTATGACAGTATACAATACTGAGGAAGCCAGCACAACTTGTACAAGGCAAGGTTATGGAAGCTCCATAGACACATCCAAACTCCCTGAGGGACCGAACTGCTGGGCAGAGGGGCTGTGGGGACCATGGTCTCGGGGAGCATCTAGCTCAATTGGCATAACATAGTTTATAAAGAAAATGTTCTACATTCTGCCTTGGTGAGTAGCGTCTGGGGTCTTAAAAGCCTGTGAGCAGCTATCTAAGATACTTCACTGGTCTCACCCCTTCGGGAGCAAGGGAGAATGAAGAAAACAAGACATAAAGGAAAGATTAGTCCAAAGGACTAATGGACCACAACTACCGCGGCCTCCACCAGACAGTCCAGTACAACTAGATGGTGCCTGGCTACCACTACTGACTGCTCTGATAGGGATCACAAGAGAGGGTCCCAGACACAGCTGGAGAAAAATGTAGAACAAAATTCTAACTCAGAAAAAGACCAGACTTAGTGGCCTGATAGGGACTGGAGAAACTCCAAGAGTATGGCTCCTGGACACCCTTTTAGCTCAGTGATGAAGTCACTTCCAAGGTTCACCCTTCAGCCAAAGATTAGACAGCCCCATAAAACAAAAGGAGACTAATGGGGCACAACAGCCCAGGAATAAAAACTAGAAGGCAGGAGGGGACAGGAAAGCTAGTAATAGGGAACCCAAGGTCAAGAAGGGAGAGTGTTCACATATCGTGGGGTTGTTAACCAATGTCATAAAACAATATGTGTACTAAAAAAAAAAAAAAGAAAATGTATATGAGTATGCATTATGTGGACCCTGACCCTGACCTTGAGGAACTCACAGTCTAGAGAAGACAGACATGAGTAACTGAAAACAAAGAAATACGTATCACAGTCGAAGCATGGTGAGATCTAGTATCAGGGCCTATCTAAATTCCCAAGGGACAATAAGAACCAGTACCAGCATAAAGCTGGTTCCCTATGAGGTGGAGGTCAGACATACCTCCACTCTCCAACTTCTTCACCATTTCTGAAACCAGCTGTTCCCCTCCCCACCCCCACAGCACTCTCTACTTCTCTGCTGGTTTCAATAATTTGTTGCAATGGCCACACAGAACCCACAGGCCATAAGTGTTTTTTTAAGAAAGCAACAGGGTACAACTCGGGATCGGGATTAACAGGCTACTTCTTGGGATCAGGATCAGGAAGCATGTGGACAAAGTCTCCCCAAAGTGGAGAGCACGTTCCTGCCTTCTTCAGTGCAGGACAGCTCTCTCAGCATCTCTCTGCAGTGCAAGCAAGCAGGCCCTTCTCTCTGCTTTTCATGCCCTCTCTCAGCTGTGCAGGCTTCTCTGCCTTCGGTTTCCCCACTGCTAACTGATCCAGCTCATAGCCAGTGTACCAGTTGTGTTCAGCTCTCTTAGCTACATTCCTACCAGGGCCCCTTCTTGGCCTGTCACCGCCGGTTCTGCCATAGGGCCCCTTTCAGGCCTCTCACTGTCTTCAGTGTTACAGCCCTTGATTCATGTTACAGCTCTTTGGGGAGATTTCTCACCTCTCTGCTTCTTCTCTTTCTTGCCTCTCTTGCCTTTTCTCCTTTGTAAAACCTCTGTGGGATTGGCTGCTTATATAAGCAAACTCCTTATAAATTTCAATGCATGGCCCTCCCAGCTGGGCCACTGACTGAGCAATCCCCTCTGTGGACCACAGTCATTTCATTTGCATAGCCTATAGTATATTGATCAATCCTTGCTAGGTGCATAAAACAGACCAATCACTGGGCCGCCTGCAACCCAGGGCCAGACAAAAAGTATCAAGCCATCAAACTGTTTACAGCTTACCCAGGAACTGTCAATCAACCTGCATGTCTCTGGGATGGAAAACTAGGGCAAAGGTAACCCCTCAGGGCTTAGGGGGAAAATCTCTCTAGCTGTTTTTCCAAAGAACCAAGGCAAAAGGCTACATGAATGATTTCACTACATGTGGTGTCAGGAGCGGTATAGAACTTCTCAAATTTTATTTCTCAAACATGAATTACTTGGGATTCTCTTAAAATGCAGATCCTGAATCAGTAGGTCTGGGCTAGAGCTTGAGATTTAGCATTTCCACCAGTTCCTAGGTGATGCCGAATTTGCTTATCTGCGTGGACCACACTTTAGTAGTAAGGGTATATAGATAGAAGATAAGCAATGTATTATGTAGATGTAATCAGAGTTTTGAAAGGTGAATAAAAATTTCCAAGACAGTTAATGAAGGAAAGGGTATACTCTGGAAAAGGGAGTAACTTATGCAAAGGTCAGAGGCGTGAAATGGCATGCTTTGTCTGAAGAGGTTCAAAGGGTGGGGGCACTTAGAGCCCTTCTTTTTTCTTTTTTTTATTGTGCTTTAGGTGAAACTTTACACCTCAAGTCAATCTCTCATACAAAAATTTATTCACACAATGTTATGCGAAACTAGTTGCAGTCACTACAATGTGACAGCACACTCCCCCTTTCCACTTCAGGTTTCTTGTGTCCATTCAACCAGTTCCTATCCTTTCCTGCCTTCTCATCCTGCCTCCACATGGGGGACCCCCCATTTCATCTCGTGTATCTGATTGAACTTAAGAAGCACACTCCTCACGAATATTATTTTTTGTATTATAATCCAGTCTCATCTTTGTCTGACGAGTGGGGCTTCAGGAATGGTTTTAGTTTTGCATTAACAGAGCTTCTGAAGGCCATAGTTTCAGGGGTTCCTCCAGTCTCTGTCAGACCATTAAGTCTGGTCTTTTTATTAGAATTTGAGTTCTGCTGTGCACTGTTCTCCTGCTCCATCTGGGACTCTGTTGTGTTCCCTGTCGGGGTGATCATTGGTGGTAGCCGGGCACCATCTAGTTCTTCTGGTCTCAGGTTGATGGAGTCTCTGGTTATGTGGACCTTTTGTCTTTTAGGCTAATATTTTCCTTGTTTCTTTGGGGTTCTTCACTCTCCTTTGCTCCAAGTGGGTTGGGACCAATTGATGCATCTTAGATGGCTGCTCGAAAGCTTTTAAGACCCCAGACACCACACACCAAAGAAAAAGCCCTTCTGAGTAGCCACAATGGTGATAGATCAGAGGAAGAGACAGGATCTCAGGATGAATCCACAGGATGAGATAACTGACTAGAGTGGAGAGAAATGGAAGAGGACATGGGTGACAGAAGGAGGGGTGCCCCCAACAAGCAAGTGAATAAAGAACCAAGTTCAGGTTTGAAGGAGGAGGTAATGAGTTCAGTTTGGGATTCACCAATGTGGAGGTGAAGGTAGCAGTGGGACATTAGGTGAGATATGAGGTGAGTGGGGAGCTCCAGAAAAAGCCTGGGGCAGGAATGGAGAAGTTTTAGGTGTGTTGGGCAATCAAAGCCATGACCTGGGAATGGAGGAGAAGGATTTTCCAAGCCAAAAGATTGTCCCTGTGTGAACCTCAAAAGCACCATTATAAATGGCAAGCCTGTGAGTGACGTTTCTCACATTTCAGCCAAGAACATGGATCATAAGGGTCAAAATCAGGATCTTGAACCCCACCCCCACAAATTGTCAACATCTCACACAAAAACCTGCACATGAATGCTTGTAGCTAGAAGCTTTATTTATAATCATCAGAAACTTGGAAGCAACCAAGATATCCTTTGACAGGTGAATGGATAAACAAGCTGTGGCACATCTGTACAATGGAATATTATTCAGTGATTAAAAAGAAATGAGCTATGAAGCCATGAAAAAACATGAGAATACCTTAAATGCATATTGCTAAGCAAAAGCAACTAGTGTGAAAAAGCTACATATTATAGAATTTCAATCATATGATGTTCTGGAAAGCACAAAATTATAGAGACAGTAAAATGATCAGTGGATGCTAGGGGCTCAGGGGAAGGGGAGCAAGGTTGAACAGGTGAAGAATAGAGGATTTTTACAGCTCAGCACTTTTCAAGCTGAAAGAACTGAAGAAAAAATTAAAGCCTCAAGTTCCAATATTGAAGGATTCTATTGGCAAAATATTAAACGACACAGGAAGCATCAGAAGAAGATGTAAAGAATACACAGAGAAACTGTAACAAAAAGGCTGGTTGATATGATTGTTAAGCTTGTGGCTAGGCCACAATTCTCAGTAGATTGGCAGTTATGAAGTGATTTGGCAGTTGTACAATGATGTAATCACCTCCATGATGAGATCTGATATAGTGATCACCTCCATGACAGGATCTGCTGTGAGTAGCCAGTCAGCTGAAGGGGAGTTTCCTTGGGGGTGTGGCCTGCGTCCAATATACGTGGACTTTCTAACAATGCTCCAAGGCTTTTGTTCACTCTAGATCCTACAGCTGGCTCCTGTTTGTCTGACCTCCGGTTCTTGGAATTTGAGCCAGCAGCTTACCTGCCAATTTTGGGATTCGACAGCCTCGACAGTCTGTGAGCCAGTGGCCTGCCAGCTTACCTCCTGTCTTAGTCATCTAGTGCTGCTGTAACAGAAATACCACAAGTGGATGACTTTAACAAACAGAAATTTATTTTCTCACAGTCTAGTAGGCTACAAGTCCAAAGTTAGGGCATCAGCTCCAGGGGAAGTCTTTCTGTCTCTCTGTTGGCTCTGGAGGAAGGTCCTTGTCATCAGTCTTCCCCTAGACTAGGAGCTTCTCAGCACAGGAATCTCCGATCCAAAGGATGCACTCTGCTCCCGGTGCTGATTTCTTGGTAATATGAGGTCACCCTGTCTCTCTACTTGCTTCTTTCTTTTCTGTGTCTCAAAAGAGGTTGGCTTAAGACACAATCTAATTTTGTAGATCTCATCAACATAACTGCCACTAATCCATCTCATTAACATCATAGTGATAGGATTTATAATACATAGGGAAATCACATCAGATGACAAAATGGCAGACAATCATACAATACTGGGAATCATGACCTAGCCAAGTTGACAGATACTTTGGGAGGACACAATTCAATCCATGACAGCTACCAGTCTTGGGATTTGTTGACTTCTTCAGCCTGTAAGCTAGAGGCCTATTGCCTGACCAGCCAATCTTGGTTTTGACAGCCCCTGCAGCTGCATGAGCCAGGAGAAGCCTCCAACCAGACCCATGGACTTAGGACTTTCCAGCCTCTAAAACCAAATGAGCCATTTACTTGATATAAATCTCTCTCTGTATATATTTATATGCTTCACTGGTTTTGCTTCTCTAGACAACCCAGCCTAAGACATTTGGTACCAAGAGTAGATCTAGAGAAAGACTATTGTAAGGATGAGTTTTCTAAATTGGTTCTCAAGTCTGGATAGTCTTAAAGATGTTGATGACTCTGCTTCCAGTAGTAAAGAGGGCATTGCCAATCCATGGCATGAGGTAGCAATAGAAATATGCAAAATAATCACCATCAATAGATCAGGTATTGGTGAGAGGTGAGGCTCTGGGTGATCACATGTTTGATACCTTTCTACAATTTTGTCATAATGAGAAGTATAAGGAAGCTGGTTGGCTAGTCCTGCTTTCACTAGACAAAGTGGTGAAAGAAAGAGATAAGCTGAGGGCTTCAGAGTCAGAACTCCGAGCATTGCATAAACGACCTCAAAGTTTCCACCTGTGCCTTGAAAGAAAGCCTTATGTCTTGTAGTGACAGAGCTGATATTGCCAAAAATCAAACCCAGAGTCTTATCATAAGAGTGACTGAATTACAACCTCTAGTGGTGTCTGAAGTTAAAGTGAGGGCATTGATTGGAAAGAAATGGGATCCTGAAACTTGGGATGGGGATATATGGGGATGCAATCAGAAAGCTGGGGACGCTGAGCCCCTAAATTACATTGAATCACTCCTGCCAACAGAACCACCCCTCTCACTCTCATATGAAGAGATTACTCCATCTTTGTCTGCTAAGCCACCCTCCCCAGTAAAACCATTATCCTCTCCACCCCCATCTTATGAGATTAACCCAGCTGTGTCTGAAGAGCCTTTGTCTGAGTCATTGCCTGGGATGTTGCCTGAGGCACATGCCTTACAAGACAATGCTAAATGTTCTTAAAACAAATCCCTATCATCCATTTTGTCTTCTAGACCTATAACTAGACCTGAGGAAGTTCCAACAAGCCCCAAAAGGTGAAGTACAAAGTGTGACCCAGGAGGAGGTAGGCTACACTCCAAAATAACAGCTTGACTTTTCTAATATGTATAAATAGAGACCTGGGAAATATGTGTGGGAATGGCTATTAAGGGTGTGGGATAATGGTGCAAGGAACATAAAGATGAATCGGTCTGAGTTTATTGATATGGGCCCACTAAACACAGATACTTCATTCAATGTTTCAGTTCCAGAGGTTAGGAAAAAATCTAATAGTTTATTTGGTCGGGTCACTGAAGCATGGATTACGTGGAAACCTACGCTAAATCATGTTGAAGTACCGGACCTGCCTTAGCATACTGTAGAAGAAGGTATCCAAAGGCTTAGGGAAATTAGCATATTAGAGTGGATTTATCAGGTTAGACCCACAGACCCACACATGGAGTGCCCAGAGGACACACCTTTTACCAAAACAGTGAGGAACAAATTTGTGAAGGTAGCCCCAGCATCCTTAAAGACTGCTTCCATCTTAGAAAGGGCAGTATTCTGTTCTTACTGAAATAGACACTTACTCTGGATACGGATTTGCCTTTCCTGCATGCGGTGCTTCTGTCAAAACTACCGTTCGTGGACTTACAGAATGCCTTATCCACCATCATGGTATCTCGCACAGCATCGCCTCAGATCAAGGGACTCACTTCACAGCAAATGAAGTGTGGCAATGGGACCATACTCATGGAATTCACTGGTTTTACTATGTTCCCCATCATCCTGAAGCAGCTGGCTTGCTGGAATGATGGAACGGCCTTTTAAGGACATAATTACAATGCCAACTAGGTAGTAATACTTTGCAGGGTTGGGGCAATATTCTCCAGGAGGCCTTCAGCCTGATCTACAGACTTGAGACTTTCCAGCCTCTACAACTATGAGAGCCATTTCCTTTATATAAATCTCTCTGTCTTTTTTTCTCTCTCTCTACATATATATATGTGCGTATGTATGCATATATATATATAGGTAGATGCTTCACTGGTCTTGCTTCTGTAGAGAACCCAGCCTAGGATAATCAATGTTCAACCATTTCAGGAGGTACCATATGATCAAGAACCGATGGTATTGAAGGAAGAAGTCTAAGCTGCACTGTAGGCACTCGCAAAAAACAAAGCTCCAGAAATTGACAGAATACCAATTGAGATGTTTCAACCAACGTATGCAGCACTGGAAGGGCTCACGGATCTATGCCAAGACATTTGGAAGACAGCTTCCTGGCCACCTGACTGGAAGAGATCCATATTTATGCCCATTCCAAAGAAAGGTGATCCGACAGAATATGGAAATTATCAAACAATATCACTAATACCACATGCAAGTAAAATTTTGTTGAATATAATTCAATAACAGTTGTAGCAGTACATCAATAGGGAACTACCAGAAATTCAAGCCAAATTCAAAAGAGAACATGGAACAAGGGATATCATTGCTGACGTCAGATGGATCTTAGCTGAAAGCAGAGAATACTAGAAAGAGTTTTACTTGTTGCTTATTGACTATGTAAAGTCGTTCAACTGTGTGGATCATAACAAATTATGGATAACATTACAAAGAATGGGAATTCCAGGACACTTAATTATGCTCATGAGGAACCTATCTATAGAGCAAGAGGCAGTCGTTCAAACAGAACAAGGGAATACTTTGTGGTTTAAAATCAGGAAAGATGTGCATCAGGGTTGTACCCTTTCACCATATTTATTCAATCTGTATGCTGAGCAAATAATCTGAGAAGCTGGACTATGCAAAGAAGAAGGTAGCATCAGAAATAGAGGAAGACTCATTAACAACCTGCGATATGTAGATGATACAACCTTGCTTGCTGGAAGTGAAGAGGACGTGAAGCACTTACTGATGAAGATCAAAGCCTTTAGTATGGATTACACCCCAACACAAAGAAAACAAAAATCCTCACAACTAGACCAATAAGCAACATCATGTTAAATGAAGAAAAGATTGAAGTTGCCAAGGATTTCGTTTTACTTGGATCTACAATCAACGCCCATGGAAGCAGCAGTCAAGAAATGAAAGGACATATTGCATTGGGCAAACCTGCTGCAAATGACCTCCTTAAAGTGTTAAAAAGCAAAGGTGTCACTTTGAAAGCTAAGGTGTGCCTGACCCAAGGCAAGGTATTTTCAATTGCCTCATATGCATGCCAAAGCTGGGCAATGAATAAGAAAGACCAAAGAAGAATTGATGCCTTTGAAGTATGGTGTTGGTGAAGAATATTGAATATAGTATGGACTGCCAGAAGAACGAACAAGTCTGTTTTGGAAGAATGCTCCTTAGAGAATTTCTCCTTAGAAGTGAGGATGGTGAGACATTCTCTCACATACTTTGGACATGTTATCAAGAGAAACCAGTCCCTGGAGAAGGACGTCATGCTTGGTAAGGTAGAGCATCAACGAAAAAGAGGAAGACCCTCAACGAGATGGATTGACACAGTGGCTGCAACAATGGGCTCAATCATAGCAAGGATTTTGAGAGTGACAAAAGACCAGGTAGTGTTTCGTTCGGTTGTACATGGGGTTGCTATGAGTTGGAACTGACTAGAAGTTACTTAACAACAACAATAAAATTATTCTGTATGATATTTTAATGGTGAATACAAACATGCACTTATCAAAACTCATGGAGCTGTACAGAACAAAGAGAGAACCTTAACTATGTAAATTTTAAAAATCATTTAGGAGATTGAGGGATCCCAGGAAGGAAAGCAGAATGTACAAAACAATCTAACTGAATTACAAATGTATGAAACAATGTCCCAGAAGGAGATTGGGGAGGGAAAAGGTGCAGTAACTTTGGAAATGAGTGGAGTCTGTAAGACTAAAGGCAAAAGGAACTACACATTAGCAGTGTACTCCAGTTAATAAAGTTGTTTCCAGAAGAGTAGAGGTTAACAGTTCTGATACTACTATCTATCTACACATATATATTTATTATATGTATATACACTGAAGTGGATTAATTAATGGATTGTGAGTAGTGGGAGCCAGGTTTCTCACTGTTGGTGTGGGAGTTTACAGATAAGCAAGGGGAATAAACTATAATGATCCATGTTGTAATGAATTAGAGTTGGACACAACAATATGACTCATGTTTAGCTTAATAGAGAAAGAGATGTTTACTGTCTTAGTTACCTAGTGCTGCTGTAACTAAAGTAGCAAAATGTGTGGCTTTAAAGAACAAAATGTTATTTTCTCACAGTTCTTGAGGTTAGAGGTTCAATTTCAGGGCATCACTTCTAGGGAAGGTCCTTCTTTGTCTCTTTCAGCTTCTGTTGTTTTTAGGTACCGTCAAGTTGGTTCTAACTCATGGTGAACCTATGTACAACAGAATGAAATACTGCCTGGTCCTGCACCATCCACACAATCATTGCTATGTTTGAGCCCATTGTTGCAGCCACTGTGTCAGTCCATCTCGGTCTTCCTCTTTTTCGCTGACCCTCTACTTTACCAAACATGATGTCCTTCTCCAGGGACTGGTCCCTCTTGATAACATGTCCAAAGTACCTGAGATGACGTCTCACCATCCTTGCTTCTAAGGAGCATTCTGGCTATACGTCTTCCAAGACAGATTTGTTCGTTCTTCTGGCAGCCCATGGTATAGTCAGTATTCTTCATCAACACTATAATTCAAAGACATCAGTTCTTCTTTGGTCTTCCTTATTCATTGTCCAGCTTTAGCATGCATACCATGGCTTGGATCAGGTGCACCTTAGTCCTCAAGGTGATATCTTTGCTTTTTAACACTTGAAAGAGGTCTTTTGCAGCAAATTTGCCCAATGCAATGTTGCCAATGCAATGCTTTGCCATACTTTCCAAATTCTGTGATATAACTACAATGATGACATTGGAAAATGGTGTAAAATACACACAGACTGTATTGCAGTATAATTGTGCTGCTCACAAGATAACTAGAGGATTAAAAAATATATTAACTCATAGTGCACTACAGGTCATGTGTTCTGAGGATGGGATGCAAGTTGAAAGCTGTTTTGAGGACCATCGTGGTCTTTTGAGCATATCAGCAAATCTTTGAGACCTGAGTAAAGTCTGGGCCCAGTGGTCCCTCTGTCCCCTCCTCCTGCTGTCATGGAAACCCTGCCTGGCTAGCCCTGCCCTCCCTTCCCCTGCAGGCTTCAAAGTCCTGCTCTGTGTGTGTCTCCTGGGTCCTGGACCACCTAACACAGTGTATGGACTTGAATACTTCTTCTGGACAAACCTTCTCCCTAACTCCCAAATCGCTCCAGGCATCTTCTGAACTTTAAAGATCAGAGTTCCTGTCCAAACAGGCCAAGCATTGAAGGAGACAAACCTGAGTCTGATGTTTTTGTTCTACTTCTGTTGCCTCTTGAGAATGGCAAGAATGAGCCCAGGTTTCCCCAAGGCCCTTAGTGCTTGTCACTTGATGGGATCATTGATCTGGCCTCAGTCCATTTCCCTGGCCTAACCGCTGGATCTGATTTCAACTATTTAAGCTGAGACTCAGAGGCCTGGCCATTTAGGTTGGCAACCTGGGGATAAGGCAGAAAGGACTTCTGGAATATTCTAATAATTCTAGGAAACATAACAGAAAAATACCTTTTATTCATGTTGGTGTGAAGGACCAGGAATCTACCACTGTGACTTGAATAAACCGATAGTTTCTGAAAACCAAGTTCAGTCAGGAGGGCTGGGTCTTGAGCTGACATAATCAGTGAAGTTGTTTGAGAGTTGCTCATCTGTCTGGAGCGCATCTAGGCTCGCAGGACTGGCTACCTGCTCTGATACAGATGTTGTTGATGGCAGGTGTGGACGAGTTGTTTCCAACTCATAGCGACCCTATGTACAAGAAAATAAAACACTTTCTGGTGCTGCACCATCTTCCACATCCTTGCTATGTTTGAGCCTATTGTTACAGCCACTGTGTTAATCCATCTTATTGAGGGTCTTCCTCTTTTTCTCTGACCCTCACTTTACCAAGCATGATGTCCTTCTCTAGGGACTGGTCCCTCCTGATAACATGTCCAAAGCATGTGAGATGAAGTCTCACCATCCTTGCTTCTAAGGAGCATTCTGGCTGTACTTTTCCATGACAAGTTTGTTCGTTCTTCTGGCAGTCCATAGTATACTCAATATTCTTCACCAACACGATAACTCAACGACATCAATTCTTCTTTGGTCTTCCTTATTCATTGTCCAGCTTTTCCATGTATGTGATACAATTGAAAATACCTTGTCTTGGGTCAGGCACACCTTAGTTTTCAAAGTGACACCTTTGCTTTTTAACACTTTAAGGAGGTCACTTGCAGCAGATTTGCCCAGTAAGTCCTTTGGTTTCTTGACTGCTGCTTCCATGGGCATTGATTGTGGATCCAAGTAAAATGAAATCCTTGACAACTTCAATCTTTTCTACATTTCTAATGATGTTGCTTATTGGTCCAGTTGTGAGGATTTTTGTTTTCTTTATGTTGAGGTGTAATCCATACTGAATGCTGTAGTCTTTGATCTTCATCAGGAAGCGCTTGAAATCCTCTTCGCTTTCAGCAAGCAAGGCGTCATCTGCGTATTGCAGGTTGTTAATGAGTCTTCCTCCAATCCTGATACTACCTTCTTCTTCATATAGTCTAGCTTCTGAGATTATTTGCTCAGCATACAAACTGAATAAGTATAGTGAAATTATACAACCCTGATACACACCTTTCCTGATTTTAAACCCCAAAGTATTCCCTTGTTCTGTTTGAATGACTCTCTCGGTCTCTGTACAGGTTCCTCATGAGTACAATTTAAGTGTTCTGGAATTCCCATACTTTGCAATGTTATCCATAATTTGTTATGATCCACACAGTCAAATGCCTTTGCCTAGTCAGGAAGACACAGGCAAACATCTTTCTGGTATTCTCTGCTTTCAACCAGGATCCATCTGACATTAGCAGTGATATCCCTCATTCCACGTCCTCTTCTGAATCCAGCTTGAATTTCTGGCAATTTTTCAGCTTCTGCTAGCTGTCAACATGTACCTTCGTCTTCATATGACGTCTTCCCCATTCGTGTGTACCTCTCCATGTCTGTTTTCTCTTTTTATAAGGATCACTTAGAAGGGATAATGTTTAGTACCAACACTACTCTGGTATGACCTCATTAACAAAACAGAGTCCTATTTTCAAATAGGGTCGCATTCACAGGTACAGTGGTTAGAACTTCAACATATCTTTTTTTTTTTTTTTTACTTCTGGTAAAAATTTATATAACAAAATATTGCCATTTCAACAGTTTTTACATGTATAATTTATTGACATTAATTATGTTCATCATGCTGTGCCACCATCACCATGATTCCTTTCCAAATATTTCCATCACCCTTAACAGAAACTCAGTGCCCCTTAAGTAATAACAGCCCCTTTCCCCCTCCCTCCTGCCCCTAGTAACCACTGATAAACTTTGGTCTCTATACATTTGGCTGTTCTAGACATTTCATATAAGTGGGATCATAACAATATTTGTCCTTTTGTGACTGACTGATTCAGCATAATGTTTTCAAGGTTTATTCATTTTGTAGCATGAATCAGGACTTCATTTCTCTTTATGGCTATATAATATTCCATTGCATATATGTACCAAATTTTGTTTATCCATTCATCTGTTGTTGGACATTTAGGTTTTTTTCATATTTTGGCTATTGTGAATAATGCCGTAATAAATTGGTGTACAAGTATCTGTTTGTTTTAATTCTTTTGAGTATATACTTCGAATTGCTGGTTCATATGGTAGTTTTAAGTTTAACTTTTTGAGGAACTGCCAGATTTTTCACAGCAGCTACACCATTTTATAATCCCATCAGCAACGGATAAGTGTTCAAATTTCTCTACATCTTCACCAACACTTGTTTTCCATTTTTCTGATCATAGCCATCCTAGTGAGGGTGAAGTGTTATCTCATTGTGGTTTTGATTTGCATTTCCAACTGTCTAATGGGGAGTCCCAGTGGTGCAGTGGTTAAGCACTTGGCTGTTAACCAAAAGGTTGGCAATTCATATCCACCAGCTGCTCCTTAGAAACCCTATGGGGCAGTTCTACTCTTGTCCTGTAGGGTCACTATGAGTCAGAATTGACTCGATGGCAACAAGTTTTTTTTTTTTTTTTTTTTCTGATGATGTTGAACCTCTTTTCAAGTGCTTTTTTGGCCATATGGATATCTTTTTTGATGAAATGTCTACTCAAATTCTTTACCCATTTTTTGATTGGGTTGTTTATCTTTTTGCTGTTAAGTTGTAGGAGTTCTGTATGTATTCTGGGTATTAAACCCTTATCTGATATATGTTTCCCAAATATTTTCTCCCATTATTCAGGTTATTTTTTATTCTGCTGATAAAATTTTTTGATGAACAAAAATTTTTGATTTCAATGATGTGCAATTTATTTATTTTGTCGTTTAGTTGCTCTTGCTTTTGGTGTCATATCTAAGAATCCATTATCAAAAACTAGATCCCAAAGCATTACTCCTATTTTGTTCTAAAAGTTTTACGGCTTTAGTTCTTACACTTAGGTCACTGGTCTATTTTGAGTTAATTTTTGTATATGGTGTGAGGTATGGGTCCAGCTTCTTTCTTTTGCTTGTGGAAATTCAGTTGTCCCGGCACCATTTATTGAAGACTGTTCTTTCCCCCACTGAAATGACTTACCACTCTTGTTGAAAATCAGTTGACCATAGATTTTTGGGCTTATTTTTGTACTCTTAATTCTATTCCATTGGTCTCTATGTCTGTCATTATGCCAGTACCATACTGTTTTGATTACTGTAGCTTTATAGTATGTTTTGAAATTGGGAAGTGTGAGTCCTCCTGGTTTATTCTTCTTTTTCAAGATTGTTTTTGCAACATTTCTTTTTGGGGAACACAGTTCAATCCATGACAGTTACATATTGTTGTTGTTAGGTGCCATTGAGTTGGTTCCAACTCATAGTGACCCTATATACAACAGAATGAAACACTGCCCTGTCCTGCACCATCCTCACAATCATTGTTATGCTTGAGCCATTGTTGCAGCCGCTGTGTCAATCCATCTCGTTGAGGGTCTTCCTCTTTTTTTGCTGACCCTCTACTTTACCAAGCATTTATCCTTCTCCAGGGATTGATCCCTCCTGATAACATGTCCAAAGTACATGAGATGTAGTCTCACCATCCTTGCTTCTAAGG
>NW_004443997.1:1752724-1785374 GCF_000243295.1 Trichechus manatus latirostris
AGCCTTGTTTTTCACCAATGCCTTCAGTGCAGCTTGGACTTCTTCTTTCAGTACCATTGGTTCCTGATCATATGCTACCTCCTGAAATGTTGAACGTCAGCCAGTTCTTTTTGGTACAGTGACTCTGTGTATTCCTTCCATCCTGTTTTCATGCTTCCTGTGTCATTTAATATTTTCCCCCATAGAATCCTTCAATGTTGCAACTCGAGGCTTGAATTTTTTTAGTTTGTTTCTTTCAGCTTGAGAAATGCCAAGCATGTTC
Source organism: Trichechus manatus latirostris (assembly GCF_000243295.1). NCBI lineage: Eukaryota > Metazoa > Chordata > Mammalia > Sirenia > Trichechidae > Trichechus > Trichechus manatus. Next base: position 1,752,987 of record NW_004443997.1, read on the forward strand.
TTCCTTTTTGGTTTTCTACCTCCAGGTCTTTGCACATGTCATTATAATACTTTACTTTGTCTTCTTGAGCCACCCTTTGAAATCTTCTGTTCAACTCTTTTACTTCATCATTTCTTCCTTTTGCTTTAGCTACTCAACATTGAAGGGCAAGTTTCAGAGTCTCTTCTGACATCCATTTTGGTCCTTTTCTTTAGTTCCTGTCTTTAATGACCTCTTGCTTTCTTCATGTTCGATGTCATTCCACAACTCGTCTGGTCTTTGATCATTAGTGTTCAACCCATCAAGTCTACTCTTAAGATGGTGTCTAAATTCAGGTGGGATATACTCAAGGTTGTACTTTGGCTCTCGGGGACTTGTTCTAATTTTCTTCAGTTTCAACTTCAACTTGCATATGAGCAATTGATGGTCTGTTTTGCCATCAGCCCCTGGCCTTGTTCTGACTGATGATATTGAGCTTTTCCATTATCTCTTTCCATGAATGTAGTCGGTTTAATTCCTGTGTGTATTCCATCTGGTGAGGTCCACGTGTATAGTTGCCATTTATGTTGGTGGAAAAAGGTATTTGCAATCAAGAAGTCATTGGTCTTGCAAAATCCTATCATGAGATCTCTGGCATCATTTCTGTCACTAAGGCCAGATTTTCCAACTAACTATCCTTTTTTCCAATTTTCACATTCCAATCATCAGTACCTATCAATGCATCCTGATTACATGTTCGATCAGTTTCAGACTGTAGGAGCTGGTGAAAATCTTCAGTTTCTTCATCTTTGGCCTTAGTGGTTGGTGCATAAATTTGAATAATAGTTGTATTAACTGGTCTTCCTTGTAGGCATATGGATATTATCCTATCACTGACAGCGTTGTACTTCAGGATAGATATTGAAATGTTCTTTTTGACAATGAATGCAACACCATTTCTCTTCAAGTTGTCATTCCCAGCATAGTAGACCATATGATTGTCTGATTCAAAATGGACAATACTAGTCCATTTCAGTTCACTAATGCCTAGGATACTGATGTTTATGCGTTCCATTTCATTTTTGACAATTTCCAATTTTCCTAGATTAATACTTGGTACATTCCACATTCCTATTATCAATGGATTTTTCCAGCTATTTCTTCTTATTTTGAGTCATGCCACATCATCAAATGAAGGTCCCGAAAGGTTGACTCCATCTATGTCATTAAGGTCAACTCTACTTTGAGAAGGCAGCGTCTTTTCAGTGCCTTCCAACCCGAGGGGCTCATCTTCCAGCACTATATCAGACAATGTTCTGCTGCTATTCATAAGGTTTTCACTGGGTAATTCTTTTCAAGAGTAGACCAGCAGATCCTTCTTCCTAATGTGTAAATAGCTGGATTAGTCTAAACACATTTATTTTTTGCTCTGTCATTTGAGAGATCCTAAAATAAATGACACCCCAGCAGCAGTGAATGGGCCTAGCACCCCCAGATCTTGGTTTCTAAAACCATTCTTCTATAAAAGGAACCAGAGCTCTTTGGAAAATAGTTAATTTTAGGACTGGGGCATAAAATATACAAGATGAACCTGCAGCACTTGGTAGTAACAGAAAGTAAGGACGTGCTCAAAAAAAAAAAAAACCACATTATGGGGAGTATGTCACAGGAGTTTATGAACCGATTAAAAGAGCTCCCAATGGACAAAGCTGGAACAATCTGAGCAACAAAACAAATAAAAAAATAAGTAGTATTGGATTATAACTCAAAGTATAAAATAAATACCCGTAAGTTCATAGTGATATAAATAAATAATTGAGTAAATTAATAAATGGAGACAAATTCCCCATGCAGAAGAATTCTAAACAATTTATGTAGCTATCCCACTCTCAAGGAGAGAGAGCATAACTCCCCACTCCTTAGTATGGGCTGTGTGTAGTGACTTCCGTTCAAAGAGTACAGTATGGAAAGGAGGGGGGAAAAATACTTTATAGTGAAGAAAACCTAGCCTGAGCTAGGTAATCAAGGCCAACATCAATCTTCATAAATCAGCTGCTAGCCTGTATGCTTGATATGATGTAATAAAAATGGCACTTTACCTCTGTCCTATCATGAGAAAAACATCACGATAATTCCAATAGTTAGCCATCCTACAAAATACCAGACCAGTACTCCTCAAAACTGTCAAGATCATCAAAAACAAAGCAAGTCTGAGAAGCTGCCACAGCCAAGAGGAGCCTAAAGAGACATAATAACTAAATGTAATTTGTTATCTTGGGTGGAATCCTGGAACAGAAAAGGACATTAGGTTAAAACTGAGGCAATCTAAAGAAACTTTGGACTTTAGTTAATAATAATGTATCAGTATTGTTACATTAATTATAAACAAATATATCATACTAATAGGGAAAACTAGACATGAGGTATATGTGAACTTTCTCTGTGCTATTGATGTTTCTATAAATCCAAAGCTACTCTGAAAAATAAAAATAATTTAAACACAAAAATGTAGCAAGTGAAGATCTCTGCTGCCCTGGAGTCCTAATCCCCAGAGGTAACCATTATTAAACTTGATGTATATCCAAAATAAACAAAAAAAATACCGAAAATATCTCCCAGTGATGTGCTTCAGTGCATCCTGATTGTTGTCTCTAGCCAACTATATTCTCAAAACTCTTGTTGTCTGGCTGCATGAGCAGAATAGCTCTGTCAGCCACTAGTGGCCCTTGCCTCTTGATTCTCAGAGAATTAGTGCCCAAGCCCCCACTGCTGAGAGAGCAACAGACTATTAAGCTTTCCCTGGTCAAAGATGATTGGCCCAGGATTATTTTCTTTTTTTTTTTTTTTTAATTGTTGTAATTAAATGACATTTACATTTCAAGTTAGTCTCCCATACAAAATTTTTATACATGCATTGTTGAGACCCTAACTGTGATTGGCCCAGGATTAGACATCAAATTCCGGTAAAGCCAATCAAATTCTGTCCTGGGAATCTGGACTTGTTTCTTCCCTCGTAAGTCAGCACCAGGACCTTGAACTGGAAAGAATAAAAAGCTTGATGGCCATTTGCAGCTACATGCTGGGCAGGCAGGAAGAAACCATCCAGGTAATGAGACCAGGAATCTCTGGAGGGATAGACAGTTCCTTACCCAGCCCATGAGTGTAAGGGGAAGATTCTATCCCTGGCAACTAAATGATCTTTATCAAGGCTTAGCCACATGGCATTATATAGACCATCTGTGCCATTTTCACACATGGCAATAAGCTGTTATAATCAATGTAGCCTTAAAAGAAAACCCAAAAGATTTCTTCACAGGAAGATTTTTCTAGAAAGTTTGGTGTTGGTTGGATTTTTGTAATCAGTAATCTTATAGTTAAAGAAACAAGTCCTTGCACATAGCAATAGTATTTAAAAAGAATAATTTCATCTACAGGAACTAGGTTAAACATTTAATCCTTCAGGAGCCCCATGAAGTAAGCACTAATATCATTCCCATTTTACACATGAGGAAACTGAGGCTTAGAGAGTTTAAGTATCTTGCCCAAAGTCATATACTGTTTAAATTGAGAATCTAGACTTAAATCCAGGTCTGATTCCAGGGCCCATGCTTCTGAACAGTGAATACAGCCCTCCCAGCTCAACACATTGGTCATGGTGGAGTAGAGAGAACACGTTCAACCTCCTTGACTCAGCTTCCTCATGAGTAAAATGGGAATAATAATACCTACTATAAAATACTTTCATAGTGCTTGACACATAGTAGGTACTTAAGGAACTCACGTTCCCAACATTGATTAAGGATCAGATCCAAGCAGCAGAAATCTTAGTTGGTCCAAACAGGGTTGTGTGTGTGTGTTGTGTTTTTCTTTTGTTATCCCAGTTGCTCTGTCTGATTTTTATGAGGAGAATTAAAACACATACACACAAGCTATTGCCATATCTTACTACAAGAAGCCACACAAATATTTTAAGATTTTGAATTAGTTACAAACATTTCAAATTCACTCATAAAAATATGAATTTCCAGTTTCTTTTGACAAATTGGAAGCTCTAGTATCCCTGGATACATATTCCACAGTGCCACAATCACTGGAACTGATGGATCTCCTTTAGATAGAATGTGTCCTCTAATTTGCCACAGTTCTCACCATTCCACACTGTTCCCCAACAGTGAGGCTAACAAGTTGGCTTGCACTGTTTTTTTGGTTTTTTTAAATCTTTTTATTATGAAAAAATCCAAACATAAACGAAAGTAGAAGGGATAGTATAGTGAGCCCCATTACCCATCACCCAGCTTCAATAATGATCTATGCATTGCCAAAATTATTTTATCTATATTTCCCGCCCCTTCCATTTTCAGGTTATTGCTTTTTTCAGCTTTATTGAGGTATTTACATACCATACAGTTCACCCAATTTAAGCATATAATTCAATTTCTAAAGGTATGTAACCATCACCACAATCATTTTAGAACATTTCCATCACCTTAACAAGTTCCCACAGGGTTGAGGGTGGGAGTGGGCAATGACTGCAAGTGGAAAACCCTCAACCCAGGCAAACACTGATCTGTTTTCTGTCTCTAGAGATTTTCCTTTTCTGGACATTTTATATAAATAAAATCATGCAATATGTAGTCTTTTGTGTTTGATTTCTTTCGTTTAGCATAATGTTTTTGAGGCTTACCCGTGTTGTAGTATGAATCAGTAGTTCAATCCTTTGAATTGCTGACTGGTATTCCATTGTATGGACATACTACATTTTGTTTATCCATTCACCAATTAGTGGACGTTTGTATTATTTCCAGTTTGAGGCTATTATGTATAATGCTATTAGGAATATTCACATACAAGTTTTTGTGTGGACATATGTTTTCATTTCTCTTGAATATATATATACCTTGAAGTGGAATTACTGAGTCATATGGTAATTCTATGTTTAATCCTTTGAGGAATTGCCAGACTGTTTTCCAAAGTGGCTGCACAATTTCACATTCCCATCGGCAGTGTATAAAGGATTCCAACTTCTCCACATCCTCGCCAGTACTTGTTATTATCTGACGGTTGATTAGAACCATCCTAGTGGTATGAAGTGATATCTCATTGTGGCTTTGATTTACACGTCCCTAAAGACTAATTACGTCAAGCATCATTTCATGATTTTTGACCATTTGTGTATCTTCTTTGGGCAAATGTCCGTTCAAAATCTTTGCCCATTTTTAAATTGGGTTGTCTTTTTTATTATTGAGTTGCGAGATTTCTTTGTATATTCTACATCCAAACCAAACCAACCCACTGCCATCGAGTTGATTCCAACTCACAGAAACCCTATAGGACAGAGTAGAACTGCTCCACAGGGTTTCCAAGGCCGTAAATCTTTACAGAAGCAGACTGCCACATCTTTCTCCCGAAGAGTGTCTAGTAGGTTTGAACCACTGATCTTTAGGTTAGCAGCTGAGCACTTAACCACGTCGCCACCAGGACTGCTTATATTCTAGATACAAGTCCCTTAACAAATATATGATTTATAAATATTTTTTCCCACTCTGTGGGTTGTCTTTTCACTTTCATGATAGTGTCCTTTGAAGCCCAAAAGTTCTTAGTTTTGAGGAAGTCCAATTCATCTTTTTTTTTTGCTTGTGATTTTTGATGTCATGTCTGAGACTTCATTGTCAAGTCTTAGGTCATGAAGATGTACTCTTTTGTTTTCTTTTAAGAGTTTTATAATTATAGCTCTTACATTTAGGTCTTTGATCCATTTTTAGTTTATTTTTGTATATGATGTTAGGCAAGGGTCCAACTTCATTCTTTTGGATGTGGCTATTCAGTTGTCTCAGCACCATTTGTTGAAGACTATTCTTTTCCCATTGAGTGGTCTTGGCATTCTTGTCAAAAATCAGAAATAAACATATGGGTTTATTTCTGGACTCTCAATTCCATTCCATTAATCTATATACCTATTCTTATTCCAATAGCACACTGTCATGATTACAGTTGCTTTGTAGTAAGTTTTGAAATAAGGAAGTTTGAATCCTCCAACTTTGCTCTTTTCTCAAGATTATTTTGGTTATTCTCCATCACTTACAATTCTCATATGAATTTTATAATCAGCTTGTCAGATTTTACAAAGAAGTTAGCTGAGATTCTGATAGGGGTTGTGTTGAATCTGTAGATTAATTTGGGGAGCGTTGCCATCTTAACAATATTGTCTCTCAATCCATGAACATGAGATGTTTTTCCATTTATTTAGGTCTTCTTTAATTTCTTTCAACAATGCTTTGTCATTTTCAGAGTATAAGTTTGGCACTTCTTTTGTTAAATTTATTCCCAAGTATTTTATTCTTTTTGACGCTACTGTAAGTGGAATTGTTTTCTTAATTTCATTTTCAGATTGTTCATTGCAAGTGTATAGAAATACAATTGATTTTTATACATTGCTCTTGTGTTCTGAAGCTTGCTGAATTTGTTAGTTCTAATAGTTTTCAAGTGGATTCCTTAGGATTTTCTAAACACAAGATCACGTCATTTGCAAATAGAGATAGTTTGACCTTCTATTTTCCAATCTGAATGTCTTTTATCTCTTTTTCTTGGCTAATTGTTCTCCCTAGAACCTTCAGTACAATGTTGAACAGAAATCACAAGAGCAGGCATTCTTGTCTTGTTCCTGATCTTAGGGGGAAGGCATTCAGTCTTTCATCACTGAAGTATGATGTCAGATAGATAGCGCCATCAAGTCAACTCTGACTCATAGCAACCTTAGGTACATCAGAACAAAATGTTTTCCAGTCCTGCATCGTTCTTACAATTGTCGGTAAGTTTAAGTTCACTATTGCAGCTATTGTGCCAGACCATCTTACCAAGGCTCTCCCTCACCCTTGTGCTTCTATTTCACTAACCATGATGTCCTCCTCTAGCAATTGATCTCTCCTGATAACCCATCCAAACCAAGTGTTCTGTTGTGATCCATAAGGTTTTCATTGGCTAGTTTTTGAAAGTAGTTTGTCTTAATCTGGAAGCTCTGCTGAAACCTGTCTACCATGGGTGACTTTGCTGGTATTTTAAATACCAGTGGCATAGATTCCAGCATCACAGCAACACGCAAACCACCACAGTATAACAAATTGACAATGGGTAATGGGGTATGATATTAGTTGTGGGTTTTTTTCAGATGCCCTTTATCAGTTTGAGAAAGTTTCCTTCTATTCCTAGTTTTTTAAGTGTTTTTACGATGAAAGGGTGTTGAATTGTGTCAAATATTTTTACTGCAGCTATTGAGATGGTCGTTCGGTTTTTTTTTTTTTTTCATTCTATTGATATGATGTATTATATTGATTGATTTTTAGGTGTTAAACCAATCTTGCATTCCTGGAATAAATTCCACTTGGTCATTATGTATAATTCTTATGATATATGTCTGGATTCTAGCGCATTTTTCAATTTGATCATCTTGTTATTGAAATTGTAAAAGTTTATATATGTATATATATATGTACATGTATATATATATTCTGGATACAAATTCTTTATCAGATATGTGGTTTAAAAGTATTTTCTCCTAGTGTATAATTTGTCTTTTCTTCTTATTATAAGAATCTTTTGCAAAGTAAAAATTTTTTCAATTTTGAAGTCCAATTTATAATTTTTTTTTCTTTTATGAATCACGGTTTTGTGTCATAACTAAGAACTCTTTGCCTACCCCAAGGCCGCAAATATTTTCTCCTATAAGTTTTCTTCTAAAAGTTTTATAGTTAGAGCCCTTACATTTAGGTCTGTGATCCAGTTTGAGTTGATTTTTCTGTTTGGTGTGAGGTAAGGATGTAAATGCATCCTTTTGCATATGCATATCCAATTGTCCCAGCACTATTTGTTGAAAAGACAACCCTTCTCAAATTGCTTGTCACGTTTGTTGAAAATCAATTGACCATAAATGTAAGACTTTGTTTCTGGACTCTTGACTCTGTTCTATTGATCTACGTGTCTATACTTATGATGGTATCACACTGTAGCTTTATAGAGAGTTTTGAATTTAGGTGGGGTGCCCTCCAACTTTTTTCTTTGTTTTCATAGTTGTTTTGGCTATTTTAAGTCCTTGCATTTCCATATGAATTTTAGGATAAGCTTGACAGTTTCTACAAAAATCTTGCTGGGATTTTTATTGTATTGAATCTATAGATCAATTTGGAGATAATTGTCATCTTAATATTGAGTCCATGAACATAAATATCTCTCCATTTATTTAGATACTATTAAATTTCTCTCAGCAATGTTTTGTGATTTTCAGTATACGAGTCTTGTGCTTCTTTTGATAAATTTATTCCTACATATTTTATTCTTTTTGAGCCTATTGTGAATGGAATAGTTTTCCTAATTTCTTTTTCTTTCTTTTTTTTAATTACTCATTGCTAGTGAATAGAAATACTTCCTACTGGCAATCCTTGAAGGTTATCTGGCACTGTTAGTCACTATTGTCATGTTGCAGATGAGTTAATCCTAGTCCTTGAGGGTTATCAATTTGTTCTGCCACCCTCCAAGGAAAAACTTTAGTCAATCTTACTGGAATAGGAGGAGAGAGAAAGAATAACAAAAAAAAATCATGAGGAAAAGCAGGGGCTAGTAATGGTGGAAGCAATGGTGGTAATTGAGCTTATAAAACCTGTTCCAATCCCTCATCTTCTATATTCTGGAGGAGATTGTGTAAAATTGATATTAATTCTTCTTTGAATGCTTGGTAAAATTACAAATTCAATTTATTTAATAATTATATGATTGTTTACATTATCTATTTCACCTTGGCTGAGTTTTGGTAGTTTGTGGGCTTTGAGGAATTTATCCATTTCTTCTAAATTGTCATAACATAAAATTGTTTGCAGTAGTCTGTTATTTCCACCACTTGTCTGTCAGTTTGTCATACGGTGGTGGCTTGTGTGTTGCTGCGATGCTGGAAGCTATGCCACTGATATTTCAAATACCAGCAAGATCACCCATGGTGGCCAGGTTTTAGCAAAGCTTCCAGACTAAGAGAGACTAGAAAGAAAGACCTGGTGATCTACTTCTAAAAAAATTGGCCAGTGAAAACCTTATGAATGGCAGTGGAACATAGTCTGATATAGTGCTGGATGATGAGCCCCTCAGGTCGGAAGTCACACGAAATGACACAGTGGCTACAACAATGGGCTCAAACATAACAAAGATTGTGAGGATGGCACAGGACTGGGCAGTGTTTCATTCTGCTGTACAGTCGGAACCAACTTGGCAGCACCTAACAACAACAACAGTCCCTTATTGGCCTTTTAATGCCTGCATGATCTGTTATGATATCCCGTTTCATTCCTGATATTGGTGATTTCTCTCTTTTTTACTTTGTCAATCTTGCTAGAGGTTTGTCAATTTTATTTCCATAGAAATAGCTTTTTTAAAATTATAAGCCTTATACACCCCACCTGACTGTGTGATAAGTAGAAATAAACTCCCAAATGATCTAAGGCCATTTTATGTTGAGAACACCCTAGAATGGGCCATGTATGTTGTTGCGTTGCCATATTGCAGGCCAGAATGACAGTCAGGTTTGAAATTCTAGAAAGCAGCCTTGGTACACATCAGTGCAGTGTGTGGAGGCTGCATGTCTCACCCAGAGCAACAGGCTAGATAAGTACATGCTTGTACCTGACCCACTTACATAATTGCGTGCTTATACAGTTATTTACATACTTTCTGCCTGCATAGTTTCATGCTTACTCCCTGACCTGCTTGCTCAATTATATGCTTACACACTTACCTCTTACATGCTTACATGCTACATGCTTACCTCCTTACCTCCTTACATGCACACCTGTTTACATGATTATACTCTCACATGCTAACACAATTACACACTTACTTGCTTATCTGCTTATTCTCTATATTAGTTTCCTAGGGCAGCCAAAACCAAGTACCGTAAACTGGATGGCTTCTAAGAACAGAAATTTAGAGTCTCTTAGTTCTGGAGGCTAGCAGTCTGAATTTAGGGTGTTGGCAGGGCCATGCTCTCTCTGAAGGCTCTAGGGGAAGAGGCTTTCTTGTCTCTCCCAGTTTCTTGTAGCCCCAGATGTTCCTTGGCTTACGGCTGCAGCATCACATGTCATTCTTCCTTCCGTGTGCCCATTTGTGTCTCTTCTCTTTTATAAGGACACTGGTCATATTGAATTAAGACCCACCCTACTCCAATATGACCTCATGTTAACTGATAACAGCTTCAAAGATCCTATTTCCTAACACGGTCACATTCACAGGTACCTGGGGGTTAGGATTTCAGCATAACTTTTTGGGAGAAACAATTCCATTCATAACACCCTGTTATATGCTTACTTTTTTAACCTACTTAGTCACTTTCACACTTACCCCCTCACACACTTACACGCTTACCCACTGACACAATTACACACTTACATGCTTACATAATTGCATGCATACCCACTATACAGCTCCAGCTCCAGATCTGGTGAGGTCCCAGCCGCAAAGACACCCAGTCTCACAAGGGAAGGGGATCAGACTTCAGGAAAGAAAGGCACTTAGTCATGATCCTAGCAACCAGGCCACTGTTGGCCCTGGCGCCTGCCTCATACCAGCTGATTCCTGCACGAGCTCCTGTCCACACCTCTAACAGTTGTCAACATATTTCCTGTGGTCTAGTCATATTTGTGGGATTTTTTTTTTTCCTTTCGTCTCCGTGTGCATCAAGTTTGAACAAAAACAACCAGCATTTGGGGCACTTGCACATCCCTAGCCTTAGTCTAGAAAATGGGCTCTGTTCACATTTTCCTCCCCAGCCTTTGGCGACTGGCCTGCTTGGCTTCGTGTGGCGCCCCCTGGTGTGAGTCAGAGCTGATCTTCAAATCAGTGGACACAGGCTCCAAGGACACAGGGATACCCTCTAGGGAACAGTACCCTGAGAGTGGCTGGTGGAGGAGGCAAGAGCACTGAAGCAAGAGTCCTTAGCCTGAATTCAGTGTCCAGATGAACCTCTTCTGAACTGTGTGAACTTGGAGGAGTCATTCATCCCCTCCAAGTCTCCATTTCCTCATGGAAGAAGAGGGATACTGGAGGCTCCAAGATGCAGAGACTGGGTCCTTCCACCTTATAGCCTCTGGTACACAATAGACCCTCCCTCAGTGAATGTTTTCAACCAGAATAGGACTTGTCAGACATTCATATCTCAGTGAGCATTAGACAAGTGGCATGAAAGCCACTGAACACTGTTCTCAAATCCAGCTCCCTGTATGATGCTGGCTAAATACAGATTCCTGGCTGTAGTACTTCTGGAATTCGGACCCAGGAGTCAACCTTTTAACAACTTGCAAAGAGAAAATCACTTGCACAGGGTCATGGAAAGCAGTTTTCACTGTCCGCTTTTCTCCATGTGATGGATTCTTGTTCATCCTTCAAGGTGAGTTCCAAGGTCACCTCCACCATGAAGACTTCCTTGAGTGAACCCAAGTGGAATTAATTGCCTCATCTTCTGTGGGCTCACAAGTAACCTATCTTATTCACATTTGTGTTCCCAGCTTCTAGCCCAGAACCCAACACATAATACAAAAAAAACAAAAAAAAAACAAACCTGTTGCCATCAAGTCAATTCTGACTCATAGTGACCCTATAGGACTGAGTCGAACTGACCCATAAGGTTTCCAAAGAGTGGCTGGTGGATTCAAACTGCTGACCTTTTTGTTAGCAGCCGAATGCTTAACCACAGTGCCACCAGGGCTCCCAGCACATAATAGATGCTCATATTTAAAAATAAAATCTAACCTCCCTCCCCAGGCCCATGAGGCCCTCTGTGATCTGACCCTCCCCTCCCTCTTCTCTTATTCTGTTCCTTCAACAAACCAATCTTTATCCAGCCTCTTGGCCTTTCACTATTTCCTCTACCAAAAGCATTCTTCCTCCAGATCTTTGCATGGCTGACTCCTTCCTGCCTGACATTCAGGTCTCAGATGAAATATCATCTTTTCAGAGATGCCTTCTCTGCCCACCCAACAAGTAACACCCTGTCTCATCACCCCACTTTGTTTTTATCATACATTTATCATTCTCTGATAATTTCTTTTTTTTTTTTTTTTAAACGTGATTGTTGTGTCTCTCCCCAGGGAACATAAGCCCAGGAGATGAGGGATCTTTATTAGTCTAGCTCAGTGATTCTCAGCTGGGGTTGATTTTGCTCCCAGGAGACATTTGGTAACATCTGGAGACATTTTAGGGAGGTACTACTCTTATTTAGTAGGTAGAGGCTAAACATCCTATACTGCACAGAACACAATTATCTGGCCAAATGACAATGGTACTGTGGTGGAGAAAGCCTGGTCTAGCTCATCTCTGATTCCTCTCTGACTAGAACAGTGCCTAGAACAGTACCCGGCAAATTATATGTGGTGCACACATTTCTGTGGCATTAAATGAATAATTAATTTTATAAGGATCAGCACAAAGCTGATTCCTATGAGGCAGAAGTTAAAGATGTCCCAAATGTGCAACTTTTCCTAACTGCTGTACCACTCCATCATCTCTAACATCGAATACTCCCCTTCCCCTCAGTACTCTCCTCCTGTCTTCGGGTTTTGTAATTCTCTGCAACGTCTCAGAGAACTCACGAACCACACTCACAGTGAAGTGATTTATTAGGGAAGTAACAGAACACATCTTGGGATTGGGATCAGCTAAGAAGTGACAGGAATAACTCAGGATGCAGTTCTTCAGTCAAGACAGCTTCTTCTTGCTCTCTGCTGCCAGGCCCTGCTGGGGACCTTCTCAGGCAAGTGTTACAACTTTTAGTTCCGTGGGTCGGCAAGCCCCACTACAGCCATCTCACACCTGTCTCCTGGTTTCGGTCTCGCTATCACTCTTGCTACTGCTGCAGAACTGTCTATCGCTGTCTTCCGTGTTACAGCTCCTCCCTTTCTCCCTGTGTCTCCCTTTAAGCCTAGCAGGATGGCAAAACTGGCCAATCCCCTCATTAGGACTCTTAGTCATCTAGTACTGCTATAACAGAAATACCACAAGTGGATGGCTTTAACAAAGAGAAGTTTATTCTCTCACAGTCCAGTAGGTTACAAGTCCAAATTCAGGGAGTCAGCTCCAAGGGAACACTTTCTCTGTCAGCTCTGGAGGAAGGTCCATGTTATCAATCTTCCCTTGGTCTGGGAGCTTCTCTGCACAGGAACCTCAGATCCAAAGGACACGCTCTGCTCCGGCACTGCTTTTCTTGGTGGTATGAGATTCCCACGTGTCTCTGCTCGCCTCTCTCTTTAATATCTCAAAAGAGATTGGCTTAAGACACTATCTAATTAGGTAGACCTCAACAGTATAACTGCTGCTAATCCATCTTACTACATCATAGTGATAGAGTTTACAACACATAAGGAAATCACATCAGATTACAAAATGGTGGACAATCATACAATACTGGGAATCATGACCCAGCCAAGTTCACAGATATTTTTGGGGGACACAATTCAATCCATGACAGGCTCCATACACCTTATTTGCATAGTCCCACCCCCACAAAGGTGCCATGTACTTTTTTACGTTATTAGCAAGCTATCCAATCCCACTGATGGGCCACAAGCAACTTATTTGCATATCTCACCCACTCATTTGGTGAGAGTGACAAAGACTATGGCTAGAAAGGCCATATTATGTAATTCACTGGGCCACCCCCTGGCTCTTCTATCCATTGGCCCTTTCATAATTGAAGGATTAATTTCCCCCTCCAAATCATTTTACCAGCCCAAAACAGTCATTAACAATTAGTCCTTCAGTAGGGTAAAGAGTCGTCAGGGTGAGGTTACTCAGGTACCAGCCATTCAGGTCTCCTGCAGATATCCATCTGATCTGGTCAGGTTCTCCAAAAGCCATCTCAGCTTCACCCTCTCTGGCCTCTGATAAAATTTAACTGAGAGAAAATTATTCCCTTCCTCTGAGTCTCTCTCAAGATATCCACATAATGTTAGATTTCCCCTACTGCACAACCTATTTATTCATACATTTACCTTCAGCTGTTATTTCTCCTTCCTTCCATTTGTCATTTATTTTTACCCAAACTTTTCCACCTTGGGAAGGGACAATCAGGTTCAGCTGCTGTGCCAGTTCAGATTGCTGGTAGCAAGACCAGTCTAGCAAATGCTTCTCCCTCAGTCCACTTCCATTCATGTTGGGTAGGATTACATAGGTATAACACTAGTGGGCTATCTCAACAGCTGTATTCACTGTCAACCCCAATTTTGCTAGATGGAGGAAGGTACAGTCCATCCTATCAGGCCCTTGGGAATTCTGGCATACAGGTTCAGAGGTATAGTTACATCCTCTCGCTTAGGGATCACCCCTGCTTCTGGCACCCACAGCTACATCCCTGGTCCTGGGATCACAGCATCCAGCAGGAAAAAATTAAATTTTAGGTGGTGTGGGGAAGAACTGTACAGTGGCATCAGCATCCTCCCCCGCCACCCTTCCCCAAACCCCCCAGAGAAGCATAGGAATCTGTTTAGTGGTGATCCTCCCTTTGCCCCCCTCATATTGAGTGTGAGCACACACTCATGAAGTCGTGTGAGCCAGCCCTTCATGCTTTTATCCCCCCCCCCATTTTAAATAACAATTGTTTCAATTGCCCATTCCAATTCTCTATCAAACCATTACTCTGAAGATGATATGCAACATGGTATGTTCACTTAATATGATGTTTCTTGGTCCATTGCTGCACCCTGTGGGTTGTAAAGTGTGTTCCTTGATCTGATGAAATATAACTTGGTGGCCCAAATTGGTACAGTATCTTTTGCTCCAATCCCTTAATGGTGTTTTTAGCATTTGCATCTGTCACGGGATAAGCAAAGCCCAGTTCAGAGTAAGTATCTATTCCTGTGAGGACCCATTTGTAGCCACCTGATGCCACCAGCATCATTGATTCAATATAACCAACTTGCCTGCTATGTGCAGGGCCTTCCCCCTGGGGAATCTGCCCCATAGCCATTTGCACCTCTATCTTTCTTGCTAGCAGACAGAGAAGTCCTTATTGGCATTTTGTACCTCAGAGGGTGCAAGAGGCTTGTGTTTAGATTCAGCTCATCTCTGCATTGCTACAGCACCCCCATGTCCACTCATTTCATGGACCCAAATGGCCACCTCAAGTGAACATATCAACGGGTCCACTTGCTGATTCCAGTTGCCTTCCAATCCAGGAAGGGGTTTCTTCTGATGGGTATCAATATGTCTTACTCTAACACACCCTCTAAATTCCCAGGGTGCTTTCCATAAGTCCATGCCCCACACGAGTGTCCCCTTACTAGTCCAGATTTCCATCACCCATTTGCCTGACCATATAGCCAGGCCATTTGCCATTGCCCATGAATTGTAAAAATCCAAACACATGGGCTTTCACCATTGCCTAATTCTTCCATCATGGCTAGGAAGACAGCATGCAGTTCAGCCTATTGAGCTGACCTGTTCTTACCTCCTTCCATCAGGGTCTTTCCATCTCCTGGTCTTAATACAGCAGCTTTCCACATCAAATGTTGTCCATGTACCCTGGAACTGCCATCTGTGAACCAAGAAACCTTCTGTTGGTCAGCAGAAAGTTGTTCATAGGGCACTGTCCATGTAGCAATGGACTCTGAAAGCTTCTCAGGTGGTTTCAGGGTAAGACCTAGGGAAAAGAGGCTACTTGCTCATGGATACAGTGAGTGCCTCCCTGCATTCCCCTAGTAGCTTGTTCTTCTATGAACCATTTCCAATTTATTATGGAACTATTTTGGGCACATCCTTCCTTATTAGAGTGTTTCTCTGACATCACCCAAGACATTATAGGTATTTCAGGTCTCATGACGATTTTACATCCTTCTGTCACTGAACCCTGGTGACACAGTCGTTAAGAGCTCAGCTGCTAACCAAAAGGTTGGCAGTTCAAATCCACGAGCTGCCCCTTGGAAACTCTATGGGGCAGTTCTACTCTGTCCTATGGGGTAGCTATGAGTCAGAATTGACTTGATGGCAATAGGTTTGGTTTTTTTTGGTCATTGAGGCAGTCTCAATCAATGCTCAATAGCAGGTGAGTTATCGCCTTTCAGGAGTCCTGGTGGCACAGTGATTAAGAGCTACAGCTGCTAACCAAGGGGTTGGCCATTCAGATCCACCAGCCACTGCTTGGAAACCCTGTGGGGCAATTCTACTCTTTTCTATCGTGTTGCAGTGAGTCAGAATTGACTCAAGGGCAACAGATTTTTTGGGTTTAATTGCCTTTCAGATGGCAAGTATCATACTGCAGCATTTGAAAACTTTCTAACCCAGAATCCCAACAGCCACGGTAGGGCGACATTTTCAGGTTTTCACCATAAGCTCCAGTCTTCATAAACACGTGTGGAAGAAAATCTTGTCTGAATGTGGATCATAAGAGCCTAAAGGCAGGGAGATTGAGACCGCTTTCTGTAATTCCGACATAGCCTGCTGTTGCTCTGGCCCACATTTAAACTCAGTTTTCTTCTGAGTGCTTTTATGGTTGGGGCCCCAGCAATATTCCAAGATGTGGAATACGTGTTCTCCAGAATCCATATAGACCAACCAAACGTTGGGCCTCCTGCTTCATCTTGGGGGTAGGTAGCAACAGCAATTTATTCTTGGTTGCCACGGAATGTCACAGGTGGCTTCTGCCCAAGTTATTCCCAAGAATTTCACCATTTGGGCAGGGCCCTGGATTTTTGCTGGATTGCTTAACCAGCCTCTGTTGGTCATATGGGCCACCACTGTATTCAAATCATCCCTAGCCTGTTCTTTGGTGTTTGATATTAACATAATATCATCAATGTAATGTATCATTACGCAAGATTTGCACCAAGTCCAAGTCTTTTCTAACCAAACTATGACAGTAAGCCAGTGAATTCAAGTAACCCTGTGGCAATACAGTGAAAGTAAATTGAGATTCTTCCCATGTGAAAGCAAACTGCAGCTGGCTCTTTTCCGAGATTGGGATCGAGAAAAGGCATGTGCAAGATCAATCACTGAGTACCAGTCTCCTTTAGCCTGTTGTATTTTCTGCACCATTGATAATATGTCTGGAACAGCTGAAGCCATAGGTAGCACTACTTCACTGAGGCCTCGATAGCCTACTGGCAGTCTCTGTGAGCCATCTGCCTTTTTCATGGACCATACAGGGCTGTTATACAAAAAATTTGTTGGCACCAACACTCCAGCCTTTAGCACATCTTTAATCAAAGAAGTAATCTCCTTTTGTCTACCAGGTATCCGATACTGTTTCAAATTAGCAACCTGAGTGGATTCAGGCAATTCTAATGGTTCCCATTTAGCATGTCCAATCAATACTGGCCTAAGGGCAGAGTTACACACCTTCAGTTTTACCAATATTATGTAGAGGGAGCATTCCCCAATTAGACATAATATCCATACCAATAATACATTCAGGTAAGGGAGATGCAACTACTTCATACAAGATCTGTTTAAATTTTGCAGTTCTCATCCAAACTTTCACCTTAGTCCCATCAACCATTGTATCTCCATATTCCCCCAGTCTAATCTTAGGCCCCTTCAAGATTTTACTGACAGGTTTTGATATTATAGTACATTGGGCTCACAGGAGCCCCAAGAAGTTCTCTTCCCCATCCCCTGGCCATTTCACCAACACATGTGCATATGGCCTCAGGTCCTTCGCTGGGGGCTGGACCAGAAGAGCCTGGCCCCCTTGTTAGCCCTTACCTTGATCAACTAGCTGTGCCTCTGCTTCAAATTGTTCCAGGTGGGACTTCCCATCATTAAATTCTTCCTGACTGAGGTGAATAGAATGGACTTGTTTAGGCCTCTTTAACATTGGGGGATCAGCAAGAATTTCCATTGGTCCACTCAAAGTCCTGTAGTGCTGCATTAGAACACTTGTCTAAACTCCAATAATGTCTGCTATATTCATCCCATTTCTTAGTAACCATTTAAAAATCTCCATCCTTCTGGAGTAAGTTCTTTCCCCATTGTCTCTTCCCATTATGTTTCTTGCAGCTGTAAGACCCATGCAGAGAAGCTGTGCCAACAGATCTGACAAGACTTCTCAGATTGTTGCTTTGTTTCACAACAGCAAGGGTACATGGGGTACCCATGTAGAAGGGGCTCTCTTGATTACCATATATACCATTACCTGTGAAGGGGCATACTAATTGGATGAATATCCTAATCACCATAAAGCCATTCCAGCATGGCTTGCATAATCAGCACATCAGCTGCTTCCTCTGGAGTGTTCCATTGGGTATTTAAAGGGGGAGGGGGAGTTTCCCTTCTCAGGGTAAACAAATCTCACTGCAACTTTTATCCAGTCCACCAGGCTGGCTGTTCCCTCCGTGTTAACCTGTTGTGTACCTGGATCTTGTATCATCATTTGTGACTGTTCCATAGTGAGTTGTGTGTCTTACATCAACCCAAACGTACTTTTCCATGCTGCAGCATTCAAAATTAAAGACACTGCCCCTAAATTAGTCACTCTCACAATCCATTTTAGTAATGGTTCCTCAGGAAGCTGACAATACCGATCTACAAATTGAAGCAACTCCTTTATGCTATACACCCTGGTTTGAGTGGTTTCTTTGTTTTGCCCATTCCCCTCCTGTCTTAGGCTGGGTTCTCAGAGAAGCAAAATCAGTGAAGCGTATACATATATATATAGAGAGAGAGATTTATATCAAGGAAATAACTTACATGGCTGTAGATGCTGGAAAGTCCTGAATTTGTGTGAGTGAGGCTGGAGGCTTCTCCTGACTCATATAGCTACAGGGGCTGGTGAACCCAAGATTGGCAAGTCAGCCAGCAGGTTGCTAGCTCACAGGCTGAAGAGACTGATGAATCCCAAGATCAGCCAGTAAGACGGCAGGCCACTGTCTCACAGGCTGTGGAGGCTGATGAATTCCGAGATTTGCAGATAAGATGGCAGGCTGCTGGCTCACAGGGTGCAGACGCTGACAAATCCCAAGATTGGCAGCTCAAGTCCCAAGAACTAGAGGTCAGATGAGGAGTCAGCTGGAGGGTCTAGAGCAAACAAAACCCAGTGAGCTTTGCCAGGAAGTCCATATATATTGGATGCAGGCCACACCCTCAAGGAAACTCCCTTTCAACTGATTGGCTTCTCATTCCAGATCTCATCATCGAGGTGGTTACATTATATCAGATTTCATTATGGAGGTGATTACATCATTACATAGCTGCCAAACTACATCATAACTACCCAACCACTGAGAATCATGGCTCAGCCAAGTTGACACACAACCTTAACCATCATACCTCCTGGACTACCTTCTTGGTGACCAGTGGTCATAGGGTACTTCCTGTTGTTCCAACATGATTTTTCCTTTGTGAGTCGGCTCTGAGACTAGTGGTTGCAGCTCTGACCAAACAGGATCTGGGCTTGGTTCAGTGCTACAGTCCACCCCTACATTCTTTTTCCCTGCCCTTGCAGCTATTACTGATAATAGCAACCAAGGAATTATATGTCACACCCCTTTCCTTATCACTTTGTATTTCCATATGCATCCAACTAGCCAACTCCTCAGGAGTTAGATCCACCATTCCTAATTCCCATGAACAGTTTTTGCCTTGGGTAACTGATTGCAACATAGCTGCTTCAATCCATAGGTGTTTTTTATCCTATCCAGAAACCAAAGGTTTCTCATTCTCCTGTTTATTCACTTTTTTCCAAAACCACAATTCCAGTGAGTCTGGGTCCTTGCAGTGAATCCCACTCCTGACACTAAATAAATGAATAAATGTTTTATAAGCACCAGCACAAAGCTGGTTCCTGTGAGGCAGAAGTTAAAGATGTTCCAAATGTCCAACTTTTCCAAACTGCTATACCACTCCATCATCTCTAACACCGAATACTCCTTCTCCCCTCAGTACTCTCCTGTCTTTGGGTTTGGTAACTCGCTGCCATGTCTCACAGAACTCACAAGCCATGCTTACAGTTAAGTGGTTTATTAGGGAAGTAACGGTACACCTCAGGATCAGGATCAGCTTGGAAGTAACAGGAATAACTCAGGATGCAGGTCTTTGATCAGGATAGCTTCTTCTTGCCCTCTGCCACTGGGCCCTGCTTAGGTCTTGTTGCCTCTGGGCACTGATGGCAGCCTTCTCAAGCAAGTGTTATACTTTTAGCTCTGTGGGTCAGCAAGCCCCACCAAAGCCATCTCACGCGGGTCTCCTCTTTCCTACGGTCTCTCACCACTATCGCTCTTGCTACTTCTGCGCCACTATCTCTCACTGTCTTCCATGTTACAGCTTCTCTCTCTCTATCTCCATGTCTCCCTTTAAGCCTAGTGAGATGGCAAAATGTACCAATCCCCTTGTTAGGGTTCCGTACACCTTATTTGCATGATTTACATTGTTAACAAGCTATCCAATCTCCTTGGTGGACCACAAGCACCTCATCTGCATAGTTCCTACCAGTCATTGGTGGAAGTTACAAAGACTATGGCTAGAAGGGTCATATTAAGTAACTCACTGCACTGTGACATGAACGAATGAAATATTTGAATTTAATATTGAACTTAATTTTAAAGCCCGAAAGGCCCTTGTTGTTATTATTGTTTGATGCTGTCCAGTTGGTTCTGACTCATAGCGACCCTATGTACAACAAAACGAAACACTGCCCAGTCCTGCACCATCCTCACAATCATCGTTATGCTTGAGCCTATTGTTGCAGCCACTGTGTTAATCCATCTCGTTGAGGGTCTTCCTCTTTTTCGCTGACCCTCTACTTTACCAAGCATGATGTCCTTCTCCAGGGACTGGTCCCTCCTGATAACGTGTCCAAAGTATGTGAGACAAAGTCTCACCATCCTTGCCTCTAAGGAGCATTCTGGCTGTACTTCTTCCAAAACAGATTTGTTCATTCTTTTGACATTCCATGGTATATTAAATACTCTTTATCAACACCGTAATTCGAAGGTGTCAATTCTTCTTCAATCTTCCTTATTCATTGTCCAGCTTTCTCATGCATATGAGGAGATTGAAAACACCATGTCTTGGGTCAGGTGCACCTTAGTCCTCAGAGTGACATCTTTCCTTTTTAACACTTTAAAGAGGTCCATTGCAGCAGATTCATTCAGAGCGATATGTCCTTTTGTTTCTTGACTATTGCTTTCATGGGCATTGATTGTGGATCCAAGCAAAACAAAATCCTTGACAACTTTAGTCTTTTCTCCATTTATCATGATGTTGCTTATTGGTCCAGTTATGAGGATTTTTGTTTTCTTTATGTTGAGGTGTAATCAATACTGAAGGCTGTGGTCTTTGATCTTCATCAGTAAGCTTCAAGTCCTCTTCATTTTCAGCAAGCAAGGTTATGTCATCTGCATAACGCAGGTTGTTAATGAGTCTTCCTCCAATCCTGATGCGCCATTCTTCTTCATATAGCCCAGCTTCTTGGATTATTTACTCAGCATACAGATTGAATAAGTATGGTGAAAGGATACAACCCTGACACACACCTTAGAGAATAATTAAACTGCAAGTTTTCACACTCTGCTTCTGGAAGCCTCAGGCAACAGGGTGGAGTTTCAGGAATTCCACACCCATGAAGAATTTTCAGCTAAATGCTGACTATATAGATTTTATGACTATGGTATGTTTTATATATTGGAGTCTCAGTAAAATTGTGTGACAAGTTCCACTGCTAAAAAAATGTTGGCAAGCCACCATTCCAGACCAGCCCCTCATTTCACCAAGTTGAAAGCTAGGGACCCAGAGAAGCTGGGGCCTCTCAATATCTCATAGGGGGTCAGGCCTGGGTCTCCTGAGTACCCAGCTGGCCCTGGTCACAGGCTGGCCACGGCTCTATAATTCACAAAGACACAATCTAGAAGCAAGATAATGTGGCATACAGTTATGAGCACAGCTCCAAGGCCAGACTGGGTAGCTTTTCATCCCAGCTTTACCTCTGGGCAGCTGCATGACCTTGGAAAAGCCACTAAACCTCTCTAAGGCTCGGTTTCCCTTGAGGATCTGTAAAATGAGTATAATAATTGTGCCTACCTTGTAAGGTTGTGATGCAGATTAAAAGAGTTAACATGTGAAAAATGTTTGGAACAATTTCTGGCACATAGTAAGCATTGTATATGAGATGACCAGCTTGTCCCAATTTGCCCAGGAATTTCCTGTCTTTGGCACTGAAAGTCCCACATCCCAAGAAACCCCCAGTCTAGGCAAAGCAAAACATTTTTCATCCTAGCTATAAGTGTGTGTTTGGTTTTTTTTGAAAACTGTCTACATTAATGTCTAATTTGACATTTCATTACTAAGCACTTTTCATTGCTTACTATTTTTATGTACTAAGCTTGAGGAAAGGGTATAATTAACACAGATAGGATAGCAGGGGACATGTTTAACCTGCTTTCTAACCATGAAATAAATGAAGCTGTTAGTTATTTTCTATCAGTTTATGAAAAGAGACCCAGGGTACCTGTACTTGGGAAACATTTTTATAGCAGTTGGCTTGTTACTGTACTGGATTACCTCAAACAAGAGGACTCTGTTTCCTTTTTTCAAAAAGTCTACATTTCAAACAGTTCCCCACTTCAGATTGAATTTTCCCCAGTAACGTAAGCCTTAGAGCTGGAAAGAAGTTTAGAAAATATTTACTCCAACCATCCAATTTTCCAGATAGGAAAAACTGAGCCCCACAGAAGTTCATTAGCTTTCCTGAGGTTACACACAAGTAAAGGATGACCATGGGACTCAGACCCAGGGTTCTAATCCCCAGGCCAGCCTCTTTCAGGGGTTCTCAATAGATTCCACACCCAGCGCAGGTTTCATGGAGGAATGAGAGGTGAAGGAGTGATAGGGAAGCTGTGTCACTGGTCACCTCTAGACCTCCAACTTCTGTTATAGAAGCTACACTCTTACCATTTTGAACACTGAACTTCAGCTTAAGCAGCCTCTGCAAAAGACTTCATCTGCTGAAAAAAAAGTTTTGAAAGCCACTTAATTATAGCATAATAAATCATAATATCATAACATATTATATCACTCAATTATATCATAGGACATGTATTTTCTTCCCTGGAAAATTTGCTCCCATGGAGAAATCTTAACTATTTTTTTAAACTTCATTTTTCCCCTCCTTAATAGATTTTTACATGTTCGGAAAAACAGAGGTGTGGGCTCTTTAAAAACCAGCCCTTAAAATGACAGGCTCATTCACTCACAAGAATGAGCTGAGTGAGTCAAGGCATGGTGGGTAACAACTGGCCCAGATGTGTAACCTCATGTCCCTTACTTAGAACAATGCTGCTGTTCAGGACCACTTGGATAAAAGCTCAGAGTGAGGGCCCAGGAACCCAGGGAGGGAGCAGGACAGAGAGGGCCAGAGGGCCAGTGGGACTGTCTAGGATCCAGATCTGGGGTGTCAGGGATGGGATCTGCTGGCGAGTTATGTCTCTCCCACTACCTCCAATATGATTTTAGTTTATGCTGAAACAGACAAGATCCAAAGCCAGGAAATCATCCTGGGGTGACCCCCAAAGTGGGAGAATGACAACCAGAAACTCAGCGAAGACAGAGTGTGCAGGCAGACCATGGGATTCTGAGCTCTTTCCTCTAGTGAGTTTAGGCTTAAAGGAAAGGCAAGTGGGCATGAGCTGATGCCCCAGGGCAGACAGGTGAAAGCCCCGCTTTACTCAGCAGACCTGGGTTTGAATTCCAACTCGGCCACTCACCATCTGTGTGACCTCAGGGCAGTTACCTCACCTTTGAGCATCCTTTCCTGGTGGGTAAATGTAAATTGTGGAGTCCCTGGGTGATGCAAATGATAACCAAAAGGTTGGAGGTTAGAGTCTACCTAGGGACAGCTCAGAAGAAAGGCCTGGTGATATACTTCCAAAAAATCAGCCACTGAAAACCCTGTGGAACACAGTTCTACTCTGAGACACATGGGTCACTATGAGTCAGAATTGAGTTGAAAACAACTGGTTTAAATTTAGATTGTACTAGACCTACCTCATATGGCTAGTGAAGGACTAGAAGGGTTGTGCTCCATACAGTGCTTGAGTTCCAAGGAAATAGTTCCACCTACTGTTTAGTAAGCACTTACTAGGTATCCATTGTGGACACCAGTGCCTGAGCATCTTGTCATTGGGCTGCACAGTCTCTGCCCATCCAGGATGCGACCGATGCTGGGGGAGTTCAGGGTAGGGCTGTCACCATTATAATTTACAGCCAAGATAGATTTGGGTCAGAGGACACCCTGGTAGACGTGGAGTTCACCAGTCATTACCACAGATGACTGTGTTTAGCCAGCCCCCAGCACATAGTAGGCGATCAAGAAATAATTGTTGAGTGAGTGACTCAATAACAGAAGAAATTAAGGAAAGACTGAATGTTGATGACTCTCCTTCTGGATGGAGGGAAGTAAGAGCTCAGAAATTCACGAAGATAATGTTGAGCGAAATAAACCAGATACAAGAGAATGTTCTGTGTGATGACATTTGTATAGAGTTCTAGAATAAGCAAGCTAAATCGATAGTGAAAGGAGTCAGAATCGTGGTCACCTGGCTGCTGGAGGTGACGTGGTTTACCTGGGAGGGGACATGGGGGAGCCTCCTGAGGGGCTGGAAATGTCATAGATCTTAATCCGAGTGGTGGTTACCTGGATATTTGCATATGTAAAATGTCTTCACGCTGTACAGTTAAGATTTGTACAAATCTTAAGTATACCTCAATTTTAAAAAGGCATCTTAAAAAACAGCCACTCAGAGATTAGTGAAATTAATGGACCAAGACCCAGAAATAAAGTATCCAAGAGCGAGAGTGAGAGAGAGAGAGGTTTGACTGGCTAAGTTGCCAGAGAGATGGCACCTGGTCCTGGGAGCAGGGATCAAGATGAGGGAAGGTATCAGTGCTGGCAAATGCTTCCAGATTAGTCTGTGGGAGAGTTTGATGGAGTCCAGGATCAATCTGGGAGGGTTACGAATTGAGTCAGGACCTAAGCTCTAACCTACTGTGTGACCTCAAGCAAGTCATCCAACATCTTGAGTGCAACAATTATAGCCAGATGTTTATGAGATATAATTTACTTTATAACTGTATGTGTGTGTGTGTGTGTGTGTGTTGTTGTTGATGTTGTTGTTAGGTGCCATGGAGTTGATTTTGACTCATAGCAAACCCATGTGACAGAGTAGAACTGCCCCATAGGGTTTTGTAGGCTGTAATCTTTATGGAAGCAGATCTCCGTCTTTCTCCCATGGAGCCATTAGGTGGGTTCAAACCACCAACCTTTAAGTTAGCAGCCGAGGGCTCAACCATTGTGCCATCAGGGTTCTTTCTCTCTTGTACATGCTGTCTCTCTCTCTATATATATATATATGTCTTCATTTAGAAATAATTTCAGAAGTATCAAAATAGTACAAAAACTTCCATATACCCTCACTCAGATCCACCAATTGTTAGCCGTTTGCCACATCTGCCATATCATTCTCTCTCTCTCTGTATGTATGTATTTATATTTACTGAGTCGTTTGAGTCAGTTGCACACATAATGTCCTTTTACCCCAAGTACTTCAGTGAATGTTTCCAAGAATAAGGACATTCCTTACATTACCACATACAATGGTCAAAATCAGGAAGTTAACCTTGGCACAAAACTGCTGATTAATCCAGAGATTGTATTCAAATTCCACCAATTGTCCCCATTATATGCTTTATACTTACTTTTTTCTGGTCCAGGATCACGCATTACATTGAGTTTTCAGATCTTTTTAGTCTCCTTTACAATTATGTATTTTAAATATGTGTTACATTTAAAATTATTAAAATTTTCAGATAATATATATAAACAACACATTCATGGGGTTCAAAAATCCAAGGTTCCAAAGGATAGTCAGAGAAAAGTCCCTCTCCCATCCCTGTCTCAGGCTACTCAAGTCCTGCCCCTGGAGACCACCATTGCTATGTGGTTACCATTGAGGAACAATGGTCATCATTTGTCGAGTTATTGCTAGGTATCAAGATTAAAAAAAAAAAAAACCAAACCCATTGCCGTCAAGTTGATTCTGACTCATAGCAACCCTATAGGACAGAGTAGAACTGCTCCATAGGGTTTCCAAGGAGCACCTGGTGAATTTGAACTGCCAACCTTTTGGTTAGCAGCTGAACTCTTAATCACTAAGCCACCAGGGTTTCCAGGTACCAAGATAAGCACCTTCAATGCATTATCTCTTTCATCCTTCTGGGTTTACAAAGGCTATTCCTTGTCAACCCAGTATCTGTTCCCTCATTCTTCCTTATAACTGAACCCATACAGAATAAAGTCTGTTTTTCTCAGCCTCCCTTGCAGCTAGTGTAACCACTTGATAAAGTCCTGGTCAATGAGACACAAGTGGTTTGGGTGGCAGTGGGGGAAACCGTCTTATAAGGGCTGGTTCATGCCCTTTGCTCCCTTATTCCCTCTTCCTCCATCCTGCTCTCTGAATACAGATGTGATGTCTGTAGCTCTGGCTGTCATGTTGGACCATGAAGAGTAGGGCCACACCCTAAGGATGGAAGAGCTGAGAACTAGATCCCTAACAACTCCCTGGAGCTGGTGCCACAGCCCTGGAGTGCTCACCTCTGGAATTTTTTTACATGAGAGAGAGAGAAACTCTCTCTTGAGTAAGTCAGTATTATTTTGGCATTTTCTGTCACATGCATTTGAACCTAATCCTCACTGCTTTGAGGTTATACTATTACTGTTCAGATGAGAACACTGAGTCACAAGTTAAGTTCTAGCACAAGGTCACATGGCTAAAAATAGGGGGAGCCTGGATGAGAACTCACACATTCCTTCCCTAGAGGCTCCTGGGCACAGATCCCTGTTTTCTCATCCTTTGTTCCTGGGATCCCCAGAAAGCACAGCCCACAGTCATAGGACTAAGGGACGGCCCCCATAACTGAGCCCCCACCCACATGATGTCATCTACCCTTCCCAGAGACCATGGGAGGTGGAGCCACATCTCCATTTTATAGCTGAGAGAATTGAGACTGTGGGTGTTGAATTCACTTGCATGGCATCACAAAGCTAGGAAATGGTAGATCTGGTGTATGAATCAGGGTCCTGCCAGAAGAGCCCACTGTCTTAGTCATCTAGTGCTGCTATAACAGAAATACCACAAGTGCATGGCTTTAACAAATAAAAGTTTATTCTCTCACAGTCCAGTAGGTTACAAGTCCAAATTCAGGGCATCAGCTCCAGGGGAATGCTTTCTCTGTTGGCTCTGGAGGAAGGTCCTTGTGCGGCGTCAGTCTTCCCTTGGTCTGGGAGCTTCTCTGCACAGGAACCTCAGGTCCAAAGGACACGCTCTGTTCCAGGCACTGCTTCGTTGATGGTATGAGGTTCCCAGCTCTCTGCTTGCTTCCCTTTCCTTTTATCTCTTGAGAGATAAAAGGTGGTGCAGGCCACACCCCAGGGAAACTCCCTTTATACTGGATCAGAGATGTGACCTGGGTAAGGGTGGTGTTACAATCCCACTCTAACCCTCTTTAACATAAATTACAATCACAAAATGGAGGACAACCACACAATACTGGGACTCATGGCCCAGCCAAATTGTTACACACATGTTTAGGAGACATAATTCAAACTGTGACACCCATGTTCTTAATGCCTCAGCCATATTGCTGCCTCAGAAGCCATGTAGCCCAATCTCCCAACAGACTTAGAGCCCCTTTACAGCCCCTGCCAACTGGTTAGCCAGCCTCCACTTGCACAGCTCCATCGACAGAGGACTCACGGGCCTGCAAAGGGTTCGAGTCCGTATCCTTGCTCTTACTCCTACCTGACCTCAGCCATCCTTTGAGTGCCCCACCCTGGAGATTTTTCTCCGGGTGGCCTTTTTCCTCAAACTCAATGGGGAAGGGGAAACCCTTTTATAATAGGTTTTCTCTCACCATCCCCTGTCTTTTTGCAGAGGAGGCAAGACTGTCATGGAGGATGATTTGGTAACCGTTCAACAAATACAAAATGCACCTGCCTATGACCCAGCCATCTCTCGCCTTAAGCATGTGCCCAAATATAAGTGGGGGCTTGTGAGAGAGAAACCTTGGAAACAACCTAAGTGTCTGTTAGTGTCTGTTGGTAGGAAACTGGTTACAACATCAGAGTGCAGCCTTCCCATAGAGGAAGCCACTGCTGTTTAAAAGGTTGTGGTTGAGTTGTCTACCCAAGAGAAAAGAAAACATGCGTCCACAGAAAGACTTGCAGATGGATATTTGTAGCAGCATTATTCATAATAGCCCAAAGCTGGAAATAACCAAATGTCTATCAACTGGTAAGTGAATAAACAAAACATGGTATGTCCATACAATAAAATACTAAACCAAAAAAAAACTAGTTATCTTTCAGTCAATACCGACTCATGGTGACCCCTTGTGTCTCAGAGTACAACAGTGCTCCATAGTTTTCAGTAGGTGATTTTTTTGAAGTATATAGACGGGGCTTTCTTCCAAAACACCTCTGGGTGGACTCAAACCTCCAACCTTTTGGTTAGCAGCCTAGTTAGTTAACCATTTGCATCATCCAGGGACTCAAATAGAATACCAGTCAGCAATACAAAGGGACAAATTATTGATATATGCTGCCACAAGAATGAACCTCAAAATAGTCATGCTAATGAAAAAACTCAAATGAAAAGACCACATATTGTGTAACTCGATATATATGAAATGTCCAGAAACAGAAAATCTATAGCAACAGAAAGTCGATCAGTGGTTGCCTGGGGCTGGGGTGGAAAGAGTGAGATTGACTTGCAAATGGGTGTGAAGGCACTTGTAGGGGTGATGGAAATGGACTACAACTGGAATGCGGGAATGATCACACAGCTCTATGAATCTACTAAAAGTCATTGAACTATAAACTCATAATAAGTGAATTTTATAGTATGATAAACAGAGAAAATATTAAAGTTGTCGAGGATTTCATTTTACCTGGATCCACAATCAACACCCATGGAAGCATCAGTCAAGAAATCAAACAACATACTGCAGTGGACAAGTCTACTGCAAAAGACCTCTTTAAAATGCTGAAAGGTAAAGATGTCACGTTGAGGACTAACGTGCGCCTGACCCAAGCCATGGTGTTTTCAATTGCCTCATATGCATGTGAAAGCTGGACAATGAATAAGGAAGACAAAAGAAGAATTGATGTCTTTGAATTATGGTGCTGGCAAAAAATATTGAATATACCATGGACTGCCAGAAGAACAAACAAATCTGTCTTGGATGAAGCACAGCCAGAATGCTCCTTAGAAGTGAGGATGGCGAGACTTCATCTTACATACTTTGGACATGATATCAGGAGGAACCAGTTCCTGGAGAAGAACATCATGCTTGGTAAAGTAGAGGGTCAGCAAAAAAGAGGAAGACCCTCAATGAGATGTATTGATACAGTGGCCACAACAACAGGCTCAAGCATAACAACAATTGTGCAGATGGTGCAGGACCAGGCAGTGTTTTATTCTGTTGTGCATAGGGTCACTATGAGTCAGAAGCAACTCAACGGCACCTAACAAC
The DNA here is from genome assembly GCF_000243295.1 of Trichechus manatus latirostris. Classification (NCBI taxonomy): domain Eukaryota; kingdom Metazoa; phylum Chordata; class Mammalia; order Sirenia; family Trichechidae; genus Trichechus; species Trichechus manatus. The sequence continues at coordinate 1,782,486 of NW_004443997.1, forward strand.
AACAACAAAGTATACACCAATAAAACTTTTTTTTAAAAAAAAGACGAGGTTGGAGAGGCGGGGCCAAGATGGCAGAGTAGTCAGATGCTTCCTGTGGTCCCTCTTACAACAAAGACCTGAAAAAACAAGTGAATCGATTATATATGACAATCTATGAGCTCGGAACATCAAAGGCAAAATTGAGGAATTGGACTGAGTGGCGGGGGAGGGAGAGACGGTTTGGAAGCAGGGAGGAGTTGCCAGACCTGACCCAATGGGGGCCAGCACCCTTCAGGCCGGATAGGCTGACGTGCTTGGTGAGGCAAGCAGTGGCACTCGGGAGGCCTTTTCCACATCGGGAGAGATTGAGCGGTGGAGAGTCTACTGACACCTCCAGAACCATTGAAAAGCAGCGCTCAATTGGCAAAAGATAAGTACACGTATCTGACTTACCACACAGATCAAAAAACACCCTCTTTGGGAAAAACCTCTCTCACATTTACCTGCCCCCTCCCCACCACTCTGCAGGGGTCCCAAGCCAGCTTCAGTGATTGCCTAGTCCCCTGGGCTGGAAGTGGGATCAGTCACGTGCCCTGAGTCATTCTCTCGGCCTTGGAGAGGGAATAAATTAACAAACAGGAATAAATAATCTGCCAGCTCCCATAAGCTGGGAACTCAGGGGCACAGCTCCTTTGCCTAGGCACAGACATAAGTGGTCCATGGACTTTGAATGCCTTTCTCCCCTGCATAGACCTGTATGGGCCCATTTCAACAGGGTAGGCCCTCATTAGCACAGTACAACAGGGTATATACCTAAACCTTAACTTCAACTCTATCAGCTTCATGGTGAAGTGGCCGGTTCGTGACATTTGTCACTGCTGTGTGTATTAAGCAAGGTCCTCACCTACCCACATCAGGGGCCTGTTGATTGATGCCTCCACCCACACCACCTAGCCACTGGCTACAGAGATCCAAGAATAAGTGGTGCCCCCAAGTCATTTCAGCCAACAGCACTGGATGCTTATAGTTTGGCTGCAAAACTCACCCACCTACACACTCTAGGGAACAGGGATATGCTTTCCTCCCAGACACTCAGGGGCAGCGGTCAGCCCCCTGCCTTGCTTAGAGCAGGATCCCCTACTGCAGCCAGATACCTGTGCCTACACCAATCACTCATGCCTGTCTAGGACTGTAGGTGGGAGCCTGCACTACACACTTGGTGACCGACTACCTGGACACGTGAGCTGAATCCACACGAGCTAAATGGACTCCTGGGCCCACATACCTAGTAACAGATCTAACCACCTGGTGACAAGATGTTAGATGTTCAAAAGTGCCCATAATCAAACTAGCTCACACAAGTACCCTATTTGGGCATATCAAAACAAAACAAGAAGCTAGGACACAGTAAGCAAACATAAAATAAATACACGTAATCACTTATTGATCGCTCACAGACAACAGTCAATATCAAATCACATAAAGAGGCAGACCAGGATGGCTTCAGCAAGCTCCCAAAACAAAGAATCAAGAAATTTTCTGGAGGAAGAGAATTTCATGGAATTACCAGAGGTAGAATACAAAAGATTAATATACAGAACTCTTTAAGAGATCAGGAAGGAGTTCATGCAAAATGCAGAACAAGCCAAGGAACACACAGACAAAGCAACAGAGGAACTTAAGAAGATTAGAGAAGAGCGTAATGACAAATTTAACAAGCTGCAATAATCCATAGAGAGACAGCAATCAGAAATCCAGAAGATTAACAACTAAATTTCCGAATTAGATAACTCAATAGAAAGTCGTAGGAGAAGAATTGAGGCAATGGAAGTCAGAATTAGTGAGACTGAAGATAAAGCACTTGACACCAACTTATTTGAGGAAAATCAGATGAAAGAATTTTTTAAAAAGAAGAAACCCTAAGAATTATGTAGGATTCTATCAAGAGGAATAATCGACGAGTGATTAGAGTACCAGAACCAGGGCGGGGGACAGAAAATACAGAGAGAATTGTTAAAAATTTTTTGGCAGAAAACTTCCCTGACATCATGAAAGGCGAGAAGATATCTATCCAAGATGCTCATCGAACCCCATGTAAGGTAGATCTCAAAAGAAAGTCACCAAGACATATTATACAAACTTGCCAAAACCGAAGATAAAGAGAGAATTTTAAGAGCCGCTAGGGATAAACTAAAACTCATCTACAAAGGAGAGTCAATAAGCTTAACTACGACTACTCAGAGAAACCATACTGGCAAGAAGGCAATGGGATGACTTATATAAAGCCTTGAAGGAAAAAAAATTGCCAGCCAAGAATTATATATCCAGCAAAACTGTCTCTCAAATATGATCGTGAAATTAGGGCATTTCCAGATATAAACAGAAGTTTAGGGAATTTGCAAACACCAAACCAAAATTACAAGAAATACTAAAGGGAGTCCTCTGGTTAGAAAATCAATAAAATCAGTTAACAACCCAAGACTAGAACACAGGACAGAGCAACTAGATATCAACCCAGATAGGGAAATTGCAAAAATAAATTGAAGCTAAAACACTGAAAACAGGAAAACAGAGACGTCAATATGTAAAAGATGACATTAAAACAAAAAATAGGGACTAAAAAATGCAGTTATAGATCTCTCATATGGAGAAGAGGTCAAGGCAATATAAAGAAATAAAAGACTGGCTTAAACTTAGAAAAATAGAGGTAAATATTCAGGTAACCACAAACGAAACTAACAATCCTACACATCAAAATAAAAAACAAGAAAAACATAAAGACTCAGCAAATACAAAATCAACAACAATGAAAAAGGTGAAAAGAAAATACATAAAGAAAAATGACTCAGCACAGATAATTAAGTGGAAGAAAGAAACTGTCAACAACACGCAAAAAGAGACATCAAAATG
>NW_004443997.1:1786389-1787437 GCF_000243295.1 Trichechus manatus latirostris
AGATCAAAAAAATCGATAAACCACTGGCCAGACTGACAAAAGAAAAACAGGAGAGGGAGCAAACAACTCGAATAAGAAATGCGATGGACGATATCACAACAGACCCTACTGAATTTAAAGGAATCATAACAGAATACTATGAAAAATTGTACTCTAACAAATTTGAAAACCTGGAGGAAACGGACAAATTTCTAGAAACTCACTACTTACCTAAACTAACAAAGAGGTAGAACACCTAAATAAGCATATAACAAATGAAGAGATTGAAAAGGTGTCTTAATTATCTAGTGGTGCTATAACAGATATACCACAAGTGGATGGCTTTAACAAAGAGAAATTTATTTTCTCACAGTATAGTAGGCTAGAAGTCCAAATTCAGTGTGTCAGCTCCAGGGGAAGGCTTTCTGTCTCTGTCGGCCTTCTCATCAATCTTCCCCCAGACTAGAAGCGTCTCCGTGCAGGAACCCCAGGTCCAAAGGACACGCTCTGCTCCTGGCACTGCTTTCTTGGTAATATGAGGTCCCCCAACTCTCTGCTTGCTACCCTTTCATCTCTTGTAAGATAAAAGGTGGTGCAGGCCACACCCCAGGGAAATTCCCTTTACATTGGATCAGGGATGTAACCTTAGTAAGGGTGTTACAATCTCACCCTAATCCTCTTTAACATAAAATTACAATCACAAAATGGAGAACAACCACACAATACTGGGAATCATGGTCCAACCAAATTGATACACATATTTTTGGGGGGACATAATTCAATCCATGACAAAAGGTAATTTAAAAACTCCCAACAAAAAAAGCCCTGGCCCTGATGGCTTCACTGGAGAATTCTACCAAACTTTCAGAGAAGAATTAACACTACTACTAATAAAGGTATTTCAGAGCATAGGAAAGGATGGAATACTCCCAAGCTCATTCTATAAAGCTAGCATAACCCTGATACCAAAACCAGGTAAAGACACCACAAAAAAAGAAACTTACAGACCAAGATCCCTCATGAACATAGATGCAAAAATCCTCAACAAAATTCTAGCCAATAGAATTCA
>NW_004443997.1:1792731-1833482 GCF_000243295.1 Trichechus manatus latirostris
GAGGCACAGCAGTCCAGGGACAAGGACTAGAAGGCAGGAGGGGACAGGAAAGCTGGTGATAGGGAACCCAAGGTTGAGAAGCGACAGTGTTGACATGTCATGGGGTTGTTAACCACTGTGATAGGGCAATATGTGTACTAACTGTTTAATGAGAAACTATTTGCACAACTGGAAGAATGTAATCGATGTCACTGAATTGTACATGTAGAAACTTTCAAAATAGTGTAGTTTTGGCTATGTATATTTTCACCAAGGAAAAGGTCCTCAAGGTTGAGAAAGGAGAGTGTTGACATGTCGTTGGGTTGTTAACCAATGTCATCAAAGAGTATGTGTACGGACTGTTTAATGAGAAACTATTTGTTCTGTAAACCTTCATCTAAAGTACAGTAAAAAATCTAAAAAAAAAAAGGAGTCAGAAGGCAACCTATAGACTGGGAAAAAAATTTTGGCTACGACAAATCCGATTAGCATCTAATCTGTAAATTCTACAAGATATTGCAAAACCTCAACAACAAAGAGACAAATAACCCAGTTAAAAAACGGGCAAAGGATAGGAACAGGCACTTCACCAAAGAAGACATTCAGGGTGACTAACAGACACATGAGGAAATGCTCATGATCATTAGCCATTAGAGAAGTGCAAATCAAAATTACAATGAGATACCGTCTCACCCCAACAAGGCTAGCATTAATCCAAAAAACACAAAATAATAAATGTTGAAGAGGTTGTGGAGAGACTGGAATGCTTATACATTATTGGTAGGAATGTAAAATGGTACACCACTTAGGAAATCGATTTGGCGCTTCCTTAAAAAGCTAAAAATAGAAGTACCATATGATCCAGCAATCCTGCTCCTTGGAATATATCCTAGAGAAATAAAAGCTGTCACACGAATAGATATACGCACACCCATGTTCATTGCAGCACTGTTTTTGATAGCAAAAAGATGGAAATAACCTAGGTGCCCATCATGGACGAATGGATAAATTATGGTATATTCACACAAAGGAATTCTATGCAACGATAAAGAACAACGATGAATCCGTGAAACATAACATGGACGAATCTGGAAGGCATTATGCTGAGTGAATTTAGTCAGTCACAAAAGGACAAATATTGTATAAGACTACTATTATAAGAACTCAAGAAAAAGTTTAAACACAGAAGAAAACATTCTTTTATGGTTGCCAGGGTGGGGAGGGAGGGAGAGGAGTATTCACTAACTAGATAGTAGACAAGAACTATCTTAGGTGAAGGGAAGGACAACACACATTACAGGGGAAGTCAGCACAACTGTACTAAACCAAAAGCTAAGAAGTTTCCTGAATACAGCAAAACCCTTCAAGGGACAGAGTAGCAGGGGCAAAGGTCTGGGGACCATGGTTTCAGGGGACATCTAGGTCAATCAGCATAAAAAAGTTTTTTAAGAAAATGTTCTGCATCCCACTTTGGTGAGTGGCGTCTGGGGTCTTAAAAGCTAGCGAGCAGCCATCTAAGATGCATCAATTGGAGAATGAAGAACACCAAAGACACAAGGAAAATGTTAGCCGGAGATACAGAAAGGGCCACTTAAACCAGAGACTCCATCAGCCTGAGACTGGAAGAACTAGATGGTGCCTGGCTACCACCAATGACCGCCCCGACAGGGAACATAACAGAGAGTCCCTGACGGAGCAGGATAAAAGTGGGATGCAGAACTCAAATTCATGTAAAAAGACCAGACTTAATGGTTGGACTGAGACTGGAGGGACCCCAGAAGACATGGCCCTCGGACTATCTGTTGGCCCAGAGCTGAAACCATTCCGGAGGCCAACTCTTCAGACAAAGATTAGACTGAACTATGGGACATAAAGCGATACTCATGAGGAGTGTGCTTCTTAGCTCAAGTAGATACATGAGACTAAATGGGCAGCTCCTGTCCGGAGGCGAGATGAGAAGGCAGAAAGGGACAGGAGCTGGTTGAATGGACACGGGAAATCTGGAGTGGAAAGGAGAAGTGTGCTGTCACAGTACAGGGAGAGCAGCTAGGGTCACATAGCAATATATGTATAAATTTTTGTATGAGAAACTGACTTGAATTGTACACTTTCATTTAAAGCACAATTAAAAAAAAAAAAAAGATGAGGTTGATACATGAAACAAGATGCCAAACAAAATATATGGTAATTCTCACTTACGGAAAAATAAAAATGAAACAGCCCTCCTGTAAGAACAGTGATACAAGTATAAATAAACGCAGAGAAGAGCCACCCCACACTTTTGACAATAGATACTTCTGGAGAGAGGGTAAGGATGGGTGGCTGAGAAGGGGGAATTTTACTTTATAATGAAAGTGAATTCCTTGGGTTACTTTTTAATTGAAAAAAAAAAAAAAGCTATAAAGAAAAAGAGAAGAGACCTTGCAGAAGAGAGACACTAGAAACTGCAGTTCCAGGCCCCAGCAGCCTTGGTTATTATTATTGGACCCATGCGTTTAGGGAATTGGCCTTTTTAAGCAGTATATTAGACTTAGAAAGGACTTAAGGAATGATCTAGTCCAGTTCCTCTGTTCTGTAGGTAGAGAAACTGAGGCCTAAGGAGGAGCTGGGCCCGCCCAAAGCCAGAGATCACTGGGCCTGGGCCCGGGCTGAAGTCCAGGCTTCGAATGCAGCTCCCAGCTCTGCCCCCGCACTGCACTCTGCACAGATTGTTTTGTGTCTCCGGGAAAGAGGAGTTTATAAATTTGGCCACATTTTGGAACAACAGAGCCATAAATGGACAAGTCCGCGGGAGACTGGGAGCTACCTTTGAGGCTGGGGGGTTGGGAGGGGAAGGACAACTGGGTGGGCAGGCCTAGCCACAGCCTAGATTCTTGCATCCAGGGGAAAATAAAATTAGGAAAGGAGCTAGTCTCAAGGGTGGACTGCAGATAAAGCTGGGAAACGTGTGGAACCAGACAGACCTGGTTCAAATGCCCCCTCAGTCGCTGTCTGGCTGGATGACTTCGAGCAAATGCCTTCATCTCTCTGAGCCTCAATGTTCTCCTCAATAAAAGGGGGATAATTTGAAACCTCCCTTGCAGTTTTGTGGAAAGAGCTCGTTGCAGCAACGCTTTTAGAACAGTGGTTACCAAACCTGGTAAAAGATGAGAACCCATGGGAAGCATAGGTGACCAGGCCCCAACTCTTACTCTTCCAGGATGGGGCCCAGGTAACTGTATTTTCCAGAAGCATCCTGGGTGGTCTGATGCTAAAGAACTTGAATTCAGGAGTCAGTAACATCCAGGCACTTAAAACAAGCTGTTCAAGATCATTTTTGTTAGACTCTGTTGCCTGTAGATGAGAGTCCAGAGTATTCAGCATGGCATTCAAGGCCTCCACATCAACCTCTTAAACTTCTCTGGGGCCTCATCTCCCTCTCAGCCCTCCACATTCATTCCTCCATTCCTTCAGCAAGGTTTCATGTCCTCCCTGTGGCCCCAGATAAAAGCAAGTCTCTGCCCTTGTCTTGGAAAGCCTGGTGTGCGTAGTGGTTAAGTGCTACAGTTGCTAACCAAAAGGTCAGCAGTTCAAATCCACCAGGCACTCCTTGGAAACTCTGTGGGGCAGTTCTCTCTATCCTATAGGGTTGCTATGAGTTGGAACGGGTTGCCCTTGTCTTAGTTATCTAGTGTTGCTATAACAGAAATACCACAAGTGGGTGGCTTTAACAAACAGAAGTTTATTTTCTCACAGTTTAGAAGGCCAGAAGTCCAAATTCAGGGCACTGTCTCTAGAGGAAGGCTTTCTCTCTCTGTCAGCTCAGAAGGAAGGTCCTTGTCTCTTCAGCTTCTCTTCCTGAGTGATCTTCATGTGGCTCGGCATCTCTCTTTCCCCATCTCTGCTTCTTGCTTGCTTGCTGAATCTGCTCTTTTATGTCTCAAAAAAGATTGATTTAAGCCACACCTTACATTGTGTCATTAACATAACAAAGAAAACCCATTCCTAAATGGGATTAAAACCAAACCCGTTGCTGTTGACCTTATAGGACAGAGTAGAACTGCCCCATGGGGTTTCCAAGGAGCGGCTGGTGGATTCCAGCTGCCAACTTTTTGGATTCCAATTACTGACATTTTGGTTAGCAGCCTAAGCTCTTAACCACTGCACCACCAGGGCTCCCAAATGGGATTACAACCACAGATATAGGGGTTAGGATTTACAACACATATTTTGGGGAGACACAATTCAATACATAACAGCCCTCCACCATGGGTCCAAAGTGGGAATAAATTAAATTCTACACTCCACAGTTTTCACACCTTCAAACCTTTGCTCAGGCAGGCAGTGCCCTCAAGCTGGACAGTCCTTCCCACCCTACCTGACTTTTCTTTTGATGGAAAACCCGTCTCAAATCCCTTCCTCTGTGAAGCTTTCTTGGGTTTTGGCATGCCTAGACTGAATGACCATTTATTCTGGGCTCTACCCTTGAATAGGAGTCCCTGGCACAATGGCTAAGCACTCAACTACTAGCTGAAAGATTGGTGGTTCAAACTCACCCAGAGACACCTGGGAAGACTGGCCTGGGAAACTGCTTCCGAAAGGTCATAGCCTTGAAAACCCTATGGAGCAGTTCTACTTTGAACACATAGAGTTGCCATGAGTCAGAATCAACTTGACAGCCACCGACACCACCACCAACCCTTGAATAAATTAATGAGTGAATGAATGAATGACACACAGTTGGTAGCCAATGTTTGTTGAAATGCAATGAAATCTTGATTTTCTGAGCCAAACTTAATCTGAATGCAACCACCACTGAAAAACAGTGAGTCAGTCAACAAACAATTATTGAGTACCTGCTATGTGCCAGGAACATGTAAATAGACAAGATAATCCCAGATGTAGTAAATGCTATGGGCGCTATGGTGCTGTTTTATACAGAGTGGTCAGGGACGCCCCTTGGAGAAGGTGGCATTTGAGCTGAGACCTGAAGGACCAGACAGAGCCCATGTGGAAGGCGTGACTTGATTTGGGTTTCAGAAGAGCTCTCTAGCTTCTTGTGGTGTGTGCAGGTGGGGTGGGGGGGCAATGACCCAGCTAAATTACAGGATTCACAGGGGTGTGGAGAGACGCGCTCCAGGCCACATGAAGAAAGGCACCACAGGGAGCCTGCTACTTGGATGCTGCGTCTGGCCTTCCAACCCTTACAGTCTTTGACTCTCTCACTCTTGTCTATGTTTTCAACACACACACACGCACACACACACACGCACACACATACGCACAAACAAACAAAAAAAAACACAAAACCCCGCAGAGCCTCAGAAGTTGGCCAAAGCCCACAGGATTTTTTATTTGTTTTTTAAAAATATGTTTTCCCACTGCATCTTCAGTTTTGTGTTTGAAACATCTGGCGTCCACCCAAGAGGACAAGTTAGCTGGGACAAACAGGCTTCCGTCCCTCTGTCATTGTCCTTTGGGCTGCAGCTCGTGGTGGCTAAGAGGGTCATTTCCTGTGCCCTCAGCAGGGCTGGGAGGATGAGGTACGGGGGCCAGGCCTTCCCACGGATGCAGCTGGGGAGGCTACATTTCCCGAGAGGACACTGCTCTGAGTGGTGGTGGTGGGACAGAGAAAGGCAACCCCCAAGGTCAGGCAAGCAGTTCTGGTCCAGCAATTTATTAAGTCAGTTATTTGTTAAGTCAGTTACACAAAACAACGTGGTGAGGCGCCCAGGCTAGCCCACAAGAAAATCTTACTGCACTGATGCTAGAGAATCACTTTGTGTGGGATGAGGCCCCCGACCCAAGAGAGGGCCTGGGCCACATGATTTCAAAGCTCATCGGATACAGGGAGGTGACCTGGGAATGATCCTCTGATGTGATGCTGGGCTGTGGCTCCACCACAGACCAGGGCAGGGGGCTCTTACCCAAGACACGGACTCCAGGTGCAGGGGCTGCTGAACTCCGTGACCATCTAAGCCACACTCTCACTCTTTGCTGAGTTTCTAGGCTCAGCCCTTCCTAGTTACAATCCAGTTTCCTGAACTGGTGGTCTGTCCCCAGGGAGAGGAGGGCAGGTGCCAGGGCAGTGTCTGATCCATAACCATCAAATTCCTCAGGCAAACCCATGAGTCTTGTATCAGGATCCTGCATCTTCCTCTTATACAACCCTCCCTTGCTCATTACCTCCAGCCACACTGGGTTCCTCCTTCCTGCCTCAGGGCCTTTAGCCGTGCTTTTCCCCCTGCCTGAATCATGAGGCAAAGTGCTCACTAAAGGCACCCTAACCTTTTCCTTCTTGGAGCTATCCCAACTGACAATAGCGATTTGTGTAATAATAGCGATTTGTGTAATAATTTTCGTGATGTCTTCTTCCTCCAAAGTACCATTGAAGACAGTCTGCTATCTATAATATGTGGCCTCCAAAATCGCCATGGAAGGGAAGAGAGAGTAAAGATGGCACATGGGAGGTTTTTATGAGCCAAGCCCAGAAGAGACACGTCCTTTCTGCTCATATTCATTGGTTAGAACTCAGTCACATGGCCCCACTTAACTGAAAGAGAGGCTGAGAAATGAGGATTGGCTATTGGCGCACACCAGCAGACTTAGCCACAATGGAGCACAGTGGTCCTCCAACATCAGAAGAAAGGCTAATGGGGGGCTGGGCAGGCGAAAGCCCCTGCCATGCACGGCACACTTCCTCTGCAGATATGTCTCCTGAGCCTGTGTTGGCTTTTCCTGTGAATGGAAACCCAACTAGTGGTCAGTCCCAGTAGCAGACACTGCCCACATCCCCCTGACAATCACTTTCACCCGCCACTTAGTGTGAACACCTGTAACTCTGCCTGCACACCAGGCAAGGTAGAAATGTCAAAGTTAGCACCCCCAGAAGCGGCCCTTAACCGGCGAAGTTGGGGAATTGGTGGATAAATACCCCAACCGCTTTGTTCCTTGGCTAGGATGACTGAGGCGAGTTCCACATTGTCTCTGAGAATTCCCTAGTGAGTTTGAGCTCCGGTTGCCGACCACAGTAACTGGCTTGATGACAATTTTTTTAATTGGGTCTTTTCCTTTCCTTTTTTCACTTCCCCACTCTCCTATTGGCATTCCCTGGAATCACCTCCCAGATAGATTATTTGCACTGGAATACTTGTCTCAGCATCTCCTTCTGGAAGAACCCAAACCAGGGCATCTTCCCAAAGGCAGGGACAATGACCTGTGCTCTTCTTTCCTAAATGTCCAGCCTATGGTTCATGGGTGCTCAGTAATCCCCTTTGATTACGATTTAGAAACACACAAAATACATGTCAATGAATTGGTCATCTTGGCCAGGGCTGCTGCAGACTTACCAGAGAGAGGACCTCACACACTTGAAAACAAGCCTCAGAAGATTATCTGTTCATCCTGTTCCTTTCCCACACACAGGAAATCCTGGGCAGGCAGAGCTTCCGGACCCAGAGGGAGCTTGCAGCTTGGGTCAAGACTCTCCTCCTCATGAAAGGAAGTGCTTGGGTCATTTGAGGGGATCTTTGTTGCTCTCCTCACTGCCTGGAGAAAGGGAAAGCTTAGAGTTCTCTGTTCTAGTCCTTGCTCCACCACTAGTTCACTGTGTCACTCTGGGCTGTCCCTTCCTCTCCCTGTGCCTCAGTTTTCCATTGTGAAGTGTAGAGGGGAAATGATTATGCTAGAGGGTATCTTAAAATTACTACGTTCTGAGTCTCCTCAGGACTCAGAGCCAGGCTGCCACGCTATTTCACTCATGAAAATTTTTAAGGGTTCTGGAAAGTCAAAGCAGACAAGTATTTTAAGTATTTTGGAAACCTATATTAGCAACTATTAAGAAGTAGTTTGTCCTATAGATGGAATTTTCCATGGAAAGTATTTTTAAAACATATACTTTCTTAATACATTGGCACTCACTAGTAACTTTTCTTCCTTTCTCCAGACTTGCTCCAAGTTCTACATTGCGGCCCAAGTTACCTGGCCAATCTGATCATGTTGCTCACCTGCTTAAACTCATCTATGGATTCCCTCTGCCCAGTGGGGCCTCCCACAGTGCTTAGCAGATGATTGATTATTGGATTTAATTTTATTTTCAAGCCATTGTGGTCCTGGCAGACACCATAGCTAAGCTTGTTAGAATTGTGTCTAAAGTAAAAGTAAAAAGGCTCTGAGTGAAGGCCAGAAAAGTTTACCTGAAACTAAGGTGCTTGGGCTCCTATATGGGCATTGTGGCATCATTTTTAGTTGTTTAGTTGCCCTTTTGGCTTCTTTTCAGGTTCTAGATAAAGGAAGTAATTGCTTAAGTTACTTCCATTAAGTGAGATGCTGTTGTGCACACTGATTGTATCCGTTAAGATTGCTTTGGGCTGCAAGTTGCAGAATACAGTGACTTAAACCATAAGAGATTTATTGTTTGCTTGTCTACAGATCTGGAGACAAGTGGTCACAGAGTTGGTCCTTCAGCTCAACGACATCATAAAGGATACAGGTTCTTCCTATCTTTTCATTATCCTTAGCTGTCAGCACCTCCTGGTCCCAAGATGGCTGTCACTTCTGTAGACATCATCCTTGTTTAAGGGGGGTAGTACCAGTGAGTTCTCCTCTCCTTTCTGGTCTTTTTATCAGGAAAGCTTCCTGGAAGTACCCAGCAGACTTTCCCTTACATTTCATTAGCCAGGAATAGGTCACATGACCATCGGTATTAGTTACCCATTGCTGCATAGCAAATTACCAAAAACTAGTTGTTTAAAAAAAAAAAATTATTATCTCTCACAACTTCTGTGGGCCAGTATCCAGGAATGGCTTAGTTAGGTGATTTTGGCTCAGGGTCTATGTTGGCCCATATGGCAGTCATCTGAAGACTTGACTGGAGCTGGAGCTACTTTCACTGCAGCCTACTCACATGCCTGCCAAGTTAGTGCTGGATATTAGTAGGAAGACTCAGACTCAAGAGAGCAAGGGAGAAACAATGGTTTTTATGATCTAGCCTCAGACGTTACTCTTTGAAATGAGTTACCAAATCCAGCCCACATTCAAGGGGAGGTGAATAAGTCTCCACCTTTGGAAAGGAGGCGTGTCAAAGAATTTCTGACATATTTTGAAACCACCAGGTCATCCCTGACTACAAGGGAATTTGGGAAAGCAAGGGAGAACAGAATTATTGTGACTAGTTTAGACTAATTATGATTTATCACCTGGGGCACATTGCCACCCCAGACAAAATCAGGGTTCAGTTAGCAAGGAAGAAGAGGGATGGTTGATGGGGAGGCAGCTGAAATTGTCTGCCAAAATGATAATGCTAAAAATGAAGAGGATAGAAAAAAAAAAAAAAGATGTAGCAATATTGGTTCATTAATTGTAACAAACGTATAATACTAATGTAAGATGTTAATAAGGGGAAATGGGGTGCAGTGGGTATGGGAACTCTCTGTACTATGTTTGCAATTTTTGTGTAAATGTAAACGTGTTCTGAAAAATAAAGTTTAGTAAAAAAAAAAAAAAGGAAGAAGAGGATAAGGTTGACAGATAAATATATGTCTCAACAAGAGGATAAGGTTGACAGATAAATATATGTCCCAACATTGCATGGGACATATTTCTACTAAAACATTTGTTGTTTATCTGAAATTCAAATTTAACTGGGTATTCTGTGCTTTTATTTGCTGAACAAGTCTTCAATGGTCATGAAAGGAGGCTAGTGAGGGGGTGGGACTTCTCAGGAACGGGGAACAAAAGGAGGCCTGGGATTACCTGAACAGACGCTTCAAAGCCCTGGGCAGGTCTTGGGAGAGGGGGTGTAAAGTTGAGGTCTCCTGTGGTCCTATTCACTCTTCTCTGCTCCCACCCCAACTCCACATCCAAATCCACATCCCCCACCACCACCATTGCTACCACCATCACCTCCACCCTGATTTCAAAACACAGCCAAGAAGCTCTAGCCAGAGTACCTCTCCTTTCAACACCCTGGAAAACCAGCTTCCAAAGCCCAAGTAGGGACTGAGGGTTGTTATTGTTGTTAGCTGCCATCGAGTCAACCCCCAATGCATGGAGACCCCACGCACAATGGAACAAAATGCTGCCCTGTCCTCAACCATCCCCATGATCAGTTGGGAATCGGACCATTGTAATCGATAGGGTTTTCATTGGAGCCCTGGTGGCGCAGTGGTTAAGCGCTTGACTGCTAACCAAAAGATCAGTGGTTCAAACCCACCAGCCACTCCACAGGAGAAAGCTGTGGCAGTCTGCTTCTGTAAAGATTACAGCCTTGGAAACCCTATGGGGCAGTTCTATTCTGTCCTACAGGGTCACTATAAATTGGAATTGACTCACCAGCAGTGGGTTTTAATTTTCAGAAGTAGATCGCCAGATCTTTCTTCCCAGTCCGTCTTAGTCTGGAAACTCTGCTGAAACCTGTTCAGCATCATAGTAACACACAAGCCTCCACTGATGGATGAGTGGTGGCTGTGCATGAGGTGTATTGGCCAGGAATCGAACCATGGTCTACACATGAAAGGTCAGAATCCTACCATTGAATCATCACTACCACCCCTCTTCCCCTGGGGACTGAGGGAGTTCTGCAAAATGCTTCTGGGGGATGTGGGAACTCTGAGACTTGCTGTGTGACCTTGGGCAAGGCCCTTCCCTTCTCTGGGCTTCCTTTCCCTCCATTATATAAAGAGGGGTTGGTCTAAATCCTCTCCAAGAGCCCTTGTAACGGACCTACATGTTTCCCTCCCAGAAGGAAAAACAAGAGGGAATGAAAAGAAACGGGTGGTTTCTCTCTCGTTCAGTTTCCAAGCCAAATTCAGATGAAAATGTCCAGTGTGACATAGATTTAATATAAATAGTGGCATATTAATACTCACAAATACCCCAAAACGAGTCCCAGATGGGCTATTTTTATCCCTTAAAGCACATACACACACTCCCACCCCTACCGCCCCCATCCCGTAAGAGTTTCTTCAGTTGGTTTTTACGAGAAGACAGAGCTCCAGTGAAGGACGCTAATTAAACAGTGAAGGACTGCGGGCAGGAGGGAGGCTGGCAAAGCCTCCTCACTGGGCTTGATGTCATCACACTTCTGCCTTTCTCATGACCCAAGAATGTGAGTGTGTTTGCACTGCACGTTAGTTGGAGCTGGTGATGCAAGCGTGGCCTGGTAAACAGGCCCCAGAAAGGCAGGCCCTGCTAGGAGCCGTGGTGCAGAGGCCTGGCTGGGACCCAGCTCGAGCTTAACTCCTTCCTGGCAGAGCTGGCTGCTGGGCCTTCAAGTTTTGGCCAAAGGACCTCCACTACCCAGCCCCTGCTTCTCTCCCAGGCAGGGTCCCGGTGGAGACAAGCCCTGAAGTTGGAGTCACCAGGGGGTGGGACTTCTACCTACCTACCTGCACTTTTTGCTTGCTCTGAGCTTTTGCGTATGTGACTCCCCCACTCTGAGTCTCCATTTTCTCATCTGTACAATGGGGGAGGAATCAGGTCCCCAATCCTTTACTCTGAGTCTCAGTTTTCTTATCTTTACAATGGGGAGAGGAATCAGGTTCTCAATCCTTTATTCACAACTCTGAAGTCCAGAAACCCTAGACAACCAAAGGCTCTTCTGTACATAGAGGGTGCTCATTTAGGGGTAAAACCGAGCTTGAATGGACAGAAGCTGTGCAGGGTATTTATCCCACTTAGAGTCAACACTCACACTTCTAGCTATGGAAATATTCGTATGTTTGATAGGAGATGGGCCACTGGGACAGGGGTGGTATATGTACCAGGCTACCTTTCTAAAATTAAAAAAAAATTCTGAATTCTGAAGACCATCCAGCCCCAAGAGCATTGATCAGCGGGTAAGGGCCTGGGGTACCTGCCTCCAGTTCATTGGGAGAGAGAGCTACTGAGCGGTTGCCTTCTGCTGGAATACCAGCCCTCAGGACAAGGCTCAGCTTTGTACCTGCCATGTCCCCAGGAGCCAACCCAGAGCCTGGCACCCAGAAGGCACCCAACCAATATTTGTTTTATCAATAACTGAGGTGAGCTTGTCCCATAAATGTCATGGTGGTGATTATGGGGAAACTGAGGCTCAAGCCTCTGAGCTGGCCTGCCCTAGATTCTTCCCCACAGAGGGAGTTCTAACTTTCCCCAAAAAAGGTAGCTGCTCACATTTCTCTGCCAGCCTCTCACAAACAGTGTGGTGACCCCTCTCCAACATTCCAGAAGGGCCTCCTCGCAGGCTGGCTGGTTGCAGGCACCAATGAGTTTTCTTTGGCAGAAGAATCAGCTGATAAAAAAGGGGGGCCCCATACAGAAAGCTGGGGGTAGGGAAGGGTGGTCACAGGGTGGAATGAGGGCTGAGGGCATCTCAGAAGGATGGAATCTTCCAGTCAACCTGAGGCCGAGGACCAGCCCCCAGACCCTTCCAAAGACTGCAAATGTGTCAGCCAGGGCCTGCCTTAATCCTAGGGCTGCCCCAAGCACAGACTCTGCCTCTTGCTGGGCAGGGAGGGCATGCAAGTCACTTTTCCTCTCTGAGCCTCAGTTACCTCATCTCTAAAATGGCATTAAGTGTACTGATGAATGTGCCTGGCACATAGTAGTGATAAAGAAATGTCAGATATTATTACCCTTGGCCTGAATAACCCTTCTGATCTTGTGTTCTCTTAGGGACTTAGTACAGTAATAACCCCATTGTGTGAGCACCCACTATGTGTCAGGCACTGGGCTAAGTACTTCACAAGCATTGTCTCATTTCATCCTCTCCACGTGTCTCAAGAGGGTACTAGCACTGTCCCCATTTTTTAGAGGGGGAGACTGAGGCTCAGAGAGGTAAAGTGACTCCCCCAAGGCTGCGCAGCTGATGAGTGGCTTGTGAGTGGCAGAGCTGGAATCTGTCAGACTCTAAGCACCTCATACCATGGCTTCAGAAAGATCTAATCGTCAATTCCACGCTCAGTTCCTTGAAGCAAGAGATTCCAGGCCTAGCAGGGCCCTTGATGTGATGTAGCACCTTGGACAGTACTAGAGCCTCAGTATCCCCATCTGAACTACGGGGCGGACACTCCCTGCCCTGTATCCCCCACCGGGCTGAGGTGAGGGATTGGTGACCTTGAAAGTATTCTGAGCAGAGTAGGTACCCTCAAAGTCTTTGTGGGTTTGGGGGCTAGGGGGAAGAATTAACTTTCTCCTGGCCACCCTGGCAAGTGTCAGACCAGCTCTGGTCACAAAGGGGCTGGGGTAGGGAAGGTAAGCAAGAGACAGCTGCCTCAAGACTGAGAGGCTCTGGGTTAAGAGGTCTACATGGAAGCCAAGAAATGAAGGGCAAGTGGTCCCTGCCCTCCCTAGGACTTGACCCTTAGCATGATCCTTCCCTCCATTAGGAGCTGGGTAGTATTTCCCAGTGATTAAGAACTTGGTCTCCAGAGTCTGAGGGATCAAGTTTCATGTGTTGGCTCACCCTTGGGCAAAGGACTTACCCTGTCTGAGTGTCAGGCTTTTAAACTGTTAAATGAGGGTGATAATAATAACAGCCTCACTAGAACTGTAGCAAGGACAAATCTTGGCCCATGGTTATTGGTTGAACAATTATCTCCAGGTACCTAGTCTACAATCCTCAAGGGGTTTCTGATCTGGAAGGAGAGACTGTATGTAAAGTGCCTGGCATAGGTGGTTGCCTGATGAATGAAAGGATGGATGAATGGATGGATGGATGGATGACTGGATGGATAGATGGATAGTTAGATGGATGAGAGTGAGTGACTTACTCCAGGTCACACAGTCAGGAAGTAACTCCTTCTGATACCTCACACTGAGCACTGAAGGATGCATAAAGAGCTGGTTAGAGAGAGAGAGGCACTCCAGGTAGAGAGCACTGAAAAAGCAAAGGCTTGGAGTTAGGAATTATCGCAGCATGGATGAGACACCCTGGTCTCACCTGCTTTATTGCAGTAGCTTGCCCAACAAGACGGATCCTAGTGGAATCTATGAGGAGGGGAATCTGAATGGAGGCTCTCCCAGAGTGCTTGGGCCAGAGCGAGGAGACTGAGTGGGGAGAAGGGCCCCACAGCCCAGACAAGCAGGCAGGAGCAGGCCCAGCCTGAGGGTCGGGCCTCAGAGGGCCTAGTCTGGCCATATTTGGTTTTCAAGGAGCTGGGAGCTTCTAACTCCTTCTGCTGCCCACGCATGGGAGGAAGGCCATTCACAGCCTGAGTCAGGTAGGCAGCTGGGTTGGGAACAGAGGACCACAGTGACTATGACACAGTGGTTAAGAGCCTGGCCTTTACAGTCAAGATGTGGGTTCAAATCCTCCTTGACTATGGACAGCTGTGTGACTCTGGGCAAACAGCATCACCTTTTAGAGGCTGTTTTCTTTGTCTGTAAAATAAAACAATAGCAGTGAGGACAAGCATCGTTATTGAGCTGACTACATGCCAGCCTGTGCTAAGTTCTCTACCTGCATTATCTTGCTTGATTCTCATCACAGTAAAAATCAGAACCAAATCCGTTGCCATCATGTTGATTCCAACTCATGGTGACCCCATGTGTTACAGAGTAAAACTGAGCTCCATAGGGTTTTCTTGGCTGTAATCCTCACAGGTGCTGGGTGGGTCCAAACCTCCAATCTTTTGGTTAGCAACTGAGTGTAAACTGTTTGTACCACCTGGGACCTATCATCACAATAGAGAAGTATCATTATTAGCCCCATGAAACAGAACATGTGAGACCGATGTTTCTCATCCATGCTGCAACAATCCCTAACTCCAATTCCTTCAGTGCCCAGTGTGAGGAAGAAGGAGGAGTTACTTTCTGACTGTGTGACCTGAATTTCCAAATGAGGAAACCGAGGCACAGAGAGATGAGGTCACATGCAAGTAAGAGACAGAGCTAGGAAGAGCTAAGAAGTGCTTAGCAACTTCCCTACACTTTCCTACATTCCCTACCTCCCATTTATGTTACTTTCCCCCTCAAAGGCTCCCTAGTAGTTCCTATAAAACAACAGCTGGCACCTATTCCCTCCTCTCAGTTTCCAAAATGCTGCCACAGCCTTATTCAGCCCCTCGCAACGGCTCTATGCAGGGAGTTGGCCATATATCATCCCCATTTTACAGGTGGGGAGACTGAGGCTCAGAGAAGTGAAGCAAGTTGCCTGAGACCTTGCAACCAGCCAGAAGGAGAGCCAAAAGTGTACTGCAGTACTGTCTGACTCCCATTCCAGTGCCCTCTCTCCACCATAGCAAGCTGACCCAGAGCTTTCTGAGAGCAGAGTCTCCACCTCTCCTCCCACCCAAACCACCCTACAGAGATGAAGAGGATAAAAGAGAAAATTAATCTGAAGTCCACTTGAGAGGAAAGGTCAGACAGGACTGCTAATTAGTGGGACATTTCTCAAGTAATAAATTAGGCTTTTTTGAAAACCATAAAAGAATCACATGAATGAACAAGCTGTAACATTTCTAAATCAGATCTCTCTGCATGACAGGCAGGAGACCAGTACAGCTCTCTAAACCCATTAGCTATCTCACTTATTTTGGAGGCACCTCCTGCCCCACCACATATCAGGTACCGTGCTGGGAGCCAGGTGAGGGCCTTGCTCCAGGGGAATCAAACCTGGCCAGCGCTTTCCAAACTCTGGAAAGTAAAATTTCCCCCAAAATGGAGTACATGGATGCCAATATTTTGTTATTTTTCAATGAATATTAAAGAAAAGGAAAAATAAAGCCAGTTACTTTCTACTATCACCATCATCTCAAAAAATTTAATAAAAAGGACTAATCTTAGAATTTAACAATTTAAAAATTTACCTTTAGGACTTCTGATTTCTAGTCCAACATGTAAAGAGCTTCAAAGTCATCATTCTCATCCTTACAATAAGAAAAAAGCTGGAAAACCTGAAAATCAACAACTATTCTTAGATCCATCAGAGAATCGAGGTCACAGGGAAAGGTGCCACCTCAAAAGTTGGAGAGGTCACACAGGCAAATACAGAGAATCACAGCTTACCAGGAGCAGAAGCCCACCACTGGAGTCAATTTTGGGGATTACAGCAAAAAGAATTGCAAGTCTCAGACCCTATCTAAGGAGTCTCTAGACGGCACACAACAACAACAACAATTAAACCCAAAGACAATAGGGAAGACGAAAACAAGGACACTTGAGGAAATTTTAGCCGCTGAAACCTACAGTTGCAGAAAATAGTAAACACAGCCTAACTCCTAGTGAGATAAAGCTCACACTAAAGGGCTATTTACCTCAGTTCCTTTTATCTTATGTATTATGTCTGACTTTCAACAAAAAATTACAAGACATGCTAGAAGGCATAAAGCACAGCCTGAAGAGACAAAACAAGCTTCAGAACCAGACTCAAACATGGCAGAGATTTCAGAATTATCAGACCAGGAATGTAAAATAATTATAATCAATATGCTAAGCGCTGTAATGGGAGAAGTGGACAACATGCAAGAACAGATGAGTAATGTAAGCAGAGAAATGGGAACTCTAAAAAGAATCAAAAAGAAATGCAAGAAATCAAAAACACTGTAACAGAAACGAAGAATGCCTTGATGGCCTCATCAGTAGACTAGACACAGCCAAGGAAAGAATCTATATGCTTGAAGATGTCAACAGAAACTTCCCAAACTGAGAAGCAAAGAGGAAAAAAAATGAAAAAATGGAACAGAATATCCAAGAACTGCGAACAATTACAAAAGAAGTAATATCTGCATTAATGACAAAACCAGAAGAAGAAAAAGACAAAATTTTCCCTTTGTAAGCAACTCATCACATTGTCCTATTTTTCTCACTAGCTGTGGACAAGTGAGAACTGTATGGGTGTTTGGCAACTACCAGATAAATGGGAAAGAGAAAGCATTTATGCAAATAACTCAAAGTGACCAGCTATATTCATGGAGTGTCTTTGGGCTGAGAGCCACATAAAACTATTCTGTCTACCTTAATAAAGAAAAAAGATTATTGGAAGGTTTATTGGATTCTGGGAGTTAGGTAGTGGTCAAAAGGTTCAAACAACCAACCACTCCAGGCAAAGAAAGAAAACTAAGAACAAATGGAATCAGGTCTCTGTCTCTCTGTCTCTCTCTCTCTCTGTGTGTGTGTGTGTGTGTGTGTGTGTGTGTGTGTGTGTGTACTTTTCTTGTGCATTATCTGTCTTCTTGGCAAGCTTCAGACAGAGTTCCCTGTGTGGCAGAGAACACAGCAGCTAACAGCTTCCACATTTCATATCTCATGGCTCCAGCCACCAGAGACAGATCAGTTAACTTCTCAGTTCCCATGTGAAAAATATCAGGGAAGGTGTCTGATTGGCCCAACTAGGTCAGATGTCTACCCCTGGACCACCCAACTGTGGCTAGCGGTGGGGACTGTAATAACATGGTAGCTCGTGTGAGAACTCTATGGTTGGAGTCAGAGGAGGAAGGTACAGGGCTGGGCAAGGGGTCTGGGTTGACAATATCATAGATATCCACTATGGAAATGATAAATGCCCTAATAGAAGGGCAGATAAAATGTCATGAGAGTTCAGGGGAGGAAGACACAACTTCTAGCTGTGGAGATCAAGTAGAACTTGGAAGAGGTGGCATTTGAACTGGGCCTTGAAGCCAAGAATAATCAGGAACATACAGAGATGCCAAATGCCGTCTCAAATTAGCAGAGGAAGATGAGCACTGGTAGAGAAGAAGGCATCATCTAAAGGATCTATATATTAATCCTTCATTTTGTCAAGATTTTTTTAGTTTTTTAAAAAAGTTTATATAATTCACAAACCATAAAATTTATTTTATAGTTTTTAAACACTTTATATTTTGAAATAATTTTAGAATTGCAGATAAATTGCAAAAATCATTCAGAAAGTTATCCTATACCCTTCACCAAGCTTCCCTTAATGTTGACATCTTATGTAACCTTAGTACAATTATCAGAATGAGGAAATCAACACGGAAACAACTATTAACTAACCTATGGACATTAGTTGATTTTTGCCTGTTTTCCTTTGGATCTAATCCAGGATCCCACATCGCATTTTGTTGTAATGTCTTATCTGCTCCAATCTATGACAGTTCCTCAGTCTCTGTTTTCCCTTATGACCTTAACATGAGAAGTACTGGTCAGATATTTTATAGAAAGTCCCTCAATTTGGGTTTGCCTGACATTTTCTCATGACTAGATTGAGGTTATGCATTTTTGGCAAGAATACTATAGAAGTGATGCCCTTCTTAGTGCATCATATCAGGGGCTGCATTCTGTGGATATGATTTATTACTGATGATGTCAACATCGATCACTTGTTTAAGGTGGTGTCAGCCAGGTTTCTCCATTGTAAAGGGCTCCTTTTTAATTAGTAAGTATCTTGAGGGGAGGTATTGGAGATTATGCAAATATCCTGTTTCTCATCATTTACAGTTCTTTTTTAAAGTGCTATCAAGTGCACATCTTCTACTTTTATTCAACAAATGTCAACTGTGCACCCACTATGTGTGCCAAGCCCTGTGTGGTACAGCAGAAAGAGCAGGGGTCTTGGCTATGTGTAGCTTCATGTCCGCACTGGGCCTTAGGATTCTTATTTGTAAAACGAGTATAATTATATCTTACCACTCAAGGTTGCCGAGGATAAAGGGGGACTGTGCTCGTGAAAGTGTTCTGTAAATTGTTAACCAAGATTGTTAATTCTCCTTCTGAGGTGCTCAGCTCTGTCCTCACCTCCACCCATTCATGGTTTCCTTCCTGCCTTTGTCCATGCCTGCCAGCTTCTGTCTGTCCTCACTGGTCTGACTCCCTCTTTCTACTTGCCAAGTCTTACCTGTAATGTCGTTTAATAAGTGTTGGAGACACAAGGCAAGCCCTGTAGAGACTGACAATTTCCTTCTGGATCCTGTCTGCAATTTTGAGACCTGCCTCAAGGTGCCAAGTGACACCTGGGACCCGTGGGTGGAGGGCAGGAGACCCTTCCTCCCATGACAGAAATAAGTGGAAGAAATGGGACCTACCTTCTTCCAGTGATGTTTTTGCCTTAAAAGGAAACTCTTGAGCCTCATAGAGTATTAAACAAGCCCTGATGAATACTGTGTCTTACTGAGACATCTAACATGGGCACACTTTAACAACTTTACAACATCATGAAAGGAAAGGAAAGGATGAGCTCACCCATAACCCCACTTCCTAATTCAACAGCAGTTTTAATTTGAAAACAGGAGTTTAAAGAACCAAGAGGGAGGTACAAGTTAAGAAGCAACTCCCACTAAATTCAGCTGTACAGTCACTCCTGGGGTTGAATTCAGCCGTTTTAGAGGCAGGAGACTTCTACATTCTGCTACTTCTTTTTGGTTCTTTGTTCAAGATTGTTATGAAGATCAAATTGGATACAGAGTGAAGGCACTTTGGAACTTCTACAGGGCCAAGTAAATATCAGCTGTTCCCATTCTGTGGTCCGTGGGCAGCTTTTTTAGGAAATGCTTTCATGGAGCAGAAGAGGCAGGTCACAGGTTCCAGCTCTGACATCAGCCAGGAGAGCAAGGCCACCCTCTGCCTACCTTCAGTCAGACAAATGAGCCCTGTAAAATAGAGCCCCTTAAGTAGAGAACCCCACCACCTTTCTGTCGGTTTGTCACTGCGGTAGCTTGTGTGTTGCTATGCTACTGGAAGCCATGCCACTGGTATTTCAAATACCCACAGGGTGACCCATGGTGGACAGGTTTCAGCTGAGGTTCCAGGCTAAGACAAAGAAGAATGGCCTGGTGATCTACTTCTGAAAATTAGCCAATGAAAACTCTATGAATCAGAACAGAATACTGTCCGACTGGACTCAAACATATGAAGATCATGAAGATGGCGTGGGGCCAGGCAACATTTCATTCTGTTATACATGGGGTCAACATGAGTTGGGATCAACATGAGTCAGAGCCAATCTAATGGCAACTAGCAACAACAAGTAGAAACCCAGCAGCATACAGGGCGTTCCCCCTAGGGTCCTGACCAGTTTCCTGCTTCACAAGTTGCTTGCAGGTCTGGGTTTCTCAGGCCCATCTGTAGGTTAGACTCCCACCCAGCTAGCACCTGAGCAGAAATTCATGGTGGAAGCAAGGGACTATTAGCAAATTTTATTGCCCTCACCTTTCCAGTCCTGGGAAAGACCCACCCCCTGGAGTCCTCCAAGGCAGCAGCTCTTCTGGAAGGCCTAGGAAACTTCAGGTTTAAGAGACTCCCCCGCCCAGTCCGTTCTGTGGCCACAAAACTTGAAATCCACTAACCCAACCTGTAAGAGTCCGTGGGTGACACAGACAGTTAGGGGCTTGACTACTAGCTGAAAGGTTGGCAGTTTGAACCTACCCAGAGGCACCTTGGAAGACAGGCCTGGTGATCCGCTTCCAAAAGGTCATAGCCTTGAAAATTTTGTGGAACAGTTCTACTCTACGCACACAGAGTTGCTATGAGTCAGAAATAAACTCGACGGCAACTAACAACAATCCAACCTATAATGTACACATGAGTCCCCTGGGAATCTTGATAAAATACAGATCCTGACTTGGTAGGTCTGGGGTGAGGCCTGAGACTCTTCATTTCCAACCATCTTCTAGGAGATGCCAATGCTGTTGGTCTGCAAACCACATATCCAATGCAAGACTATAACCAACAAGTTTATCAGAAGGAGGTCTGAAACCAGAAAATAATTTTGAGTGGAAAAAAAAAGAATGAGCTTGAGGACCCCAGCTTTCTACTCCGATATTTTCATAATCTTGATACCATTTCCAATGGCCTTCCAGTAAAGTTCCCTTTTAGCTTAAGGTAATCCGGAGAAGTTTCTGATATTTGCAAAGGGAACTTCCCTAACACCCATGAGCGCCCAAAAGTAGGAAAAGGTGACTCCTCCTCAATCCCCCACTTACAGCCACAGCCACGGAAGCCTGGTTAGACCTACCTGCTTCTTAAGGGACCAAGTCCCTTTTGGGGGGCTTCTGAACATTTAAGTCTCTTTCAGTGGGCACAGAAGAGGTTTTCAAACATTACCCTGGGATTGCTCATGTATCCTCTGTCAATATTTCCAGAAGGAGACCTGAGGGTCCTTTCCGAGATTCAATCTCTTGTTCTCCTTCCAGCCCCTCAGCCATCTTGTACTTCAATTAATGGGTGACTAATTGCTCCCTAATTGCAAACCAGCTGACCGACTACCAACTCCCACTCACACGGCCCACATGGATCACATGCGTCCTCCAGGGAAAGATCTTTGTGAATCTCATGATTCATTAGTTCCACAAACATGTGTTGAGCAACACACATTCATAGCAGATTGGTCAGTCACTATCTTTGAACCAGTCACCTGTTTGTTTTCCTACTTTAAAAAGCCTACTCACAAGAGATTTGGTTGCTATGCAACGCTTATGCTGCCCTTGTTTCCTTTGGCCATGATTGAATCTCTTCCAACAGGTTGGAAGCCCTGCTTTGTTTCTGTCTGCCATGACTGAAGCATTTAGAACCAGTTTGCAGCCCTGGTTAGAACACAACACCCACCACCCCCAACTGAGGACCAGAGAGGTAATGAGAAAGGGATGCAGAGGAGCCCCCAAGACAGCCTGAGTCTGGGGGGAGTCCAGACCCAGGCTTGAGATTTTGCAGAAAAATGGAAACACAGATTGCCATTTGAAATATCCTAAATTTTAAATCTTAGGGATGAATTCAAAAAACATTAAAACGCTGTGTAGACCAAACCCAACATGTCTGTAGACAGGACCAGGCCTGCAGTGTGCTGTGGGGCTTGGTGAATGCCTGGGGGTAGGGATGAAAGAGGGGAGGAGTCAGGATGCTAACTATATCCAGGACTCTGGGACACTCCTGCTCTGGCAGATATGTGCCCCAGGAGGAACTTGCTGTCACAGGCACATAGTGAGCACCTCCTGTATGCCCTGCTCTGTGCTAGATTAAGGGATACAAAACATACTGTGGGATTGTGCCCTCCTTCTCCAGGCTGGGGTGGACCAGCCTCTGGAAACCTGGGTTCCAGTCCTGGCTTGCCCTGCTGTAATTGCTGTGGGTCGTTCGGTTGGTTCATCATCTCTCTGGGATTCAGCACATGGCCTCTGTTGACATTAGGTTAACTAAATCAAGTGAGGACAGAGTTTCAAGAGCTTTGAGTGTCTGGGTAGGGAGTATGAGCTGGATCTGATAGGGAGTGGAAGCCACTGCAGGTTCTTGAGCAGGGGAGTGACAAGCTGAGTAAAATATTTTATAAAATATATGTCTTTGTGTGCAGAGAGAAAAGGTGTGTGTAGTGAGGACAGGAACTAAGGCTTATGCAAATCAGATCTTATCCTCCCTAGCTCAAAAACTCCCCATGGCTCTCTGCATCCCTCACAGTGAAGGCCTTCCTTCTTACTATGGTCTACGAGCAGGGCCAGCTTCATGGGTGTGAGGCCTGTGCAGTTGCACAGGGCCCTGTACTTAGAAGGGCTCCAATGCTTGCTTTAATGCTCCACTGTTGCTGTCTTGAAATTCTTAATAATTTCTGAACAAAGGGTCCAGTGTTTTCATTTTGCACCCATACCCACAAATTACGTAGCCTGTCCTGCCCACAGGGACCCCTTAGTGTGGCCCCTGCTCTCCCTTCTTATCCGCACCTTGCTCCACCCTTGTCCTTCAACCTCCAGTCACACTGTCCTCTGTTAGTTCCTGGAGGTTGTTCCTGCCTCAGCACATTTGCACAGCCTCTTCCCCCTGCCTGGAACACCACCTCCTACCCCAAGAGCAACTCAGTTCTTTTTTTAATCAAATTTCTTCTTATCCTCCAGACCTAAGCTTAATTATCTCCTTTTCAGAAACACTCTCACCTCCCAGGGTTACCTATTCAAAACAAAACAAAAAAAAATAATTTAAAGTAGACCCCCAGTTACCTGCTCGATAGCACCATGTGGCTCCTCCTTTACAGAGCTCTCCACAATCTGCAATGATAACTTTATATGGGGGTTGGCTTGCTGAGTCTGCCTCTCTCTCCAGACTGTGGGCTCCATAGGCTCACGAACTTCTGTTTGTCTGACTGTGATGAGAGTCTCAGAGATGTGTTAAACAGGGGAAGGGGAAGTGAAGCCACCTCTCACTTATCTTGGACCTTCCCTTCTACGTGGGTGGAAAATTTTCAGAATGCCCAGACCACACACCCAGCAGGGTCTGCTCTGGCCTTGGCCTTTCCCCAGCTGGAGTCCATTAGCTCCAGCCTCTCTTGCCCTGCCCCTTTCCCAGTGGTGGGACACTCCTGAGGTGAGGTGGAAAGGGGACGCATTTTATAGAGCCAAGCCTTAGTCTAAAGATGGCAATAATGCAGGCTTTTCAGACCTCCGTCAGCGCTTACAAAGATTTCTTGAGTGACTAATATCTAACTCAGAAGAAAGGCCTGGCAATCTGCTTCTGAAAAATCAACCATTGAAACTCTATGGAGCGCAGTTCTACTCTGACACACGTGAGGTTGCCATGAGTAAGAATCAGCTCAATGGCAACAGTTGTTGTTGTCATTGTTGTTTTTTTTAACATCAGATTGTGGCAAACATTTCCTTTTATTAACCAAGTAAATAAAGTAATTCCCATAACAAGAGGCAGGGAGCAGAGACAACATTCGCGCAAAACATTAGAAAGCACTTTGGCCAAATTTGTTGACTCTGGCAAGATAAGATCAGAAATAACATCACCTTCATCCAAGTCGTTCACATTTATTAAGCAGGTCCCACATACCAGGATCTGAGCTAAGCTCTTGACACACACAAGCTCACTGAATGCTCACCCAGCCCTATGAGGTTGAAAGTATTCCTCTCCCTATTTTATGGATGGGGAAACTGGGGCTCAGAGGGGTTGAGTAACTTGCCCATTGTCACATACCAAAAAAGTGATAGAGTTAGGATTTGCACCTAGATCTGTTCTGAGCCTTTCACCACCACAAACAGCTACTTAATTATCTTGCTGTGTGATCTGGGGCAAGTTCCTCAACCTCTCTGAGCCTCATATTCTTCATCTATCCCCTTATTTAATCCACCATGTGCCAGGGGTTGAAATTGGTTCTTTATAGATGTTAAATTTTTCACTTGACCCCCACAATAGCCCTGCAAGGGAAGGAATGTGGCAGAGCTGATGTTTTGTGTTCTCCGACCTTTTCCTTCTTCCTGGGCACACAGGAAGGGCACATTTCTCATCCACCTCTGCAGTTAGTGAAGTCATGTGACTACATTCTGACCAATGAAATTACACATGTCACCCTGGGCCAAGGAAGTTAAGGTTGGGTGAGCCTCCTCTGCCTTTCTGGCTTCTTTTCCACATCCAGAGGATTTAGAAGTGGATTCCAGGGAGGACCTGGGGGAGTCACCACTTGGAAAACAGCTGCCTGGGAGAGGGCCACCTACATCAGACCTTGCACAAGTGAGAAACCAACTCTGATTGGTTTAAGTCACTGAGATTTTTGGTTTGTTACAGCAGCTAGCATTAGTTATAGTGACTAAATTGTGTATCAGTAATCAGGTGCCACAAAAATGCTGCATAACAAACTACCCCAAACCTTAGCGCCTTGAAAAGCAACGATTTATTTAGCTCATGATTTCGTGGACTGAAAATTTGGCTGGACTGGGCTCAGCTAGAAAGTTCTTCTGGTCTCAGCAGGGCTTACTCATTTATCTGTGGTCGGCTGTCAGACTGATTAGGATGACCTCAGCTAGGCCAACTCCTCCCCATTCCAGTGGTCTCTCATCCTCCTGCAGGATAACCCAGGTTTGTTCACATGGCAACAGGGAGGGTAGCAAGAAAGACTGGAAGCTACTAGGCCTCTTAAAGCCTCTTAAGGCCCAGACATAGTGTCACCTCTACTGCAGTCTCGTGGCCAAAACAAGCCACATGCCTGAGCCTAGATTCAAGGGGTGAGGAAATAGACTCCACCTTCTGATGGGAGGAGTTTCAAGTCACATTACAAAGGGGCTTGCATACAGGGAGGCAAATAATTGAAGTCATTTTTGCAAACAACCTACTACAGAAAGTATTTGTTATTGTTGTTGCTGCTATTGTTGTTAGGAGCCGTCAAATCGGTTCCAACTCATAATGACCCTATGTACAACAGAACAAACCACTGCCCGGTTCTGCGCCATCTTCACAATCATTGCTATGCTTGAGCCCACTGTTGTCAATCCATCTTGTTGAAGGTCTTCCTCTTTTTTACTGACCTTTTACTTTACCAAGCATGATGTCCTTCCCAGAGACTGATCCCTCCTGATAACATGTCCAAAGTACCTGAGATGAAGTCTTGCCAACCTAGCTCCTAAGGAACACTCTGGCTGTACATCTTCCAGGATATATTTGTTCGTTCTGGCAGCCCATGGTATACTCAATATTCTTTGCCAACACCATAATTAAAGACATCAATTTTTTTTATCTTCTTCATTCATTGTCCAGCTTTCACATGCATACCATGGCTTGGGTCAGGTGCACCTTAGTCCATAAAGTGACATCTTTGCTTTTCCACACTTTAAAGAGGTCTTTTGCAGCAGATTTGCCCAATACAGTATGTTGATTTCTTGACTGCTGCTTCCATGGGTGCTGACTGTGGATCCAAGTAAAATGAAATCCTTGCCAATTTCAATCTTTTCTTTGTTTATCATGATGTTGCTTATTGGTCCAGTTGTGGGGATTTTTGTTTTCTCTTTGTTCAGGTGTAATCCATACTGAAGGCTATAGTCTTTGATCTTTATCAATAATTATGTGCTTCAAGTCCTCTTCGCTTTCAGCAAGGAAGGCTGTGGCATCTGCGTATCACAGGTTGTTAATGAATCTTCCTCCAATCTTGATGTCCCATTCTTCATCTGGTTCAGCTTCTCGGATTATTTCCTCAGCATACAGATTGAATAAGTATGGTGAAAGGATACTACCTTGACACACGCTTTTTCCTGACTTTAAACCATGCAGTATCCCCTTGTTCTGTTCGAACAACTGCCTCTTGGTCTATGTACAGGGTCCTTATCAGCACAATTAAGTGTTCTGGAGTTCCCATTCTTCTCAATGTTATTCATAATTTGTTATGATCCACACAGCCGAATGCCTCTGCATAGTCAATAAAACACAGGCAAACATCTTTCTGGTATTCTCTGCTTTCCATCTGACATCAGCAATAATATCCCTTGTTCTACGTCCTCTTCTGAATCCAGCTTGAATTTCTGGCAGTTCTCTGTCGATGTACTGCTGTAATCGCTGTTGAATTAACTTCAGAAAAATTTTACTTGTGTGTGATATTAACTATATTGTTCAATAATTTCTACGTTCTGTTGCATCACCTTTCTTTGGAATGGGCAAGCACAAATATGGATCTCTTCCAGTCTGTTGGCCAGGTAGCTGTCTTCCAAATTTCTTGGCATAGATGAGTGAGCCCCTCCAGTGCTGCATCCGTTTGTTGAAACATCTCAATTCCTGGAGCCTTGTTTTTTCACCAATGCCTTCAGTGCAGCTTTGACTTCTTCCTTCAGTACCTTCAGTTCTTGACATCATATGCTACTGCCTGAAATGCTTGAACATCAACCAATTCTTTTTGGTACAGTGACTCTGTGTATTTCTTCCACCTTCTTTTGATGCTTTGATTTTCCCCATAGACTCCTTCAATATTGCAACTCAAGACTTGAATTGTTTCTTCAGTTTTGCAGCTAGAGAAATGCTGAGTGTGTTCATCCCTTTTGGTTTTCTAATTCCAGGTCTTTGCACATTATAATACTTTACTTTGTCTTCTTGAGCTGCCCTTTGAAATCTTCTGTTCAGGTCTTTTAGTTCATCATTTCTTCCATTCATTTTAGCCACTCTACATTCAAGAGCAAGTTTCAGATTCTCTTTCTGATATCCATTTTGGTCTTTTCTTTCTTTCCTGTCTTTTTAATGACCTTTTGCTTTCTTCATGTATGATGTCCTTGATGTCATCCCACAACTCATCTTGTCTTTGGTCATTAGTGTTCCATGCATCAAATATATTCTTGAGATGATGTATAAATTCAGGTGGGATGTACTCAAGGTCGTATTTTGTCTTTCCTGGACTTGCTTTAATTTTCTTCATCTTCAACTTGAACTTACATATGAGCAATTGATGATCTGTTCTGCAGTCGGCCCCTGGCCTTTTTCTGACTGATAATATTGAACTTCTCCATCATCTCTTTGCATAGATGCAGTCGATTTGATTCCTGTGTATTCCATCTGATGAGGTCCTGGTGTATAGTCGCCATTTATGTTGTTGAAAAAAAAGGTATTTGCAATGAGGAAGTCGTTGGTCTTGCAAAAATCTATCATATGCTCCCGGCGCTGCTTTTTTGGTGGTATGAGGTCCACCATATCTCTCTGCTTGCTTCTCTCTTTTATATCTCAAAAGAGATTGGCTTAAAACACAACCTAATCTTGTAGATTGAGTCCTGCCTCATTTACGATAACTGCCTCTAGTCCTGCCTCATTAACATCATAGAGGTAGGATTAACAACACATAGGAAAAATCACATTATATGCCAAAATGGTGGACAATCACACAATACTGGGAATCATGGCCTAGCCAAGTTGACACATATTTTGGGGGGACACAATTCAATCCATGACAATTGATATCCTAGGCATCAGTGAGCTGAAAGGAACTGGTGTTGGCTGTTTTGAATTGGACAATCATATGGTTGTTATAGTTAGCTGCCATCAAGTCACCCCCCCCGCCCCGCCCAATTCGTAGTGACCCCATGCAAAACAAAACAGGGTTTTCATTGGCTGATTTTCAAAAGTAGATTTCCTGGCCTTTCTTCCTAGTCTGTCTTAGTCTGGAAGTATGCTGAGACCTCCACTGACAGACAGGTGATGGCTGCACATGAGATGTACTGGCTGGGAATAGAACCTGGGTTTCCCACATGGAAGGCGAGAATTCTGCCACTGAGCCACCACTGCCCCCATTACTGGAGGCATTAATGCCCCCATTAGTGCTCCCTGAGGCTCAAGGAGATGACATTCCTTCCCCAGTAGGTACAGTGACTAGTGAATGGACAAATCAGGATTTAAGTAAAACCTGAGGCTCTCTTCATGCCCCAAGCTCCCCTGGTGACTGACTCCATAGATTGCTTCTCTTTGCCAGGAGGGACCCTCCAGCCCCTGCTAGCTGAACCTAGAATCCAGGGCCCAAAATCTAGGTCTTGCTCCAGTCTCCTGAAAAACGGGGTGTCTTTTCAGAAACTTGGGGCTAAGGAACATATCGGTCTGTCTTAGTCAGCTAGTGCTGCTATAACCGAAATACCACAAGTCGATGGCTTTAACAAAGAGAAGTTTATTCTCTCACAGTCCAGCAGGCTACAAGTCCAAATTCAGGGCATCAGCTCCAAGGCAAATGCTTTCTCTGTCGGCTCTGGAGGAAGGTCTGTGTCATCAATCTTCCCTTGGTCTGGGAGCTTCTCCGCACAGGAACCTCAGGTCCAAAGGACGCGCTCTGCTACTGGCACAGCTTACTCGGTGGTATGAGGTTCCCGTGTCTTTCTGCTCGCTTCTCTCTTTTATTCTCAAAAGAGACTGGCTTAAGACACTATCTAATCTTGTACACCTCATCAATATAACTGCCACTAATCCATCTTATTACATCATAGTGATAGAGTTTACAACACATAGGGAAATCACATCAGATGATAAAATGGTACAATCGTACAATACTGGAAATCATGACCTAGCCAAGCTGACAGATATTTCTGGAGGACACAATTCAATCCATGATAGGCTCCAAGCCCAAAGAGGCTGTGATTGCAGTGACCTGGGACTGGCAGGCAGTCTTTTCCCTCCTGTCTTTGCACTTCAGGTGGCCCCAGAGACCTGCCTTGCTGTGTGACCCAGAAGCATCCCATACCTTCTCTGTGGCTCAGTATCAGGCCGTAGAGTGCAAAGAGCCAAGAGCTCAGGCTCTGAAATCGAAACTCTGGATTCAAATCCTCATTCATTTGCTGTTGATCCTGGTCAAGTCCCTGGGTTTGAATCCAAGTCTACCCTGCATAGCTGTGTGATATTGGGCAAGTCACCTCTCTCTCTGGGCCTCATTTTCCTTGTTTAACTAAATTAGAATCTGCTTCTTAGTGCTGTGGGAATTCAGTGGGAAAACACAAGGGAAGTACTTAGCACAGTGCCAAGAAGGGACATTGTACTTGCTCAGTTATTGGTGGCTTCCATATTCATATTATTATTCACGTGCTCTGTGCCTCAGTTTCCCCATCCATGGAATGCGGCTAATGAGTCCTAGCTCATTAGAGTGATTGTGAGGAATAAATTAGTTACTGTGGGTTAAGCCTTAGCACAGTGCCTGGCGTGTAGTATGCACTTGATAAGGGTTTGCTATTATTTTTTAAGGTTCACCAGCCTGTCCCAGGCCAGCACGAGACCGTGTGAGACCCCAGCCCCCCACTTGCTGGCTGCGACTCCAGGCACTGCTTCCGCGGCCATTTGGCTATTATCAGGTCCAGCGTCCTCATCTCAAATCCAGATGGGGAGCGAGAAGGGCGAGCAGGGCCAGGCTTGGCGGGGCGGGTTGACTGGGAACAAGGCTGGGAGGCTGGATTAGGCTTCGGGCCCCACCCACCTGCCCTCCCTCGCCTGCAGCTGGTCCTGCTGCCACGTCTACACTTGGCTAGGAGGCGCCGAGCACTCCCTCCAGCCGTGGCCGCCTCCTCTGGGAGGGTTCGCAGCGTTTCTGCAGCCTCAGCACTTTTTCGGCAGCCCCAGGGAGACCCAGGCCTGCGTGGAAATTTTGTGCCCGACACCGCTAGCTTCCTGAGCTTGCATTTTAGGGCTATTCATCCTCCTATCCACAGATCTTCATGCCTCCGATGAGGCCTACTGGGTCTGCTGAGGGAAGAACCCACACACGTGGGTTCAAATCCCAGCCCTTCCACCAGCAGACTGTATAAACTCCGACAAGTGACTTCACCTCTCTGAGCCTCAGCTTCCTTATTTGTAAAATGGACCTAATCTACCTCACAGGGTTGTAGTGAGGATTAAACAAGTGAGTGGCACACAGGAGGCACTCAGTATATGCCAGTTATTATTGCTATTTCATGCTTGGATGTGTCAGGCCCTGAGGGGTAACAGGGCCCTGGGAGGCTGTGGATCCAGGGTACAGAGCAGCATTTTTGCTAGGTGACTTGAGGCCCATCCCTTGCCCTCTCTGGGACTCAGGTTACCAATTTGGAATGCCAGGTAGGACTCCAGGACTCTATGATGCCAAGATTCAGCTGCTGCCCTCAAAGTAGAAAGAAGGACAAACTAGGAAATATGACAAGGTCTCATGTGGGCAGAGCTCCAAGTGTTATGGAAATGGTTAAGAATAAGGGCTAGACACCAACCGTATGAGTGACCCATTCCAGTGCTACAAATTTATCCAAAAGAAATGAAGGCACATGTCCATACAAAGGCTTGTACTTGAATGTTCATACCAGCTTTATTTGTAATAGCCCAAAACTGGAAAAAACTCAAATGTCCATTAACAGGTTAATGGATAAACAAAGTTTGGTATATCCATATAATGGAATACTGCTCAGTCATAAAAAGAAATGAATTACTGATACATGAAAGAATCTAATTCCATTTGTATTAAACCCTAGAAAATGCATACTAGTCTATAGTGACAGAAAGCAGATCAATGATTCCTTAAGAAGGAAGGTAGGGTAGAAAGGAACTGGAGGGATGGAAGGGCATGAGAAAACTTTTGGGGGTGATGAATACGTTAACTATCTTCATTGTGGTGATGGTGTCATGGTATACACATATGTCAGAACTTATCAAATTGTACATTTTAAATATGTGTAGTCTGTGGTACAAGCGGTTTGCGATCGGCTCTTAACCCAAAGGTTGGCAGTTCAAACCCACCCAGGCTCTGCGAAAGAAAGGTCTGGCAAACTGCTTCTGTAAAAGATTACGGTTAAGAAAACCCTATGGAGCAGTTCTACTCTGTAACACAGACACATGGGTTCGCCATGAGGCAGGGGCTGACTCAATGGCAGATAACAACAACTGCATTGTCAATTATATCTCAATAAAACAAATTTGAAATTTAAAAAAAAAGAACAAGGGCTCTGAGTTTGAATCCCTTGTGGGATGCTGGTGTGCCTTGGCCTCTCTGAGTCTGTTTCCTCATATGTAAAATGGTGATCCTGCCTCACAGGGCTCCTAAAGGCTCATGGTGATGAGGAAATTGCCACACACGTTGCAAGGGTGACATGGAGCCAGGGCCTAACCCACTGAGTAGTAATAACATGGTGCCCTTCCATGAGCCTAGACCACATCAGGCACCAGGGAACCCCTGCAAGTCATAAGAGGTCCAGGCCAGTCCACCCAGAGCCTTCTCACTTGTCCATAGGGCTGGTTTCCTGGGGCACACTACTGCCTGGTGGGCATCTCAGGCCCCCTTCTCCTTTCCAGGGCCCAGCTCACTGGTCTTCAAGTATCCTACACTGAAGAGTCACTCTCTTCTGTCTATCAGCACATGGGGGCGGCCCCCTTCTCCACCAAGGCTGGAAGTTTGTCTAGCACTGTCACCCAGAGAACACAGCGGATAGATGACATCATGGAGGAGGTGGCCTTGCCAAACTGGTTTGCCAAACAGGTGCCCGGCCCCACTCCTGAGGCCACACGCTGTGACCTTGGGGGCCTCTACTTCTGCCTATGAGTTGGAAGGTCACAGACCTAGAGAAGTTGAAGCCTCTGGATCCAGCCAACCCTAGCAAGAACCAGTTCTTCTCCTCTAGGACCCCATGCTCCAGCCTCACCTACCTGACTTTTCCCCAACAAGGTCCTGTCAGGCCCGGCTCCATTCCTTTGCTTGTGCTGTTCCCTTCTCCCGGTTGCCTTTCCTATCCTCTTGAAAAGTCCAGATCCCTGGTGTGATCACCCCCAGGGAGTATTCCCAAACAGCAAGTGAGAACTTTAGTCTCTCAAACTTCTAGAGCCCAGATACCATTCTACCTTCTCTGAATCTGTGTCTCCCCCGACCCCAGTCTTAGTCTCCTTGTGCTACTGTAACAGAAACACCACAAGTGGGTGGTTTTAAAGAACAGAAATTTATTTTCTCACACTTTAGGAGGCTAGAAGTCCGAATTCAGGGTACTGGCTCTAGGGGAAGGCTCTCTCTCTGATGTCTCTGGAAGAAGATCTCTCAGTTTGTGCTTACTTCTCTGTGCTTAATCTGCTCTTTTTTTTTTTTTTTATAGTATCTCAAAAGTGGGAATTGCACCCACAGGTATGTTGTGTTGATTCTGACTCACAGATGCAACCTCCCCCTTCCACTCCATTTGCTGTCCTACCCACGCTGACCTGTCCTCCTTTTCCCACTCAAAACTCATCTCTGACCCCTCTATACTTCCCAGTGTTGTGGTCACCTTCATAGGCCTAAGGACCTCACAGCCACTTGCAGGCACATTTCTCCCTCAAAGTCTAGAATTTTACGTTGTCCACTCTGGGAAGGAGGCGGGGCTTAGCGTGCTTAAGGCACAACTCCCCCGTTGAACTGGCATTCCTTGATTCCTTGGCAAACTCCACATGGTATGTATCTTCCCCTCGGTTTGTTCTTACTTTTTTATGCCTAATCTGCTCCTTTTATAGTATCTCAAAAGTGAGTACGTTTAAGACACACCCTACACTGATATGGCCTCATTAACATAACAAAGAAAACCCTATTCCCAAACGGATTACATCCACAGGTATGTTGTTGTTGTGTTGATTCTGACTAATAAAAACTAAAACCAAATCCATTGCCTTCCTGTCAATTCTGGCTCATAGTGTTGTTGTGTCGATTTCGACTAATAGTGACCCTATATGAGGAAGTAGAACGGCCCCGTAGAGTTTCCTAGTCTGTAATCTTTATGGGGCAGGGCCCTGGTGGTGCAGTGGTTAAGTGCTCAGCTACTAACCGAAAGGTCAGTAGTTCAAACCCACCAGCCGCTCAGTGAGGGAAAGATATAGCAGTCTGCTTCCATAAAGATTATAGCCTAGGAAACCCTATGGGGCACTTCTACTCTGTCCTGTAGGGTTGCTATGAGTTGGAATCGACTTGATAGCAATGGGTTTGGTTTGGTTCATCTTTACGGAAGGAGATAGCCAGGTCTTTTCTCCTGCAGACCAGCTGGTTGGTTGGAACCATTAACTTTTAGGTTAGCAGCGGAGCGCTTAACCATTGCGCCACCAAAGCTCACAGATATAGGGGTTAGGATTTCAACACATATTTTGGGTGGCATACAGTTCAATCCATAACACCCCCTACAGCCACCAGGCTGTGAGATGCCAACACCATGCCCACTCACAACTCATCTCTGACCCCTCCATACTTCCCAGTGCCCTTGTCTCCTTCATAGTCCTAAGGACCTCACGGCCACTTGCAGGCATATTTCTCCCTGAAAGTCTTGGAATTTTATGTTGTCCACTCTGGGACGGAGGGGGTGCTTAAGGTGCTTAAGGCACAGCTCCTCCATGGTACAAATGAGGAAACGGAGGCTCTGAAAGGACCAAGGCCTTGCCTGGGGAGGAACCATCACCTCTCTTGCCTCCTGATCCCAGGTCTGGGCTTTCTTTGCAGGGTTCTGGCTGTGGGGAGAGGAAGCCAGGGTGACTCAAGGATGGATGCCGCCAGTTTGGTAAAATGTTTATTCGTGCACTGCAGGAAAATATCATTCTTGGCCCCAGGCTGCTCCACCTCTCCCCACTCTGCTATTTCAAGGTTGGACCTGGAGGGGCCTGGGCAGCCCCTTGCCCTGAAGGGACTGAAGTGGGCCAGACCAACCCAGTGCCCACAAGATGTGTTGCTGCTCACCTGGCATTGAGGGCCCTTCACAGGTGTGACCTCTCCCTTCAAACTCCGTTTCCTGCCCCACTCACAGTTGATCTCCCTTCTTTTCCCATTCACAAGCCTCCCAGACTCTGCTCACGCTGTTCCCCTGCCACAAATGTCCTTCCATGCCTCTCCTCCTCTTCTCTGTGGGGTGAATTTCTTTGCATCCCTCTTCAAGGATCACCTCCTCTGAGAAGTTTTCCAGGATTCCTCCACCCTTGAGGCAACACGGTGAAGGAAAGGGGCTTCGGCATCTGGCAGAATTCCACTAAAATTTGAATCCCATTGCCGGCCCTGGGACCTTCACTTCTCTGAGCCTCAGCTTCGTCCTCTGTAGAATCGGAGTAACACCTATCTTGCGCAGTGGTCAACTTGCAATAGTGTGATCCTGTGCCTGACATGGAACAGGTGCTCGATAAATGGCAGGGCCCACCTCACAGGATGTTTACTCCTTCTTCGCTGCGGCTGCAAGCTTTCCCAGCACCAGGCTGCCCTTTGATCTCTGCACCACCACCACCTGCCACGCCCCTTGCAGGGAGAAAGGGAACAAGGCGGGCAGGTAGGCCTGGAAAACCGCCCGGGCCCCAAGGGCTTGTCGGCGAGACCGGATCCACTCGTCCTTTCCCTGCGGCCAGGGACGGAAGTGTGCGAGGCATTAAATCCACCAAGCACGCAGCAACTCACCTGTGCGATTCCGCCAAACCTGCCTGGGCAGAGCTAGCACGTAGCAGACCAGCCATTCATTGGTGCCGACAGCCGCCACTCAGGAAGGCCCTGAGAACCAGAGGCTGCCCGGTGTGTCCCGCCCAAAGGGAGGTCGCAAGAGGAGCGCGAGGATTGAAAGAGAATCTAGTTGGCCCTGAAGGGCGCCGACACTCGACCCTTGTTCTGGAGAATAACAGACTTGGAGGTGGGCTTAGCTAGGGCCTGCCCATGGAAAGAGGACCACAAACTGTATCCTCCAAACTGGGCCGTTTCACCCCACGCCCCGTGTGACCTTGGCAAGTCGTTTCCCTCTCTACGCCTTGGTTTTCCGACGTGTAAAATGGGATCATCTGTCAGGGTGGATGCAGGGACGAAATGAGGTGACACATGGAAAAAGGTCTAGCTCAGAGTGGATACTGGGCCTCTCTCCAGATGGGGAGATCACAGACGATCTGGACGGCGGGGTGAGGGCTCTCCTGGGGCAATAGACGGAAGACACCTCCCAACAACCCCACACCATAGTGGTTAAGAGTACCGATTCTGGACTCAGAAGGCGCTGGATATGAATCACAGCTCCACTGCCTATCAGCTGTTGTCTTCATCTACAAAATGGGACAACAGTCCTGGTTTCATATGGTTGTTACAGGGATTATATTTCCGGTACATACCAAATGCAAATTAAATGAGTTGATGTTTTTATTATTGTTTTTATTTAATAGACGGGGCTCCAGACCCTATCCTCCTAAACAACACCACATTCGGTCTCCATGGAGACCTGTGGGCGGCCCCAGGCCTTCGAGAAAGGGAGACGAAGTAGCTTTCCCCATTGGAGCTGAGCCCTTGGGTCCCCTGGCTGGCTCCTGTGTGGCCATGGGCATGTCAGCTCTCTCTGGGCCTCAGTTTCCCCATCTGTTGAATGAGAGTCTGGACTCTTTATTCTCTGTTTAGGACTCCAGCGCTCCAAGAAGCAAACCCTGAAGGACTGGGAAGAGAGAAGCATGCTAGGTGAGGGCGATATCTGTGCAAATATGTGTAGGCTGGGGAAGGGGTGCTGTGTGATCAATTTTACTGCATCTAAGATGGTCCCAGCACTCCAGCACAGGGTCAAGATGTTGCCAGTCACTGTCCCTGCTCTGAAGTGGCCTTGGACCAGGTGTCCGGAAAGCGGCCAGGGGCTGCCGGACCCCCTCACTGACGTGAGAGGGGGCGGAGTCGAGGGAGGGAACACGGTCTCCTGAACAAAGAGGAGGGCGGGGAGGGGTTGTCCTGAAGGCTCCGCGGCTCGAACGACCCTCGGTCGCTTACCCCGGCTCAGGGCGCCTTCTCCGTCTTTGGCACTGAGGCTGCGTACCCCTTTCGGCAACCACCAGACGCGCCCAGGCCACGGCGGCAGCGGTTCCAAGACTACATAACCCCCAACTCCCGCGGGCCGCAAGAGGCGGAGCCTTCCTTCAGGGGCGTGACCGTCAAATTGAATTCCCCCAATGGAACGCAAGAGTGGGCGGGACCCATCCGAGGACTGGCTGGAGCGGCGGCACGGGGCGGAGCCGGTGAGGCTGCTGGCGCGGCTGGACGGGCGGCGCTCTCAGAGTCCCGGGGACGGTTGCTGAGCGGGCCTGGGATCACGGGTCGCCGCGCTGCCCGCCCGTCCATCCCTCGTCCATCTGTCCGGTCCCAAGCAAGTTAACCCAAGACCGCGCCGGGCGGGCGGGCTGGACTGAGAGGTGGGTGTGAGGGCCTCGGGGCTGCACTAGGACCCCCGACTGGTCCGAGGGGTGGAACCCGGATATCAGGACAGGGGTTCTGGGACTCCCAGACCTGGGAGCCCTCACTACCCCCCCCCCCCGCAGGCTCTAAGCGATGGAATAAAGTTATGAGACCGCGAGGGAGGACTCCTACGGACCTCCAAGAGGCTCCACAATCCCTAGGGGCGCCTAGTCTGTGGGAGAGATGCCCTGAGCAAGTTCCCACAGACTTCCGAGGTATCCGAGGACCCCAAACTGTGGGACAGGGAGCCATGGGACTGTAGGGGGCAGCACTAGGAGTCTGAGGAAGAAGAGACTTCCTACAGTCCCCTAGACCTCCCAGATTAGGCATTAAGGGTCCCTACCCCTCAGAAGATGTGGGGGAACTCAGAGTGTCCAAAGGCCCTAAGGTAACCGGTGACCACTGAGCAACATTCTTAGACAAAGTGGGTAGATAAGAGGCAAGGACTCCAAGGAACAGAGGTAGCTGACACCCTCCCGAGTTGATGGAGATGGAAGGATTAATCAGTGACTTGAACAGGCAGGGTCTACCGAACCCCAGCTGTGTGGATCAGGGCACTCTCCCCGTAGACCCAGTCACCGAATGGAATGACTTGCCAAGTGACTGTTCTCAAGGGGGGTGACTGAGGGATGAGTCAACAGGAATGAGGGGCCATCCTGGGGCCATGTCAGTCACCAGATATTAACTAAGCATCTACGAAGTCCTAGGCTGTGGGCCCCCAAATTCTGGAAAGATGTTAGGGCTGCAGGAGGAAGGAGAGAGCTG
The DNA here is from genome assembly GCF_000243295.1 of Trichechus manatus latirostris. Lineage (NCBI taxonomy): Eukaryota > Metazoa > Chordata > Mammalia > Sirenia > Trichechidae > Trichechus > Trichechus manatus. Next base: position 1,829,732 of record NW_004443997.1, read on the forward strand.
TGCTGGCAACTGGGTCAGGATTCAGGGGTCCACTGTGATGGGCAGTGATGAGGCAAGGGGAGGTATCCTGGGCCCTGGATGCTCTTTGGAAAGGGCTTCAGAAGCCGGAGGTGTCCAAGGTTTCAATCAAATCTTTTCCTGCCCTCTGGGAATACCTGGTGTTTTTGATTCCTCCTTCCATTGTGACAAATCCCTGAGCCTCTGGATTTGCTTATCTAAAGTCCCTGGATTGGACAAGTCAGCTTCTAAGGACCCTTCCAGCTGGGGAGTTGAATTCTAAGTGTGTGAACTGTCAGGAGGAGCTGTGTGCCTGGACACCTGGCTTTATGGAGTCAGGATGGCTGGCGTGTATTTGTGTGTATGTGTGTGTGGGGTGGGGGGGAGGCAGGGAGAAGGGTGTGAGCAGAGAGCTGGTGCCAAGAACTGGAAGACAGGGTGTCACCTCCAATGGCTTAAGCCACCTGAGACATGGGAGTGGCAACGGCAGCCAGGAGTTGGACATGGACTCAGCGCTCAGGATGCGTGGAGGCTGGGCAGGCCCAAGGGATGGGTGGGTGGGGCAGGAAAACTGTAGAGACTGGAGGACACCCCCTAGTGGTAAGCAGGGCTTGGGTGGGCCTTGTTGGGTCCCAACTTCTCATTACAGGGCCCTACCCTCCTTGTTTCATGCTTAGACAGGGTGAGGGGCCAGCCTAGGCCACACAGGCTGGCAGCAGGGACCCCCCCACCCCACTCTTGGTTTGGTGAGTTTTCCAGCAAACCACACTAGGGCAGAAGGCAATCCCCAGCCAGGAGCCATATCACAGGTAGTAAGGATGGCATAGCAACAGATGCACATGGGTCAGAGAAGGAAACTGAGGCATACAGCCCAGGTGCCTGTGACTACTAGAGGCCCCCGCAGGCCTGACCCATGTCTGTCCCTACAGAATCCCCTGAGCTCTTGTCAAGTGCCACAAGCACTGGGGATCTCGCCAGAAGGGGACAGACGGAGGTAGGGGCCAGTGAGATGGCGGACGATGCCTTGGCTGGGCTGGACGAGGGAGCCCTGCGGAAGCTGGTAAGTGGCCCCATCTTTCCCACTGTGGGGAAGGGCAAGCCAGGCCAGAGAGGCAGAGCCTGTCCAGGCTACCTCTCAGCTGACAGGAGGAGGTGATGGGGGTTGGGGGGAGGGGGAAAGGGGACAGAGGTAGGCCTGTTCTGCCTGGCTGATGCAGAGGCCCCCATGGTATGTGCCTGTCTGTGCCAGGTGCTGAGGCCCAGCCCCTCCTGGCCCCCCACTGCCACAACCTGTTTAAACAGTAACTGCTGGGAACCAGTCCATGTGCAGCCACACATGTGGGGAGGCCAGAGTTGCCTCTCCTGAGCAATAGTCTGGATACAGCAATGACAATGGCAGCAGCAAGGGTTAATAATGCCATGGCATGGCAGGGGGCAGGTCCGGTGCTGGGCGCACCATCTCACAGAATGCTGGTCACAGCAGCTTCCAGAGCCTGGAGGACACTGCACTCAGGTGAAATCACCTACCCGGGCACCACTGGGAAGGATCCAACCCCAGAGCTGTTGCTCCTTTGGGCTACAAGGCTTTAGGCCACGGTGGAAGGCGTGAGAGGGGCAGGACATGCTGGGACAGGGCCTGTGCCTGGGGTAGGAAGGGCAGCTTACAGGCTAGCCAAAACACCCCGCTGAGAGCCCAAGAGGCCATGGTGGCCGTGGGGGGCGGGTAGCAGGGAGACAGGCCTTGGGGGCCCTTCTGAGTTCTGTGACCTTGGGCCTACCATTTTTCCCACTCTAAGCCTCAGTTTCTTTACCTGTAAAATGGTGGAGAGAGGGGAGAGGTTGTGAACACAACATCTAGCTTGTAAGGTTGGCCTGGGGATGGAATGAGGCGTGGGGAGGAAGGATGGATCCACTCAATCCCCTTCCCCCTAGCTTCTTCCTCTCAGTGGGTGGACCAGCGGAGACGGTGGGGCAGTGGAGTGGGGCAGCATGTCTATCTACACTGTTAGCAGTGGGGCAGGAAGCCCAGTGGTCCCATGAGTGGACATTCTCCTAAGGATGGGGCCTCAGCCTGGCCCCTTGTGAGTGGTCACAGTGGGTGCCCTATCTATCCCCATGCACAGAGAGGCTGTGGGGTAACAAGGTCCTACAGCAGGGACAGGATGGGCCTACTAGCAAGACCGGCAAGCAGCTGACCTGGGGGAGGGGCCAGAGCATCATCCCCAGATCCTTGTGGGGGAAATTAAAGATTTACCTTCTATAGGAAAAGTCAGGTGAGGCACCCTACCCCCATGCCATTCCCCTGGAGGCAGAGGCTGGACCCAGTGCCCAGCTGCTGCTCTGACCTACTGAAGGCACTGGCCGGTATGTCCTCAGACCAATGTCTTAGACTCTCTGGGTGTCTGCTACCACCATAGCTGGCTGTGTGCAGCCGGAGGGGATGGAGTTGAGTTTCCCAAGGTTCCGACCACGTCAGCGCGACCTCCCCTCAGGAAGTCGAAGTCCCTAAGGGTATCAGAGGTAGAGGGTTCGAAACAGAGGGAAAGCCGGTCCTGACCCCATTCATCCCCATCTCGCGGGGTCCACGCTGAAGCTTAGGTTCAGCAGCCGGGGTTTGGGCGCTGGAAAAGGGTTTCAGAAAAGAAGCTGGGGCGGTGTAGCTGGTGCCCCTCTGTGAAGTCTGTCCACCTCCATTCCTACTCCCTCTCTGGGAAAGGGCAAACAAGACTCCGCTCCCCACGCCGCCGGTAGTGGGGCCGCCAAAAGGCCTCCCCACCCAAGACCCCACTCCAACTCTACCGTGTGCCCGCCATTACTGCGCTCGAGTCTACCGAGCGTCCCGGCCCTAGCGCCAGCTCGGCCCCCGCAAGCCTTGTAGCAGGGATTGGGGCGTCCCGAGCCGGGTTCCTCCCCGCGGGGCTGAGCCTTATTAGGAAAGGCTGGGCCTGCGAAGCGGACCCCGCGCCCCCGCGTCTGGACGATTTGGGAACCCCGGGGGCTGCTTCCGGCCTCTGCTCCCGCACAAGCTTGAAGACCGGGCTGGGGGCTGCGCGGGACCGGGGCGCTGGAAACGTGCGCGCCGCGACCCGCTCTACCCCCTCCCCACCCCAAGTCCTCCGGCTCCGTCCCGGGCTTCAGCTCCGACATTCACTAGCTAGGTGACCTGCGGAAGCCGCTTAGCTTCCCTGAACCTCGGTTTCTTCTCTGTAGACGGCGACATTAATGCATGTAGTAGCAGAGGGCCTCGTCTCCGCCTCCCCCCTCGGCGCCTAGCGCGGGCGGGGTGGGCGAGGCTTGGGCGGCGCCCGGGGAGAGGGGGCATGCGGGAGCCTGCAGGCCTTCAGCGCCCCCTGGCGAGGCCTTGCTACCCGGCCGGCCGGTGCGCGGTTAGTAACTGCGCAGCCGGGGGTGAGGGAACACCTGGACAGTCCCCCTACTCCCCGCCCCACTGTGCTGATGGGGAGACTGAGGCCCAGAAAGGCGCGGGGGTTGGGGGGCGGGGGCCTGCGTGACGCCCCCTGCAGCGAGGGCAGAAAGTATTTGGAGGCCCGGCCCCCTAGGGGGAGGAAGCGCCTTGTTTCCTCCAGGGAGAATGTCACAGGGCAGTTTCGGAAACCGCCCCATCTCCTTCCCCTTCCCCGGGTGGACAATGGCGCTTTGTACTTCCTCCCTCCCTCTTCCCCTGCCCCAGCCTCCTCCACACACTGGAGGTGGGGCCCAGAGGGTGGGGACTGAGCAACACAGCGGGGGGGGG
>NW_004443997.1:1833582-1892712 GCF_000243295.1 Trichechus manatus latirostris
GGGGGGGGGACACTGTGGGTGGACCTTTGCCTCCAGGCTCACTGGGAAGGTCTTATGAGAGGGTGAATCAGTGGAAAGAGATTGTCCCCCGACCCCCTAGCCCTGCCTCACCCACTTAGGGGATCAGATGCAGGCTCCAAATTTCTGAATGGGGGCACTTAGGCTCCTAGGGGTTGTAGAGGTGGCCAGCCTCCATATTGGCCTTATTTTAGAGGCAAAGACCCCATCTCTGGGGGCTAGGGTGTTGGGAAAGGACCCAGAAGGCAAAGGCTAGTCATTGGACTTCTGGCCCTCAGTTTACCCTCTGCCCAGGAGGGACTAGATTAGCTGTCACCTCAAGTGTACCTCAGGGGTCTCTGGGCCTGAGGCAAGGCCAGGACTGGGGGGTAGATGAGCCTCCTAGTGACTCAATTTCATGCTCCCAAGCCTCCTGCCTCTGCTATAATAGCTCCCTTAGACCATAGGCAGAACACTGGTGGTGCAGTGGTTAAGCATTTGGCTGCTAACCAAAAGGCTGGTGGTTCAAACCCACTAGCTGCTCCTTAGGAAGAAGATGTAGCAGTCGGCTTCCGTAAAGATTTACAGCCTTGGAAATCCTATGGAGCAGTTTTACTCTGTCCTACACGGTCACTATAAGTCAGAATCGACCCCACAGCAATGGGTTTGGTTTTTTGGTAGACCCCAGGCACCTCTAGTGCAGACTAGAGGGGCCCCCAACACAGGCTCCTGTTGTGGCAAAGTTGTCCTCAGCCCAGAGCCGACTGGAAACCCCGGGTTCAAGCCCTGCCTCTAGTGTTTCCTACCTATGTGACCCTAGGCAAATCACTTCCCTTCCCTGAGCCTCAGCTTCCTCATCTGTCAAATGGGAGTAATAAAGTCCCCCCCCCCCCAGGGATTTTGTAAGGTTAGGACAGAAGGGCTCAGCACAGGGTCTGGTACCCTAGGAGTTCAATAAATGGTACTGACGCTTCTGGACATTCTGTCCTTCCTAGTTACTCTCTCTTCTCCTGACTGTCTGGAACCAAGTGGGGAGATGGTGCTTACTGCATCCCAGCTATACAGGAGACCCTGAGTCACTGCCCCTGCACCCACCTACTGCCCTGAGATGGGGGTCATTGTCCCATCTGGCAAATGAGAAAATTGAGGCACAGAGAGGTTAAGGGATGTCACCCAGGCAGGACTGGACTGCGGCTGGAACCAGCTGTGGATTCTGGCTCCACCCCCAAGCAGCCCTCCTGGCCTGAACCTCGGGGTTTCCCTGTAATAACTCCTCAGGAATACAGAGCCAGAAGGGATCCAGGAAGGGCTCTGTCCCCCTAGGACTCTCCCACTCTCTTCAGACTGAGACAAGTCATCTCACAACTGGGTTGGGCCAACCCAAGCTTCCTGCTGAAATCCATCTCCCCTCTTCTCTCCCTAGCCCCCCTACTGAGCAGGAAGGAATGTCCCTGGGGAGGGAGGGCATTGGGCAGGAGAGGGCTCCTAGGCCCTGGCTACTGAATGGCCATCTGGTTGTCAGACCCACAATGGAAGCTTGTCTCTATCACCACCTTCCTGGGGGTCCCTGGGCCATTCCTGTCTCCCTTGAACCACAGAGGCTCCCTAGGGGGTGGCTTTGCCAGGTGGAAGTGTAGGAGGAGGCAATGGGATTTAGCTGAAAGTGCCCCTTCCCAGACTTTGTTGGACCAGCCACCCTCAACTTCCCAGGGACAGAGGGGCTGAGAAACTGATGAGAATGCCTGTTCTCCATGGACATCCTTTCCAGGGCCTTGGGTGTAGTGCCAGCTGCCTCATTCGTTCAGGGTCCCATCCCCTTTGATGGTGGCTAGGTCTGGGCCAGTGCAGGGAGTAAAAAAAAGCCCCCAGTCAGGCTAGGAAACAGGACTCCTAAGCTTCTCCAGCCCTCAGCTAGGTCCTGTCCTACCTCAGTTTCCCCATCTGCCCAATATAGATGAACAGGGCGGTGGTGCTTTGGGACTAGGCCATGGACATCTCTCTTGCTCACAGGGTGGACTCCTGTTGCCTAAAACAGAATTCCCTCCTCCTGGCTCTCGGGGGTGAGGGGTTGGGGGGTTGATGGAGAAGGGCTTGGAGAGACCAAAGGAGCAGGAAGGAGTTCTCACTCATAGTAGGTGTACTGTGGGCTCTCTGGGAATGTCTGGCAGAGTGAACTGAGTCTCCTCAAGACCCTGGGTGGGCGGGCAGGCACGTGAAGGGCCTGGGGCAGAGGGAGTGGAGACAGACCGCTCATTGTGCCCCAGGCAAAGCCGTGGGCAGCTGGTGCCAGCCTTCCGCCCCTGGCAGCCAAAATGACCTGCCCCTCGCCCCCGCCTGCCTTGCAGCTGGAGGTCACAGTGGATCTGGCAGAGCGGCGGTGCATCCGCTCTGCCATCCGGGAATTGCAGCGGCAGGAGCTGGAGCGCGAGGAGGAGGCCCTGGCATCCAAGCGCTTCCGTGCCGAGCGGCAGGACAACAAGGAGAACTGGCTGCAGTGAGTGGTGGAGCGCTAGACATACCTATGGGTGGGAGGCAGTGTGTGTGTCAGGGTTCGGCTCATGTGCAGGCAGGCAGGAACACACATCACTGCCTGTGTGTCTGCTGCCCGTGTGTGTGTATACACAGCAGTACATGTACACATTTGGAATACACGAGAATGTGTGTGGGCCTGGACCAGGCTATGCCCAGGCGGACAGCATTTCTGAACATGTAGTGTTAGTGCCCAGGGCCATGGGCCTGCATGTGCAGGTGTGCAGCCAGAGGGAGTGCACAGCTATACGCCCCTCTGCCAAGGGACTGGGGACCCTGTCCTGGCCCCCAGCTTCTGCCTCCAGCCTCTATTACCCAGCCATGACAGTGGTGGTCATAGTCATGATGTCTCTGCAGCTCACAGCAGCAGGAGGCCGAGCAGCGGGCAGCCCTGGCGAGGCTGGCAGGGCAGCTGGAGTCCATGAATGATGTGGAGGAGTTGACCGCGCTGGTGAGGCCCAGGCCTGGGTAGGAGATGGGGGGCAGAGCCGGTGAAGATCCTAGGCTCCCCAGCCCCATGCCCATGGCCTGCCTCTTACCCACAGCTGCGAGGTGCCGCTGAGTATGAGGAGCGCAAGCTGATCCGAGCAGCCATCCGCCGCGTACGGGCCCAGGAGATTGAGGGTACATGTCCTGGCCTGGCTCCCTGTCCTGCTACCCACAGCAGCTCCCAGCCACTCACCTGACATTTGCTCCTTCCCTCCAGCCGCCACCTTGGCCGGGAGGCTGTGCAGTGGGCGTTCCATTGGTGGTTCAAGAGAGGACAACAAAGGGCGGCCAGCACATAGGCTGGAACAGCGTGAGGTAAGGGGCGCGGGCAGCGTGGGATGGTGGCCCCAGAGTCCTGTGCCCACGGATGCCAGCAGCAGAGCACCTGTCTGTCTTTCCTAGGGTGCTATTTGACTGAGAGGGGCCCTCAGCCTGGGTTGGGGGGACTCTGGGACTCAATCTCAGGCCTCTGCCCGCTTTCCCAGGCAACCTCTGGCCACACCTCCCCTGCTCCAGACCTTCTGTCTCTACCTAGGCCTTCCCCTCCAAGCCAGCCTGTCTACACTGCTCCTGAGTTCCTGTCCTGTGCCCCATCACCACCTTTGTTGACATGAAGGCGTTTCTCCCACCTGGGAGGATCGTGCCAGCCCTGCTGACCTCCCCACCCCTACCTCTCTTCCTGCCCCTGCCTCTCCTCCTGCCCCCACCTCTCCTCCCACCCCCACCCCTGCCATCCAACCTCCGCTCAGCAGCCAATCTCCCTGAAATGCAAATCTGACCCTGGTACCACCCCTGCTTAAACCCATTAGGAGGCTGCCTTCACCCTCCAGACACAGCCCACATCCTTACCTTGGCTTACCAGGGTCTGTGTGTCAGGCCCCAGCTGACCTGTGGAGCACTGTTCACAGAGTCCTCTCCGTTCTCTAAGGGGTGTCTCTGTTCTGTAGGGGGTTGGAAGCCAGTCGGAGCCTTGAGTGGTCCAGGCAATTCCCTACGTGGCCAGCAGAGGCTGCTGGGTCCCTGGTCCTAGCAAGGCCCCTCTCCAACCCCGAATGACCAGGATGAGGCCAGGGGTCAGAGGCCTCGGTGCCAGAGATCTATTAAGGCTGGGAGCCCCCAGCAGGTCTTCTGCCATTCCCAACCCAGGCACCCAGAGAATGAGGTCCTCTCTGAGCCACTCTTGGCTAGGCAGTGCCAAGAAATTGGGAAGTGGGGCAGCTCAAAGACTGCCCATAGCATGCCAGTGCCAATGCTTGTGCAGGTATGCCCGCAGGAAGCTGTGCCCAGCCCCTCCGCTTTGCATGCCCTGCCCTGTGCACCTGCCGGCCTGGCCCTCAGGGTGGGGGTAGCACTCGAGGCCTGGGGAGTCCCAGTCACATCCTGTGGACTCCACGCAGGTGCTGGAGCGAGAGGAACAGGAGCAGGCAGGGGCCCCAGAGCCAGCCCCAACCCCTGATGTGACCAGCCGGGATGTGACCACAGTGACACTCCTGCTGCGGGCCCCTCCCGGGGGCACACCCAGCTCACCCACCACTGCCTCCCCTGAGCCTCCACCGGAGCCTGCTGAGGTGCCGTGCCCTGCTGCCGAGGCTCCCGGCAGCCCTGAGCCCCCTAGCCCTCCTGGGGACACCAGCCCTGAGCCCCAGGAGCCACCAGCCCCGCCCAGCACTGAGAGGCACGTAGTCAACAAGGTGAGTCTCAGTGAGGAGCAGGGATGCCAGGCAGGTGAGCTTCCTGGTGTAGGAGTCAGGCTTTGCCTATGCTGTGTCTCCCATGCAGCTCCCGCCTGGCCCCACAGAGCCCCCTGCTGCTCAGGGCCCCACCAGAGGCGCCTCCGACACAAAGGGAGCAGGTGAGCATCCTGCCAGGGGTGGCTACAGGTACCTGCCTTCCCTCCCCTGGCCTCCATGTCCCTGCCTGGAGAATGGGCTCTTGTGCCTGGGCAGCTCCAGCCTCCTCAGGTCCAGGCAGTCTCCGACACACCCTCCACTGCCCGAGGTGTCCCAAGCTAGGCCCGCCCCCTAACCCAGGGCCAGAGGCCTCCCCACAGCCTTGAAAGGCAACGGGCCTCAGGCACATTCTTCTCCCCAATAAGGGAGTGCACCCATCTCCTGCCTGGAGCTGTGGGCAGCACTGGCCAGGGGGGTGTCCCACATTACCATCGCTAGGGAGGATCTGGGCATCCTCCTCCAGGCCAAATCTCGCCCTGGCCCTAGAGAGTGTCCAAGTCATCCTGGGGTCAGTAGCGGGGAGGGGGGGGTACCTGTAAGAGATGCAGCTGGGTGTAGAGGCTAGGGAGTGTGAGGGGTGCAAGAGGGGTTGGGGAGGTCAGAGGGGTTGAGGGGATGTAGGAAGGGGTTAAGAGGCTAGGGAGGTGGGGGTGGGGACATGCGTCCTCCCAGGTGAGCCCTCCCTTCTACTCTACTTTTTCTTCCCACCCACCCCCACGTCGTGGCTACCACCCCCTCCCCATCCTGCCAGACCTGGCCAGACCCCGTCCCTGCCAACGCTCCCTGTCAGTGCTCAGCCCCCGGCAGCCAGCCCAGACAGCCCAGAACCGAGGTACTGCCTGTTCCCACTCCCCTCCCCCAGGTCCTGGGCAGTCCCTGACCCACCCAACCACTGACAGCCCTCTTGTCCCTTCTAGAGCCCACCCCCCTAGCCAGTGGACCTTCCCCATTCCAGCGGGCTGGCTCCGTGCGGGACCGCGTCCGCAAGTTCACATCTGATTCTCCCATGGCTGTTGGGCTCCAGGACGGCCCACTGCGGGCCGCTCTCAGCACCCTGAGCCCCGCAAGGATCCAGGGCCCCTCCCTCATCAGCACCACCCCTGCCTCCTCCTCCAGCAGCTCCTCCTCGAGGGGCCCCAGTCACACCTCCTCCCGCCTCATCAAGGAGCAGCCAGGAACAGCCCGGCCCCTGGCCCAGCTTCGGAGCTGCCCCCGTGAGGAGGGCCCTGGGGGGCGGGGCTTGGCTGCCAGGCCCCTTGAAAACAGAGCAGGGGGGCCCACTGCCCGCTCAGAGGAGCCCAGCGCCCTGCTGCCCGTGGCCGCCAGCACTGCTGAGCCAAGGGGCAGCATGAAGACCACGTTCACCATCGAGATCAAGGATGGCCGTGGCCAGGCCTCCACAGGCCGTGTGCTGCTACCCACTAGCAGCCAGAGGGCAGGTAGGCCTCCCCACTGCCTCCCCCTGCTGGAAAGAGCACCTGCAGCCACCTCACTCTGAACAGAGGACAGGGGCTGCAGCTGGGGCTCACGGTATCTCCAAAGGGTGCACTGGGGGTGAGGGCGCCATCAACATGGGCTGGCCCTGCCCTCACCCTGCCTGATCCTGACAAGAGCCCTTCTCTCCCCTAGAAGTATCGCTGGGGCTGCGGGCACCCCCAACCCTCCTCAGCACCAGCAGTGGAGGCACGAGCACCGTTACCCATGTCAGCAGCCCTGGGACACCGGCCCGGCTGGGCAGCGTCACTCATGTCACTAGCTTCAGCCATGCCTCTCCTGGTAGCAGGGGAGGTTGCAGCATTAAGGTGAGTCCCCCCTCACCCTACCAGTCTCACCATCCATCAACCTCACACAGACTGCTCAGGGATGTAGAGTTGGCAAGGTTCCCCTGCTTCCCTTTTCCTATAGTGCACAGACAGGGAAACTGAGGCCCAGAGAGGGAAACTGGTTGCCCATGGTCCACAGCCAGTTGATGGCAGAGCTAAGGACAGACACTAGTATATCAGCTGCTAGGCATGTCAGAAGTTCACTCTGTGATGGTCTTAAGCTTCCCACATGCTGGTCTCTGGTCCTACCTAACAGATAGGAAAACTGAGGCTCAGAGAGAGCAGTAGGGACTTGCCCCCTCTTCCTGTGGCTGCCCCATGGCCCCTGCTTCTGCCGCACATTAGACATCAGCCCCGAGGCTCAGAGTCGCTCATCTGCTCATCCAAGATCAGCCTGGCCCTTCAGGAGATGGGAGATTAGCAATTAGCATCTGCGTCAACATCCCTGTAGTAGTTGGGCAGAAGGATTGATGGGGGACAGACAGGCAGCAGGGTGCCGGTCAGGTAAGGCAGCAGCCTAGCAGGTGCCACGGGAACTGAATATGAGGCACCCTTCCATTATTCATTCCTGAGCCCAGGATCAGCTAGCTGGGAGCTCAGCTGGGGAAGAGATTCCCAGCAGCCACCCAGCTGTCCAGGTAATACCCTTTATGCTGCACCGGGGACTGAAGGGGACTTTGGCTACAGTGGAATGGCTAGAGCTTTGGGCTTTCTCACTGGTAACAGAGAGTGGGAGCAAGAAGGCACCCTCTCCTCCAGAAAGCAGGATCAAACCGCCCTCTGCCAAGAGTGTGGAGAGGGGATGACTGAGGCCCTAGGGGTGGATGGGAGGTGTCACAGTGAGCCCTGGGTCTGACACCACCAACTCACCTCAGTTTCCCCCTCTGAGAGCCAAGGGGGAGCAGAAGACATGCCCATAAGGCTCTTGCTCAAAGTCTGTGGTTGGATGTGAGCACCACAGGCAGGCCAGAGGACACTGATCTCAGGGACAAGACAGTTGTTACAGCAGACTGCTGTAAGGTCCGCCTCTGTGTCCCCCACACAGTCATAATGCTTTCTAAAGCAGCAGGGCGTGAGGCAAAGGAGCGCAGACTCTGAAGTCTAGCAGACTGGGTCCTCACAGCTAATGCACATGGTGGCTCAGGCAGGCTTTGTCCTGCTCCCTGCCTCAGTTTCCCCACCTGTGGGGCATGGAGCCCTGGCCTTGGTCATCTTTCGTGAAGCCTTGCTGTGCCACAGGTCTATGATCTCTGCAGGGCCAGGCCTGGCCGTCCGCCAGCCGCTTGGGCTAGCCACCCCTCCCCCACTGCCCCTCCACAGGGGAGCCCAGAATAGGTTTCTATTTGGGCTGAAACCCCAGCTGGCTGGCGGGTGGCTGACTGGGAGGCTGGCAGGGGCGGGGCAGGCCCAGCTGCCCTTGCCTTCGCCCTCCGGCCAGCTGCAAAGACTCCCAATACTACCAGCCAGAGGCAGCAGCCCCTGCCACTATCCCCACCATCACCCCCCATTCAACCCCCACCAACACCATGCCAGGGGTACCAGGGCCTGGTCCTGAGCTGGCTGCAGCCCTCCAGGACCGGTTGGGCCAGGCATTAGAGGAGCTGCGGGCGGTGGCTGAGGCAGGCCGGGCGGCAGTGACCCAGGCAGCTGAGGCAGCTGCCATAGCTGTGGAACCGGTCGCCCGGGCAGCTGAAGACCTGCGAGCGGAGACAGCAGCACTGGGCCGGCGGCTGGATGCGCTGGTCAGGCAGGTGGAGGTGCTGAGCCTGCGGCTGGGTGTCCCACTGGTGCCTGACCTCGAGCCTGAGCTGGAGCCCAGCGAGCTGCTCCTGGCGGCTGCTGACCCTGAAGCCCTCTTCCAAGCGGCCGAGGATGCCGGGACCCCCGTGGCCCACCCACCTGCCTTCAGCTCCTGCCGCCGCCACTCCTCCGCTGGCCCAGCCCACAGCAGCAGTGTCGTAAGTCCCTCCAGACTGGGGAAGGGGTGGTATGGGACCAGGTTCGGCCCCTGCTGAATGACCTCAGGTGTGATAACCACCTTCTCTGAGCCTCAGTTTCTTATCTGTACAGGGGACTGGGGCACCAGTGCTCCAAGACTTGGGCGAGATCCTGGCCCTCAGGCACGCGTGGCAGCTGCCCTGGCAGCCCCTGGCCATGGCCCAGCCCCCAGCCCCACCCCTGCCTCAACCAGGCTGAGCCTCCCAGACAGCTGCCATCTCCTTACTGAAGAGGCCCTGCCAGGAGGGGAGGGGCTGTGAGAATTGGGCCAGGGGCTTGTCTACAAGGGGCTGGGGCATGCCCTGGGTGGGGTCAGGGGCTAGGCTGGAGCTGAAGGTCCCTTAGAAGGTGGTTCCCTGCTAGGGTGGATGTAGGGGGAGCTTCAGAACGCACTTGGCTCTGGGGCAGCCCCAGCCAGACACCTGGTCAGGAGCCTACAGGCCCTGGTCCAACCCCCTTGGAGGTGGCAGTGGGGGCATGTGCTGCCTGGGCACTGGCACATGAGAACCCAGGCTCAGAAACTGGCAAGACAGAACAGAGCCTGCCTGGGAGTGAAACAACAGAAAGAACTTTGGCTCAGGAGTTAGGCCACCGTCAGCTCAGACCTCAGGCTGCCTCGCACTTCTTTGAAATGTTTGTGTTGTTGTTAGGTGCCATTGAGTCGGTTCCGACTCATAGCAACCCTATGTACAACAGAACGAAACACTGCCTGGTCCTGTGCCATTCTCACAGTCATTGTTATGCTTGAGCCCGTTGTTGCAGCCACTGTGTCAGTCCGTCTCATTGAGGGTCTTCCTCTTTTTCGCTGACCCTCTACCAAGCGTGATGTCCTTCTCCAAGGAATGATCCCTCCTAATAACATGTCCAAAGGATGTGAGACGCAGTCTTGCCTTCCTTGCCTCTAAGGAGCACTCTAGCTGTACCTCTTCCAAGACAAATTTGTTTGTTTTTTTTGCCAGTCCATGGTATATTCAATATTCTGTTAAATAGGGACAGTAAAATCCCTAATGCTTATACAATGCTTACTACTGAATGGTTGTTGTTGTGAGCCATTGAGTCAATTCCAACTCATAGCGACCCTATAGGTCAGGATAGAACTGCCCCATAGGATTTCCAAGGCTGTAATTTTTATATCTTTCTCCCACAGAGTAACTGGTGGGTTTGAACCACCAACCTTTCAGTTAGCAGCCAAGCGCTTAACCACTGTGCCATCAGTGCTCCTTACTGAATGGTCATAATCATAATTACTGTTGTTAATTGTATTAATATGATTCTGGGTACAAGGAAAACCCTACAACAACGCTGTCAGTGCCTCTTCCTTGACACCAACATGGCCATCCCTGAGCAGGCAGGCTGGTAGGCAAGTGTTTATTTCCAAGGCTTTGCCAGTAGCCCCAGGGCCTGGTCACCTGTCCACTGGGGACACAGTTAGATTCACCCACACCTCTGCTTCAAGCCCACGCCCTCCCCCCACCCCACAGATGGAGCCAGAGCCAGCACAGCCCCCCTCTGCAGCAGTGGAAGCAGCCAATGGCGCTGAGCAGGCCCGGGTGGACAAAGCTCCAGAGCAGCGAAGCCCACTGAGTCCTGAGGAACTGATGGCCATTGACGACGAGGGTGTCCTGGATAAGATGGTATGGCCAGACCTGGTGGGCTGAGGGTTGGCAGGGGGCAGGAATCAGCAGGCCACTAGGTGAGCAATGACAAGAGCTCTGTCTGCAGCTGGATCAGACCACAGACTTTGAGGAACGGAGGCTCATCCGGGCTGCACTACGCGAGCTCCGACAAAGGAAGAGAGGTAGAGTACCAGCTGCCCCACCCTAGAACCAGCTGCTTCATTCCTCAGCTGCTCCCCTCCCCCGTGGCCACTCCAGCTCAGTGACTGCCCTACCTAGCTTCTCCTTCTCTAGACCCTGCTATTACCTTGCCTAGCTACTTTCTTGATGGACCCAGACACCCCCTGTACATAGCTACTCCTCCCTGGATCCAGCTGCTCCCTTCCCTAGCTGTCTCTCCCTCTGGGTCCACTGATGACCACCGCAGTTACTGCCTCTAACCAACTTCTCTTCTCCTTCCTAGACCCAGTTAGTCCCTCCTCCAGCTACTCTCTCCTTGGATCCAATTTTTTCTCCAAGTACTCTCAACTACTTCTTTCCTGAGTCCAGATACCTGAGGTCCATTGATGGCCACCTTAGCCTCTGCCTCTACCCAGTTTCTTCTTCCATGGACCCAGCTACTTCCTCCCCGAGAAACTTCCTCCCTGGACCCAGCTATTCTTTCTTTCAGATTCTATATTTATTTGCTTCTCCAGATACTCTCAATTCTCAACTCTGGATTCAATTCTCTGAATCCAGCTGCTTCCTCCAGAGCCTACTGATGGCCACCCCAGCCTCTATTCCTACCCTACTACTTTTTCTTTAGGCCCAGTTACTCCCTTCGCCAGCTTCTCTCCCAACTATTTTCACCCTGGGTCTAATTGCTTCTCAGGCACTTTCAATTACTACTTCCCTCCCTCCCTGAATCTAGATATTCCTTCCTTCAGCTGCTCTTCTCCCCCTAGGGCCCATTTGATGGCCCACTCAGCTACTGCGCTCACCCAGCTTCTCCTTCTTTGGACTCAGCTACTCCCTCCCTAGATCTAGATACTCCCTCCTGGCACAGCTACTCATTCCCACAAGAACTCCCATCTTGGATCCAAATACTACTCTTTTGAGTTCAGCTACTTTTTTCTGCCTGAGTCCATCATCACTGCCCCATTCTCTGCCAAGTTATGGCTGTCCCCTCACCCCCAGCTGATCCTAGAAGGGCCCTTATCCCCTATGTCTTTAGTGTTTCTAACAAGCTGCCCTTCACTCCATCTGTGTGCCCCATATGCCTCTGTGTGTGTGCTGTGTGGCATTGGGCGGTGCTTCCGGACATGCATGGGGCATCCCTGCCCAGACCAGCGGGACAAGGAGCGGGAACGGCGGCTACGGGAGGCACGGGCCCGGCCAGGGGAGAGCCGTGGCAACACAGCCACCAAGACCACCACACAGCAGAGTCAGCGGGCAGCCGATGGCTCAGCCGTCAGCACGGTCACCAAGACTGAGCGGCTCATTCACTCGAGTAAGAGCCCAAGCGGGGCACGAGAGTCTGGGCTCAGGGCTCAGGGCTCAGGGTAGGAATATGTCCTCCCACCTACCCTCCCTCTCACCTTCTCCCCCTCCAGATGATGGTAGCCGGATGGCCCGCACCACCACAGTGGAGTCAAGTTTCGTGAGGCGCTCGGAGAGTAAGGCCGCCTGGCGTCACCCTGTGCCTGCCTGCCTGCTCGCCACCTCAGACTCTTCTCAAGCTCTCTCTGAGCCCTCATCTGCCTGTCTCTCTCCGGCCGTCACCTTCTCTTCTCCACTTGTCTGTCTCTCTCCGGCCATCACTTTCTCTTCTCCACCTGTGGCTACGACTACCCACCCCTCTACAGCACCCCAACCTGTCTCCTGATGCCCAGCCTGGGCCCTTACCCTGCTCCCTTGCCCCTTCTCTGCAGATGGCAGTGGCAGCACCATGGTGCAAACCAAGACCTTCTCCTCCTCTTCTTCCTCATCCAAGAAGATGGGCAGGTGAGCACAGGCACCTCCTCCCCGTGACCACAGAGGAGTCAGTGCCACAGGGGACCTCACTGTGCACCCATTCCACAAAGGGGTAGACTGAGGTGTTGGGAGGTGACAGGCACCCAACCAGTCAGACCACTCCTGCTGCCTTTGTGATCTCACCCATCCCATGGGGGAGGGGGAAGCTCAGAGAGGCCAGAGACTTGCTCAGGGTCTCTGAGTGGGAGCAATAGCACTGAACCGTTACAGAGGCCCACTCACCACACTGAGCTGCTTGGTGGCACAGACTTCCTTTTGTTTCTATCTTTTTTTGGTTTGTTTGTTTATTGTTGTAGTTTAAGTGAAAGTTTACATTTCAAGTTAGTCTCTCATACAGAAATTTCTACATACATTGTTATGTGACCCTAATTGCTCTCCCTGTAATGTGGCAGCATACTCCTCCTTTCCACCTCTGATTTCCCATGTCCATTCAACCAGCTCCTAACCCTCTCTGCCTTCTCATCTCACCTCTGGACAGAAGCTGTCCATTTAGTCTCATATATTTACTTGAGCTAAGAAGCACGCTCTTCATGAGTATCACTTAATGTCCCACAGTCCAGTCTAATCTTTGTCTGAAGAGTTGGCCTCGGGAATTTTTTTTGTTCTGGGTTGACAGAGAGTCCAGGGGCCATGCTTTCTGCAGTTCCTCCAGTCTCAGTCAGACCATGAAGTCTGGTCTTTTTACTAGAATTTGAGTTCTGCACCCCACCTTTCTCCTGCTCCATCAACGACTCTCTATTGTGTTCCCAGTCAGGGCGGTCACTGGTGGTAGCCGGGCACCATCTAGTTCTTCTGGTCTCAGGCTGATGAAGTCTCTGGTTTATGTGGCCGTTTCTGTCTCTTGGACTAATACTTTCCTTGTGTCTTTGGTGTTCTTCATTCTCCTGTACTCCAGGTGGTTGGGACCAATTGATGCATCTTAGTTGGCCGCTTGCTAGCTTTTAAGACCCTAGACAGGTGGTAGACTTTCTGATGTCTGCAAACCACGTCCCAGGTCAAAGAGCACCTTTACATCTTAGCCCCATGAGTGAGGGGTGCACCGCATGTTACAAAGGATGTCAGGGCTGGCAGAAAGTAGGGACAGGATCAGAATTCAGGCTAGCAACCAGAGGGGTCCAGGGACTCAGAGAGACTTGAGTTCAAGTCCAACCTTTGTACCTCATGTCCTCTGAAATCTTAGGCAAGTTACTATCAGAGGTCTCAGTTTCCTCATCCTTAATAGAAATGGTAAGTGTCCCTCCCTCCTCTTGTGATGTTTAAAATGACACCTAGATGTGAGCTATTATATTCCTGTAGTATAATGGTTAAGCACTCAGCTGCTATCTGAAAGGCTGGTGGTTCCAACCAGAGGAGAAAGACATGGCAATCTGCTCCCATAAAGATTACAGCCTAGACAACCCTATGGAGTAGTTCTCCTCTGTCACATTGGGTCGGTATGAGTTAGGATCGATTCCAGGGCAGTAACAACAACAACATTACTATTATTACGCTGGTCGTTACTGATATTAGTTGATAGTACTCAGAATCTGAACTCACCTGGAGCTCGACGATACAATGAACCTTCTCAGAGAACTCCTTGGGATCCTGTTTCTGTTAGCCCCCTCACAGAGCTAAGGTGTAAAGGTGCTCTGTAACCTGGGATGTGGTCTGCAGACATCAGGAAGTAGCAGTGCCACTGGGCAACTCAAGCCTGATGTAAAGACTAGGCTTCTGTCTTCGTTTCGTCTGAGCTTCAGTGTACTCCTGTGTAAAATGGGTGTGATGAAGCCACCTCCCTCACTGGCCAGGGTTGCTCGTCGTGGAAATGCCGCAGGGTTGGGGGGCCTGGTGTGCAATAGGACTCCTCTCCTCAGCGAATGAGGGCTGAGGCTTTGGAGCAGCCCTTCTCCACCTGCCTAACCGTCACCCCTCACCCTCTAGCATCTTCGACCGAGAGGACGAGGCCAGGCGTGGCTGCGTGGCAGCGCTGGAAAAACGCCAGGCAGAGAAGAAAAAGGAGCTGATGAAGGCGCAAAGCCTGCCCAAAACGTCAGCCTCCCAGGCGCGCAAGGCCATGATCGAGAAGCTGGAGAAGGAGGGGGCCGCAGGGTGAGCACGGCCCCTGGGGCAGGGCAGCGGGTGGGGGCGGGGCAGTGATGGGCATCGGGGCAGTGATGGGCATCTGGGCAGCGAGGAACGGGGCTAAGGATGGGGAGAGTGGTGCTCGAGCTGTGATGGGAGGGGCCTGAGGTCATGGAAGGCAGGGCCTGGGGATGGCAGGATGGGCGCACCGAGGCGGCGCCCCCTGGACTCTAGTGACCCGGCTCCCGGAACCGCCCCTGCAGCAGCCCTGGCGGTCCCCGCATAGCCGTGCAGCGCCCCACCGGCTTCGGGGTCCCCAACGCCAACAGCATCAAGCAGATGTTGCTGGACTGGTGTCGAGCCAAGACGCGTGGCTACGAGGTGAGCCCGGGACGCCAGGTCACCCAGCAACCCTCCAGCCCCCAGCTGGCACCTTGCTCTTGGCAAAACTCCTCACTTCTCTGTGTACCGTCACAGCCACCATGTGGCAGGGAAGATGGGAAGCTCTCTTTTGGCATGAGGAAACTAAGGCTCAGAGAGGACACATGGCATGCCCCAGATCCCAGAATAAGTGAATAAGTAGCAGTGCCAAACTTGGGTCTTGGGCACAGCTCAGGGCCAGACTCCACCCTTGAGTCCCCTCCTCATTGCTCTGTGGGAGGGCTGGGTAAGTTCCTTTAAGTGAGAGAAAGAGTGATAGGGGGCAAGACCATTGCCTTAGCTGGGTGGTGCTGGGCCTCTCAGTTACTCTGTCCCCAAGTAGCAAACAGACTGGGAGTTGACAGACCAAGTTCCAGATGGGCAAGCCGCAGGCCTCTCTGAGCCAAGTTGCCCTAGGTCTGGAATGCCAAAATGCCAGGGGGCAGGGGGCGCTGAGGAGTTGGCCCCAGGGCCGTGACCAGCCCTCCCACGCCCTTAGCATGTGGACATCCAGAACTTCTCTTCAAGCTGGAGCGATGGGATGGCCTTCTGTGCCCTAGTGCACAACTTCTTCCCTGAGGCCTTTGACTACGGGCAGCTCAGCCCGCAGAACCGACGCCAGAACTTTGAGGTGGCCTTCTCATCTGCTGAGTAAGTGTGGGTCCCAGCCTTGCTGGTGTCAATCAGGCATCTAGAGCTGGGCATCTGGGCCAGGCCCAGCCACCCTGAAGCCCCTGGAGCCAGCCAGCCGCACTGTCAGACAGCAGCTGAGAACCCCTTCCCCAGTGAGCCCCCATCCTCCTCCGCCCTGCCCGCCTGCTGCTGAGGGTGCCAGGTGCCCGCCGGAACGAAGGAGCCAAAGGCCCGCCTACCAGCCCGGGCCAAGGCCCACCAGGTGGCCCTGTCCAATCCTTCCTTCCTCTGCCCCCTTTCCCTCTCTCTTCTCCCTTTCTCTGTCCTGTTCTCCTCCTGCTGTCACCAGAGCTTCCTGCTCCCACGGGATCCTGGCTGGAGATTCCAAAAAGAGGCTCCTGGCCCGGGCACCGTGCCCGCCCAGCCTATATACGTGCTGCCAGAGGCTTATATAGGACATCCAAAAGCCCTCCACTTTGGAATCGGTGCCCCATCTGCTCACCTCACCCTCCACACCCTCCTCCATTTGTCTTTCCTTCTCTCCCCTTCTCTTTCTGGTTTCCCCCAGATTTCTTCCTCTTTCTCTTCCCCCCACCTCCTCTCACGCCTCCCTCACCCCCCCTCCCAGGGGCACAGCCCTCCTCTCCAACCTGGCGCCAATGCCATCGCCCCTCCCCTACCCCATGTTCCTGCTTGCCCCAAGAGTTCTCTGCACCTGTGACTGGTCTGGTCCCCACCCGTCTGCATCGCACACCATTAGTGACGTGTAGTGAGCGGCACGTCCACGATGGGGAGGGGGCATGCGGGGGGGGCTGGCCGACTGCAGCACTGAGAACGTAACTGAATCCATGTCTCTGTGTGTGTATGTGTATGTGTGTGTGTCTCTGTTCTCCTCCCCTTTCTCTTCTCTGCCTCTTACCCCTCCTCCTGCCTGGGCCCCGCCCCTGCCCCTTCCTGGCCCCCTCCCTCCCCAGGACCCATGCGGACTGCCCGCAGCTCCTGGACACAGAGGACATGGTGCGGCTTCGAGAGCCTGACTGGAAGTGCGTGTACACGTACATCCAGGAGTTCTACCGCTGTCTGGTCCAGAAGGGGCTGGTAAAAACCAAAAAGTCCTAACCCCTGTTTGGGGCTCCACGGTGAGAAACGCTGCCTCGCTCCCCTGCCCAGTTATGCCAGAATCTGCTAGGGGGGGCTCAGAGAGGGGTCCCAGAGGTGGGTGGGGGGATCAGGGGGACCCTGTCTTCCGGTAGCTCAGGGCCTGGCAGGTGAGACTATTCCCCTAAAGAGTAAGTGATGAGCCAGGTGAGCAAGACTATGATGGAAAAGCCTAGGAGGCTGTAGGAGCCCAGGAGAGGCACTTGTCTTGGCCTACAGGTCCAGATCGCTATCTGAAAAAAGTGCACCCTGAGCTGGAAACTGAGCAAGTTCAGGGTAAAGGATAGAGGGAGTTTCAGGCAGAGGGCTGGGGGACAGAACATGAGAGCATGGCACACCCAGGAAGGGAAGTGTAGTCTAGGGGTGAGAGGAGAAGAACGGGTCACAGTCAGGAGTTTGGACTTCCTCCTGAGGATAATAGGAACCATAAAAGATTTCCAAACATAGAAGGGATGCTGTCAGGTTGGTGTTCTAGAACAATCCTTGGATGAGACCTGGATGAAGGTAGACTGAATGATTGGAGCAGCTTAAGAAATAGAAGGGACAGGGTTCGGGGAAGGAAAGAGGGTCAACGAAGCCTCCCAGGCTTCCAACTTGGGCACTGGGGAGTCAGCTTTGTCACACCCCGAGGGGAGCTCAGAAACAGGGCTGGTTCAGCAAGAGATTTCTAGCTGGGGGGTCCTTGGTCCTCAAGTCAGCTATGGCATTTTCTTTCTGGTCCCCTCACCTTAGGGCCACAGTAGAGAATTAGATCCTGAACTAACTGCTCCATTACAGGCAAGGAGCTCACAGATTTTAGGGCAGAGCTGGGGCCAGAAACCGGGACTCCAGACTTCCCACTCAGTGGCTCTTTTCCTTGCCCCATTGTTGTTTTCCCACTCATTTTGTAGAGAGAAGAAAAAATTAAAACCCTAGAGGGAGCAAGGGGATTGCTCAAGGCAACATGAGTCAGAGAGCTAGGGATACACTCAGATGCCCCTCGGGGCCTGGAGCCATTGTGGGGGCAGTCCACATGTGCACACATATACTGAGGGGAGCAGTGCAGGTGAGGGGAGGATGGGCTTGGTGCTATGTCCAGGTCATATATGGGCTTTGGAGCTGCTGCCCAGCAGGACGGCCTGGAGAGAGGGGCCCGGCCCGGCCCTGATCCAGTTGGAAAGTGTGACTCAGCTGTGCTATTGCTTGAGTTGTTTGGCCTGTCGCTGGGGCAGCTTGAGCCCTGAGCTGTGAGCCCCAGTGTAAACAATGGCTTTATAAGGTCTCCAGGGAAGGCACCAGGGTGGGAGGGAGCTCTAGATTGGGGGAGGGGAGCTGGGATCCCGGTGGAGATAGCCACAGCTGGAGAGAGCTTGGAAGAGAGGCTGTCTCTCAACTATGGTACTGCTGGGAAGCAGGCCTAGCCTGGGGCAGTGATGTCCCCAAGGGCACTCAGCACATAAGCAGCAGAGCCATGAACCCCTCACTCAGCCCTAAGGGCTTCCAAGGTCTCAAGGGAGGCAGGAAACAACTATACTGTTATAAAGACGGGGAAACTGAGTTACAGAACAGGGCCTTACCTAGCATTCACAGCTGGTCAGAGGGAGAGTCTGGACTGGAACAGAGGTCCCCTGCCTCCCAGAATTATTCCCTGGAAGAGTCCAGGTGAGCTGGGGGTAGGCCCTAGCCCTACCACAGTACCGGATGGGAGGTGGCCCAGGGCCCAGGGCTGTCTTGGAGACAGGGGCAACTCCTGCCCTTAAGCCTTCCCTGCTGCAGGAAACTCATTCAACCACATTGACTGACTAAGTGCTTACTATTTCCCAGGCGTGGCAGATGCAGCAGGGAGCAAGGCAGAAAGGCAGATGAGGTCTTGCTCTCAAAGGGGAGGGGAAACGGAGCCAGGAATAAAACTCCAGCATCAGAGCTCTGGAGCTGTCAGTTCTTAGCAGGTGCAATCCACTCCCCACAGACTGGGGTGAGGGCCCCTGCAGCAGGGAAGATGGGGCTCCAGGATCAGGTCTCATTCGACCCAGCCCTGCACCTACTGAGCTGTGGGGTTGGAAGCAAAAGATACCTCTGCTCTGTGACTCAGTCTCTCAATCTGCAAAGTTCAGGTATCACTGGAGAATGGACAGAAGGGTGGCTCACCCCTGAGCATGGTGTAGATGGTCTGCTCTGTATTGGTTGGGATCCTCATCTACCTCCCCTGCTCTGCCCCAGGGTGGTGATAAGGATTATCACACACACTCCCTAGCCTCCATCTCATGCAGCTGGAAATTCCAGGGGCAGGGACAGGGATTCCTCGGTCTCTCCAAAGGAGGGACCAGGCCACGTAGCTGGCTGATAATCTTTGGGGGCGCTGTCCTGGCCCCAGAGAAAGATTTGCCAGTTGTGAGGCCTCTCCTGGGTGCCGTGGCCTCGATGAGAGGCCTGTGCAGGCTGGAGTGTGCCAGGGAGAGGGCGCTGGAGAGAGGAGGGAGGTGGGGTTTGGAGCCTGGACCTCCCCTGCGGCTGAGAGAACTTGCCGACCAGACCGAGCCCTGCCTGGGTCTACTCACCCCCAATTTCTGCCTCTACCCACCTGGTCTTGCCCCCTATAGGGGGTGCCTCCAGGCTTGGGTGGGTGAGGCCTGGGACTTCCTGCCTTCTGGGAAGGCTTTACCACCATTCCATCAATGGAGTCCGGAGTTTATGGAAGACCAGCAGGCAAGGGCAATGAAAGAACCTCAGGGCAGAAGAGCACTGCGAGTGACGGGGCCGGCAGTGACCACCACCCCCACGCCCCCTCCCTGCAGGATGCTGGTGGACTGCGTGCCCCTAGTGGAGGTGGAGGACATGATGATCATGGGCAAGAAACCCGACCCCAAGTGCGTCTTCACCTACGTACAGTCGCTCTATAACCACCTGCGGCGCCACGAGCTGCGCCTGCGCGGCAAGAACGTCTAGCCTCCCGCCAGCGGCCCACAGCCGCCCCCACCCTGCGGGCACAACCTCAGCCCAGCGTGCCTGCCCACTGCTGACCCCTCTGTCGCGACACCCACCGCCCCAAACACACGCAGCATTTTGATAAATTATTGGTTTACAACGACCCTGAATCTTCTCTGCCTCTCTTTGGGGGGGGGGGGAGTTGAATAGAGGGCGACTCGGCAAGGTATGCCCATATACCACTCCAGGGGCCCAAGCCCTAACGGGGGTGCAGGGTATCCCAGGGGCATGGGGAGCTCCTATATGGACCTCGCGTCCCCCCGCCCGCAGCAAGGAAGGAGTCGAGCCTTAGTTTAGGCAGAAGGGAATTTAGTGGAATTGAGAGGGAAGAATCCCCCCATCCCCACCCCTGCCGGCCCAGGGACAGGGCGTCGGCCCTCAGCAAAGAAGATGCTCCCTGGACGCTGAGCGCTTCATTTTTGCCCCCGGGGCTCGGGCAGGCTAGCCCCAGCTCCGCCGCGCCTCCGGACCTACAGGTCGGCGCGGTCCGTGGCGCCCTCGGCTGGCCTAGCGGGCGCATGCAGGTACTCGGGGGGCACGGGCGCGTCGGGCGCCGCCTTGCGGTAGAAGCCGAGCTCCTGCACCAGCGCGTTGATCTCCTCACGGGTCATGTCGCTGAGAGGAATGCGCTAAAGCGGAGGAGGCGGGGTCAGCGCGCCGGGTCCCGCCTCTCGGCCCCACCCCCCGCCGCCTCCCAGAGCCTCACCTCCAGCTCCTCGTAGCGTTGACCCAACAGCACGAGTTCAGGGTCGGCCCCCGGGAGGTGTTTCATCACCAGGTTGTGGCTTGAGGTAGTGTTAAGGAGGGTAATAGTAGGCAGAGGCAGGTGGGAGCTCCTCGAGCTTTGCTGATGTAAATACTACAGCCACACATGCTGAGCACCTACTCTTTGCCCGGGTAGGGCAGGAATCTCCAACTATATGAGGAAATTAGGGCTCAAAGAAGCAAAGGACCCTCCTATCCATTCCAGTGCCTATGACAGACATCACTAATCAGTCTCTTGCCCACCCAATTCAGATGCCACCTCAGATTCCTCTGGTCACTACCAATCAATTCCACGTGTCAGATGAAAACCATCTGCCATCCATCCCTCTCAAATCAAGCAGGAGAAGATTCTCTCAGATCCCCTCCCCATTTCTCCCTTCCCCAGGACAAGAGAGAAAGGATACTAAAATGGGATATCCTGGGTGACGAAGGCCTTCACCTGGGAAGAACCACAGCATCAGAGAACATGACATCAACCACCTCCAGGTACAGATGGGAAACTGAAGCCCAGTGAGGCCACACAGCCCGCACAGGAGCAGGCTGACTCCCAGCCCGGTGGTCCTCCCCACCCAATCATTGGAACCGTGTTGCCCACTCCCCAAGAGGTTCAGGGGGGACAGCTGGGAAATACCTTCCTTCAAACTCACCTCCTTCAGCCGGTTCAGCTGTCATCCCCCACAGGTCTGGAAGGGGACAAAATGGAATAGGTCAGGAGCCCCCCAGATTTGCTCCAACCGCACCCTCATTGCCATTTCACCCTCATCCCCAAGTTGGACCAGACTGTGGGTTACCCCTGGAGCGGCCATTCCCAGGGTGTGAAGGAGACGGAGACCCCTTGTGGGTATGTAGGGCATTGTGCTGCAGATGGGGAAACTGAAGCCTAGGGCCATTCTGGAAAAAAAAGGGACCAAGTCCAGAGACCAGCGGGGGGGGGGGGGGGGGGCCCTTGCAGCCTCAGGCTCTTGCTATACTGCCTACTGACTGTTCACTCACTAAAGTCTTCTCAGTGCCCAGGAGAAACATCACCCTGCGTCTCTCAGTCGGTAGAGATCTGGGCCTGGCCTTTGGCCCAGGGTGGAGACAGACTAGAAGGAAACAACTCAAAACTGCCCTGGGAGCCTCCATTAGCGACCCCTGCCATCTGGTCCCTACCACATCGCACGCAGAGCTGGCCCTCCCTGCCACTTGTGGCCAGCCCTACTGACCATCTGGTTCCTTCCCCCACAGGGGGGATGGGAGGGCCCCTCCCTGTACTTCCTGCAGGGGCCACCTCCCAACAGGAATCCAGACCCTCGGGCCCACCCATTCCCGTTCCCCCACGTCCTCCTCCCTTTTGTTAGACAGAAAACTAAGGCCCAGAGAGGGGCTGTGATGGTTCGAGTCACACAGAAAGACAGAAACCCAGGCGGGGGACTTCTCGGCCGGGGAGGGTGGCAGTTGCTGCGGAGTAAGTGCAGGCAATGAGGTTCCCAGCCCCCTTCTGGCTCCGGCTTGGAGGAAGGTAGGCGCCCAGAGGGTCTTCCCTCCTCCCTGCCAGGAGAGAGAGACCCTCCAGAGTCCCAAGTCCTGGAACTGTAGTGGGGGAGGAATTCCAGGAAAAAGTGATGGGGGATGGGGAGCTGGGCTCCAGAGGGCAGTTTTGGGGAAATCATAGGCCGGGAGAAGAGTCGAGGGGCAGAGCCAATGTGTCTTGGAGCTGGCTGTCCGGCCGGAGGGGGGGCTGGAGAGGGGTTCGGAGTTCCAGGCCGCAAAGTCTGGTGTGTTGGGCTTCCAACGTGGGTGCCGGGGCGTCTTGGGGCTGGGGAGAGGGAGGGATGGTCCAGGTGGCGGAGAGGGTCGGGGGTCGGAGTGGTCGTGGGGCCGGGGCGTGCGGCAGTCCCAGGGCTAAGGGGCCGCAGGGTTCGGGGCGGTGGTCCCGGCGCTGAGGACTGGCGCGCTCACCTCTACACGGGCCCGGGCCAGACGGCGCAGACGGTTCCAGTCGGGCTGGAAGGTGGTGGTGGCGGAGACCGCGAGCGCCGCGAGCAACAGCAGCAACAGCGGCGGAGGCAGCCGGAGGCGCATAGGGCCGGGGTCGGGAACCCGGTGGGAGACGGTTTGCAGGATGGAGGCGAACCGCGCAGCCGCCGCGCCACGTCGGGCCCCGCGGGCTGGCCCCGCCCCCGTTGAGGCTTTGCCACCAGACACTACGCCCCCCAGTCCCCGCCTTCGCCCCCGGGCCTCCCAGGGCTCACGTGGGGTCTTCCTACTAGCTCCCTGCGGAACATTCTGGCTCTACAGCCGTCACTTTCCCTGTCTTGAGAGTCTTCACGCTCCATCTGCCGACTGAAAGTGTGGATGCTCACACAGGATACGACCCGACAGCGCCACTTCGCGCCTGCAGGGGGCGCGGGAGGGACGCGGACGGAGGCTGAAGTTTCGCGGCCAAATCCTCAACTTGCAGATGAGGAAACTGAGACCTCGGGAGTGCTCGGTTGCGCTTTTTTATTTGGAAGAAATTCCAGTCAGGGTTTTGATTCCCGGGAGCACACATTGTGGTGACAGGAATATTATCTTCCTGGTGGGATTTGGGAGGGTAAAAGGGTTAATACACATAACGTTCTTTCGAACAGTACCTGAAAGTGTTCACTATCATTTCCTTCCTTAGCTCACAAAGGCACCATGAACTCCGTTTCGCATGTTAGGAAACAGGCTCAGAAATGTGAAATTATTCAATTGGTGGGCCTGGGATTGAACGCAAAAAAAGTCTCTGTCTCACCAGACCAAAAGATGAAAATCCGGATTGCACTTTGCCTCTTCACGCCTAAAGCAGACACAGCAAATAATCGATCACAGTGCTCTTTCCGCCTGACCTTAGACTGGGACTCGCAATCCTTCTTAACACAGAGACAAGTCTGCATTATGACTTTTGTGAACCTTAGGCATTTTTGCCTTTCTGGGCCCCTTCCTCCATTTAAAAGAAAAAAACAAATTTTAATTAGATTTTACAACCGCTTTGGTATAAAGATGAAAATAATCCAGGCTGGATTCATTATTATATATTCATTATTGTTAATATATTCTTTTTTACTTCTGATTTTAAAAGAAATTAAAATCAAAACATTTTCCTGGGCACCTAAAAGTATCGTGGGCCCTAGACACTGTGACTATTGTGTCTAATAGATAAGTCAGCTCTGCATGGAGCCCTTTGCTTGCACTCTGCTACCTCCCTGACTTGATTGCAAAGATATAAAAATCTTAGCGCTGCTATTTAATATCTATTTTCTGACCCATGCCATGGTTTTTTCAATCCCTTCGTATGCATGTGAAAGTTGGATAATGAAAAAGGAAGACAGAAGAAGAACCAATGCATTCAAACTGTGGTGTTGGCAAAGAATACTGAATATACTATAGCTTGCCAAAAGAACAAATCAGTCTTAGAAGAAATACAACCAGTTTCCTTAGAAGTAAGGATAGCGAGACTTTGACTCACTTACTTTCGACACATCATCAGGAAAGACCAACCGCTAGAAAGGGACACCGTGTTTCGTAAAGGGCCACTGAAAACAAGGGAAACCCTCAGAGATGGACTGATGCAATAGCTGTAACAATGGACTCAAACATACCAGTGATCATGAAGATGGTACAGGACCAGGCAATGTTTCGTTCTGTTATACATAAGGTCACCAGGAGTCCGAGCTCATTCGGCAACTAACTACAACAACTCTATAAATACATGAGAACACTGTGAATATAATTGGTGCTCTTCAGACTATTGACGCAGTAGGTGTGTCTAACACTGTTCACTGTTGCAGAAGTGTGAATTCATCCAAGCTTTCTGAAGGGCAATTTGGCTCAGTGAATCAAAACCCTAAAACATTTTGTTGGAACCAGTCATTCCACTTCTAAGAATTTGTACCAAGGTAATCATCAGCGATGCCCAATTGTTAGGTTAAGGTTATTTCTGGAAACTCTGTTTATCATGGTGAAAAACTGGAGTCACAACCGAAGCATGTCACAGTAGGGGATGAGTTAAATCAATGATGGTACCTCCACGGAATGGAAAACAACACAGTTGTTTAAAAGGATGTAGCATGATGTTGAATGACATGGGGAATGTTCACAGATACTGTACTAAAAGGAAAAAAAAACAGCTGTGAAACGGTAATGTCAGTTGGAAGCGGGATGCTCTGGGCTGCAAGTCACAGAAATCTCTACTTAAATTGGCTTAAACAAGAAAGAGAATCTGTTGACCCAAATTACAAAAAAGTCCAATGGCTGGGATGGCTTCAGGTGAGGTTTGATCCTGTTGATGAAGTCACCAAGTCCTTTTCTCTCTCCATTCTACTTTCTACAGTGTCAGCTTAACCTTAGGCAAGTTCCCCGAATAGTGTTAGGATAGCTGCTGCAGTAACCAGAGCTGTGGGCTTTTTTGTTCATATCTAATGGGAGGGAAGTCATCTTTTTTGTCACCTCCTCAGGAGAGAAAACAAGCTTTATTTCCCAAAAGCCCTCAGCAAGTCTCCTGATATTTCACTAGGCCATCCATGATCCAATGGTGTGGCTGGAGGAGTGGAAATTGCTCATTGGCTTAACCATTCAGGGCCCATTCTTCAAGCTGCGGGCAGGGATCATCATATTCCAGTTCCTGTTAAGAAGGATATAGACTGAATTGGACGTTACGGAGGCAACACAGTGGCCAACCAATTTTATAAAATATGTATATATAAATATACATGAGAAGTCCTGGTGGCACAGTTGTTAGGTGCTCAGCTGCTAACCAAAAAGTTGGCAAGTCAAACCCACCAGCCACTCCTCAGGAGAAAGATGTGGCAGTCTGCTTCCATAAAGATTACAGCCTTGGAAACCCAATGGGGTTTCTACTCTGTTCTATACAGTTGCTATGAGTCGCAATCAACTCAACAGCAGTGGTTTTTTTTGTTTTTGTTTTTTTTTTTAAGACAAAAAATATCTAAAAGGAAACAACCCAAAAAGTCAACCATGGTCACTTCTTGGTAGATGAAATTATAGATGATTTTTTTTTTCTCCTTTAAACTTTTTTCTCTCTTTTCTATAATAAGCATGTATTACCTAAACACAAATAGTAAGCTTTGTTTACAAAAAAATGAGACATATCCCACAGGTTCCCCACTACCACACTTCCCACCCCAGTAAGGACCCCAGAGTTGCTGAAGCCAGAAGCCCCGTGGAGCCTGTGGTTTTTCTGCTGACAGAGCTAAACCCCAGTGCCCCATGGGCCCATGCTATTTACTGGACAGTTGCCACCAAACCACTCTCATTGCATTAACCTGGACCATGCAGCCTACAGGGGCCACAGCTTGGGCTGCTAAAGGTTTGACCGGCCAGCCAGTGGAATCAGCGGTGGAGACACTGGCCACAGCTGTACTGGGAACATTCTGGCATTAGCAGCCATAGGAGGCCCAGGATTTCCCAGGACAGGTCTCTGCTTGGAATCCATGTTCCTTATATGGCAGTTTGTAATCTAGGCTAGCAGCGTTCCTTGGGTGGGGCTGAGGCCTGAGATGGGGTCAGGCTTAGACAGGATCAGGATTAGACTTTAGCCTAAGGTCAGGTTTAGAACTGAGTCTGGGGCTGGAGTTAGGGCTCAGTCAATGATTGGGCCTGGGGCTCAGTCTGTGCCCAGAGTCAGGGTTCACTCAGTGACTGGGCTCAGGGTTCAGCCATGACCAAGCTCAGGGCACAGCCTGAGATCAGGGCTCAGTGTGTGACCAGAATTGTGTGACCCAGGGTTAGGGCTCAGTCTGAGGTCAGGGATCAGTCTCTGAACAAAATCAGAGTTTAGCTCAGGTCACAGCTTAGTTAACTACTAGACTGAAGCTCACTCTAGATTCGGAGTCAGGGCTTAGTCTGAGATCAAGAGTTAGTCTAGAACGGGGTTAGAGTTCAGTCTTAGGGTAGGATCAGGGCTTAATTTGGGCTCAGAATCAAGGTCTCAAATTGGGATCAGCCTTAGTCAGGCTGGGATCAGGGCTCAGTATGTAATTAGAATCCGGGCTCATTCTAAGGCTATGGTTGGAGTTCACTCTAGAGCTGCAGTAAAGCCTCAGTCAACACGCAGATTAGAGCTTGTCTTAGTTATTTAGTGCTGTTGTAACAGAAATACCACAAGTGGATGGCTTTAACAAACAGAAGTTTATTTTCTCAGGTTAGGAGGCTAGAAGTCTGAATTCAGAGCGCTGGCTCTAGGGGAAGGCTTTCTCTCTTTCAGTTCTGGAGGAGGGCCCTTTTCTCTTCAGCTTGTTTCTGGGTTCCTTGGAGATATCCATGTGTCTTGGCATCTGTCTTATCCCATCTCCCCTCTGTTTGCTTGTTTAATCTCTTTTATATCTCAAAAGAGATTGACTTAAAATACACCCTACAGTAATCCTGCCTCATTAACTTAACAAAGATAACCCATTGCCAAATGGTATTATAACCACAGCCATAGAGGTTAGAATTTACAACACATATTTTTTGGGGGACATAAGTCACTCCATAAGGCAGCTCAGTTCGAATATAGGATCAGGGCCATGACTAGGGCTTAGCCTGGCTCCATGCCATGTTCTGAGCCCCAGTAAAGACATTTCTGGAGTCATGGGATCCCAGGGCAGGTCTGCCTGCAAGAAATGAGAAACCTAGTCAAGCCTAGCAGACCTTACTGGTCCCTGCAGTAAACCGCCTGCTGAGGCTGGGTGTCCTAGAGCCTTCTAACCTACATGCCTCTGCTGCTCAAGATCCCCTCGCACCAGAATAAAAATAGCCACTCACTTCAGAGCAGCTGACAGCGGGTGCCTGGGCTGCCTGGGAGGAGGGGGAGCTGAGGAGGAGGAGAGATGCCCGAGCTTCGCCCCAGCTGTGTGATCTTGGGAAAGTCACTCCTCCTCCTGAGCCCATTTCCCGGCAAAATGAGGAGTGAGGATGATGCTTGCCCCAGAGGGTAGGAGTGAGGGGCCAGTGACACAACACCTGGCACTTGTTACCAATAACAAACCCTCGATTGACGTTTTGAGAGATGTACTCCTCTAAGCCTTGAACACCTCCTCCTCAGGAGGTGCTCCCTGCTGCTTACCTTGTCCACCTTCCCATGGTATCCTATATCACCCTCTATGCCTCAAGACATTTCTCAGATGGGGGTCACACAGCATGACCTCCCTTGCAGTGGGTCTCGGTCAGGGTGACTGGGGGGAGAAGAAGGGAGCAAGATCCTTCTGTGCTGGTACCATCTTCAGTCACCCCCGGGAGGCAGGGCAGGAAGAGGAGGAGGAAAGAGGAGGGAGAAAAGCTCCTCTCCCTTCCCTGTTCATGATGTATTCACTCTGAGACAAACGGCCAGAAGGGCACATGTCCAGAACCTTCCACAGGCCATTCCTTTGCACCTGCTGCTCCCTCTGCTTCCCAGGGCATTTATCTTCTTTTCCATTGGGCATCACTGACTCTACTTCAAAGAAGGGGTTCAATGGTCGCTTCCTCGGTATGGGGGAAAATTACCCATTCCCTCCCTAGGAACCCCATATTCTGTCCCCTACTGGCTGTGTAATTCTTGGGCCTCAGTTTCTTCCTCTGTCCAATGGGGATCTTATTACCAATCTTACAGGATAACTATGGAGAGTAACTAAGATAATCCATGTCAACCACCAGCTCCCTCCCTTTCTATCCCATCCCCAAACAGCCTGAAGGGTGGCACTGAGAGTTTCCAGGAGGGGCCTGAAAGAGCTGTACCCTCCAACTCAGCACACACCCCTCCCCACCTCCCCAGAGTGAGGGAAGGAAGGGAGCCAGAAGGGGCTCCGGAGACAGCTGTCTCCAGGGGGGTGGCTCTCCCTGGCAGCTGCCCCCAGCCTGCCGCCCTGAGCCCTGGAGCCTGTTATCAACCTCTTTAGTCATCACACCAGGAGCTCAAATATAGCTCTTACCCGCTCCCTTCTCAGCAGGGGTCTACCTCCCCACCTTCCCACCCCCGACACACACTTCTCCTTCCAAGGCCAAGCCTGGATCTCAGAGCCCCTTCCCTTTCCTCCAACGCCTGCAACCACTGCAGGTCTTAGTTTCAGCATCCATCAAATGGGCAGGTTGGAGTAGCTAATGATGACGACGATGATGATGATAAGCAACAACAGAGCAGCTGCCTGGACTGAGAGCTTGCCTGTGCCAGATTCTGTGCTAAGCATCTCATATGTATTAGCATGTTGAGTTCTCACAGCAACCTCAGAAGTTATCTCCTAAGTTATCTCCCTTACATCTGAGTGACTTGCCCAGGGTTGTGCAGTAAGTCAGTGGCAGGACCAGAAACAAAGTCTCCTGCAAGGTCTGTGGTCAGGGAGGAGGACGGTAGGAAATTCTGGGGCAGCCCACTGGGGCAGAGGGATCCTCTACACACTTATTTGCATGGCATTTGCCTGGCTTCCAAAGAATGTAGAGCCCCTGTCCTGGCCCCAGTTGATCCTTAGGACTAGTCCCAGGGGCCTGGATGTGCTCTCCACCCAATCAAGGATTGCATCAGAAGCTGGGTATTCTTGGGGGCCTCAGTTTCCTCATCTGTAAAATAAAAGTCAGAGGGCTGGGCAGGGTGAGTTCAAAAGCTCCTTCCTTCTCTGGCGCCCTAGCAGCCCCACCATGTCCACTCTCACCTCCTCCCTCACCACCACCACTACCTTCACTTCCAATCCTACCATCACCTCTTCTTCCATCAACAAAACAACTCTACCACCTCTTCTACCCTCCTCTTCTCCTCCACTTTTACTACCACCATCATCACTATTACCACCATCCCTTCATTCCACCACCTCCACCCTCACCCTGGTCTGTACCTTTGTTATCACCTCCACCACTGCCATCACCTCCTCTATCTCCACTGTCACCATTATCCATACCATCATTATCACCCCTACCTTTGCCATTACTGTCACTCTACCACCTCCATTTATCTGAACCATCACTGTCACCTTCCTCTTTGCCATCACTATCACCTCCACCATCACTCAGTCCACCACTTCCATCATCATAGTTACCTACATCATCTCCACCACTACAATCACCTCCCCCATCACTGCCCAAATTTTTTCTACCCCAGGGCACTAATATGGCCCGAGTCTCTGCCCCCTGCAAATTCCAGCCTCACAGAGATGCTGGCCCAAATACCAGACTAGATCTAGAAACAGTCCAGCAGAGGGGAGAAACCCATCCAGGAGAGGAGAGTGTCCACATGACCTTCAGGTAGGGCACCACACAGAACCACACATGAGGATGCAGAGACAACTGCTGACCACAGGAAGCTCTGGGCACAGAACTCTGGACATTTTGTGCCTAAACTGGTTGGGATCACTCCTCTCTAAGCAATCCAGGAATTCTGGAGGGACTGCTTAGCAGATAGAAATGGGAGTAGGAGGAGGAAGAAGCAGAGGGCCCAGACCCTTGAGTCACTCCTTCACTCTTTCCAATAATTCATTCATTCATTCAACAAACACTATCCAAGGCCTGTTGGGGACCAGTTCCTATGGTGAGTCTTGGCCAAGGAGCTCCCAGGCCTGTTTTTGACCCACCTGCCAGTGTTATCCTACTGCTGGAGCCTTCTGCACCCCACTTCCCTTCCCCAGCTACCCCAACTGGCTCTTGCTAGTCTTGGATCCCTTTTCCTCACTGAGACTCAGGAGATCTCCTCAGCTCTCCGGGTGACCTAGAGCAAGTCCAGCTCCCTCTCTGGGCCTGCGTGTCCCCCTCCCAAACCACAGCTAGTGAGCACTGGAGAGAGGAAAGCTGAGAGGAGCTGGGCTGGAACAGGCCTAGCTGGGGGCATACAAAGGCAAACGAGGAGTCTGCAGAAGATGAGAGGCCAGCGCTGAGGCTGAGATGGGAAAGGGCTCCAGTGGCTAGAGCCTGAGTGCCCGGCTCTTGGATGGGAGGGACAGAGCCAGGCTAGGGTGGGGTGGGGAGGGAGGGGCACTGAGGCCTGAAAATGGGGCAAGGGTGGGGGCCAGGGCAAGCCCTGAGCTAGCCGGAAGTCAGGAATGTCACATGATCTGGGCTGGGACTCAGGTGTCCCTGAGGCCCTGAAGAGGGTGCTGACCTCTGAGTCACCTGTCCCTACCTCACCCTCAGGTGTGTCAATGCCCCACCCGGAGCAAAGCCTGGCCTATTGCGGAAGGGTGGGGGCAGACAGATGGCCTTCTCCATGCTGCCAGTGGGGACCCAGGCCAGGCCGATGTGCACATCTCCCTGCCTCCCATGGCCGTTCTAGCCTCAGCAGCCTGCTTGAAGTGTTCTTAGGGGGGCAGCCTCCTTGCCCTGGACATCTCCAGGTTGGAAAGTAGGCATCTGTGCCTTTAAATTCTCAGCAGGTTGAAGCGGCTGATGACATCACTGGTTCCCGGGAGCGGGGGAGCTAGAGCCAGAGCCCAAGGGAGCCCGGGCTGCTGGGGGCTGCAGACATGGAGGGCCGGAGCGGCAGTGGCAGCGGGAGGCCGGGGACCCTGGCTGGCCTGTGCCCTCTGCCCGTGCCCCATGGGGTTTCCCAAACTGGGGTGTCCTCCAAGGTAAGACCACTAAAACCCAGGTGCCCCCATTCCCGATCCCTGGGCCCACGCCCCCCCCCCCGCCGCCTCAGGCACCCTCGTGTCTCTGGCTGAGGTGTTGGCACTCTCCTCTGCCCACTGAGCAAGGACTGGGCAAAGAGGGTAACCTAGGGGTTGGGAGGGTAGTGATAGATGCCCAGAGAGAGATGGAGTTAGCCACCTCCAGAATCCCCCACGAGAGCCCTGAACTGGGTGGCAGGGGATCCAGCTGTGCTCCAGGTTTGCTGTGTGACCTTGGGCAAGTTGCTTGTCCTCTCTGAGCCAATTCAAAATGAGAAGGCTTGTCCCTGAAGACTAAAACTGTGACATCTGGGATGTCTAAGTTGTTAATGCTGGAGGCAGTGTGGCGGTGGTGGCAGTTGGGGGGACTTGCACAGTGTGACACTTGGAAAGAAGGGAGATGCCGTAAATGCTCCCTCAAAGAGCTAAGTTTGGGGAGGGAGGTGGAGGCAGAGTTTCAGGTTCTCTGAATCGAGAAGGACGCAGGATGGGACACAGA
The DNA here is from genome assembly GCF_000243295.1 of Trichechus manatus latirostris. Classification (NCBI taxonomy): domain Eukaryota; kingdom Metazoa; phylum Chordata; class Mammalia; order Sirenia; family Trichechidae; genus Trichechus; species Trichechus manatus. Next base: position 1,864,846 of record NW_004443997.1, read on the forward strand.
CAGAACTGTGTCTCTGGAGGCAGGGATGGGGCCACTCTGGTGAGTGTAGACTTTCTTCCACCCTCCCTGGCAAAGGACCTTCATCCAGTCTCCAGAATGAAGGGACATCAGAAACTGGAGACAGATGGGGAGCAAAGAGAGGTCCTTGCAGGACACTGCTCCCCTGCCCCAACCTGCTGGACATAAAGGGGATACCTGCTTGCCTGTCTTCACAGGTTGGGGAGAGGGGAAGGGGTAAAAAGGCACAACTTTGGGCACAGAGAGGTGTGATGCCAGGACCAGCTTAGAAGCCTGGACTCGCTCAGAATGGTAGAATCACACTCGGTGAGGATGGACTCTTCCATAGGACTCAATGGAATCCTAGTGAATGTTGGGCTCATAAATGCAGAGAATATGAGAACAAGATTCTCTAGAATATGCTGTGGCTAGAGCCCCTTCACTCAGCACCTTCATTTTACAGCCAGGGAAACTGAGGCCCTGGGCAGAGAGGTGCTTGCCTAAGGGTACACAGAAGCCGGGCTTGGAATCTGCAGGGCCAGTCTCAGCTCCAGGCTCTTGGCCCTGCATGGAGCTCTGGGCATGGGTGAGGAGGATAGGGAGGGCTGTGGGCAAGGAGTTTGGGATGTTTGGGGGGACCTGAGGGTTCCTAGGCACTGTGGAAGAAGAGAGGGGAATTTAACAGGTTGGACCAAGTGTGCCCAGAGTGTGTAGACCTGGGATGTTAGGTCATCAGCCCTCGGCTGGGGAGCAGCGGGGACTGCAGAGGAGGGTTGCTCGAGGAAGCTGGGTCCAGCCACCCAATACTCGAGGGTGGGCAGGAAGTGGGTGCCGGCCAGGAAGGCAAGGAGAGCCCTCGGGTTCAGGCTCACCCTCTGCCTGATGCTTCCCCATCTGTGAAAGAGGTTTCAGACTTGGGGGAGGGGACAGAGTTCTGTGACCTGTCTCCTCTAAGAGAGGAGCTGACCTGCAGCAGAATGGATTGAGGTGAGATATTAGGAAGAACTTCCTTCGAAAGATGTGTCTTTGTTAGCTAGATGGGGTCTGCCTGGGTCTCTATAGAAGTTAGGGCCCAATACCCTGGTCAGGGTCACCCTGAGTCTTTGACTTGTCCTCTGCAAGGTGGACTCAAGTTTTCAGCTCCCGGCAAAGGGGAATGCAGCTCCAGTACCCTCGGAACCAAGGTTGGCTCTGGCACCTGTGAGGCCACAAGCAGCTATGTCACCTTCCTCAAAGGGACTGAGGCTGACTCTGGCATCTCCCCGACCCGTCCTGGCTCCATTGTCTACCCCTGGGGGACAGAAAACATCTCCTGCCCGCCGCAGCTCCAGCCTGGCTCCAACATCTGTGGGCCAGCTGGTGATGTCTGCCTCAGCTGGGCCAAAGCCTCCCCCAGCGATCTCAGGCTCGGTCCAGGCTCCAACCTCCCTGGGGCAGCTGGTGATGTCTGCCTCAGCCAGGCCCGGGTCTCCCCCAGCCACCCTGGGACCCAGTCTGGCTCTGGCTTCCCAGGATCAGAAGCAGGTGCCACCTGCCTCCATGGGACCCAAGCCAGCACTGGCTGTCTCGGGCCTAAGCCTGGCCCTGGCTTCTGAGGAGCAGCCCCCACCACCTCCCTCCAGCCCCTCCCTGGTGCCTAGTCCGATTCTTTCACCCTCTCAGGAACTGACCCCAGCTCCAGCATCTATGACATCAGCCCCGGTCTCTGTGGGGCGGACACCTGCTAGACAGAGGGATGCCCCAGCCCCTAGACTTCTCCCCTCTTCTCAGGGGCGTCTCCAACCTCCGGCTCAGGCATCTGGTCCTGTGTGCTCTCCATCGTCAACCCAAGCTCCCCCAGACCCCCGGTTCTCCCCCTCCTTCCGAGCCCGGCCTGAGGCCCCCCACAACAGTCCTGAGGATCCCGTTCTGCCATGGCCACCAGAGACCCTGCCCCTGGATGTGGGCCACAGCCCTCCAGAGCCTGGCACCCACTCCCCTGGACTGCTGTCCCCCACCTTCCGGCCAGGGGGCTCCTCCGCCCAGACAGTGCCCCCAACTCTGCCCAAACCACCCCGATCTCCCAGCCGCTCCCCCAGCCGCTCCCCCTGTGCTCCCCTAGCCCCTGAGGTGGCCCTCTCCAGGCCTGGCACCCAGGGTACAGGGTCTGGTGGGCGCCTGAGCCCCAGCCTTCAGCCTCGAGAAGCCCCAGCCCCGGTCACCACCTCTCCTCCTACATCCACCTCATCATCCTCTTCTTGGTCAGCACAGCCTACCTGCAAGAGCGACCCTGGCTTCCGGTGAGGGGGCCTTTCTCCCAAGAAAGGTTGTTGGGGGCTTGAGCTCTGAGATTAGCCACTCTTCCAGGGCAGCTCACCCTACTCTGCCTCAGTTCGCCTCCCAGAGGAAGAGTGCTTGGGGGCGCTAGGCCCACTCTGGGATCCTTTGAAGACAGCATGCCCTCCTGATAGACCTCCTCAGAGAGACCTCAGAGGCGGGACAGTGGCCCCCTGTGGACCTTCTGAGGGTTTATAGCCACTCCTGCCTCAGTTTATTTCCCCCAAAGAGATCCCTGAGGGAGGGGGGTTGAGGGTGAGTGGAGTGATACCCAGCAGTAACCCCTCCTGTGCCCCCACCCCCCAGGATCACTGTGGTCACGTGGAATGTTGGCACTGCCATGCCCCCTGACGATGTCACGTCCCTCCTCCACCTGGGCGGCGGTGATGACGGCGACGGTGCCGACATGATTGCCATAGGGTGAGGGGGGAGTGGAAGTGGACCTCCTCCCGGGCCTCCTGGACCCCTCAGGCCCCCACCCATTGGAGGCGCTTTTAGGGTGTCCCGCAAACCGATGCCCTCCCCCCTCCCCCAGGCTGCAGGAAGTGAACTCCATGATCAACCAGCGGCTCAAGGATGCGCTCTTCACGGACCAGTGGAGCGAGCTCTTCATGGACGCGCTGGGGCCCTTCAACTTCGTGCTGGTAACGCCCCTTCAGCCCCTGGACCTGCCGAGACCCCGCTGGATTCACGGCCCCGCCTCCGCCTTGACTAACTGTAGGGCCCGCGGGTCTCTGGCGCCCGGTCAGTGAAATGGGAGAATGGAGGAGCAGACCTTACAGCCCAGGGAGAAGGTGGGGGGCGGGCCGGGGGAGCTGTGTCCAGCTCCCCAGCCACGTCGCCTCCCGCTGCAGGTGAGCACTGTGCGGATGCAGGGCGTCATCCTGCTGCTGTTCTCCAAGTACTACCACTTGCCCTTCCTGCGGGACGTGCAGACCGACTGCACGCGCACCGGCCTGGGCGGCTACTGGGTGAGTGCGGAAGCGGCCAGGGAGGGCACGAGGCCCGAAGAGGGCCAGAGATTACTCCTCTCCCCCGACCTACTGGTGGGGAATCCTTCCCAGGCTCTCCCCCTTCCCCCTTGGCCCGACCCTCTTCAAATCCTACCCCATAACCCACTCAATTTCCTTAGGCCCCACCCCTTTCGGTCCCCGTTTCTTTCCAGTGTTCCGCCCCCTTTCCTAGGACCCACCCCTCTCCGTACTTTGTCCCCCGGCTGGCTGGCCCCGCCCTTCGTGCCCTGCCCAGTGCCCCACCTCCTTGCCTAGATCCCGCCCCTAACCCGCCTACCCCCGCTTCCTCCCCAGGGTAACAAAGGCGGAGTGAGCGTGCGCCTGGCAGCCTTTGGGCACATGCTCTGCTTCCTCAACTGCCACCTGCCAGCACACATGGACAAGGCAGAGCAGCGCAAGGACAACTTCCAGACCATCCTCAGCCTCCAGCAGTTCCAGGGGCCCGGCGCACACGGCATTCTGGACCACGAGTATGGGCTGGGGCGGGGCCAAATGGAGATGAGGCGGGGCTAGCGAAGGAGGGGTGGGGCCTCAGAAGCGAGTCTCTCGGCAAACTTCAATGAGGAACCGGAGTACGGGCCTGGGTGAGGTTTGTGGGAAGAGGCGAGACCAATCGGGGTGGGTGGTCCCCCAAACTACATGTAGGAATAAGAACGTAGGTAAGAGTTTGAAGGGAAGTGGCGAGACCTGTAGAGTGGAGCCTTGCAGAATGAGGGGCAGGTCCTCTCTGAGAGGCGGGGCCTAACTTTCCTCTACACCGTCGTCCCCCTGCGATGCTGTTTGGAAGGCTGGAGGTCCTGGCACCCCTCACCTACCCACTGCAAAGCCCAAAGCCAGGAGACTCCCGCCCCTCCAGCCCCCGTCCCCGATACGGTTGGGATTGGAAGGGGTCCAGGAAGGGATCTAGATTGAGCCCTTCCTCCTCATGGACCCCGCTGACTCCCACCACCCAATAGCCTCGTGTTCTGGTTCGGGGACCTGAACTTCCGCATCGAGAGCTATGACTTGCACTTTGTCAAGTTCGCCATTGACAGCAACCAGCTCCACCAGCTCTGGGAGAAGGACCAGGTGTGGGATCTACCTGTACCTCCAAATTCCTAAGCATACACAGCATGCCCAGCACACACCTGTACCCTCAGTTATGCTCCTTGCCCTCACCTGCCCCGCTCTGCCCCTTCCCGGGGTTAGGTTCTAGAAGTTGGGGAGGGGCCTGCCCAGGCTATTGTGCAATTCTTCCGTTCTGGACCCTAACAGCTCAACATGGCCAAGAACACCTGGCCTATCCTGAAGGGCTTCCAGGAGGGACCCCTCAACTTTGCACCCACCTTCAAGTTTGATGTGGGTACCAACAAATATGATACCAGGTGAGCTCACCTGTGGAGTGGGGTGAGGATGTGGGCTGAAGTCTTTTGGAGAAGGAGACTTGGGAAGAGGGACAGGAGGCGAGGCTAGGGGCTGTGCCTTGACCCCCAGGCCCTGAAACTCAGGCTACGTCTACCCACTTCAGCGCCAAGAAGCGGAAGCCAGCCTGGACAGACCGTATCCTGTGGAAAATCAAGGCTCCAGGTGGGGGTCCCAGCCCTTCAGGACGGGAGAGCCACCGACTGCAGGTGACCCAACACAGCTACCGCAGCCACATGGAGTACACAGTCAGTGACCACAAGCCCGTGGCTGCCCAGTTTGTATTGCAGGTGAGTTCTGGCTTCACCCACCCCTCCTGACATCCTCAGGCCTAACTCAGCATCCCACTGCCCACCAGCAACCCCTTGCACCTGTCCCCAGTAGCATCCATTCATCGTAGCAGAGTAGAGGTTATGATCTCCGTTTTCAGATGAGGAAACTGAGGCTCAGAGACATGACATCATTTGCCCAGGATTACACAGCTAGTAAGAGAAAGAATTAGGACTTAAACTCAGTCCAGTCTGATTTCAGAGCCCATAGTCTTGGTGGTGCAAATGGTTAAGCTCTCGGCTGCTAACCGAAAGGTTGGTGGTTCGAATCCATCCAGCCACTACACAGGAGAAAGACCTGGCAATATGCTTTCATAAAGATTACAGCCTAGAAAACCCTATGGGGCAGTTCAGCTCTGTCACACGGGGTCACTGAGTCAGAAGCGACTTGACAGCTCTTCAGAGCAACAACAAGAATTTCCGCTAGTCTTCTGTATTTCACTTCTTCCAAAAAAGATTTAGGGCATCTCATGTTAAAATTCACGTATGTAATAAAACCAACGATATCAAAATGTATACTCAACTCCCATGTAGCATTCGTTAATCCATTCATTATTTACTGAGTACTTACCATATGCCAGTCACTATAAGAGTGATGAAGGAGCCCTGATGACGCATTGGTTAAGTGCTTGGTTGCTAACTGAAAGGTCGGTGGTTCAAACCCACCAGCTGCTCCAAGGGAGAAAAATGTGACAGTGTGCTTCTATAAAGACTCACAGCCTTAGAATCCCTATGGGGCAGTTCTACTCTGTCCTGTTTGGTCACTTCAAATCAGAATGACTTGACAGCAATGGGTTTGGTTTTTTTGTTTTTTAATAAGAGTGACAGAGAAGAGTAAAGATATTCAAAACAAAACAAAAACAAAAACCCTAAATTCTAAATAAGAAAAAAAAAGCCAAACCCATTGACGGTGAGTCAATTCCAACTCATAGCAACTGTATGGGAGAGAGTAGAACTGCCCCATAGGGTTTCCAATTAGTGGCTGGTGGATTCAAACTGTCGACCTTTTGGTTAGCAGCCAAATGCATAACCACTGTGTTGCCAGGGCTTCAAACTCTAAATACTTACTATAGTTTAGCATCCAATTTAGGGTTGAGGTCCCTGGTTGCCAGAGGAAAAAGGGGGAGATCTTAGAATGTCAGAACTAGACCTGAGAGAACATCCTGCTTTTCAGTGGGGAAAATTAGACACCCTGAGAGAGAGGGTAGGCCCGTGACCCAGGCGATGCACAGGCTCTGTGACAGAATGGAATAGAACCTATCTTTGCAGCCCTGCAACCCAACTCTGTGCTCTTTGATTCTTTTGATCTGACAAGGGGGAGCCCTGCAGGCCAGAGCGTTTTCCCTGCTAACTTTGTCATGTGGTCAGTCAGTGAGACACTGGCAGTGTCCTCAGCAGGGAGCGGAAATCTGCCTACTCCTGGCCTCCTGTGACCTTTCGTAAAGGGCTTGGGAGTGAAGTTTAACCCTCAGTCAGGGACCTCACCTTGGGAACTGCTCCTTTTGGGCACCCCACCCTGTCCTTCCCTCCTCATCCAGGAGCCTCTAGAAATGTTACCTGTTGAGCACTTGCCACACGCCAGGCCTTGTGTAGGGCACTGTACATATGTCCTTCCTTTGAGTGCCTCAGTAGGCCCTTAGATGTCCCAATTCCTCTCCCCGTTTTACTGGTGAGGGAAGCTGAGGCTCACAGAGCTTAACTTCCTTGCTAAAGGCAACACAGTTAGAATGGGCCTCAGCGGGAGTTTTAACCCTGCAAGACTTTATAGGGCATTTCTGAGGACCCACCCTGGGGGCAGGGAAAGAATGTGCTAGTTTCCTCTAGAGAAGTTGGCTGAGAAGCTAAGGAGGGAGGGAGGAAAACCTGAAACCAGGTAAAGAGGGGAGTAGACAAAGACCTGAGGCTGGCACCACCTGAGCCCTTCCCTCAGGGACAGAGGTAGAGCCAATACCTTCACCACTCGCCACCCTGGGCAACCCCACCCACACTGGTAACCCCCTGATCAGCCTGAAATGGGGGGAGGATTCCTATAATTTATCCTCATGGAGTGATGACTAGGCAATAGCCAATGGCCCTGGTACAGATGGGGAAACTGAGTCTCAATGGCTAGGGGCTTACCCGAAGTCACACAGCAAGTTAGTGGCATAGCCTGGAAATGACTGAGGCCTCCAGTCTCCTTCCAGGGCTCTTACCCTAGAATACCCAGTGCATCATGGGACTTTACCTGTCTCCCTTGCTGGCATATAGGCAAATCATTTATTGAGCACCTACTGTGTTCTAGGAAGTTTATGGGATGCTTTACAAATGGTATCTCATTAAATCTGCAGAACACCCCAAGAATTAAATAAGAGCATCCAGTTCATAGACAAGGGTCCTGGCGTTCAGAGAGGTTGAGGAATTCTCCTAGTGCCACACAGCCTGTAAGTGGCAGAGCCAGGGCCAAACCTAAAGCTGTTCGTACTCCCTAAGGAGGCTGTGAGCAGGGAGCCTGGGCTGGGAGGCAGGGAGACTGGCATGTATCCCAGACTGGTTCTGCCTCAGTTGCCCAGTGGCTCAGAAACCCTTTGTCTCAGTTGCTCTGTGCTAACCCTGAGACCCAAAGCCCTAGGTGCCTGGGGTACTAGAGAGTTGCCCCTGATATTGCCCCTGCCTCCGCCTTGCCTGGGCAGTTTGCCTTCAGGGACGACGTGCCCCTGGTGCAGTTGGAGGTGGCCGACGAGTGGGTGCGGCCGGAGCAGGCTGTGGTCAGGTACCGCATGGAGATGGTGTTTGCCCGCAGTTCCTGGGACTGGATCGGCTTGTACCAGGTGAGAAGGGTAGGGGCGGTCAGCCATTCAGGGCAGGAAGGGACACCAAGGTGGGGTGACTGGTTTGTCCAGAGTTTGATGCCAGACCCAGAGGGAGGCGTTAGGGGTCATAACCCTGAATCCTCTCACCCTAGGTGGGTTTCCGCCATTGCAAGGACTACGTGGCTTATGTGTGGACCAAACATGAGGATGTGGATGGGCACGTCTACCAGGTATTTAGGGAAGGGGGGAAGGGGAGGAGTCCCCATTGCCTTTAGGGGCTCAGAGCTCAGCTTGGGGGAGCCCTGAGGCTGACCCTTGGACCTCGACCTGGGCCATTACCCGGGGCCCACCAGGTGACATTCAGTGAGGAGTCGCTGCCCAAGGGCGATGGAGACTTCATCCTGGGCTATTACAGTCACAACCACAGTATCCTCATTGGCGTCACTGAGCCCTTCCAGGTAAGGAGGCCAGACTGCAGGTCAAGGGATGCCCAGAGACCCTGTTCAGATTCCACAGCCTGACCTCCCTGAGTCTGCCAAGGGGAAGGATGGAGGATGTCTTAGTTATCTAGTACTGTTATAACAGAAATACCACAGTGAGTGGCTTTAACAGACAGAAATTTATTTTCTCACAGTTTGGGAGGCTAGAAGTCAGAATTCAGGGCGCTGGCTCTAGGGGAAGGCTTTCTTTCTCTATTGCCTCTGGAGGAAGCTCCTTGTCTCTTTTGAGCTTCTGCTCCCGGGTGACCTTCATACGGCTTGGCATCTCTCTTCCTCCATCTCTGCTCTGCTTGCTTGTTTAATCTCTTTTCTATTTCAAAAGAGATCGATTTAAGACACACCCTATACTAATACTGCCTCATTAACATAACAAAGAAAACCCATACCCAAATCGGATTATAACCACAGGTATAGGGGCTAGGATTTATAACACTTATTTTCGGGGCACACAATTCAATCCATAACATTCTACCCTTGACCCCCCAAAATTCATGTGCTTGTCACGTGTAAAACACATTCACCCCATCACATCATCCCAAAAGTCTTAAATCCACTCCAAGTCTAAACCACATCTTCTGAATTATCTGAATCAAATATGCATGAGACTTTAGGTGTATTCCATCCTGGGGAAAAATTCCTCTTCTATGTGACCTGTGAAATCTAGATTACAAGTTATCTGTTTACAATGTACAATTGTGAAACAGACACAAGTTAGACATTTCCATTACAAATGGGAGAAATTGGAGGGAAAGAAGGGATAACGGGCATCAAGTAAGTCCAAAACCCAGCAGAACAATTTACATTAGCTCTCAAGGCTTGAAAATAATCCTCTGTTCTCTGAGACCATCTGAGCAATGGTCCCGCCCTCCAGACTCTGGGTGTTGGCCATGCCCTCCGCCCTGGGCTTCAGCTTTACCTTCCAGGCCCGCTGGGACAGCAACTCTGCCTCCTCGGCTTTGGGTGGCCCTGTTCTCCTAGTCAGAGTGACAACCCTACCCCCTCGGCCCTGGAAGTCCCCGTTTTTCTGCCCCTTGGGCATGGCAGCCCTGCCCCCTCTGCTTTGGGCAGTAGCCTCATCCCCCTGGCACACCTTAATGGCAGCCCCACACTCCAGAACTGAGTTGGTAAAGACCCAACTCTTTGAAACCTAGAGGTCTGTAGCCCCACCCTTTGAGATCCTGGAGACTGTGGCCCCATCCTTTGAAACCCCAGAGGCCATGGCCCCAGCCTTTGAGACCCAAGCAGCTCTGCCTCCTGTGCTCATTCCAACAGTTCTGCTGATCTCTCTCTGAGCTGCTCCAGGGATGGTCCTTTTCTTTTCTTGGACAACAGATATAGCTCCTTTGTCCTGTTTCCCGCTGGTAGTATTCCAAGAGGCAGACAACGTTCTCTCCTTTCATTCTTTCTCCGTCCCCCTCAGTTTAAGCTGATGGGTTTTCTGCTGTGGTAGTTGATTAGATCCATTAATCACAGGCTTAATATCTTTAATAAAAATTTGTGTAGTCATATCCTTGGTGAAAATTCTGGGATACACATACTTAGTTTATACAACAGAATTTTCCAAATCTTTCAGTTTTGTTTTCATTTTGCACAGTTCATTTTTAAGTCCATTTCTTTCCTCTTGCATGTTAGTATGAGAAGCAAGGAGTAACCACGCAACCGCTTTAAGATCTTGCTTAGAAATCTCTTCAGCCAAATATCCAAGTTCATCACTTATAAATTCTACCTTCCACCAAACATTTGAACATAATTCAGACAAGTTCTTTGCCACGCAATAAAAACCATTGCCCTTCTCCCACTGTCCAATCACATGTGTATCATTTTCTTTTAAAGCCTCACCAAAATCACATTTAACATCCACATTTCTAGCAGCCTTCTGTTGCTGGCGCCACACGTATTCTCTAAGATGGTAGAGCCTTTCTCTATAGTTCTCCCTACTTTCTGAGCCCTCAGCAGAATTGCCTTTGACATCCATAATTCTACCAACAGTCTCTTCAAGGCAATCTAGGCTTTTATTATTAGGCACCTTAAAACTCTTTCAGTGTCTACCCATTACCCAATTCCAAAACTGCTTCCACATTTTACGTACCTGTTAGAGCAGCATCCCACTCTCAGTACCAAATTTTGTCTTAGTTATCTAGTGCTGCTATAGCAGAAATACCATGAATGGGTGGCTTTAACAAACAAATTTATTTTCTCACAGTTTAGGAGGCTAGAAGTCAGAATTCAGGATGCTGGCTCTAGGGGAAGGCTTTCTCTTTCTGTTAGCTCTGGAGGAAGGTCCTTGTTTCTTTTGAGCTTCTGCTCCTGGGTGATCTTCATGTGGCTTGTCATCTCTCTTCCCCCATCTCTGCTCTGCTTGCTTGTTTAATCTCTTTTGTATCTCAAAAGAGATTGATTTAAGATACACCCTACACTAATCCTGCATCATGAACATAACAAAGACAACCCATTCCCAAATGGGATCATAACCACAGGCATAGAGGTTAGGATTTAAAACAAATATTTTGGGGGAACACAATTCAACCTATAATATGGGAGTTCCAAGAAGCCCTAGTAGTTGGGTTGGGGATTGGGGTACCCCAGTAACCACAGTTCCCCCCAGATCTCACTGCCTACCTCGGAGTTGGCTAGCAGCAGCACAGACAGCTCGGGGGCCAGCTCGGAGGACGAGGACGACAGCACCCTGGAGCTGCTCGCACCCAAGTCACGCAGCCCCAGCCCTGGCAAGTCCAAGCAGCACCGCAGCCGCAGCCCAGGCCTGGCCCGCTTCCCTGGTCTTGCCCTGCGGCCCTCATCCCAAGAACGCCGTGGTGCCAGCCGCAGCCCCTCACCTCAGAGCCGCCGTCTGCCCCGGGTGGCTCCTGATAGGGCCAGTGATGGTGGCAACCGGGGCAGTAGTGAGGAGGGGCCTTCCAGGCTGCCTGGCCCTTGGGCCTTCCCACCAGCTGTGCCTCGAAGCCTGGGCCTGCTGCCTGCCTTGCGTCTGGAGACCATAGACCCTGGTGGTGGTGGTGGCAGTGGCTCTTGGGGACCTGCTCTGGAGGCCCCAGCCCCCAACAGTCTGTCTCCGAGCCCCCAGGGCCAGCAGGGGCTGGAAGAGGAAGGCCTAGGACCCTGAGGAGCAGAGTGAGGACCCACCTGCCCACTCTGCCCCAATCTTCCACAAACCCGCCTGCCTCCCTCCCACTGCTGCTCCAGCTCAGTGTGCACGTGGGGGTAGTCAACTGGGGACCCCCAAAAGTCAGCCCCCACATCTCAACTGTGACAATCAGCAAAGCCCCATCCTGGCCCCCCATCTGGAATGGGGGGGAACTGTGGCAGATGTCCCATTCTGGACATCATCATTAGAAATTAAATTCTCCAGCCTCACTCCTCCTGGCTCTTTCCTAACTTGTTAGCAGGGTGCGGGGGTGGGGGGAGGGTGATTATGTCAGCGGAAGGGATTCAAGAGGCAAGGGGGTGAGAGAACTGACATTTATGTTACACGCGCCATCTCCTTTAATCTGCACCACCACCCTGTGGGTTCAGGGCCATTCTTAGACCTATTTCACAGGTGAGGAAACTGAGGCCTCCAAGAGGATCTGTAAGCCTCTCAAGATCAGACACCTAAGCACAGTTTGGCTGTGCATTGGAGGGAGGAAATGTTTCCTAGGTGCTAAGCACTGGATGTGTACTAGTTCACTTAATCCTCAACAACCCTACGAATTAGCTCCTCTTCACGGTCCCCTTTCTCAGAGGAGGAAACTAAGGCTCAGAGTAGGCAGGGGGTGGGGGGCGTCCCTTTCCCAAGGGAATGGGGAGAATCAGATTTAGGGCTGAAAGAATGGTCTAGGGCTGGGCCAGGAGAGATACAACAACTGTTAAGGGGCCCCTGGGGTGAAGTGGAGTTGGGAGGCCCCTCCCCAGTGCCATTGTCCTGGGTTCAGACATAGGCATTTCTGTGACATCTCTCATTCTCCACCTGCTGCCCAGGCAACCCTGCAGCAGCCAGGCACTGGGGGTCCTCTGGACAGGCCCATGAGCCACATATTAATTTTGCAACATAAGCATACCTCCCAGCACCTCCTGGGCAGCTGCAATAAGTTACCCTCTCCCCATTCCCAACTGGACATGAAAGTCCCTGGCAAGGCCCAAGCCCAGGGCCTCAGAGTGAGCCTCCTGAATACCACATCTGGGCACAGGGGTTGTGTCTTCAGTCCACGGTCACCCAGAGCAGCAGGAGAAAAGGGCCAGCGCTTGGGCCGTGGGTTCCTCCCCTTCCAGCCTCTGGCTGTCCACAAATGTCTCTGCCGTGCTTCAGTCTAACACATGAAGGGGGGCAAGGCCCCCAGGGCCTGGCAAAGCCAGGGTAAAGGTCCAGGCTGGTGCCTAGGAGAATCAGAACTGAGGTCAGTGGCTCCAGGATTTTTGCTGCCCACCAGGGCTCCGGACTGCCTGGGTCAGCCACAGGCACTGGTCGTAGAATGTCATGGGGGCCCCTGTGGGCTCCAAAGGCCACGCCTGCCCCTCATCTGTGCCTGCACCCCGGAGCTGAAGTCGCCTCTGCTGAAGCCGCCGCAAATGTCGAGCTGACACCTTGATGGCCCTAGGGCCTCCAGGACAGCTGTGGGGAGAGAAGAGTGGTACAGGTGGCCAGGGCTGGCAAGGATCCCACCCTACTCTTCAGACAGGGAGACCAAGGCCCAAAGAGAGCAGGAGTGGGGCTAGGGCCACCAGCAAAGCAGGGAGGGAGGGTTACATCTAGAAGGCGGGCAGAATAAACCCTAGGCTGGGACCCAAAGCCTGGGTTCTGCACTAACTAGCTAGCTGTGGGACCCTGGGCCAGTCTGGGCCTCAGTTTCCTCCCCTGTGAAATGGGAAAGGTCACAGGGGTTAGCTTTGAGGCTCAGCATCAAATGAGATTGAAATTAGTGTTAAGAGTTAAGCAAGCAGATAGGCCTTGGGTTAATTGGGTCAAACACGTCATCTCCTTGGCTTCTACAGCCATTTCACAGATAAGGAGATGGAGGCTCAGAAAAGTCAATCGATTTGGCAAGGTCACACAGAAGGTAAATGACAGCTGAGCTACCACCCACACAGGCCAACTGCAGAGCTCCAGTTGCACCTGGGTGCTGAAGGGGGGTAATGACAATGAGCTCAGAGTCCCTGGACTCCTCCTATACCTCCTCGTCTAGGTGCACAAAGGGGGTGTAGGCCTCCTATGCCCCACCTGGCCCCACCATCACTCACCTTTTGCCCTCAGCACAGTCCAGCGGAGGGGCCAGCTTGAAACAGGTCTGGCCCAGCAGCTCCCAAAGCGCACTGGTGCCTGCAGGTGGGCTGTGGAATCTCAGGAAGCGCACCAGGCTGAGGACAGAGGCAGGCTCAGGCTGGGCAGGGTCTTGCCAGCCAGGGGCCCTGTCCCAGTGCCTGGCAGCAGGGACCCACCCCCACGGTCCAAGTGGCCTCACCGGCGCGTGCAGTTGCAGTGGAAGAGGGGCTCACGGGCGCTGTTGAGCAGCTGGAACTTGGTCTCCTGGGGCCTGATCTGGTGCTCACACTGGTCCAGACTGCGGAAGCTGCGACAGGCATGGCGAGGGCCTGAGGGCAGGTGTAGTAGTAAGGGGAGCCCAGTGCCTCAGAGTGTCCCCATCACCACGGCCACCATCCAGGAGCCACCCTGGCACCCATGCTCCCTCTCAAAACACACAGTTCCCCTCCGGTTCATGCCTTGCATGCCCTCAAGGGCTGCACATGTGGGAATGAGCCACGAGGGCAAGAGTGCTTAGGTGGATCAGGAAAGTCTTCTGGGAGGCAGAGGCTGCTAGGCTGAGTCTGAGTTGGGAAGGGGCGAGCACTCCAGGCAGAATAGCACAGGCAAAGGCCCAGAGGTGGGCAAGAACACGTGACTTTTGAAGTTTGTGGACCTGGAGTGTCTACTCCGGGGTAGAGTCTGCAGGGCCAGGGCTTGAGGGTGTTGGGATGTCATCAGCCAAGGGAAAGGGGAGTCATGCCAGGGGCAGCAGGGGGTGACATGGTCAAGTTTGTGATTTATGAAAATCCCTCTAGCTGCATCAAGATTTCATGTGATGGGAGAGGTGGGAAGACCCTGGGAGGAGTTTAGGGCAGAAAAGGAGGCGACACATGGCTTCTCACACAGAGAGCCAGAGATACCCCTCACACCAGGAGCCCCAAGAGATAGGGGTCCTTCCAGCAGGGAGGGGCTGCACCAGTACTTGTTCCTGTATTCCCAAGCCAATGTATCATTCAGCCACCAATCATCCAGGGAAGGTGATTGTACCCATAGGGCAGGTGAGGAGGCTCGGCTCAGCTCAGTGGGGTGAGAAACTGCAGGTCTCAGGCCCAGTTGGGCTAGGCCCTGAGCTCACCTTCAGGTTTTAGGCCATTCCGTGGCCCCTGGAGGCGTGGACTGGGGACCCAGAAGGCTGTACCGCTGACTTTACTGAGGTGCTTGGGCCCTTCCAGCTGTGGTGGCCACTTCCTACGGTACTGCTTCTGTTGGGGCTTGGTGGGGGCTGAACTGGGAGTTATGGGGGTGGCTCCCAGAGGGGCACTCCAGGAGGCATTGTAGAGGATCCTGGGCTGGAGACGGGCAAGACGCACTGAGCCATACGTTCTACACCTGGAGGATGGCAGTTGATACAGTTAGTGACCTGGAATTCCCTTTCCCAGAAACCCCTGGGGTCATCTCCATGGAGCCAAGGCTCTGCCAGTCCCACCCCCCCCATCCCACTGGGCAGGCAGGACAAGGCACATTCCCTGAAGGACAGACAGACAGATGGTCTCATTTCCCAGGCTTGGAGTCTGGGCTTCCCTCTGGCTTGGAAGGGGCTTGAGGGGAGCAGTCACATACCCGCCCCACCAGTACCATGCCACACACGCCTCCTGCTGCTCCAGCACGAAGCAGGGGATCTGTAACACATTGAAGAAGGCCACACCTACAATGTCCGAGATGGAGTCATGCTGGTTTCGCAAGCATTGCTGGAACCTGCCAAGAGCCAGCACTCAGGTCCTTGGACCACAGAGGGCCAGCCAGCTTCTCCTCTAGCCCACCCTGACACCACCAGCCAGGTGGTTTGGGGCCCAAGAGTCCCTTCTCCCAGGCCTCAGCTTTCCCGCCTGCTCTTTGGGATCCAGACTGGCTCATTCTTAAGGAGTCTCTGAAATTCCAGAGTGTACCCAGGAACTGGGCTAGATCCACTCACCCCTGAGCCCCCAGCTCTCCCTGCCCACCACCTACCTGGCATCACAGTCGCAGTGGGAGATGGTGTGGAGGCGGTAGTTTCGGATGCCGTAGCTGTACTGGAAGGGCAAGATGTTCTGTGGGCAGCGGTCGTGTTCTTGACAGCAGAGATCGGGGCCCTGGAAGACCCCTGCCGGGAGGGGAGGTGGTGCCAGCTCAGCAGAGTCCTGGGTACCTCACACCAGCTACACCCACAGGTATCAAGAAGGCAGGGCCTGGTTCTTGCCCCAGCCCTGGCACAGACGCCCTGGTGGCCTCAGGCCTATCACTTTCCCTCTGCAGGACTCTCACAATTGCAAACCTTGAAGAGAGCACTAAGGCCACAGCCCTGGTGGGAAGGTGCAGATGCTGGGAGCCCACCCAAGAGCACACAGGAAGGTCTTCCTCAGGGGAACTGGAGTCTGCCTTCAGAGTTCCAAGCTCACGCTCAATAAAACTCCAAAGTCACGAATGTGCATGTAATGGAATGGCAGACAGGCAGGGTGCAACCTTTCTTGCTGGCACGATGAGGTGTTGCCAGAATGCCAACCTGCTCCAACTCAGGTGCCAAGCCCTTTTCCTGCAGCCGTCTGTGCGTATGCACAGGCAGCTGTGCCAAGAGCAGAAAAAAAGGCACTGAGTTTAATCATCATCTGAGCAATAGTACCTTTTACTAAGCTACCCACACTCGGGCTCACAGCAGCCTTCAAGGAGGTGTCAGCTCCATTCTACAGGTGAGAAAATTGAGGTTCACAGGAGAAATGACTTGCCCGTCTTGCACATGCTAAGCTGGGATTTGAACACAGGCCTTTGGGCTCCCTGCCCAGGGCAGAATGTAGGCCCACAAAGCCTGCTCTTGGGTAGTGGCTTTTTGGCTTAACAGACCCTGGATGCACCCCAACCTGCCCCCTCCTCGGGATGGTGATTAATGAGGACTCCCAGGTTTTAGCAGGACCATCCCCATCACCTCATTTAAGCATCCCATGATGCGACTCATTGTTACCCCCACTTTACAGATAAGGAAATTGAGGCTCAGTTAAGTCACTCCCCCAAGGACACCCAGCCCGAGAGAGTGGGGGCCAGCTCTAAAGCCTGAACTTCCTCCCCCACCCAGGACCCCATGGCTCACCCAGCTCCGATGAGTTTGCAGCAGAGTCCCCAACACCACACCACAGTGTGCCAGGCATGGTCCAGCCTCTCTTGGCCCGGCAGCATCCCCCACCAGATGCTCCACTCTGCCCAGCTGCTCGCTTCTTCCTGGCCTCCTCTGCTGGCTGCTCCCCAGGCCTGTGGCAGGCCTTCCACTGGCTCTGAAGGGTGTTCAGGGCTCTCTGCAGCTCAGGCCCAGGGGTGTGTGTGAAGGCACCCCGGGTAGTCTCATGAGCACAGAGGGTGCGGAAGGCTGCAGTGAGCTTGGGCTCGCCCTGCCGGCTACATGCCTGCAGCCTTCCGCGCCCATCCCAGCGGGCGTGGAACAGGGCCAGTCCCCGGGCATCCTTGCCCAGGAAGCTCAGGAACTCCAGGGGGCCACCGGGCATGGGCCCAGCCAAGTGGCAGGAGGTGCTGTCCCAGCGGAGAGCAGAGGAGCCCCCCAGAGCCACCTCCAGGAAGCCTAGCACCGACAGCACCTTCAGAACCCCCATCCCACCCTGGCCCAGGCCAGTCAGACAAAGCCCTCAGATGCCTGCCCTGGCGGCCTATGAGGTAAGGCAGCAGCTCAGCAGCCTGAGTGGAAGCAGTGCCCAACAGGCTCCAATGAATGGAGCTGCAGGAGGAGGAGGAAGTCGGCTGGAGTATGGGGTGATCTCAGGCTTGTAATTGAATCCACCAGCTGGGCAGGCTGCTGATTGGCTGAGGAGTGCACTTGCCGGGGGCCCACGCCTCCACTTACCCAGCCCTTCTCGGCACCAGCCAGTCACCTGCTGCTGGCCCCTGCCCAGATGGGGACTGTGGACACCAAAGCCCTGGGCCCTGGGGTGGGGACCAGAGGTATCTGTATCTCCTTGGAGAGGGACCGGGTTCAGAGGCTTGAGGAGACCCCCAGAGCCCCTTCTTGTCCCCCCAGTCCAGTGGTGGCTGCCACACCTACCTCCATCAGGCTGGCAGAGGGCCATGGGCTGGGCCGCCAGGGCTGGGTGAAAGAGGTAAGGGCAGGGCTGGGGCTCTGTGGCCGCTGCCCTTGGAGCCCCGGGGCTTCTGGGAAAGAGATCGCCCATCCCCTGGCCACCTAGGGTGCTTCCCCCCAGTTCTGGTTCTTGGAAAATCTCTTGGCATATCCAGCGGCAGCGCCCCAGGGCTTCCCACTTCCTAGGACTCTGAGCACCACAGCCTGGCCCGAGAGCAGCTCTCCTGGTCTAATGGTGGAGACACAGTAGGAGCAGACCTTGAAAGCAACATGGGCAGGGCTGCTGCTGTCCACTTGGAGGGACTGTGGTCCCCAGAGGAGCAGAGAGGGGCCAGTGGCTAGGGCTGTGGCACCTCTGTCCCTGGACTGTAACCACCTGGGGGATATGCAGACACATATGTCCCCAAAAGAGATGGGTCCTTCTAGCAGGAGGGGTCCTTCCATCTGGGAGGACTGCACTGCTCCTTGTTCCTGTGTCCCCAGGTTGATGCATCATCCAGCCACCAACCATCAGGGGAAGCTAGGGTGATTTCACCCATAGTGCAGGTGAGATAAAGAAACTCAGCTCAGCTCAGTGAGGAAAGGAAATCACAGGTCACAGGCTCAACTGGGGAGGGGCTGGAGCCTGGGTATGGAGATCTTGGGGGGCTTTGCTGCGGGGTCAGGGCTGACCAAAACAGGGACTTGTCTGTCTGCCCATCTGCCTATGAACATCCTGCTCTTCCCAAACCCCCCAATCTCCATCGAGTCTCTTCTTGGGGGATAAGCCCCAGTGAGGGGGAACCCAGGGCGGAGCTGGGGGAAGATCACTGTGCAGGGGTGGTTGCAGGGGTGGTTGCAGGGGGGTAGGCCCATCTCTGTGGCCTCAGAACCAGGGCCTGTGACCCAAACGGTCTCGGCTGGGAACAATGAGAAGGGAAGTTGGGAGCCAAATTCCTTTCCAGAATCAGGGCAAGAGAGTGTGGGTATGGGTGGGGGCAGGGCCAGTGGTGGCAGAGGTTGTGGGAGACCTGGATTCCCAAGGACAGGGGCATGACTGAACAAAGGTGGTTCCTCTGGGAAGAATTCTAACATTTGAAAACCACGTTCTGGGAACTTTCCCCAGCTGTAGGAACTGCCGCCCACCTCTGCCCTGATTTTCCTGATTACAGCCCTTCCCTGCCCATCAGCTGGAGAGGCTGGGAGGTACCATGGCAAAAACAGCCTTCCTGGTCAGACAGGCCAGGTCCCGTTGTGTGGCCCTAGGCAAGTCTTCACTTCTCTGAGCCTCAGTTTCCTCATCTCTATCACGGGCATAGTGACAATAGTCACCTCAAGGGGGTTGAGTAAGACTTGGCACTGTGCCTGACACCCAGAACACTGACCCTGAAGCCTCAGGACACCCCTGGACAGGAAGCAATTACCCAGGGGAGAGTAAGTCCCAAGGTTTTCGGCCTCAGCATCCATGTCCAGTCCCAGGTAGGTGATGGTCTGGCTGTGTGACTTGGGGCTCATCCCTTCCCCTCTCTGGGCCTGGGTTTCCTCCTCTGTGCAGTGAGGGGCTTGGAGTTGACCTCAGAGGTCTTTCCTGTCTGGACCCAGAGGGAGGCAGGCCTGGGTCTGCCTAGGCCTTGAGAGGGTGTCACTGGGCTTTCCCCTCAGACTCCACCCCGGCAGCCACGTCAGTCAGCTTTCTGGACAGGCTCTGGCACCCTGCCTTCCACCGGGGTGCCCCTCAGAGGCCTCTGAGCAGGGGGTGGGGAAGGCAAACCAGCAGGACAGGGCAGGCTGGGTCCTGCAGATGGCAGGGGATTGAGGCTTTCCTCTAGGTCCCTACCTGTCCCAGATGGGGCAGGGCACATGGTGGGTGCCAGTGAGGAATGAGGAGTAGGGGTCGGGGGAGAAGGTGTTCCCTCCTCTGTCTTTATGTTTCTATCCTGTCTGTCTCCATCACTTTTTCCCCTTTTGGCTTCTTTCTCATCTCTCTGGCTCTTGGTCTCTTTCCCGCTCTGGCTCTGGTTCTCATAATTTCTGTCTCCTCCAGCTCTCTCTTCTTATTTCCCTGTCAGTTTCTTTCTTGTCTTTCTCCTTTTCTCCTCTGCCTCTCTTGATAGTTTTTCACTGTTCCTCCCTGTTTCACTCTCTTTGTCTTAGTCTCTCTCTCTCTGCCTCCTTCCCTCTCTGTTTCTCATTTTTTCTGCCCTTCTGTCTCTCTGGGTAGCTTTCTGTGATTCTCCCCTACTCGCTTTCTCTTTCCCGTCTCTTTCTCTCTCACACACAAACACAGACACACACACCGTGTCACTCCCTTCTTCTGTCTCTCACATTTTCTCTGTCCTGTTGTTTATCTCTGTGTGTGTGTCTGTATTTCTCTCAGGTGTCTTCCCCTGTCATTCTGTATTTCCTCCTCTACCTCTCCTCAATCATCCTCTCTTCCTCCTTTCTCTGTCTGCTCCCCCCTTGTCAGGGCCAGATTAGCCAATAAGCAAGGTACGTAAGGGCCCAATTGTGCCTTCCTGCCAATCTGCAGTGCACAATTTCCCCCGTCTCCCACCACAGCAAAGACGTGGTGAAACCCATGTGAAATTACTTACCACAGATTAGCAAGTAAATACAATTAAACCTGTGTTCAATGCAAGCCAGTGCATACGGTGCTTACTAGTTAACCCACCTCTGCTCCCTGCCCAATAGAACCCAGGGCCCAGGACCACAGAGATGCCTTCCATGTGCCTTGCCCTTTCTGTTCACATTTTCCCAGTCATGACCTCATCCAATGTCATAATCCTGCCCCTCCCTGGGAAGACAGGCAGGGCAGGTCTCTCACCCCATGGTAGAGATGGATGAGTGAGGCCCTAGAAGAGGAGTGACTCGCCATGAGTCCCTGGGTGGAGCAGGGGAGAAGTCAGGTCTGGCCCCCCTAGTGTGTGGGGTGGGCCTCCCCAGGGTCTGGGAGACTCCTGCTCCAGGCAGCCTCCCTGTCTCAGGGCCTTCTTCTCCATGGGCTTGGCCAGATGCCCCTCCCTCTGCCTAGAGGGCTCTCTTACTCTCGTGCTCTCTTTCTCTCTTTCTGTGCCGGCAGAATGGGGCAGGCAGTGCCTACCTCCAGAGCACTCTGTGCTCATTCAAAACAAATAGTTACTGACCGTCTACCATGTGCCAGGCCCAGGGCGAGGTCCCAAACACAACATGCTGGAGAGAGATGGAAAGGGACCTCATCCCCTGCAGGGACCAGGCCAGAACCTGGGTGCCAGGTACATCCTCACAGAGTGAGAAGCGCAGGAGATTTATTGGAGGAAAGGCCCGTGAAAGGCAAAGGGAGAGGGAGCAGGATTGGGCAGGGATGTCTTCAGGCTGTGTTGCAGGTCAGACCTGACATCTATGAAGGGAAAGAGGGGGAGGGAAGGAGCATTGGGTAAGAAGAACTTCCCACTGTGGTGCTGCCCTGAGAACCTCTCAGCCGGCCAGCAGGGAGCCCAGTGCACAGACTGCCCATAGAAGGGTCCTGAGTCAGTAGCAGTGGCCAGGCCCTAGTGTCCCAGCTGTGCTCAGTCTTCAGTCACCAGGAAGGGGAGCTTCAGCTCCAGCGCTGCTGCAGGGCCCCACGGTGCTGCAGGTGGAAGCAGTTGGCTAGCTGCTGTCCTCGAAACTGATGGCTACCATACCTGGGAACTCACAGCACCTCCCCCATTCCCCGCCATTTGGCGGGGGCAGCCCCTACTGCAAACCAGGAGAGGAAGTCCAGAAGGCAATCTTCTTCCAGGAGATTCCAGGGTTAAGAAGTAGGAATTTATGGGTACAGGACCATCCCCATAAGATTTCCAGGCAGGAGTCCACTCCCTAGCATACCTGGCATCAGCTGAGCCTGGCCCCAGATCTGAGGGAATGAAGAACTAGACTCAACTGTGTCTAACTAAAACTAATCATCTCATCAAGTAGATACAAGAGCTAAATGGGCACCTTCTGTCTGGAGGTGAGATGGGAAGGCAGAGAGAGTTAGGAGCTGCTTGAATGAATGGGGGAATGAGGGGTGGAAAGGAGGAGTGTGCTGTCACAGTATGGGGAGAGCGATTAGAGTCACATAATAATGCATGTATAAATTTTTGTATGGGAAAAAATAAATAAAACTAATCATCTCAATGGATATGAAGAAAAGCATTAGATTCAATTCAACAACTTACTAAACTAGGAATAGAAAAGAAAGACAGGGGGAGGGATGGTGTCTTAGTTATCTAGTGCTGCTGTAACAGAAATACTACAATGGTGTTAACAAAGAGAAATTTATTCTCTCACAGTCTAGGAGGCTAGAGTCCAAATTCAGGGTGTCAGCTCTGGGGGAAGGCTTTCTCTCTCTGTCTGCTCTGGGGGAAGGTCCTTGTCATCAATCTTTCCCTGCTCTAGGAGCCTCTCAGTGCAGGGACTCTGGGTACAAAGGACATGCTCTACTCCTGGAGCTACTTTCTTGGTGGTATGAGTTCTCCCTATCTCTTTGCTTGCTTCTCTCTTTTATATTTCAAAAGAGATTGACTCAAGATACAACCTTATCTTGTAGATTGGGTCTAGCTTTATTAACATAACTGCCTCTAATCCTGCCTCATTAACATCATACAGGTTAGAATTTACAACACATAGCATAATCACGTCAGATGACAAAATGGTGGAGCGTCACACAATACTGGGAATCATGGCCTAGCCAAGTTGACACACATTTTTTGGGGACACAATTCAATCCATAACAGATAGGGAGTCAAACTATAGTAGCCATTCTATCTAATTGAGCAACAGTAGAAGCTGTGGTTGGTTTTAAAAGATGGGTACAAATTCTTTGATCCTCTTCCCTTCCAGTGGTGAAGTCTAATTCTCCTCCCTTTGAGTGTGGGCTGTACTTAGTGACTTGCTTCTAATGCATAGAGTGTGGAGGAAGTGACATAACTTCTAAGTCTAAGTCATAAAAGGCATTTTGCCTTCCTCCTTGATCTTTATTGTGAATTCCTAGCTCTGGGGGAATCCACTAACATGTTATGAGGACCCTTAGCAGCCTAAGGAGAGGCCCATGTGGAAAGGAACTGAGGCCTTCTGCAAACAGCCATGTGAGTGAGCCATCTTGGA
The DNA here is from genome assembly GCF_000243295.1 of Trichechus manatus latirostris. Classification (NCBI taxonomy): domain Eukaryota; kingdom Metazoa; phylum Chordata; class Mammalia; order Sirenia; family Trichechidae; genus Trichechus; species Trichechus manatus. The sequence continues at coordinate 1,887,626 of NW_004443997.1, forward strand.
AGTGCATCCTCCAGCCCCAGTCAAGCTTTCAGATGAGTGCACCTCCAGCTGACATATTTTTTTGGTAACCACTTTATTGAGATATATTTCACATATCATATAATTCACCCATTTGAAGTGAACATTTCAGTGTTTTTTTAGTATGTTCACAGAGTTGTGCAACCATCACCACTATCTAATTCCAGAACATTTTCATCACCCAAAAAAGAAACCCTATACCCAATAGTAGTCATTCTGCATTCTTCCCTCCCTCAAGTCCCTAGCAACCACTAATCTACTTTCTGTCATAACAGAGTTGCCTATTCTGTACCTTTCATGTAAATGGAATAATATGATATATTGTCTTTTGTAACTGGCCTCTTTCTCTTAGCATAATGTTTTCAAGGTCCATCCATTTTGTAGCATGTATCAGTACTTCATTCATTTTTAATGGCTGAATAATACTCCATTGTATAGATATACCACATTTTGTTTATCCATTCACCAGTTGATGGACATTTGAGATTTTCTACTTTTTGGCTATTATGAATAATGCTGTTATGAATATTCATGTACAAGTTTCTTTTGTGGACATCTTTTCAGTTATCTTGGGTATATACCTAGGAGTGGAATTGCTGGGTCATGTAGTAATTCCATGTTTAGCATTTTGAGGAGCTGCCAAACTTTTCCACAGTTGCTACACTGTCTTATGTTCTCACCAGCAGTATACGAGGGTTCCAATTTCTCCACATTCTCACTAACACTTACCATTGTCTCTTTTTTATTATAGACATCCTAGTGAATGTGAGGAGTCTCTGAGTAGTGTTGCAAATGGCTAACTTGCTCAGCTGTTAACCAAAAGGTTGGCAGTAGAAGGTCCACCCAGAGGCACCTTGAAAGAAAGGCCTGGTGATCTACTTCCAAAAATTCAGCCACTGAAAACCCTATGGAGGAGGCAGGGCCAAAATGGTGGAGTAGTCAGACACTTCTGGTGGACCCTCTTACAACAAAGACCAGAAAAAACAAGTGAATCAATTATATATGAAAATCTAGGAGCTCTGAACATCTAAGGCAAAGTTGAGGAACCGGACTGAGTGGCAGGGAGAGGAAGAGATGGTTCAGAAGCAGCGAGGAGTTGCCAGATCTGACCCGGCAAGAGCCTGAGAGCTTCAGGCCTGATCAGCTCATGGGTGAGCAGTGAGGCAGGGAAGCAGCAGTGCTGGGGAAGTGCTTTTTCCGCACGGAGAGAGACCCAGCGCCAGAGAGTCTACTCGCCCACCCAGAACCAGTGAGAAGCAGCCCTCATCGGGGAAAGGTAAGTACTTGTGTACGGCCTACTGCGCGGATCAAAAACACCTCCCCTTAGGGAAAAAAATCTCTCCCATTTACCTCCTCTCCCCCTGCTCTTCACTAGGTCCTGGACAGGCTTCAGCGATTGCCGAGTCCCCTCGGCTGGAAGTGGGATCCGTCACACGCCCTGAGCCATTCTCCCAGCCTTGGAAAGTGAACAAATTAACAAAAAGGGGAAGAAATAAACTGCCGGCTCCCCTAAGCTAGGAACCCAGGGTAGGCACAGCTCCCTTGCCTAGGCACAGGCATAAGGGATCCATAGACTTTGAGTTCCCTTCCCACTACAGAGACTTGTGTGGGCCCATTTAAACAGCGTAGGCCTGCATTACCACAGTACAACCAGGTATATACCTGAAGTCTAACTTCAACTGTTTCAACTATGAAGGGGTAGGTTCGTGACATTTGACACTGCTTTGCTTATTAAGCAGGGTCTTCACCTACCCATATCAGGGGCCTGAGGACTGGTTGCTCCACCCATGCCACCTAACCACCTGCATAGGGGCTCAAGAATAAGAGGTGCCCCCCCAGTCCTTACAGCCAACAGCACTGTGTGCTCACAGTCCAGCTGCAAAACCCACCCACCTACGTGCTCTAGGGAACAGGGACACACCTTCCTCCTGGACACTTGGGGGTGGCCGTCAGCCCCCTCCCTTGCTCAGAGAGTGTGCCCCTGCTGCAGCCAGATGCCTGTGCCTACACCAATCACCCATGCCTGTCTAGGACTGTAGGTGAGAGCCTACACTACACAGTTGGTAGCTATCTACCTGGGCACCTGAGCTGAATCCATACAGGAGGAGTGGGCAGACTCCTGAGCTCACATATCTAGTAACAGATCTAACTACCTGATGACAGGAGATTAGCACTTCAAAGTTGCCAATAATAAAACTAGCTCATACAAGCAGCTTACTTGGGCATATCGAAACAAAACAAGAAGCTACGACACAGTAAGCAAACATAAAATAAATAAATATAATAACTTATTGATGGCTCGGAGACAACAGTCAATATCAAATCACATAAAGAGGTAATCCATGATGGCTTCAGCAAGCTCCCAAAATAAAGAATCTAGAAATTTTCCAGACCAGGAAAATCTCTTGGAATTATCGGAGGCAGAATACAAAAGATTAATATACAGAACTCTTCAATTAGGAAGGAAATTAAGCAAAACACAGAACACGCAATAGAGGAAACTAAAAAGATTAGAGAAGAGCATAATGACAAATTTAACAGGCTGCAAGTATCCATAGAGAGACAGCAATCAAAATCCAGAAGATTAACAATAAAATTTCAGAATTAGACAACTCAATAGAAAGTCATAGGAGCAGAACTGAGGCAATGGAAGTCAGAATTAGTGAGACTGAAGATAAAGCACTTGACACTAACTTATTTGAGGAAAAATCAGATAAAAGGATTTAAAAAAATGAAGAAACCCTAAGAATTATGTGGGACTCTATCAAGAGGAATAACCTATGAGTGATTGGAGTACCAGAACAGAGGGGGATAACGGAAAATACAGAGAGAATTGTTGAAGATTTATTGGCAGAAAACTTCCCTGATATCGTGAAAGATGAGAAGGTATCTATCCAAGATGCTCATTGAACCCCACATAAGGTAGATCCCAAAAGAAACACCAAGACATATTGTAATCAAACTTGACAAAACCAAAGATAAAGAGAGAATTTTAAGAGCAGCTAGGGATAAACAAAAAGTCATCTACAAAGGAGAGTCAATAAGAATAAGCTCGGAATACTCAGAAGAAACCATGCAGGTGAGAAGGCAATGGGATGACATATATAAAGCCTTGAAGGAAAAAAACTGCCATCCAAGAATTATATATCCAGCAAAACTGTCTCTCAAATATGATGGCGAAATTAGGGCATTTCCAGATTAACAGAAGTTTAGGGAATTTGAAAAAACCAAACCAAACTTACAAGACGTACTAAAGGGAGTCCTCCAGTTAGGAAATCAGTAACATCAGACTAAGACTAGAACCAGATATCAACCCAGATAGGGAAGACGCAAAAGTAAATAAAAGTTAAAACACTGAAAAGAGGGAAACAGATGTCAATATGTAAAAGATGACAACATTAAAACAAAAAAGAGGGACTTAAAAAATAGAGACATAGATTTTTCAAATGGAGAGGAAGTCAAGGCGATATAAAGAAATAAAAGACTGGTATAAACTTAGAAAAATAGGGGTAAATATTAAGGTAACCACAAAAGGAAACTAACAATCCTACAAGTCAAAATAAAAAACTAGAAAAATATAAACACAAAATCAACAACGATGAAAAAGATGAAAAGAAAACACCTAAAGAAAAACAACTCAGCACAGAAAATTAAGTGGAACAAAGAAACTGAACAATACCCCCCAAAAAAATACATCAAAATGACGGCACTAAACTCATACCTATCAATAATTACACTGAATGTAAATGGACCAAATGCACCAATAGAGAGACAGAGAGTGGCAAATTGGATTAAAAAACACGATCCATCTATATGCTGCCTACAAGAGACACACCTTAGACTTAAAGACACAAACTAAAGCTCAAGGGATGGAAAAAAATATATCAAGCAAACAACACTCAAAAAAGAGCAGGAGTGGCAATATTAATCTCTGACAAAATAGACTTTAAAGTAAAATCCACCACAAAGGATAAGGAAAGACACTATATAATGATTAAAGGGTCAATACACCAAAAGGACATAAATATAATAAATATTTACCCACCCAATAATAGGGCTCCAAGATACATAAAACAAACTCCAACAGCACTGAAAAGAGAGAGAGACAGCTCCACAATAGTAGTAGGAGACCTTAAAACACCACGTTCGGTGAAGAGCAGAACATCCAGAAAGAAGCTCGACAAAGACATGGAAGATCTAAATGCTGCAGTCAACCAACTTGATCTCATAGACATATACCGAACACTCCATCCAACAGCAGCCAAGTATACTTTCTTTTCCAACGTGCATGGAACCTTCTCCAGAATAGACCATATATTAGGCCATAAAGCAAGCCTCAACAAAATCCAAAGCATCTAAATATTACTAAGCATCTTTTCTGACCATAAAGCCATAAAAGTAGAAATCAACAACAGAAAAAAGCAAGGAAAAAAAAATCAAACACATGGAAACTGAACAACGCCTTGCTCAAAAACTACTGGCTTACAGACGAAATTAAGGATGGAATAAAGAAATTCATAGTATCAAATGAGAACGAACACACTTCCTACCAGAACCTTTGGGACACAGCAAAAGCAGTGCTCAGAGGTCAGTTTATAGTGATAAATGCACCAATCCAAAAAGAAGAAAGGGCCATAATCAAAACATTAACCCTACAACTGGAACAAGTAGAAAGAGAGCAGCAAAAGAAGCCCTCAGGCACTGGAAGAAAGGAAATAATAAGAACTAGAGCAGAATTAAATGAAATAGAGAATAGAAAAACAATTGAAAGAGTTAACAAGACCAGAAGCTGGTTCACTGAAAAGATCAACAAGATTGATAAACCATCGGCCAAACTGACAAAAGAAAAACAGGAGAGGAAGCAGATAACCCATATAAGAAATGAGATGGGTGATATCACAACAGACCCAACTGAAATTAAAAGAATCATGACAGAATACTACAAAAAATTGTACTCTAACAAATTTGAAAGCCTAGAGGAAATGGACAAATTTCTAGAAACTCACTACCTACCTAAACTAACACAAACAGAGATAGAACAACTAAATAAACTCACAACAAAAGAAGAG
>NW_004443997.1:1903481-1923567 GCF_000243295.1 Trichechus manatus latirostris
AAAGACTTCACCAAAAGAGTAAAAAGACAACCTACAGACTGGGAAGAAATTTTTGGCTATGACAAATCCGATCAGCATCTAATCTCTAAAATCTACAAGATACTGCAAAACCTCAGCAACAAAAAGACAAATAACCCACTTAAAAAATGGGCAAAGGATATGAACAGGCACTGCGCCAAAGAAGATATTCAGGAGGCTAACAGACACATGAAGAAATGCTCACAATCATTAGCCATTGGAGAAATGCAGATCAAAACTACAATGAGATATCATCTCACCCTAACAAGGCTAGCATTAATCCAAAAAATACAAAATAATAAATGTTGGAGAGGTTGTGGAGAGACTGGAACACTTATACACTATTGGTGGGAATGTAAAATAGTACATCCACTTTGGAAACTGATTTGGTGCTTCCTTAAAAAGATAGAAACGGAAGTACCGTATGATCCAGCTAACCCGCTCCTTGGAATATATCCTAGAGAAATAAGAGCCGTCACATGAATAGATACAAGGACCTCCATGTTCATTACAGCACTGTTCACAATAGCAAAAAGATGGAAACAGCTAGGTGCCCATCAACGGATGAATGGATAAACAAATTATGATATATCCACACAATGGAATACTACACAATGATAAAGAACAGTGATGAAGTCGTGAAACACAACATGAAGGAATCTGGAAGGCATTATGCTGAGTGAATTTAGTCAGTCACAGAGGGACAAATATTGTATAAGACCACTATTATAAGAACTTGAGAAAAGGTTTAAACATTCTTTAATGGTTACGAGGGTGGGCAGGGAGGGTGAGGGTTATTCACTAACTAGATGGTAGACAAATATTATCTTAGGTGAAGGGAAGGACAGAACCACTACAGGGAAAGTCAGTGCAACTGGACTAAACCAAAGCTAAGAAGTTTCCTGAATACAATCAAACACTTTGAGGGACAGAGTAGCAGGGGTAGGGATCTGGGGACCATGGTTTCAGGGGATATCTATGTCAATTGGCATAACAAAGCTTTTTGAGAAAATGTTCTACCTTCTACTTTGTTGAGTAGCATCTGGGGTCTTAAAAGCCTGTGAGCAGCCATCTAAGATACTCCACTGGTCTCACCCCTTTGGGAGCAAGGGAGAATGAAGAAAACCAAAGACACAAGGGAAAGATTAGTCCAAACGACTAATGGACCACAACTACCACAGCCCCCACCAGACTGAGTCCAGCACAACTAGAACGTGCCCAGCTACCACCGCTGACTGCTCTGACAGGTATCACAATAGAGGGTCCTGGACAGAGCTGGAGAAAAATGTAGAACAAAATTCTAACTCACAAAAACAGACCGGACTTACTAGCCTGACAGACACTGGAGAAACCCTGAGAGTATGGCCGCCTGGACACCCTGTTAGCTCAATAATGAAGTCACTCCTGAGGTTCACCCTTCAGCCAAAGATTAGACAGGCCCATAAAACAAAACGTGACTAAATGAGCACACCAGCCCAGGGGCAAGGACCAGAAGGCAGGAGGGGACAGGAAAGCTGGTAATAGGGAACCCAATGTCAAGAACGGGGAGTGTTGACACGTGGTGGGGTTGGTAACCAACGCTACAAAACAACATGTGTACTAATTGTTTAATGAGAAGCTAGTTTGTCTGTAAAACTTCATCTAATGTACAATAATTAAAACATATATGTATTTTATCTCTATGGGGAGCCCCAAGACTATGGCCCTTAGACACCCTTCAAACCTGGAACAGAACCCACTCCCGGAGATCACGTTTCAGCCAAACAATAGACAGGACTAGATAGTAAACAATAACACCTATGAGGAACATGCTTCTCGGAACAATCAACCATGTGAAACCAAAAGGTCAGCATTTGCCCAAAAACAAAGTTTAGGAGGCAGGAAGAGAGAGGAAATGGGCAAATGGAAATGGGAAACCAGGGAGGAAGTGGGTAGAGTGCTGTTACATTGAGGTGATTGCAACTAATGTTATGAAACAAAAGGTATACAAATTGCTAAATGGGAAACTGATTTTCTCTGTAAATTTTCACCCAAACCACAATAAAATGTTCAAAAAAATTAAGCAAAATAATGATACAGTAATGGTGTATGCATGATATTATTCATTTGTCAAAATCCATAGAAATGTACAGTACAAACAGTGAACCCTAATGTAAACTATGGACTTTCATAAAAACGTATGATTTGCTGTGACAAGGATGGACCTTGAAAACAGTATGCTAAGTGAAAGAAGTCAGATTCAACAGGACAAGTATTGTATGATCCCACTTACATGAAATATCTAGGATCGGCAAATGCATACAGACCAAAGTTCATTAACGGTTTCCACGGACGGGTGGGTGGGGAAGAAGGGTAGTTATTGCCTAAGGGGCACTGAGTTTCTGTGGTTGTTGTTAGTTGCCCTTGAGTCAATTCCGACTCATGGCGACCCCATGTGTGTGGAGTAGAACTGCTCCACAGGGTTTTCCTGGCTGTGACCTTTCAGAAGCAGATCTCCAGCCCTGTCTTCTGAGGTGCCTCTGGGTAAGTTTGACCTACCAAAATTACTTTTGGTTAGTAGTCAAGCGCTTAACCATTTTTGCCACCCAGGGAGCCAAGTTTCTGTTAAGGGTGATGAAAAAAAATTGAAACTAGACAGTGGTCATGGTTGTAGAACATTGTAAACGTAATTAATGTCGCTGAATTGTACATGTAAAAATGTAAAATGATTGAAATGGCAAATGTTCTGTTTTATATATATTTTACCGCAATATTTTTTATATAATGTATAAATATTAGCTTATCAACTGTAACAATTATAAGGGAAACTGTGCCACAGGAGAGGAGGTTATTTGGGAACTCTCTATACTTTCTGTGCAATTTTTCTGTAAACCTAAACTTGCTCTAAAAAATAAAGTGTATTAATAAAGAAATATATGCATGTATATATACATATATATATATATATATATATATATATATGGAGCCCTGGTGGCACAGTGCTTAAGAGTTGGCTGCTAATCAAAAGGTTGGCAGTTCAAATCCACCAGCTGCTCCTTAGAAACCCTAGGGGCAGTTCTACTCTGTCCTACAGGTGGCTGTGAGTCGGAATCGACTTGATGGCAAGGAGTTTGGAACAGGCTTGGGATATGCATATAGAGATATATACATATAGAAAGAGAGAGAGAGAGATAGAGGTATATATATATATCTAGTCTTGGTAAAAAAGAGTGATTCTTAGGTTTCTGGCCAGAACGTGGATGGACAAAGGGTGGGACAATTTCCTGAGATGGGAGAGGCTGAGGGCAAACAGCTTAGGAAAGCTTTGTCTGAGGGCTTTTGTCCTTTTAGGGTCTCCTTGTCGTCAGGCCCTGGGAAAGGCCACTTGGCAGGGAGTATACAGTCCTCTGCTGCCCCCTGGTGGTCAGATAGCAGGTGGCAGGCAACAGATGGTACTGGTGCGGGGTCTCCTCCCCAAAGCCTGAGAGGGGTCACTGTGCCACCCAAACTTCCCTCCTGGATCCAACAGTCCTAGGCTCTGCCAGTCCACACTATCTTGACGATAGGGATCCCCTGTAGCTAGGATTGTCATATTTAGGGGAAAAAATACCACGCTCTGAGTTAAATTTGAATTTCAGATAAACAACAAATAATTTTTTTAGTATATCCCAGGTAATATTTGGGACACACTTTTAAATTTATAATTATTTACTGCTTGTGTGACATTCAGATTTAACTGGGCATCCTATATTTTATCTGACAACCCTACCTCTAGCTTATCCTCCAGGATTCAAAGGTAGAAAATCTGGCTCCACTTCCTCACTTTGTAACCTTGGCTAAGTGTCTTCACCTCTTTGAGCCTCAGTATCCTCCTCTGTAAAATGGGCCAACAATTCTTTCTTCAATGATCTGTTAAGAGACTTCACTAAGGAAAATATAAGAAAAAGACTCCCATACATACTTAATGCCTGGCACAACCCTTTCTCACTGAGCTTCTATAGGCACAGGGCAGAGATAGGCTGCCCCATGAGTGCCCTGCCTCCCTCCCCACACTGTTCAGGGTTTGAACCCCATGACTTCTAAGTGTCCTTCTGGATTTTCCTCCCCTGCACTAGTTCTTTCTTTCCTTGGGTTCCTAGACTTTTGTCCTTTCCTCACTGGTGTTGGGAATCTCCCAGAATCCTTTGGGAAGAGTCTTGCTCCCAGGAATACAGTCCTCCTGATGCAGATCTCAGAGGACTCCAGAATAGGGTCCCAATACCACCTAGTGCCTATGTCACTAAACAATACTACTCAGACCTAAACCCAGGAGGATAAGCTTGTACACTCTGCCCCTGACCCAAGTGAGATGCTGTCCTTGGCCAGCAGGGCCACCATGTGGGTGGATCCCTGAAGTGTCCCTCTGCAGAGGACTTGATAGCAGGGGTGCAGTGAGCTTCAGCCTAATGCCCTGGACACAGGCACAGAGAATGAGAAGAGTCTGAGGTTCAGCAGGTTAGATGACATGCCTGAGAGATTTACCATTTGCTCCAGGGCCCATGGCTAATGAGGCCGTGCTCCAAACCTGCCCACCTGTGGAAGGTTTGGGGTTGAGGAGGACTCAGGGAATGTCTTAGTTACCCAGTGCTGCCATAACACAAATACCACAAGTGGATGACTTTGAAAAACAGAACTGTATTTTCTTACAGTTCAGGGGGCTAGAAGTTTGAATTCAGGGTGTGGCTCTTGGGCGGGGTGGTCCTTTTCTGTCTATTTCAGCTTCTAGTAGCTGCCAGCAATCCTTGTAGATGCATCTGTCTCCCTCTTCTCCCTATGTGTGTCTCCGTGTCCATTCTGCTCTTTTATAACTCAGAAGTGATTAGATTTAGAACCCATCCTACTTGGGCATTGCTTAATTAACGTAACAAAGAAAACTCTGTTTCCAAATAGGATCAAATTTAAAGGTATAAAAAAAACCAAACCCACTGTCGTCAAGTCAATTCCAACTCATAGCTACCCTATAGGACAGAGTAGAACTGCCCCACAGAGCTCCCAAGGTGTAATTTTTATGGAAGCAGACTGACATAGCTTTCTCCCAAGGAGCAGTGGATGGGATTGAACCCCCGACCCTTCAGTTAGCAGCCGAGCACTTTGCCACTGTGCCACCAGGGCTCATTTATAGGTGTACCAAACCTGCTGCGGTTGAGTCAATTCCGACTCATAGCGACCCTACAGGACAGAGTAGAACTGCCCTGTATGGTTTCCAAGGAGTGGCTGGTGGATTCGAACTGTCAACTTTTTGGTAAGCAGGTAAGCTTTTAACTACCGAGCCACCAGAGCTCCCATTTACAGGTACAGGGGCCAGAATTCCAATGCATATTTTGGGAGGGCACAGTTCAGTCCATAACAGGAGACTTAGAAGTGAATACTGAGGTTGTTTTCTCTGGCTTATTCTCACTCCTTTCTGCACACATGGTATCCTGTACACACAAGGGTAGACTAGCCACACCCAGGGTGGGGATGGGAGGCTGGCCAGGCCCAGGGAAAATTCTCTGCCAAAACAGGTGAGGAGACTGAAGGAGAAGGTGATGCCATCTCCTCCCCAGCCACCAGAGCTGGGGTGGTTCCTGGAATCCTGGAATCCTCTCTTCCTGCATGGAACAGATAAGGAAACCGAGGCCCAGAGAAAAGCAGGGGACCTGTGTGTCCTAACAGATCAAATGGGCCAGAGAGCCCCCAGACTCCTATTCTCGCCTCACCTGGCAGTTGTCTCCTTAATCATGCCCTTCTCCTACCCAAGAAGTTGCCCTTTCCCACTCTTCAACTTCCCTTGTCTTCTAAGCCCTTTGGCTCAGGCCCTTGCACCCCCTGAGGCTCTGCAATGACCTCCTACTTGTCTTGTGCGCCAAGGGCTCCCCTCTCACTGCTCCAGCTCTTTCCTCCCCTCCAACCCCTATTCCTTCCTCTTTACCTTCACATACCCTACTCTCCGGCCTAAAGGGGTGAGGCAGGGTTTCAACAAGAGCAGGTTTTGTAGGCAGATTCCAATTTCAAGCCCAGTTCTTACCAGCTAGGTGGCCTTCGGCATGTTGCCTAACTTCTCTGGGCCTCTGTCTCCTCATCTATAAAATAGGGATAATAATATTTGCCTCACAATGCTGGTGTGAGGATTAAATTACATAAAGCCCTTAGCATGGAGTGTGGAACATAATAAGCACTCAATAAATATTAGCTGCCATTATTGTCATTATTATTACAGGGGTAAGGGAAGGAGATGGGAGGCTTGGGGAGTGGGCAAAAGGAAGTCTTAGGGATATCAAAATGAGAATCCTTGGGATGATCAGAGCAAGTAGAAGAAAAAATCAGAACAATTCTATTTACTTTATTCTTTTCCACCAGAATTAATGTTTTTTATTCAGCACAATTTGTTATAGGCAGCAAATAATATGAAATCCATGCTGGATCCTATGAGGATAAATGCAAACGTCACCAACAGGGCTTCCAGGGCATATGAGTAACTTAGTGTGCTAAAGCAGAGAAGATATTATTTGATATGTTTCTAGGGACAGCTTTTAATAAGAAGAACGTGAATAAACAGTGCTGGTTCCCTAATGTTAAAGTTTCAGGAATGTGGCTATTGCTTTCCAGAAGAGACCATGAAAATACTCTCATTTCTAACAAAGGAAAATTTGAACTCTCCTTTAATCTGCTTTACAAACCGGACAAAAAGAGCAAAGGAGAATATAATCAACCAGCTTTTTTTTTTTTTTTTTTTTAAATTAAAGCTGATAGCTGTCTTCTCATAATGATGATTCTCTGCGTCATTTTCAAAGGAGGTGGTAGCTCAAGGAGGAATTTTTTAAAAGCATATGGAAGGGGAGAAGCCCTGGTGGCACAGTGGTTAAGTGCTCAGCTGCTAACCAAAAGGTTGTCGGTTCGAACCCACGAGACGCTCTGAGGGAGAACGATGTGGTAGCCTTAGAAACCTTATGGGCAGTTCTACTCTGTGCTATATGGTTGCGGTGAGTTGGAATTGACTCGACGGCAATGGGTTGAGTATATTGAAGGGGAAGGGGAAAGTTTACCTGAAAAACATCTAACTGTGGGAATGATAGAGAGGAAGGTTTTTATGTGCCTTTTAGTTTTTGTGAAAAAGGAAAACTCAGAAAGACTGAAGAGTATGTTTTATGTCTGGAGATTTACAAATAAAGATGGCTGTTATAATGGATGAAAAAAGTATCTTGAGCGCTCACTCTGTACTAAGCCTGTTTCAGGTATCCTCACAACAACCTTTTGAGGTAGGAATAAATCTCTCCATCTGAACACATGAGGAAGTGGAAGTTTCTGTAAGTGAAACTACTGTCTAAAGTGATCACAAAGCTAGCGGGTGTTGGAGCTGTTAATACCCTCCAGCCGAAGACCATAAACAACACACTTGTGGTTGAACAAGTTGGGTTTATTACTCATTACCTTCAGGGAGAACACGACCAAAGGGAACCGTGAGCCACCTCATTACCAGAATGTCAGAAAGGACTTACAGGGTTTGGGCTTGTGTTAGGTGATTTGGGAGAGGGTTTAAGGAAGCAGGGCTTTGCTTGCGATTAGATGTTGTCTATGACTGGGTTGGAGCCATGATGGCGCAGTGGTTAAGAGCTCAGCGGCTAACCAAAAAGTTCTGCAGTTTGAGTCCACCAGCCACTCCTTGGGAACCCTATGAGGCAGTTCTACTCTGTCCTACAAGGTCACTATGAGTCTGAATTGACCCCACAGCAACAGGTTTGGTTTTTCAGTTTTATGATTGGGTTTGGTATCTTAATAAATCTTATGTAAAAGAAGGGAAGATTAGACTGAGTTAGGTAAAGCTATAATTGGCAAAGCAGCAGTAATATATGAGCCAGGATAAGGAAATGTTTGATCATTTTCATGATTTGGACAATGCTAATGTTTTGTCTGGATTCAGACATGATCACAGAGGGGTCTCATTTTTGTCTTGACCCATTATGGTCACAGATGGCCTTGTCTGATGTTGGAGTCCTGTGAAAAATCTATTCAGCAGGAGAACCCAAGGTCTAGCTGTGTCAGGCCAGCTCCTGAATGTTAGGGCCGTTCTTCTCTTTCTCAGAGCGTGGACTCAAATTCAGGTTTGTGTGATTGGAAACATCCCTTGTGTTACTGCCTGTCCACAGGAACCAGAGAAGGCTTATAGATGAGGAATTTCAGACACTAGCCTCTGGGAGCTAAGCAGGTGCACCTGTGAGTTAATTTCATCAACTATCTTCACCTCCTCTTCAGGCCCAACTCATGACACAGTGCCTGGGATAATTGTAGGCACTTAATAAATGCTTGTTGGATGAATGAAACAATGACTATGGGTGTCAAGAATTCCAAAGAACAACCATCTGGGTTCAAATTGCAGCTCCACCACCTATAAGTATGTGATGTAAAAACTTTTTTTAAAAAACTTTTTTATTAAAATGAAACAAGATCCATACCTCACACCATATATGAAATGGATCACAATGATCCAAATGATCAAAATGGATCAAGGAACCTAAAAGTTAAATCTTAAAGCCTCAAGGTTTGAGGATGGATGAACCCCTGAAACTACTGCCCTGAGATAATCTTTAAACCTTAAACCAAAAATATCCCCTGAAGTCATCTTAAAACAGAACAATAGTTTAGCTTTATTAGTTAAAAAAAAGGTCTGCCTTGAGCCTTATGTTCTTTTAAGAACTAAACGGGATCACATTGACAACAGCAACTCCAAAGATTAGACAGAAACCTTAGGGGGCAGTGAGTTTATGTTAATGAGGGAGAAACAACTCAGAAAAGGAGGGTGAGAAGGTTGCACAACTGGAAGAATGTAATCGAAGTCATTAAATTGTACATGTAGAAACTGTTGAATTGGTGTATGTTTTGCTATGTATATTCTCAACAACAATAAAATAAACAAAATTTAGAAAAAAAATCCCATGAAGTTCTTAGAAGAAAATACAGGAGCAAAGCTTTGAGACCTAATTACTCTCAATGATAGATTATCATACACAACAATGAATGCACAAGCAACAGAAAACAAAATAGATGGGACCTCATAAAAGTTAAATACTTACGTTCATCAAAAGATTTTATCAAAAGAGTAACGAGACAACCTACGGACTGGGAAAATAATTTGGGGAATGATATAACCAATAAGGGTCTAATATCTAAAATGTATAGAAAACTTCTACAACTTAAACAACAAAAAGACAAATAACCCAATCAAAAACTGGGCAAAGAACATAAACAGACACTTCACCAAAGAGGATATTCAAATGGCCAATAAACACATGCAAAGATGCTCAATGACATTAGCCATCAGAGAAATGCAAATCAAAACCACAATGAGATACCATTTCACTCCCACTAGATTGGCCAAGATTAAAAAAAAAAAAAAAAAACAGAAAATAACAAGTGTTGGAGGGGATGTGGAGAAATTGGAACCCTTATCAATTGCTGGTGGGAATGCAAAATGGTACAGCCATTGTGGAAAACAGTCTGGCAGTTTCTCAAAAAAACTAGAGGTAGAGCTGCCATATGACCTAGCAATTCCACTCCTAGGTATATATACTAGGGATCTAATAGAAGTGATATGAACAGATATATGCACACTTATATTCATTCACAACAGGAAAAAGATGGAAACAACCAAGTGTCCCTTAACAGATGTATGGATAAGTAAAATGCGGCACATACATATAATGGAATACTACTCAGCGATAAAGAATGAGTTTGAGTTCCTGAATGGAGAACATTTTGTTGAGCAAAATAAGTCAATCACAAAAACAAACATATTTATGTTCTCGCTTTTATGAAATGACATGAACAGGTAAATATACAGAAACTAATGTCTGTTAGGAGCCCTGGTGGCACAATAGTTAAGAGCTTGGTTGCTAACCAAAAGATCAGCAGTTCGGATCCACCAGCTGCTCCTTGGAAATCATATGGGGCAGTTCTGCTCTGTCCTGTAGGGTTGCTATGAGACAGAACTGACTTGATGGCAACTGGTTTGCTTTGGTTTTTGGAATGTCCATTTGTGATTACCAGGGATGGGTGCTGGGGCAAGGAGGATTCACTTTTTAGACAGTAGACACTTATTATATTTGGTGATGGAAAAGGTAACACGGAATGAGGGTGAAGTGTGCACAGCAAGACCAAGGTATTGTGTGATTTTCCTATATGTTGTAACTCCTGCCTCTATGATGTTAATGAGGGAGGATGGGTGGCAGTTGTGTTAGTAAGGCAGGACTCAGTCTACAAGATTGAATAGTGTCCTGAGGCAATCTCTTGAGATATAAAAAAGAGAAGTGAGCAGAGAGACATGGGGACCTCATACCACCAAGAAAGCAGTGCCAGGAGCAGAGCGTGTCCTTTGGACCTGGGGTCCCTGAGTGGAGAAGCTCCTAATCCAGGGGAACACTGATGAGAAGAAGGCCGACAGAGAGAGAAAGCCTTCCCCTGGAGCTGATGCCCTGAATTTGGACTTTTAGTCTACTTTACTGTGAGGAAACAAACTTCTCTTTGTTAAAGCCATCCACTTGTGGTATTTCTGTTATAGCAGCACTAGATGACTAAGACACATACTTTATAATTCCCAGTTCTGATTATTAATGGATATTTGCAGCTCTTTCTTCTCATTTTGAGTCATGCCACATCAGCAAATGAAGGTCCCAAAAGCTTTACTCCATCCACATCATTAAGGTCGACTCTACTTTCAGGAGGCAGTTCCTCCCCAGTTGTATTTTGAGTGCCTTCCACACTGAGGGGCTCATCTTCCGGCACTATATCAGACAATGTTCAGCTGCTATTCATAAGGTTTTCACTGGCCAATTTTTCAGAAGTAGACTGCTAGGTCCTTCTTCCTAGTCTATCTTAGTCTGGAAGCGCTGCTGAAACCTGCCCACCATGGGTGCCCTGCTGCTATTTGAAATATCGGTGGCACAGTTTCCAGCATCAGAGCAACACACAAGTCACCACAGTACTACATACTGACAGACTTATTCATTAAAAATACCTTTTCTCAACAACATAAATGGCGACTATACACATGGATCTCACAGGATGGAAAACACAGGAATCAAATCAACCATATCTGCGGAAAGAGACCATGGAAAAGCTCAATATCATCAGTCAGAATAGGGCCACAGGCCAACTGTGGAACAGACATCAATTGCTCATATGCAAGTTCAAGCTGAAGCTGAAGGAAATTTTAAAAAGTCCACGAAAGCCAAAATACGACATTAAGTATATCCCATCTGAATTTGAGATCATCTCAAGAATAGATTTGATGCATTGAACACCAATGACCAAAGACCAGACGAGTTATGGGATGACATCAAGGACATCATACATGAAGAAAGCAAAAGGTCATTAAAAAGACAGGAAAGAAAGAAAAGACGAAAATGGATGTCAGAAGAGACTCTGAAACTTGCTCTTGAACGTAGAGTAGCTAAAGCGAATGGAAGAAACAATGAAGAAAACAGCTGAACAGAAGATTTCAAAGGGCAGCTCAAGAAGACAAAGTAAAGTATTATAATGAAATGTGCAAAGACCTGAAGTTAGAAAACCAAAAAGGAAGAACAAGCTTGGCATTTCTCAAGCTGAAAGGGCTGAAGAAAAAATTCAAGCCTTGCGTTCCAATTTTGAAGAGCTTGGCTGATAACCAATAGGTCGGCAGGTCGAACAACCAGCTGCTCCTTGGAAACCCTTTGGGGCAGTTCTACTCTGTCCTTTCTGGTTGCTATGAGTCAAAATTGACTCAACGGCAATGGGATTTTTTTTATGGGCAAAATATTGAATGCTGCAGGAAGCATCAAGAGAAGATGGAAGAAATACACAGAGTCACTGCACCAAAAAGCGTTGGTCGATATCCAACCATTTCAGGCGGTAGCATATGATCAGGAACCAATGGAACTGAAGGAAGAAGGCAAAGCTGCACTGAAGGCATTGGCAAAAACAAGGCTGCATGACTTGATGGAATACCAATTGAGATGTTTCAACAAACAGATGCAGCGCTGGAGGTGCTCACTCATCCATGCCAGGAAATTTGGAAGACAGCTACCTGGCCAACCGGCTGGAAGAGATCCATATTTGTGCCCATTTCAAAGAAAGGTGATCCAACAGAACGTGGAAATTATCAAAGAATATTATTAATACCACCCGCAAGTAAAATTTTGCTGAAGATCATTCAAAAATGTTTGCAGCAGTACATTGACAGGGAACTGCCAGAAATTCAAGCTGGATTCAGAAGAGACATGGAATGAGGGATATCATTGCTGATGTCAGATGGATCTTGGCTGAAAGCAGAGAATACCAGAAAGATGTTAACCTGTGTTTTATTGACTATGCAAAGGCATTCGACTGCATGGATCATAACAAATTATGGATAACATTGCAAGGAATGGGAATTCCAGGATACTTAATCGTGCTCATTCGGAACTTGTACATAGACCAAGAGGCAGTTGTTTGAATTGTTGTTGTTGTTGTTAGGTGCCATAGAGTTGGTTCTGACTCATAGCGACCCTATGTACCACAGAACAAAACACTTCCCCATCCTGCACCATGGTCATAATTGTTTTTATGCTTGAGCCTGTTGTTGCAGCCACTGTGTCAATCCATATCATTGAGGGTCTTCCTCTTTTTCGCTGACCCTGTTCTTTACCAAGCATGATGTCCTTCTCCAGGGACTGATCCCTTCCAACAACATGTCCAAAGTATGTAAGACGTAGTCTCGCCATCCTTGCTTCTAAGGAGCATTCTGGTTGTACTTCTTCCAAGGCAGATTTGTTCATTCTTTTGGAAGTCCATGGTATATTCAATATTCTTTGCCAACACCACAACACAAGTGAATACTTCGTGGTTTAAAATTAGGAAAGGTGTGTGTCAGGGCTGTATCCTTTCACCATACTTATTTGATCTTTATGCTGAGCAAATAATCCGAGAAGCTGAACTATATGAAGAAGAATGAGGCATCAGGACTGGAGGAAGACTCATTAACAATCTTCGATATGCAGATGATACAATCTTGCTTGCTGAAAGCAAGGAGGACTTAAAGTACTCAGTGATGAACATCAAAGGCTACAGCTGTCAGTATGGATTATACCTCAACATAAAGAAAACAAAAATCCTCACAAATGGACCAATAAGCAACATCATGATAAACGGAAAATATTAAGTTGCCAAAGATTTCATTTTACTTGGATCCACAATCAATGCCCATGGAAGCAGCGGTCAAGAAATCAAACAACATACTGCATTGGGCAAATCTGCTGCAAAAGACCTCTCTAATGTGTTGAAAAGCAAAGATGTCACTTTGAGGACTAAAGTGTGCCTGACTCAAGCCATGGTATTTTTTTTTTTTTTATTGTGCTTCAGGTGAAGGCTTACAGAACAAATAGTTTCTCATGAAACAGTAGTACACATGTTATTTTATGACATTGGTTAACAACCCCACAACATATTAACCCTCTAACTTCTCAACCTTTTTTTTTTTTTTTTTTTTTTTTGGTGAAAATACACGTAGCCGAAGATATACCATTTCAAAAATTTCTACATGCACATTTCAGTGACATTGACTACGCTCTTCCAATTGTGCTGTTATTTTCACTTAAGATGAAGGTCAAGCCATGGTATTTTTGATAATCTCATATGTATGTTAAAACTGGACAATGAATAAGGAAGACAGAAGAACTGATGCCTTTGATTTATGGTGTTGGCAAAGAATATTGAACATACCATGGACTGCCAGAAGAATGAACAAATCCGTCTTGGAAGAAGTACAGGCAGAATGCTCTTTACAAGTGAGGAATGACAGACTTCATCCCAGGAGGGACCAGTCCCTGGAGAAGGACGTCATTCTTGGTAAGGCAGAGGATCAGCAAAAAACAGGAAGACCCTCAACAAGATGGATGGACACATTAGCTGCAACAATGAGCTCAAACACAAAAACGAATGTGAGGATGGCGCAGGACTGGGCAATCTTTCGTTCTGGTGTACATACGGTCACTATGAGTTAGAAATGACTCGACAACACCTAGCAACAACAGTCCATTACTTGTGTGATTACATGTTTAATATCTTTTCCACTGGACATAAAAGCATGATATTTTCCTGTCTCTCACTGCCTCACCAGTGCCTGGCACAGGAGCTGGCATGTGGAAAGCAATAATCAATGTTTGACAGATAAATAAGTGAATTGTCAAGGACCCAGTCACCTCTCTCCATTTTTTGGTAAATTTTAATTTTTATATCATTTCAAACTTACAGAAAATTTGCAAAAACTACATAAGGAACTCCCATATACACTTTATCTAGATTCCCCAATTGTTTACATTTTGTCTCATTTTCTTAAATCATTCTCTATTTTTACATATATGCATTTTTTCTGAATTATTTGAAATTAAGTTGGAGACACTGTGCCTGTTTACTCCTAAATACTTCAGTGAATATTTCCTAAGAATAAGGACATTCTCTTAACATAATCACAGTACAGTGACCAAATTCAGAAAATTTAACATTGAAAAAATACGCATTAACAGTTAATCCATAATCCATACTAAAATTTTATCACTTGTCCCAATATTGTCAGTTACAGCTATTCCCTGTCGCCACCCCCAGTACAGGATCCAATTTAGAATCACACATCACATTTAGTTGTCATGTGTTTTTTGTCTCTTTGAACTGGAACAGTTCCACAGCCTTTCTCTGTCTTTTGTGACACTGACATTTTTGAAGAGTACAGGTCACTTATTTTGTAGAATGTCTCTCAATTTGGGTTTAACTAATGCTTCCTCTTGAGGTTCAAGTTATGCATTTTTGGCCAGAAGAGATGTTCTGTCCTTCTCAGTGCATTGTTTTAGGAGGCACATGATCTCTACTTGACGAACTCCTTGTAGTGTTAAAGTTGATTACTTTGATCATTTGTTCCACTAGGTTAACCAAAAACCAAAACCTTTGCTGGCCAGTGGATTCCGACTCATAGCATCCCTATAAGACAGGGTAGAACCACCCCATAGGGTTTCCAAGGAGTGCCTGGTGGATTTGAACTCCCGAGCTTTTGGTTAGTGGCCGAACTCTTAACCACTACGCCACCAGGGTTACTTCCACTAGGTTACACCTCGGTAAAATTATTACTTTGCTTTTGTAATTAATAAGTAATTTATGGGAGACACTTTTACAGTCTAAATATTCTGTTCCTCTAGGATATTTATTATTAGTTGGATTTCTACTACAAAGAAGAGCTTTCCCTTCTCCTCCATTATTTATTTAGTCACTTCTTTATGTCAGCAAAGACTCATGAGTTGCTGTTTTATTCAATTAGCTATATTCTATTACTATCATTATATATTTTGATGCTCAAATTGCCCCAATTTGGCCAGTGGGATCCTCTTCAAGTTAGCTTGTGTCCTTTAACATATTCCTATTATTCTTAACACTTCCTTACATTCTGGCGCAACAAGCTTATCTGGTACTTCCCCTGCCCCAGCTCTGGAATCAGTCTCTTCAAGAAGCCCCCACCCATGCGCTTTGAAAAGCTAACAAACCGCTTCCTGTCCCCAGGCGGAACCTTAGATCCGGGACCCTGACCGGAGAACAGCGTAGCGCAACAACCTTTTCCGGTTGGGCCCGGAAGTCCTTGAAAGGGGCGGCTCCGCGTCAGGTGACTAGAGTTCGCGTAGGTGGGGTCGAAGGTCGGGCCAGACGGGCTCTCTGGCGGGTTGAGTGGCAACTCGGTCGACTGATCGAATAGGTTGGAGCCGTCTAGGCGGCGTTAGCTGCGCGAAGGCACGTACGTGAGGGTCTGGGCTGGCAGACCGGGCGAGGTTGGGAGCCGGGGGCGTGGGAACGGGTTCCGCCTTCCGGAGCCCACAGGCTGTGGCACCTGAGCGCCAGCATCCAGAGACAACAAGCACGGCTCTGCTCTGGGCCTTCCTCCCCAGAAAGAAGGTCGGGCTAGCGTTGTGATCTTCCGTCCTGCAATTACATATTGGAGAAATGAGGCCCCAAGAAGGGGTGGGACTCCCACGACTCCTTTCCAGACGGGGACTTACCCTAACTCCCTTTACGCGCTTCTCTACCTGCATGGGACCGCCTCTTTCACATGGGGGTGCTTTTAACGCGTTTACCCGAGTGTAGAGGCCGAGGCTAGGAAACGTGGTGAATAGAGTTGGGCTGGGAGTCAGAGACCCTTGTTGCAGACTTCGCCGCCCGCAGTCAATTGTGCGTTCTGGGCCAGATCTCTTTCCTGTGCTGGGCCTCGGCTTTCTCACTTGTAAAACGGGATAGTGTTTCTCAGAATAATGGTTCTCACATCATCTGCTGCGAAATCTCCCGGGATGCGTGTTTTGAAATGCAGATTCCTGGACCTCAGGTGAGACCTCTGATTTAGAATCTGGGTAGGAATCGTGGGAATCCTATACGTACAGATGTTTGAAATCCACTGATCTTAGGTGCTTTCCTGCTGTGAGTACTAGATATTCATTCTCCACTTTGAGGCAGCTGGAGCCTCTTCAGAATCTTGAAAGAATTGTAATGGTTAGCCTAGAAAAGAAGTGCACTGGAAGGGAGGAAGTGTCTTTAAAAAGCAAAAAGTTTTTATGGCAATGAGGGCTTCTACTTCTTTGGGACTGAAAGAGGCAGAACTAGGACCAGTAGGTGGATTCTACAGGAAGACAGCATTTTGACTTAGTAGAAGATCTTAATGGAAGAACCATCAGAGGTGACCAGCAATGGAATCGATTGCCTCAAAGATAGTGAACTCCCTCTCCAGGGAGATGCATAGGCATTAGACGGAGGTTCTTTCCAACTTAAAAGTCTCTGATTCTAAGTAGTTATTTTGACTCTTTCTGGTGCTGACTCTACCCTCAAAGTACTTGTGACTTCTTTTTTATGCCTCCTTTTTTTTAATGACCCCCCCAACCCTGGGAGTAAGGCCAATGGGTCTGGCCTTACGCAATCTTACTGCTTATTCTTTGCACCATCCCTCTTTTCAGGGACTTTGGAATGGCCCAACATTTCACAGGGGTTCCTTAAATGTTTGTTGAACAAATAATTAAGCAGTTTCCCATCCCCATCATTTAATAGCTTATTTTCTTAGGACACCTTGGAAGTGCCCCCTTAAAACATTGTGTTTGATCAGGTAAAGCCAGTGAACTCTTTGGGTTGCAGAGTTGAGAACTCTCAGTTGGAAGGGCTCCGTGAGGTTGTCCAGGCCAGCCTTCTCCTCCCTCAGACATAAATCCTTCTTTAATCCTCTCACCAGCAGTGTGTATTGTATAGATGTTGTGCTGAGAGAATTTTTGCAGTCTGTTGGCTAACTTTCCATCCAGCCTATAAAACCAGTCCTCTTACGGACTTAACCTGCCAGTTCATCCTCACTGATGTGTAATCTGCATATAATATTTCTAGTATAACTCTAGTTTTCTAATCAGACATCAAAGCTCCTTATTTTGTGATCTACAAAATTCAGAGTAGTTCACTTTTTAAAAATCTGTTAGAAGTGCTTAAGAATGCATAAGTTGCCCTATGGAGCAGAGAATCTGTGTTATGACACAATGCTGCTGACATGCTAATGTGCAAAAAAAAAAGGTCGGAGTTGAGCCAAAACTTCCTGCCTGTGTTTATCTACTTGTTTGTGTGTGTTTCCCAGGATTAAAAATAGTTGTGAAATGCTTATTCAGATACTATCCAGGTGCTGGGTAAAGTTATCTTAATCTGGTGGTTGGGAGATAAATTTTTAAAACTTCTTAATCTGAAGGTTTCCTTTTAAAGAAGTACTTAAATTAGTATTTTCATAAGTGTGTTCTTCAGGCCTCTAATCTGAAGCTATGTCGCTGAAAAAGGGGTTCTGTTGTAAAAATAAGTTTGGGAAAAGCTACATACCTTTATCCCTTCTTGAAGTTTCTCAGTACGTAGTACCACGTTAAAGGCACTGAGAAGTTCTGCAATAAAGAAGTGCGCTTAACCTTGTTAGTCTAGTACTGTCAAACTTATTTGAGTAAAACACTGTTGTTTTTTAGATGAATCACACATTAGCCAATTCTGACCTAGACCAGAGGTCTACAAACTACCAGTCCTTCGTTTCCAGCTTTCGCATTCCAACCAGCAGTAATTATCAATGCATCCTGATGGCATGTTCGATCAATTTCAGACTGAAGAAGTTGGTAAAAATCTTTAATTTCTTCATCTTTGGCTTTAGTGGTTGGTGTGTAAATTTGAGTAATAGTCGTATTAACTGGTCTTCCTTGTAGGCACATGACAGCGTTGTACTTCAGGATAGATCTTGAAATGTTCTTTTTGACGAATGCGACGCCGTTGCTCTTCAAGTTGTCATTCCTGGCGTGGTAGACCATATGGTTGTCTGATTCAAAATGGTCAATACCAGTCCATTTCAGCTTGCTAACGCCTAGGATATCAATGTTTGTGAATTTCACTTCATTTTTGACGATTTCCAATTTTCCTAGATTAATACTTTGTGCATTCCGATTATTAATGGATGTTTGCAGCTGTTTCTTCTCATTTTGAGTTGTGCCACATCAGCAAATGAAGGTCCTGAAAGCTTGACTCCATCCACGTCAGTAAGGTTGACTCTACTTTGAGGAGGCAGCTTTTCCCCAGTTGTCTATTAAGTGCTGCCCAACCCGGGGGGGCTCTTCTTCCAGCACTGTATCAGACAATGTTCCGCTGCTGCTATTCGTAAGTTTTTCACTGGCTAATTCTCTTCAGAGGTATTCTGCCGGGCCCTTCTTCCTAGTCTGTCTTAGTCTGGAAGTTCAGCTGAAACCTGTCCACCATCGGTGACCCTGCTGGTATCTGAATACTGGTGGCATAGCTTCCAGCATCACAGCAACACGCAAGTCCCCACAGTACAACAAACTGACAGATACATGGGGGAATGTCTTGTAGAGAGGTCCATTAACCTAACCATTCACTTATTCGGTAAGTCATTAAGATAGACAATGCGAATAACAAGCTCTCAGCATGTTCTTCCACCATTTTCCATCGCAACTCGTGGGGACCCCATGAATAACTGTGCTCCATAGGGTTTTGAATGGCTGATTTTTTTCGGAAGTAGAACACCAGGTCTTTTGTCCAAAGCGCCTCTGGGTGAACTTGAACTTCCAACCTTTTGGTTAGCAGCTGAGCACATTAGATATTTGCACCACCAAGGGACCCCTCAGCATGTTCTTAGTGGGGTAGAAACGCAGTTTTTAAAAGTAGGGACCAAAGGGGCTTCTGGCTTACAATTCTAAGATGTGGACCTAATTGCTTTATGGCTATCATGGCCCTTATTTCTCTATTCTTTACATCTGCTGGGCATGACATGGGTTTATCTCTTCATTTCATTGGTCTGTGGGACCAAAGCACTTGAATGGTGGACCCTTGTCCCCCATTTGCCCCCCTAAGGACACATGACAATCGGAAACAGTACTTCTGTGGTCATTGAGCCTACTTCTGTGGAGATGGCCCAGGAAATTGGCTGGCAGTTCCCCTCTGGGACCAATCACCAGCTTGACCCCCATGGTAGTCTCTGTAGCACCTGATCATTTAATATCCACTCTCCCAACTGCTTCTCAGAAGCACTTTGTGTTGTATGCATGGCAGGGGTTTTTAAAAATGAACGACTCTCTGAATACCCTGAGCCCTAGTGGTGCAGTGGTTAAGAGCTCGGCTGCTGACCAAAAGGTCAGCAGTTAGAATCGACCAGCTGCTCCTTGGAAACCCTGTGGGGCAGTTCTGCTGTGTCCTGTAGGGTCACTATGAGTTGAAATCGACTCGATGGCAATAGATTTTTTTTGGTTGGACAAAACCAGGAAAATTTTTGTTTTTTTCTTAACACTCACATCTTTTCCCAGGCACTTCTCAGTTGAAGAGCTTGTTTTTTTGTTTGTTTGTTTTTTTGTTTTTTTTTCATCATCAGTT
Organism: Trichechus manatus latirostris; assembly: GCF_000243295.1. Classification (NCBI taxonomy): domain Eukaryota; kingdom Metazoa; phylum Chordata; class Mammalia; order Sirenia; family Trichechidae; genus Trichechus; species Trichechus manatus. The sequence continues at coordinate 1,923,414 of NW_004443997.1, forward strand.
TATTTTTTTTTTCATTTTTATTTTATTTTATTTTATTTTTAATATTTTATTGTACTTCAGGTGAAGGCTTACAGAACAGATTGTTTCTCATGTAACAGTAACACACATGCTGTTTTATGACATTGGTTAACAACCCCACAACATTTTAACCCTC
>NW_004443997.1:1923687-2144727 GCF_000243295.1 Trichechus manatus latirostris
ACTTTGTGTTCCCTATCATCAGCTTCCTACTCCCCTTCTGCCTTCTGGGCCTTATCACTGGACTCCTGTACCTCGTTACTCTCATGGTTTTACTGGGCTGTCCACTCCCAGGCTGAACAGTTAAATTCTGACTGGACCATGGACTCTTTGAGGGCAGGAACCAGAACCTTGTCTGACTTATTTTTATTGTTGAGCCAGTGCTTGCCATTCTCTAAATATTTGCCAAACTGACTCTAAACATAATTAATGGAGGTAGCTTGGGACATAAGCCTGGTTTGTAAACATATAGTCTACAATAAATTCTAAATAGTGTTAGTTTAGTTTTATTATCTTTAACCATGATTGGAATATCTTAATGCTCTTCTGATGGTCCTCCTTAGGATCTGCTGTTGAAAGGAAAGTGAGATCATTGTTTTTGTCAAGTATATGTTATTAAATGCTTAGCAAGTTTTCACGTCTGTTAGTTAAATCTTGTCAACCGTATTCATTTTCTTTTTGTGTTTTACCTTTAGAGTATTTCAGATGTCTAGCTCAACCTTAGGTAAAAAATCTGAATTAATGAGATTTTATAGAGTCTGAATTAATTTGATTTTACTGACTGCATAAAAACAAAAGCAAAGCTCTCATTTTGTAAACTTTTCTGGTAACACAGGCAGGGTAGGAACAATTATGCCCATTTGCTGATGAGGACACTGGCTTAGTGAGTGGCAGAGCTAAGCCTCAGACTAGGTTCTCCGGCTGCAGATTGCTCCTTTCACTGTATTATCCTGGAAACCCACAGGCTTTCACTAGGATCTGTCCAGTCTAGAGATCTTTTCTTTAATAAAGTTTTCTCCCCAGCTGTGTTGATGTGACTTGAAATTCTGAAATCCCTGTTATTCATTCCCGTACATTTATTGAACATCTATCTACTCTGTGTCTGGCACTGTACTATTGCCTCTAGAAGGTGTCTCACTAGAGTGGGTAGTAGCCAGGTCAGTGGATAATTAATCCTCTTTGTGAACAGTGTTATCTCCAACAGAGGTGGGCACCAACTTGGGAAAACCTGAACTTTTTTCTCATTGCTGATCCTTGATTTTTTTCCCCCCTATTTAAGAGTTTTTGGGCAATACTTCCTTACCCAAAAGGAAAAAAAAATTACTGATTCTAAAACAGTTGTGTAACATTTCCAGTTCTGAAAAACTTAATTGCTGAAGAAAGGTATGTTCTTTAAGGATACTGATTTTCCACAACTTTAGTTGGCTAGATTGACTCATACTGACTTGCGTGGTTTTAAGTACTCTTCCGCTTCAGATCTGTCAACCCACACACATTTATGAGGTGTTTCTGAGGTGCCTGGTTCTGACCTGAGTAAGGCATCTGGAAACTGGGACTTGAGGAGACACCCATAGAAGATCATTGGGGTCCTGTTTGTGAAGCACATTGGCTTGGGAATTGGGAAGCTTTGCCACTGACTGGCTCTGTGACCATGGGCAAGTGAACTAACTACTCTGAGCTTTAACTTCCCCATTCCAGGGGCGTTAATGATGATACAGTAGTGTTTACCTCAGAGGGAAGCTATAAAGATTAAAGGAGATAATTCATGTGAAGGGCTGAGCAGAGTGTTAGGTGATGTTATTCATAGGATAATAAATATAGCAACAAGTACCCCGATTTTAATACTTTGGGGGAGAATCTGATTTTGTCTGGATCAAACTAATTGTGTCTCATTCTAGATTTCCTCTCAGCACATAAATACTAAGTTCTGATGTCTCACCTACCCTGCCTTCAAGGAACAATGCCCATTCAGAAAGGGAAGTTGTGACTCATTCATTCAGCAAATAACCAAGTACCTGTTGATTACATAGCTCTCTGGGGAATATAAAGAAGCAGTACACCTTCAGTGTACTCAGAGACCTTACAAGGGAGAGGAATTAACAATTCTTGAGCGCTTAAGTAGTCTCGTTACTGTGTTGTCTCTTTAATCATTACAGTTATCCTGTGAGGGAGGTAATAGCCCCATTTTCACAGATGAGTTTTTCCCCCCCCAGTGAAGGCTCAGAGAGAAACTAACTTGTCTAAAGTCACAAAGTAAGTGGTAGAGCTGAGATTTGAACCCAAGGCTGTGAGGTTCTTCTGTGTCATGCTGATTTTTAACGACAAAAGTCCTTAAGAAGGTAAGGAACAAGGGACAACAAAGGGCAGCCTGTTTGATGACTCTTAAAAGTTTGTAGCCAGTGATAGTCCAAATTGCATTTCACCCTCTCTTGTAAAACCTGATAATCTTTAAGAAAAATCATTGGAGCTTAAAATAAACAAAAAAGCCTTTGGATTCAGAAATAGTAGAAGAAAAGACTGAAAAAGCAAGAACAGCTGACCCTAGAATCTCCACTCAAATATTTGTCATGTTTGGAAATTGTTGTGATGGAATATAGTGGGTCTCAGTAAGTAATTAGTGAATCCATTAGTGAATTTAAAATATCTTTCTAAACTGCCAAAAATTATGCTGTATTTCTCATTTTCTCATTTGAAAACGTACATGTCATTGGGAAGGACATGGGGAAACAAGCACTCGTAGGTATTGCTTCAGAGTAAAAATTGGCACATCCTTTTTGGAGGGTGATTTGGCACTATCTATCAAAATTAAAAATAAAGATACCCTTTGCCCAGCAGTTCTGTATCTAGGATTTATCCTAAGGATATGGTCTACGACCATTCGTCTCCAAGGTGGGAAGCAGGTTGGCTGGGTGTCAGGGATGGGAGAGAGACTTTTCAGTCTATATCCTTTTGTACCTTTTGAATTTTGAGCCATGTGAATGTTTTGTTAGTTGCCGTTGAGTCAATTCTGACTCATGATGACCCCATGTGTTGGAGAGTAGAACTGCTCCGTAGGGTTTTCTGGGCTGTAATCTTTAACAGAAGCAGATCGCCAGGCCTGTCATCTGAGGTACCACTGGGTGGATTCAGACCTCCAACCTTTAGGTTAGCAGTTGATGGCAAACCATTTGCAACATTTAGGGAGAAAAGAGTCAATAAAATTTTAAAATGTCATAATCTCTGAGAGAATTATTAGCAAAAGATCATTCACACCTTAAAGTGAATTTTCTTAATCAGATTGCTTTCCTTTTTGTCCCCTACTGAGATCTGAAGGTGTGAGTCCTTCAGTATTTTTCTTGAGTATTAAAATGGTAAGAGTACTCACAATGAAAAAAGTGGAAAGTGCAGGAAAGTGTTTAAAAAACAAGCTTAATGAGTAATAAATTGGCTAAAAAAATACCACCCGTAAGTGCTGTGCTCCTTTAAAAAATCACCTACATGAGACTAAACAGTCAAAAATTGCTTTCAAAGATGAGAATGAAAGGGGACAGGGAAACTAGATTAATGGTAACAGAACAACCAAAACAGAAATAATGAGAATGGTCATGCATCGGGAAGAATGTAGCCAATGTCACTGAACAGTTTGTGCAGAGATTGTTGAATGGAAACCGAAACTGCTGTGTCAACTGTCACTGAAAACACAATACAGTATTATTTTTTTTAAAGCTTCAAAAATTTGCCTATAATTCCGCTATTCGGAGACAAATACAGTTAATATTTTTGCCTCTTTTCCAATTTTTTCACATATTTTTAACATTTTGATATCATACAATGTGTTCAAATTTGTGTATAATTTTATATCTGCTTTTCTTAGTTTATATTACGTGATTAAAATTTCCCACGTAAGCAATTTTTTTATGTAAGCATCATATTTAGTTGCTGTCTGTCATATGATGTTCCAGTTTACTTAACCAGGGAATGGGCACTAGATGGGGAGAGAATAAGAGGTTGGAGTCATGGAGCCCTCTAGAAGGATTAGGTCTGGATTAGGGGCACCAGTACATCAAGGCTGGCCAGGCAGGCCAGGGCTGAAGGGCACTAGGAATCTAAGCATCCTCTAATGGCATATGGCATATGGACCATTCGTGATCTGGCCTCTACCTTTCTTCCTGCCTCAGTCCCAGCCCTTGCTGTCCTACCACTTCCGTATGTGCATTAGGCTCCAGCCACACTGAAGTCGGCACAATGTATTGAATTGTCCACTTGTCCTGGGTTTCGTGTCTTTATCTTCCCCAGCGTTCCCTGTCCTCAGACATTCTGTCCATACCTCTGTCAGTGCCCAGTACACTGGGTTCGTTGTTGTCTTACTTATTTGAGTCCCACTTTAGACTGAAACCTTTTTACTCTATCCTGAATGCCTAGCAAATAATAGGAGCTTAATAACTCTTTGAAGGCAGGAGGAGGCTTGGTTGAGTAGATAGGGAGATTAGATGGTGCCAGAGAAAGGCACCAGCGTAGCTCCAGGGAAAGTAGCCTGGTCTTCTCCAGCTCATCTGCCTTTCTGACCTGAAAGGCAGTCCATGCCCTTGGTCTTCCATATGAGGGCCAGGCCTCTGTGAGCTAGCCTAGGAGCCTCAGTACCGCTTAGCGTGCAAATTTTAGAGCCTGGTTTCTGTGTGTTCCAAGTTCTAATCAAGTTACTCAGAGATTTTTTCCCTCTCTAATCTTCTGTGAGTATGATGTAGACATTCTCAGAATGCAGATCTTGCCTCTGCCTACATGTGGTCCAACAGCAGCCCATGAGCCACGCAGGCAGGCTTCGGCGCACCTGCCTTCCTGTGGAAAGCTCCTGTGTAAACGAGCATGTGCCAACAGGAGTAAGACCTCTGCCAGGTCCCCTTTCAGATCATGCCGATTTTTTATCACCCAGATTTGTAACCTTCATTACTAAGATTCACATTTATAGGTGCCTTTGTGCACCTGGCCCTGGAATTTTTAGAGTTAAAGGGGCAGAGAAGGCAGATTATGAATACATGTAGCTTTGTAAAACCTGAGAATTGAACATGAGAATGCTTCAAAGACACTTCCTCATAAGGTCGAGTTCCCCGGAGGTTCTTTCAGGGATATACAGTTCTCTTGCTGTCTCCGTTGCTCAGTTCCTGTGAGGTGAACCAGGGCAAGTGGACCGAAGGCCAGCTCTGAGAAGGTAATAGGAGTGAGGATGCTGGGTCAGTCACCATCCACTGCCAGGCTCAGAGTTCCTGAGGTGTCATTAAGGATTGCAAATCTGCCATATCCTGGCACCACAAGTGTCACCCTGGCCATCTCATATTTGGGAATGTTTCTCAAACTAAGTGTGAACTTGTTTCTTAAATGGTCAGCTCTATGTGGGTGGACCAGGTGCTGGCTGGCCTGAGATCTCAGCAGACTTACACCCCACCTCCCAAGTTTATCTGACCTCTCTGTGGTCTCTGGGGACAGTAGCTGGGGGGTCATGCAGTCTAAAGTCACTGTCTCTCCCAAGCACTGTACCGTGTGGTTATTGCTTTCTGGTTTTAGTAGCGTTCTCCCTGACCTACATGTGAGTTTCCAAAATTCTACTCATCAGAGAATCATCCGGAATGGGGGTGGGGTCCCTTATTTAAAAAATAAGATTCTTGGGCTTTATCCAGGTCCATATTTAAATCACTGGGGGCGAGGGGCTTTGGGAACCAGCTCTCTGGGAGGGTGCCTTGTTTAGGAATTGTTAAGAATTCTGATAATTGTACATGTGCCTTGCTTAGCTCCTGTTCTAGACTCCAGGGCCTCAGTGGTCTTCTGGTGTTGTTGGTACTGAGGAACTGTTGGTTGAATGAGTGACAGTTTTACTCTGCTCACTTCAGAGAGCATAAAAGTTACAGCATTGCACAAAGAATTTGAGGGAAAACAAAGACCTGGTGCTTAATTTTGTAAAGCTGTGTGTTAAAGGGGTAATGTGAGAATGGGAAGAGCATTGGCTGTCACGTTGAGAAGTCTGAATGTGGCACTGCACGGTGGCCTGGCCTTGGGCAAGTTCTCTAACCTCCCTGGCCTGGTGTCCTCATCTGTAAAATGAGGTGGGGATCAGAAGTGATGTTAGATGTGAATGTGCTTTGAAAACTAGTAGTGGATTCAGGTCAGGGGTGAAGAATTGTCAGGGTAGAGAAAGGGGTACAGGATGAGCCCCATGTGGTTGCTCTGTGGACAAGCTAAAATCTGTAGGTCTTATGACCAGGAAAGATTTTATTTATTTATTTATTTTATTGTGCTTTAAGTGAAAGTTTACAATTCAAGTCAGTTTCTCATACAAAAATTTATACACACATTGTTATGTGACCTTGTTTGCTCTCCCTATACTGTGACAGCACACTCCTCCTTTCCACCCTGGAATCCCCGTGTCCATTCAACCAGTTTCTGTCCCTTTCTGCCTTCTCATCTTGCCTCTGGACAGGAGCTGCCCATTTAGTCTCATGTATCTACTTGAGCTAAGAAGCACAGTCTTCACTAGTATCATTTTATGTCTTAAAGTCTAGTCTAACCTTTGTCTGTAGAGTTGGCCTCGGGAATGGTTTTAGTTTGGGGCTGACAGAGTCTAGGGGGCATGTCTTCTGGGGTCTCCCCAGTCTCAATCAGACCATTAAGTCTGGTCTTTTTTACATGAATTTGAGTTCTGCAGCCCACTTTTCTCCTCCATCAGGGACTCTCTGTTGTGTTCCCTGTCAGGGCAGTCATTGGAGGTAGCTGGGCACCATCTAGTTCTTCTATTCTCAGGCTGATGGAGTCTCTGGGTTACGTGGCCCTTTCTGTCTCTTGGGCTGATATTTTCCTTGTGTCTTTGGTGTTCGTTTTCCTTTGCTCCAGATGGGTTGGCACCAATTGGTGCAGCTTAGATGGCCGCTTGCTAGCTTTTAAGACCCCAGATGCCACTCACCAAAGTGGAATGCAGAACATTTTCTTCAAAAACTTCGTTATATCAGTTGACCTAGATGTCCCCTGAAAGTATGGTCCCTAGATCCCTGACCCTGCTACTCTGTCCCTTGAAGTGTTTGGTTGTATTCAGGAAACTTCTTAGCTTTTGGTTTAGTCCAGTTGTGCTGACCTCACCCATAGTGTGTATTGTCTTTTCCTTCACCTAAGATAATTCTTGTCTACTATGTAGTTAGTGAATACCCCTCCCTCCCTCCCCACCCTCGTAACCATCAAAGAATGTTTTCTTTTGTGTTTAAACCTTTTCTTGAGTTCTTATAATAGTAGCCTTATACAACTGTCCTTTTGCGACTAATTTCACGTGGAAACCCTGGTGGCATAGTAGTTAAGAGCTACGGCTGCTAACCAAAAGGTTGGCAGTTCGAATCCACCAAGCACTCCTTGGAAACTCCAGGGGGACAGTTCTACTCTGTCCTATAGGGTCGCTGTGAGTCGGAATCGACTCGACAGCAGTCGGTTTTCAGCTTTTAATTTCTGTCAGCATAATTCTTCCAGATTCATTCATGTTATGAGATGTTTCATGGATTCATCGTTTTGTATCATTACGTAGTATTCCATTGTGTGAATACACCATACTTTGTTTATCCATTCATCTGTTGATGGGCACCTAGGTTGTTTCCATCTTTTTGCTATTGTAAACGGTGCTGCGGTGAACATGGATGTGCATATATCTATTCATGTGATGGCTCTTATTTCTCTAGGATATATTCTAAGGAATGGGATTGCTGGATCTTATGGTGCTTCTATTTCTAGTTTTTTAAAGAAGCACCAAATCGATTTCCAAAGTGGTTGTAGCATTTTACATTCCCACCAACAGTGTATAAGTGTTCCAATCTCTCCTCAACCTCTCCAACATTAATTATTTTGTGTTTTTTGAATTAATGCTAGCCTTGTTGGGGTAAGATAGTATCTCGTTGTAGTTTTGATTTGCATTTCTCTAATGGCTAATGATCATAAGCATTTCCTCCTGTGTCTGTTAGCAGCCTGAATGTCTTCTTTGGTGATGTGCGTGTTCATATCATTTGCCTATTTTTTAATTGGGTTATTTGTCTTTTTGTTGTTGAGTTTTGCAGTGTCTTATAGATTTTGGAGTTCAGACTCTGATTGGATTTGTTGTAGCCAAAATTTTTTTCCCAGTCTGTAGGTTGTCTTTTTACTCGTTTGGTGAAGTCTTTTGATGAACATAAGTGTTTTATTTTTTTAATTTTTGCCATACAAAATTTATACATACATTATCATGTGACTCTAATTGCTCTCCCCGTACTATGACAGCACACTCCTCCTTTCCACCTCTGATTCCCCATGTCCATTCAACCAGCTCCTCACCCTCTCTGCCTTCCCATCTCACCTCTGGAGAGAAGCTGCCTTTTTAGTCTCTTGTATCTGCTTGAGCTAAGAGGCACATTCTTCACGTGTATCGCTTTATGTCTCACAGTCTAGTCCAATCCCTGTCTGAAGAGTTGGCCTCGGAAATTGTTTTAGTTCTGGGCTGATAGAGAATCCAGGGGCCATGCTTTCCGGGGTTCCTCCAGTCTCAGTCAGACCATTAAGTCTGGTCTTCTTAAGTGTTTGATTTTTAGGAGCTCCCAGTTATCTAGTTTCTCTTCTGGTGTTTGTACATTGTTACTTACAGTTTGTATTCTGTTTAGGCCATGTATTAGGGCAGCCAGAGAGATTTTTGCTGGACAGTGGCCCAGGTATGCTCAGGGCCTGCTTCCCTATTGCCCTGTCCAGTTCCTGAGCTGACCAGACCGTTCATGGCCCTCTATCCTCTGGGCCACTGTCCTAGTCGTGCTGGGCCCTAAAGGCTGTGACCCCATTCTGTGGTCTTGCCGCGTGTTTAGTGGACAGTTCCCAGAACCTTGGTGGGTCCAGGGAATGGGGAGGGCAGCAGACCAGGGGAGATGACATGTGTGAGCACCTCCCCAGCAACAACAGCTCTCCTACCTAGGTGGGGCCTCTAGGCCACAGGTGGGTCATAAGACCACCTCAGGAGCCCTGTAGGAATTGCCTCACTTTCAGGTGAGAAGAGAAATTCAACCATCAAGAGACATCCAGGGATACATGGCTAGTCAATGGTGGGGTCAGGACTTGAACTGAGAGTTTTTCAGGATTGAAGAAAACTGAAAAATTGGAGGAAGATTTTTTAAAACATTATGTACTATTTTGTCTGATTTCAAAAGTAATACATGTAAAAATATCAGTATTATAAACATAAAGGACTTAGAAAGTACAGGTCATCCTCCCACCAATACAGAGATCCAAAACAACCAAACTTGTTGCTGTTGAGTTGATTCCAACTTAGAGCGACCCTATAGCACAGAGTAAAACTGTCCCATAGAGCTTCCAAGGCCTCATCTTTACAGAAGCAAACTGCCACATCTTTCTCCCATGGAGCAACTGATGGGTTGGAACCAGTAACCATTTGGTTAGCAGCCAAGTGCTTAACCATTATGCCACCAGGGCCCCATAATACAGAGATAATAACTATTAACAATTTGCCAAGTTCTTCCACATTTTTCTAGATATTTTCTAGTATTTGTATTTATTATTGTTGTGACAAGTATAACATATACATTCTTTTTTTTTTTAAATGTTCTTATAAAAGTAGTATCCGCTTATTACAAAACATTAAAACAGGATAAAACCTATTGCTGTCGTGTCGACTGCAACTCATAGCAACCCTATAGGACAGGGTAGAACTGCCTCTAAGGTTTCTAAGGCTGTAGATCTCTACAGAAGCAGATTGCCACATTTCTCTTGCAGAGCAGCGGTGGATTCAAACCGCCGACCGTTCAGTTAGCAACCGAGCACTTAATCACTGTGCCACCAGGGCTCCTGTTAAAAACAGGATAAGAACTTAAAAAGTCAAAGTCCCACAGCCGTCATAATCCCAGAAATAACTGTTGATAGTTTAGTGTGTGCCGTCTAGAAATTTTCTTTGCATATGTATCTGCATACCTATATACGTACTTTGTTTTTACCCAGATAAGTTCATATACATACTCTTATGCAACCTGACCTTCCTTTTAAAAAACTCTTTATTACAGAAATTTTCAAGCACACAAAAGTAGACCAGTACAGCGAACTCCCATTTATCACGCATCTTCAGCAACCATCAGCTTTCTGTTGTGCCTGTTCCATTTTTTTCTCTCCACTTTTGTTTTTCCCCTGGAGTATTTTAAAGCAAATCCCAAACATCTTATAATTTCTTTCATAAACCCATAAGTATGTATCTCTAACAGATGAGAATTTTTTTAAATGTTATACAATGTCATTATTATGCCCAACAAAATTAACTTAATTCATTAATATCAACTAATATCCAAGCTAAATCCAATTTTTGTCACTCATCTTAGCAAGTGGTTCTAGCAGCATACACACACCACTAATGGTTGATCTGTCTCCCAAGTCTCTAGTCTCAGTCTTTAACTCCCTGTAGACCCCCACACTCCCACTGCCCATGCTATTTATTTTTTGAAGCATCTAAGTTATTTGTCCTGTAGAAAGTCCTGCGTTCTGAATTTGTCTGCTTCATAGAGTTATTCCACACATTTATCTATCCTCCGTATTTTCTGGAAATGGGTAATTCATTTTAGAAGCTTGGTGAGCATCTATGCTTGGAAGCGAGAGCTCTTGATCGGTGGTGCGGTGGACTTCTCTATTATGTCTCATCAGGAGTCAGTCCCGCTTTTAGTAATATTAAGGTTGATCAGTGAGCCTAGCTTTTTATGGTTGTCTTTCCATATCTGTACATTTAAATCTTGATTTTAAAGATATGTTTTTTTAAACAAAGAAATGTACTAGAGTTGGGTACTTGGGGTACTTTAGCTGGAACAATGAGCAAGGGCCCTTGGAAGCAAGCTCCGTCATAGAAGAAGACAAGAGCAGATGGTTGTGTGGAGAAAAGGAAGTACCGGGTTGGGGGAAGTTCTTGGAAGCAAGGCCAGCAAGGCACTGGTGCTGCTGGCAGCTAGCTGCCCTTCTGGGACATCACGTAAAATGATGTAACTGAGTGAAAATGTGGCAGTGAGTGGCCTCCTTTCCCTGCTCCAGTCACTGAGCTCTGTTGCGGTGAGGCCACATGCGTGCGCCAGAAGCTCTGAGTCTGCAGTGTAAAGGAGGGCTTCTTAGTCTGAGAAGACTGCATCGTTTTGGTCCTTATCTTCTCATACTTTGGAAGCTCAAATCAGAGTAGTCCCCGCACTCAGTTGGTGAGTCCCAGACTTGAGACGGGGCCACCTGCTTTGGAGGGAGGTGGGTGAGATGACCTAACTCGACATAATCTCAGCTGGAGGGGCACTGAGGAGACCATCTAGTCCCATGCTTCATTTTACAGATGAGGAAATTGGCTTGGAGAGGGAAGGGAGGTTCCTTAAACCACTTAGCAGGCTGGAGGCTAGGCTGAGGCCAGCATCCAAGGCTCTAGTTCTTTGACTGTGGTACCCAGCCAGCATTCCTACTTGGGATTTCTGAGATGGTAAGTTTGGCCAGCTGAGCCTTCAGACATAATCTGCTCCCCAAATTTCTGGATATTGCTGGTGCTGGTCTCTTTCTCTTCCTTGTTTGGCTCCTGGCCAGGTTCTCTGACTTGGAGGCTATCGTGAACAACGCTGTTTCTACTGGCATTTGGTGGCCAGCTTGATTTTTTAAATTTTATTGTGCTTTAGGTGAAAGTTTACAGAGCGAATTAATTTCTTATTCAAAAATTTATACACAAGTTGTTTTGTGACATTGGTTGCAATCCCCGCAGTGTATCAGCACTTTCCCCCTTACCACCTCGGGCTCCCCGTGTCCATTCGTCCAGTTTTACTATCACTTCCTGCCTTCTCGTTGTTGCTTTTGGGCAGGTGTTGCCCATTTGGTCTCGTATACTTGATTGAGCTAAGAAGCACGTTCCTCACGTGTGTTATTGTTTGTTTTATAGGCCTGTCTAATCTTTGGCTGAAAGGTCAACTTCAGGAGTAGCTTCAGTTCAGAGTTAGAGGAGTGTCCAGGCGCCATAGTCTTGGGGGTTCCTCTAATCTCTGTCAGGCCAGTAGATCTGGTCTTTTTTATGAATTTGAATTTCATTCTATATTTTTCTCCCGCTCTATCTGAGACCCTCTATTGTGATCCCGGTCAGAGTGGTCGGTGGGGCCAGCTTGATCTTGGTTGTACAGTTGTTTGAATATAGATCGACATCTGGAGTCCCAATCTCAGCTCCATACCTGTCAGCAAGCTGAGCAATCTTAGACCTCAGTTCCCTGAAGAGATTGAATGAGATCAGGTTTCCCCAAAGCATGTGTGAGTATGCCAGATGATACCAGGTGATATGAAGATAAACGGCGTTTCACTCATTGCCTTTATATTTACCTTTCACTTATGGTGAATAATACTAATTTTCCATTTACAGCAGTATCATAAGCTTCTTCTTTAAATGTATTGAGGCTAAAAGGTTGATATATTTAAACAAAATAAAGTAGGTGACATTCTGACATGGCAGAAGGGGAAACACAAAAGATTGAAGTGTAGAAGACACTGGGCAAGGTGACCTTTCTGGTCCTTCCCAGTCCTGACCTTTCATCATTACAGGATTTTCTTTATAATTGGGCACATACCAATCATAAGCTTCTGGCCTGAGCAGATTCGCCTACCTATAGAGGGCCGGATCATAGCCTGTACATTCAATGTGATTGAGCATATACTTACCACCGCGGATGGTTATCACAGGAGAATGTAAAGGCAAGCAAGACAGGGTCCTGGTTTCTATGGAGAGCCATCTGGAGGCTACTATGTATTTGTGCAGTTTGAGTATTTGTATGGTACACTTTGGGCCATGTTCACGGGAAGTTTCTGAGTCATTGCCCCTCTAGCGAGTGCCCCACAGCTATCCTCCTCTGCAGCCTCCAGGAAGTCTGCTTAGAGATTCAGTCATAGTCTGGGCTTCTGGAGCCAAGAGGTGGGAGTATTGGCATGGAAGCTGGGAGGAGTGGGCTACAGAAATGGGCAGTTGAGGGCTATCTGCCTTTCAGGATTTCCTGAAGATTCCTGGAGAGACTCTTCACCTCAGAGCTTTGCTGACAGCCAAGGATGGCGAGCAAGGGGCCTTCAGCCTCCACGTCGCCTGAGAACTCCAGTGCAGGGGGGCCCAGTGGGAGCAGCAATGGTGCTGGCGAGAGCGCAGGGCAGGACAGCACTTTCGAGTGCAACATCTGCCTGGACACAGCCAAGGACGCCGTCATTAGCCTATGTGGCCACCTCTTCTGGTCAGTACCCCTGCCGCCGCCCCAGAGCGTACTTTGCCAAGTTTAGAAAGCCTGTGCCCTAGGCAGCTTTGGAGCAGAAGGCCTCCAGCTCACTTTGGGTCCAAACATCCTCAGGCCTAAGCTGGGTGACCTTAGGCAAATTGTGTCCCCACCCTGGGCTCCATATTCCCCTTTCTAAATAACATTCATGTAGTAAGTGAGCAGTTCCTGCATGCCACTTGATGTGCTGAGCAGAGAAGCCGATAGTGGTTGTGAGCAGGGACTGTGGAGACAGGCTGCCTCCTCCTGAATCCTGAGCCTGCCCCTTCCTTACTCGAGAACCTTGGGCAAGGTGCTTACACACTCTGTGCCTCGTTTGACAGGGTGGTTTGTGAGTATTAAGTAACTTGACATATGTAAAAGGCTTAGAAGAGCAGGTAGCACACAGTAAATATGGTATGTTCTCAGTGATCATAATAATTGCTACTAGATTTTATGTATATCAAAATGAAAGGACACAGTCAATGTCCATGCCAGTTTTGATGATTACAGAGGCCCCTGCTGACTCTTGGGAATCCAGGTGAATGTTGAGATTTTATTTTTTCTCTTGAGATTTTGAGCTGGCCCTTGAAGAGTGGGTTTGGGTAAGGCAAAGGGTGTGTATCACCCCGAGGCAGAAGTTTACTCTGGCAACAATGTAAAAGATAAAAGGTAAATTTATTGATGAGTGAATAGAATAGGGCAGTGATTTTTGTCCTAGAGGCCCTTGCCCTAATCATTAAATTTTAAGCAGAGATGTTGTGATCAGCCCCATCCTAAAAGTTAGAGATGCTCTGGGATATCATAAAACCAGGACTTGAAATGAGTGGCAAAGTTAAGAACAAAGATAGGAAGAGGTACCATTGGGAAGAACACAGACTGTAAAATGAAACAGACATTTCTAGTCCCTGGACCAATCTGCTAGCCTCTCTGCACCTCAGTTTCTTCATTTATAAAATGGAGATAATTGTACCTGCTCATAGGTTAATGTGACCATTCAGTGTCATTAGCAAATGAAAAGCTATTCAGTCACAGCCTGGCACATAGTAAGTGCTTGATAAGTGGGAGAAATCACTACCATTGTTACAACCCAGAGAGTACCAGTCTCTACCATTGTTATAAATAACCTTGAGAGTTCCATGAGTGCCATTCAGTCACCTCCACTTCTTCCCTACAGCCTCTGGGGGAATTTGCCAGTGGAGATCTGCCATGGTTTGGGGTGCCCTTAGCTCAGCTTGGAATAGTGATGCAAGGTTAATGTTGGAGCTAGATGTCAGGTGTCCGTTCTGTCTAGGGAGATTGTGTATCTGATTTGTGTGTGAGGCTAAACTTCTGTGGAAAGGAACCATCCTCTGAGTCTAAATTTTATTCAGCTAGAAAAGAAGATGCGTGTTATGTGAGGGAGAGAAACCATATCTACATTTTGTACTGTCTTGGCACATAGTAGGAGATATTATAGGTCTTGCAAATCTGTGTCATTTGTTGTATGCAGTGCTGAGTGGTAGAAAGGGCAGTGAACTGGAAGTTGGGAGAAATGAGAGATTGGGTAGCAATCCCTGGGGTGTAATTCACTGAGCCAAAGTTAGCATCTCCATCTTTCCCATTACATAACGAAATTTTTAGAGTAGACCCAACCTTCTGAGCTCATTCCTGCCTGTAGCATTCTCAAAGATGAGGACAGCCTGAAGACTTTGTTAAACTGGATCTGGACTGCCTGTTAAACTGGATCTGGACTGCCTGGCCGTCCACACATCCCTCGTGAGGCTGTGAATCCACTGAAATCGAGAGTAAAATTGCATGCGTACACATGAGAATACACCCATGAATCTCTGCACAGAGGGTCATTAGTTTTTATTGGATTCCTTCAGAGGCTGTAACCTCCCAAAGGTGACTGTGTAGGGAAGCAAGATGTGAGATGGCCTGGGGCTTGGGGTCCCTAGGTATAGTAGGATCCCAAGAGTGGAGACTGGGACCTTGTTTCCATTACCTCATATTTCCTGTGATTTTAGTCCAATTTTGCCTTTCACACTTCTAATTTTTGACACCCGTTATCCTCACAGAGCCTCAGTGAGGTTGACTCCAGGAGAGGAGCTAACTCCCCAAGGCGGGTTGCAATATCCACACTTTTACCCTGTTTTCCCATTCTGCTGTCCTAACCCCACTGTCAGTGTTTCTGCTAATGAAAGCATTTTTCTTACTTTCCCCCTTTTTCTCCTTGCTGACTGATTGCCCTGGGGACTCTGACAGTTGGCCGTGTTTACATCAGGTAAGATGGATTTTATTTTACTTTGTCTTTCATCAGCTAGGGTTGCACAATGCACCCCTAGTCTCGGGAGAGTGCAGTCAGAAGCTGCAATCTCCCCTGCTTGTGGGCTCATTTGCTTACTTCGCCTTCAATCCTCTTACACATCTGCCCACTGACAGACACTTGATGAAAGAAGGGGCCAGTGTGGCACCCTAGAAGGAGTGCTGGTTGCGAAGTGGTTAGCGCTCAGCTGTTATCCCAAAGGGTCAGTGTTTTGAACCCACCAGCTGCTCTGTGGGAGAAAGATGTGGCAGTCTGCTTCCATAAAGATTACAGCCTTGGACTACCACAGTGACCGCCCTGACAGGGAATACAACAGAGAGTCCCTGATGGAGCAGGAGAAAAGTGGGGTGCAGAACTCAAATTCATGTAAAAAGAACAGACTTAATGGTTTATTTGAGACTGGAGGGACCCCGGAAGACATGTCCCCCGGACTCTCTGTCACCCCAAAGCTAAAACCATTCCTGAAGCCAACTCTTCAGACAAAGATTAGACTGGACTATATGACATAAAATGATACTTGTGAAGAGTGTGCTTCTTAGCTCAAGCAGATACATGAGACTAAATGGGCAGCTCCTGTCCAGAGGTGAGATGAGAAGGCAGAGAAGGTCAGGAGCTGGTTGAATGGACACGGGAAATCCAGGATGGAAAGGAAGAGTGTGCTGTCACAGTATAGGGAGAACAACTAGGGTCACAAATCAATGTTTATTGTATAAATTTTTGTATGAGAGACTAACTTGAATTGTAAACTTTCACTTAAAGCACAACAATTAAAAAAAAAAAAAGATTACAGCCTTGGAAACCCTATGGGGCAGTTCTGCTCTGTCTCATAGGATTGCTATGAGTCAGAATTAACTCGATAATTGGTTTAGTTTGGTTGGTGGTACCCTAGATGGTCCTGACTCAGCCACTGATGGCCTTTGTGGCTTTGCAGGCCACCACCTCTCTAGATCTCAATCCCTCATTTGTTAACTGCATTGAGTTTGATGATATGTTAGGTCTTTTCTGTTTGTGAGATTCTCTAAAGACTATCTCCTATTATATCATACTCTCTCACCCCCAAAGGTCTTGAAAATGTTAGGGAGACTTTTTGGTATTAACAAAGAGCTTTCGTGAGAAGAACAAGTCTGTTTTCCCGGCTTTAGATTATTATGCAAACCAGTTAGTATTCACCAAGACCCAGGCTCCTGCTTGGTGATACAGAGCCCCATACTCATGGGTGGTTTAGCAATGTGGGGGGAAGACAGAAGTTTCAGACCTCTGAGCCTCAGCATCTGGATGGGAGAAGAAAGGGGAACAGGGAGGCACTCATATTCGGACCCAAGTGGAGCCTGATAGACCACACTGGCTATGAGTTTATGAAGTGCATATAACGCGTAGATTTTGGACATGTCAATTATAAGATAAGCGAAGTAGAATATAAAATTAAATGCTGCCATAGCCCTGAGGTCTTAGATTCACGTTTTATAAGCCTCAGATCATTGGACTAAAGATGAAATTTACGTTCTAAGATAAATGTTGAGACATATGTACGTACATATATATGGAGTCCCTGGTGGCAGAAACGGTTAAGCACTCAACTACTGTCCGAAAGGTTGGCGGTTTGAACCCACCCAGAGGTGCCTTGAGAGACAGGCCTGGTGATCTGCTTCCAAAAGGTCACAGCCTAGAAAACCCTGTGGAGCAGTTGTACTCTGCATACATGGGGTCACCATGAGTCAGATGGCACCTAACATCAATAGCATACATATACATATATACATATACACACATACACACATACATGTGCACACACACACACATAAAATTATTTAATGTCTGTAAAGATGTTGTTAGGTGCTGTCGAGTGGATTTTGACTCATAGTGACCACATATGACAGTAAAACTGCCCCATAGGATTTGCTAGGTGGTAATCCTTACAGAAGCAGATCGCCACGTCTTTTTCCCATGGAGCCACTGGGTATGTTCAAACCACCAACCTTTTAGTTAGCAGCCATGTGCTTAACCATTGCGCTGCCAAGGCTCCTTTATAAAGACATTACAGGTAATGTTTTTGTTTTTTTTTTTTAATTTTTGTTTTTAAGAAAGTTAAAAATTTTTAATGTAACCGGTGAAAAGGCCTGAGAAACCCAAAATAGGACTCTGGGGTTTTTAATATTGAAAGAAATATTTAAATTTAAAAATCAGTGAAAGTACATAAAAAACATTAAGCAAATTTAAGAAGATGAGCAAGGTCTATCCTTCAGCACATATTACATCACCGGGAAAATGAGGAGATCACAGAAAGAAAAAAACTGACTACTCTGATAGTACAATTGATCCATCAGAGAAGGTAGAGATTTAAAGTTCATTACACCTGCACCAGCAGCTGAGACTGGGTCTCTCAGACCCCTTGCTGTAGCCCCAGGGTTGTGGTTCTTTCTTGTTGTATTGCTGGGAGCACCTACAGAGAGACAAAGCATGAAGAAGCCTGTTTAATTGTGATGGTATTTAAAGGCAATTTTGTTTTCCCCACTTACAAATATTTATTGAGTGCCAGGAGCAGGAATCAAAGAGAGGCGATTCCTTGAGGTATTCCCTGGTCATGCTGGTGTTTCCTGGTTTGAGGCCCCTGGCCCTCCTCTCAACCAGCTCTGTCACCTAGCCTACCTCTGACTGACCTCGAGCCATTCATGTGTATTTCTCTCCTGCTTGCAGTGGTTGGAGACTAGACCTAACAGACAGGTGTGTCCTGTTTGCAAAGCCGGCATCAGCCGAGATAAGGTCATCCCGCTCTACGGCCGGGGCAGCACTGGGCAGCAGGACCCCAGGTGAGGACTTGGGGCCTCTCTCATACCCACTTCTCCCCTTGGGTGTGAATTCAGTTCCACTGAATAACCTCCTTTACCAAGGGCTGGCTGAGCACTCAGTTCTGAGGCAGCTAGACTCCAGATGGCAGCCAGCCTGGAGGGGAGGGAGCCACTTGCTGAGCTGTAATAGAGATATCCACTGAGTGTGTACCAGCGAGCAATCCTGTGCTGGGCCAGGGACCCAGCGATATATAAGACGTCACAATTCCAAGTGTGCAAAGTGCTGTGAAGGGGAAACTGGGAAACGGCATGTGCAATAGGAGAGTCTCCAGGGAGCAGGGTTGCTGCACCAGTGAAGGAGGTGTACAAAGTGTTCTGAAAGGCTTTGTGGAGTACAAGGTATACAAAGTGATGGGGCTCTAGGAGGCTTTGTGGCGTTTAGGATTTCTAGAAATGAAAGTGTGAGTGGGTCCAGCATTCTACCAGTACAGGCGCTGAGGGTGCCTCATGGTTTGGCACTTGCCAGCCTCTCCAGCATCTCTTACCTTCCCCCACACCACCCCAGCATACTCTGTATGCCAGACTTCTCTTAAGGAGACTTACCCTTTCACATTGATGAGTCTTCGTATTTGCTCTTTCTTGTCTTTTCCATCCTTCCCATTCCTGCTCATCCCACTCCGCCTTCTCTCTTCTGCACGTTAGTTGTTGTCACCTGTGTTCCCACCAGGCTTCCTTCAGACCGCTATTAAAGAAATCTCTCCCCACACTATGTTGCCATTTGCTCTATATCCCCCCTAAACCATGAACACCTCAAGAGTAGGGTCTGTGTGTATTGTCTTAGTATTTGCAGCATCTTGCCTAACTATGTGTAACAAGCCCTCAGTCCAGTATTTGCGGAATGAGTGATGGGAGGCTGAGACCCAGAGGCAAAAAATATAGTGTGGGGTATTTGCCCATGCGTAGTGGGAGGTAAAGCTAAAGTTAGATAGTGGTAGAGCAGAGGGACCCTGAATTTCAGCCCTCTCAGCTGATAGACTACCCTCTGTTTCAGTTTGGATTTGGGATTTCTGACATCTTTGCCTCCATGACCCCTGTTATCACACAGGACCAGAAAAGCTGTCATAACCAGCCTGTGTCAGGCTGTCTGGGAGAGGTGTAGGCTGCAGCGCAGTCTGATGAACATCTCGTAACAAGCTGATTTTTCCTGGTTTTCTATACAATTGAGAAAAACAATTGCAGACAGAATGAAGAGTTAGCATTTGGTTTAAGTCAGCATAAGTTTGTGTGGACCCAGTGCTGGTCGGGAAGGAGGGTATGCCCAAAGATAGAGCGACCCTGAGCTGGTGATGAAGAGCCCCTGGCCATTCAGGGAGCAGCTCAACGCAGATTGTAATTTATTTACACCATTTCCGTTTCAGAGAGAAGACCCCTCCCCGTCCTCAGGGACAGAGGCCAGAGCCAGAGAACAGAGGGGTAAGGAACATTCTAGAAGAAGCTTCTAGAAATGAGCTCATGGCTTTAGAAATTTCCTTCTTGGCCCCTTTTTTTTCTCCCTGATTATAAAAGTAAAGGAAAATTTGTAAAATACAGAAAGGAAAAGCAGGGGGAAAAAAAATCATAGTCATAGCATCCAGAGATAATCACTGGAAACGTTTTGGTCTATTTTCTTCTTTTCCATCAGTCTGTAATTATATATAGACACATAGAAATGTTATAATAGATCTATTTGTGTGTGTGTATTTATTTATTTATTTTTTACAATATTTTTAACCCCCTTTTAAAATTTCATTCCAGAAATATTTATTAAGTGCCTTCTATGTGCTGGGCATTATTCTAGCCCTGGTGATAGATATAACATAGCAAAGAGTCCTGCCCTCCTGGAGTTTCAATTCTCAGAGGCAGAGACTTTGACCAGTATACCTTGAGATTTTATATGTCAGTAATACTGTGTTCAGTGACTGTATGACTATTTAGTGTTCAGTCATATAGACTTAACATAATTTATTTAACTAATCCTTGGTTGAGCGTTTAGCTGTTTTTTCTTTTTTTTTTTTTTGCTATTTCAAAAATATTCTGATGAACTTATGGATAAATTTTTGAGAAGACTTAATTATTTTGTTGGGATAAATTCTTAGAAGTATTTTTAATTACTGGCTCAAAAAAGTTGCACATTTAAGTCATGCCTTAGTCTTAAAAAACAATTTCTTGTTAATTTTAAAAGTAAAATACCCACACTGCCAGAATTCAGCACAAATATATTCTCATTTCCCCATGTTGTCCTCATTTGTATGCTTGTGTATACATATTGTTATGTACAGATAGTCCCCGACATACGATGGAGTTCCTTTCCAATGACTCCTTCGTAAGTCAGTTCTGACGTAAGTTGAATACCTCATTTTTATTTTTAGTTTTTATTATTATTGCCTTTTATTATCAGTATCTTTATAAATCCAGTCTTTATTTTGGGGGTTGGAAACATTGCATATAAACTTACAGATATATTTTAATGCATACATACATATTACGTTAAGAAGTACAAAAAAAAAAATACCAGATGGTGGTAAGTGTGGTTTGTTGTAACTTGGATATGTCATAAGTTGGGGACTACAGTGGTAGTCATCACCATTCTATTTGCTGCTTTTAAACTTTATTTTGTAAATATTTTCAGTGGTGCTCTCTAGTGTCCTCTTTATCATTTTTAAAGGCTGCTGTTTATTCCATTGAATTAATACATTATAATTTATTTAAGATTCCCTTATTGAAGGACCTTTCAGTTGCTTGCAGTTTTTGCTGTTGTAAATAATGCTACAGTGATTGCATTTATACACATTTCTTTTTACTTATTTAAATTATGATGTTCTTAAGGATTCCCAGGAATAGGATTATTGAGTCAGGGATCTTGATAGAAATTGAGATCTTTTCCAGATTATCCTTAATAATAATATCAGTGAACACTTGTTGAATGGATATTGTATATGAAGAACTATTTGTTAAGAGCTTTATATGCACGACCTCATTTAAGCCTCACATCAACCCATTTAACAGAAGAGGAAGCCAGGGCTCAGAGAGGTAAAGTGACTTTTCCGGAGTCACACAGATGGGGCTGAAACTCAGATCTGGCTATTATTGAAGTTCCTGGTCTTGACCGCTAGGCAACGCCACTTTAACCCTTCCCAGGCTCTGGTTCTCTGTGGAGCATTAGCTTCTGACCCAGAAATCTGAGGTCCCAGGAAGCCAGAGGCCCTGGCCTTGGTGACTGCAGTGCACAACTCTAGTGTTACAAATACCCACAGCCATCAGTGATGCTGTTTACGTACTTAGCCCCAGGATCATGAACCTACCAAATGTGAGAACTTGTGGGTCTGTATTGTGGGTCTGTATAGAAGGGAGGTCGGTAGGCCAGTCTTCAGGCTTGCACTGAGGGAGCAGTGGTTCCTGATGAAACAATTGCACCTTCCTGGGTTAAGGCAGCCTCAGTCCCAGGAGCCCTCAGACTCAGCCATGCTGGGTCTGGGTAAGAGGCATTTCCGTGCCTAGGAAAAGGAAACGAGTTGTTTTCCTTCCCTGTAGGCTTGCCCTCTTATTAAATCAGCTGTTAAGCTTTATAGGTAGTGCAGCAGGAAGTTGGAAGCTAGATGCCAGGCTACTCAGTATGGGCCAGGGGGTGGTGACTTCCATGACTTGTAAAAGACTCACAAATGAAGGTCATTCAGCTCTCTGAGGAGAGCAGTTTCCCAATAATTTTTCTTCTTTTTATTAGTTTTTAATTATTTTCTTTAAGAATCTAGGAAGGGGAGAAGTTTTTTAAAAAGATGTGTACAGTAGTTAAGAGCTGGATTTTCGGATCAGATTGACCTAGTTTTAGATCTAGCTAAAACTAGGTGTGCAAACTTGGTCAAGTTATTCCACCTCTCTGAGCCCCAGTTTGGTCATCTGTAAAATGCGCATGATGCTAATGTAAGAATTAAATGTGATTTGTGTATCCCAGTGCTTAGCACAATGCCTGGTGCACATTTGGCACTTTCAAAATGATACTTACAATATCACTATTCCTACTGAATCTTTTCATGTGAAAGATGGTCCAGCATAGAAGATGGAAAGGAAAGAAATGCTGAGGACAGTGGGCCAGACTGCTGATGGTGGTTATTGTGTGGGGTGGGTGTGACATGGCAGGGTAAACAAGGAGACCTCTGATTTCTACCTCAGTTATTTCTGTCATATGTGAATTTCTTATAACAAGCACACATTACTTTTGTAATGAGAAAAAAATGAAAGCTCAGATTTTAAAAATTGTATGTAACAATAGTAAAAAATTTTTGAGGGTAAAAAACATATGCATATCTTGTCCGCATACCTACATATTGTCCTGTACATGTGACCATGGTATCCACATATCTACATGATGTCATGTGCTTGTGACCGTGGTATCCACATACCTACATATTATCCTGTACATGTGACCATGGTATCCACATACCTACATGATGTCATGTGCTTGTGACCCTGGTATCCACATACCTACATATTGTTATGTACTTGTGACCATGGTATTCACATACCTGCATATTGTCATGTACCTGTGACTGTGGTGTTCAGACAGTTTTGTCTGATAACTTTGTCACAAGAGTTTTTCTGTGTTGCTGCATAGTCATCATAATGGTCCTTTGAGAGAATGTATCAAGGTTTTGATTATGACTTTTATTGTTGGCTAATTAGGGTTCCACTTTTTTGCTATTATAGATAATATGTAGTTTGTTTTGATATTCCCTTGTATTTGGGCACGTGGATTATTGCCGATTTTTTACTGTTATAAAACGTGGAAGATTTACGGGCTAGTATGGGACTCTGGGAAAGAACTTCAAGATCTAAGAACCCTGAATGTGTCAGCAGGTGTTTGACTTTGGGTCAGAGCCAGCCCTTTTTGGCCCATTTACAACTCTTTAGCTGGGACCCAAGGTTGGAAGGACAGAGGGGCCTCCAGAGTTGTTCTGCTTTGGGATCTAGATGGGAGGGAAAGATGTACCCCCTTGGAAACAGATGGCGGAGCAGGGAGGAAAAGTGGGCACTGTGTGTCTAAGTCCCTCATGTGAAGGCCATGTTTGACAGGCACAGGAGGAGCCTGTTTGCTTCTCCTCTTCTCACTTGGTTTCTTCCACACAGGGATTTCAAGGATTCGGATTTGGAGATGGTGGCTTCCAGATGTCTTTTGGAATTGGGGCATTTCCCTTTGGGATATTTGCCACAGCATTTAACATAAATGATGGACGGCCTCCTCCAGGTAGGACTCTATCTCCTGGAGAAATCAGGACAATATCTTGTAATCATACTTGAAGGTTCCTTGGGGTTCAGCATTATATGTTATTGATAATTGTCACTACACAGAGAATCAGTCCTTCAAATATGCTAAACTCCTTTCAGATTGCTGGTAGTCATGCCAGTGATACTGAGCATTGTACAGAGGGCTTTCCGTTATAAACTCGGAATCCTCACAACAACCCAGGGGGACACATGTGCGGTCAGCTTGATTTTATATTCAGAAAACGCTCGGTCGTGTTTGCCGAGACATACTCTCTATCCATAAAATGGAAAATTATAAATGATACCCAGTTGAGGAACAGTTTAGTCCTTAGTCCTGCACACACACCCCCACTTTGACACTTTGGGATGGGGAGGGGTGGGGCAACCTGTAAGGAGTCAGGGCCTCTCTGTTCTCTGGCATCTCTGGCAGCTTTCCACAGGAAGTGTGGGGCCGGTTCCAAGCCTCAGTCCTTTGAGAACCCTGTCTAGGTGTGACACCCACTGCTGAGTTTCTTCC
This sequence comes from Trichechus manatus latirostris, assembly GCF_000243295.1. Taxonomy (NCBI): domain Eukaryota; kingdom Metazoa; phylum Chordata; class Mammalia; order Sirenia; family Trichechidae; genus Trichechus; species Trichechus manatus. The sequence continues at coordinate 1,947,664 of NW_004443997.1, forward strand.
TCCAGCCAGCTTGCGAGTGCCAGCTGCATGGGTGTAGAGCAGGGTGGTGAGGCGGGTGCCCTATACTCTGTCACAGTCTGACGCCCAGGCCAGATCCTTTCCATGGAGCCTGCAGAGATGCCACAGTCGAGTGAGCTCTGCTCACACTCAGTGGACCCTCGTGTGCTCTGGGCACAGTGCAGGCACAGAAATGACTAGTGTGTGGTTCCTGAGCCCATGGTCCAGCACGCGTCCTTTGAGGGATGCCCACAGCCCAGCTTGGCAGCAGGTTTGCCCTGCCACAGGCATCGCAGGGCCCAGCAGGGGCAAGGGTGCCAGGTCACCGAGACTACTGCCCTGCTTCCCTGGCCCACACCTGGAGCCTCCCCATTGTGACCTTCATGGGGCTGTGGGGCCGCGCACTGAGCATGACCCAGCCAAACACTCACTTGAGGCACCCACAGCAGGAGCTTCCCGGGCCATGCGCAGCACAGCAGGCCCCAGGCCTGTGCACCCGGGAGCCCCATGCCCCACAGACCTCAGTTCTCACTCAACATTCAAATCACATACTGTCCTGTTTCACAGAATGTATCGTGGACATTACATTCTGGACGTTACAGCTGGAGCATGACTATAATCCACTCCTGGGTCATCCTGAGACAGTAATCCACTCCTGGGTCTTCCCAGTTGTTCCCTGCCCCACCCTGGTACTCGACACATAACAGGCAATTGATACGTCTCTGTGGCTAATTTCCTGCATGAATCTATCAGAGCACCCAGCCGATGAATCTAATGCAGCACTAAGTGTTCTTGGGAATGTCCCTCCTCACCTTACCAACCTTGAAAATTTCTGCTTGGTTCACAGGTGGTATTCTCAGAGGAAGGAGACCCCAAAGGGCAGGGCATGCTCTGTTCTGAGGGAAGGATGGAACCCTATGGAGGCAGCAGGAATTTGCCTGGTACCCTGCTTCCCTCGAACCTGGGTTCCCAAGTTAAACAGAGCTCCACAGCCAGGCTGGACTCTGGATCACTCTGTCCCCTTACAACAATCACAAAGCATTTGCTCCTGTCATGTTTGGTACAGTTTCCACATCTTGGATGTAGATTCTCTTACCTTCCTTCCTCCAAAGTCAGGACAGGGATTTGTAAATGGTAGCTGTTCTCAAAACACAGGAGTGGAGACCCAAGTTTTTGCCCCAGTTCTGCTTATAGTTTGCTGTGTGATAGGAGAGACAGGTCACTTTGCCTGTCTGGGCCCCATTTCTCTCCTCTGGGAAAGGAAGGTACTCCCTGCAGGGCTCTCTGAGGCCCTCCTGGCTTAGTGCCAGAACCTAGTAACTCTGTGATTTGGGAGGCAGCGTTGACCTGAGAGTGGCTGAGAGCACAGCTGTGGAGCTCTGCCACTACCTTGTGAACCTCGTGGTCACCTCATAAACCCCTGTGCTGCTTTATACGCACAACAGGAATAATACTATCCATCAAGTTGTAATGTGTACAGAACACAGCACATAGAAGATGCTTAACAAACAGTAGCTTTTCTCTTATTTTCCCCAGGAGCTTTCTATTAGTCGCTTGTCTTATTTGCATCTGCAGGCCCAACCCTTTTAGGATGAATTGGAGACCTTGTCCTCATTGTTACATTGTTACATTTTTGTTTTGCCTGATATATTTGCAGTTAGAAACTTTTTTCAGTCTCAGGATTCTGTTGTTAAGAGGTGAATGCCAATGCTCTTGACTCCTGGGTCAAAAGGGGAGGGGGGGTGTACAGCTGGAGCATTCTGACAACCCCTCTTCTCCCTTCTTTCTCTCCAGCTGTGCCTGGGACACCCCAGTATGTGGACGAGCAGTTCCTGTCACGCCTCTTCCTGTTTGTTGCCCTGGTGATCATGTTCTGGCTCTTGATTGCCTAATGCTGGGCCCCTGGCCTGCATCCACGGCAGGGCCTCTGGACTGGTGACACACCCGCCCCCCCCCCCACCCCGGTGTTTGACTTCCTGGCTAATCTTGACCCCTGGAATCAGTGGGGCCAGTAACACCTCAAGGAGTCTTGCTTCTCCATCAGAGCTTTGGAACTCAGGACCAGTTGGTGAGGACCCCGAGTGTGGCCACTATTGTGAACACCCTGCTGTAACCTCAGGCCTTGGCGTTCATCCCCTCTCATAGGTGACACCATGCAATCCTGTGCCAGCCAGCTCAGCGGGTCCTGACTCTGCACAGAGAAGAGATGGCAAAAGAGAAACTGTCTCAGAGTACAATCTCACCTGAGTCTAATATTTCAAAAACAAAGGGACGAGCCAAATGGTATTTATGGAAACTTTCTTTTATCTCTTTAAATACCCCTTGGTAAGTGGCCTCTGAAGCCAGTGGGCCTCCTTACGCAGAGAGGCTCCTTTCCTGATCCTAGTGCTGCTCTGCCCTCTTCCTGCCTCCTTTTCCTTCTCCTCGGCAGAGCAGCAAGAATTTGCTGTCCCATAAAGATCATGATTGCAGCAGCTGAACCTGGGGTTTGTCCCATCTGTTCATGAATTCACCAGAGACCCAAAGATGTTTCACTGGCTCTGGGCTGTGCTCAGTGTCTTTGGCCCTAGAGAGCAGCTTGAATGGCCTCCTGGATTCCTGGTGTGGATTATCCTCACGGGACATGCGGCTTCACTGATAGATTTCCATCGGCTTTACCCCCAAAACTACTCACATCTGCCTGTCTTCCAGTGGGCATACAGCTTAGGCCACTGCTGAGGCTGAGACTGACTGCTATGCTAGGAGAGAGTTGCAGTGGGATCCAGAGTAACTGAACCAGCAGCCCTGAGCTGAGGCTGCAGAAGCTCAGTGCCTTCTCTCCCAGTACCCACCCACAGGAAGCTGGGGCTTTGTCAAGATGGCCCAGCTGCATGTTGAAGACCACACTCCTTAGAAGCCCTTTATGAAGAGGCAGGGAGGGGGAGAGCTGCCAGGAGCCTGATTTTGGAATGGCTTGATGGATTCCCCCTGCAAACCCCTCGGGAAGCATGTGACCCCAGAGCCAGCAGTCCCTATGATTGCTGAAGCCAGGCAGTGAGGCCTGGGGGGGCCACCAATGATAATATGATGTGGATTCCGTCGTTTGCCTCTAGGGGAAATTGTTCTTCCCAAGCCCTTGATTTGCTTTTTGATTTTACAATCTGCTTCCTCTGAATCTGATGAGGGTGTGTAGTGCCAGGCCAGGAGGACCCTTCACCTGGTGGAATGGCTCTCACTCTGCTTACCAGGCCTCCTGAAAAGCCAGCCTCTTCCTGGAGTCCCCGAGGGTAGGAGGTTAGACTTCCTGTGGAGGCTTCGCCCTCTCTTTTGTCAGTCCAGGCCGCTCTTGCCTCACCCCTGCAATAGCCAAAAAGTGGCAAAAGCCCCACGTATTGCTTTTACCCAGGGTGGCTCTGCATAATGCGGGGAAACCAAGACCTGGAAGAAGATGAGGGAAGCCCTCCTCCCCTCTCCACAGCCCCAGCCCCTCCCCCCATGCGCCTGTCAACACCAGAGTTCAGTGTTTAAACAAAATACAAGTATTGAGTAGGTGGTTCGATTGCCGAATCCATTCTGTAGGAATAAGCTGCCAGCTTTACTGTGTGCCTGAGGGATTTTAAATATTCTTGGGTTACCCACTCCAGTGCCCTTTTTATCACTTTCAGAAACCCCTGAAGTCGGAAGAGCCCCTGGAGTTCCAGAGAGGATTGGTGGGCTCTCTCGGTGCAGTGGCCCCACCTGGTGGTGGGAGAGAGAACTTCAGTCAGATGGGCCCAACAGAAATGGTTTCTAGAAGAAAGTTGTGTGTAGGAAGACTCTCTCAAAATGGAGTGAGCCCAGGAGAGCTCCACCAGCAAAAGCATCCCGGGAACCTCTTAGCAAAGCCAGGTTAAAAATGTGCCCTTTGGATTTAAACCTTATAGGTCCCCACTCATCCTTCGCCAGGAGCTGGGCAAGAGAACTGACTTGGGACTGCTGAGCTAGCCCCAGCAGGGATTCCCCTTCCCACCACGCTGCAGGATCACCACCTTGCCCTTCTGCCAAGGTGGTTTTCCTTCCTTCTGTGTGTGTTTTCTGTTTTTGCAGCCTCCACCCCACCCCACCTCTCACCACCCCATCCACTAGACCAGGTCCTGACCACAGTCAGACAATGACACTGTGTACAGTGGCACATCTTGATCAGTCACTAATTTTCACTGTTGTGAAAGTGGTTTGATTTAGAATTAAACAAATGGTTTTATATTATTTTGAGCTGTAGACTTCTTATCTGTGTCGTAGTGGGTGGGGATAATCACACACTGGTCTGGCCTCTGGGAAGCACCTGTGAGTCCTTGGTAATGCCACACTGAGGAGGAAAGCCTCAGACAGCCGTGGGTAATTAAAGACAAGAAGCGTGGGCTGGAAGCCTGGCTTTATGCAAGCCCTGCCCAAGGTGTGGCCTATCTGACAGGCAGCCCTGGTCCTGACAAGTGCATAGAATTCATAAGCTTGCAAGCAATAAGCTTCCACGATGGAGCTTAGCTTGTGGCTGATCAGAGCCTTAAGGACATTCGTAAGTTAATTCAGTGTCAGCATCTGTCCCTGTTCAGTGACAAGGCAGGTGGATCCCAGCCAAACCCTTCCCCTGGAGGAGGGGGCGTGCCCCTCAGGGAGGTTCCTCATAGCAGGGTGTGGTGCAAGATGGAAGGTGTTGATGGGCTTACAAACCTGTCCCAGCCTTGGTCTCCCTGACGCCAGAGCCATGGGTCATCCCTCTGAAAGGAGTCCTTGTCTCCCTCTTGGACTGCAACCTAACAGTTGGATAGAGTCAAGGTATAGTGGGGAATGCAAAGGTAAGGAGGCAGTACATGTCCTCGGGGAACTCGGAAGCCTAATAAAACATACACAGAAGTCCACGAGGACAGTAAAGCCTCCAAGTACCCATCACTCTACCCCAGTAACCATCCAGTCTTATCTCCACCATCCCCATGCTCTTCCTTTTCCCCCTGCCATGGATATTTTGAAGTAAATCCCAGTCATCATGTCTTTTATAAGTATTTTGATAAGCATCTCAAGGATTTTTTTCAATACAACCAAAATACCATTTTATGTATCTTAAAAATTAATAATAGCTAGTTAACAATCATATATGTAATCCTTGTTAAATGTTTCTGGTTGTTTCAGTTTTTTGTACAGTTTGTTTAAATTGAGATCCAAATCAGATCAATATATTGGTATTGCTCAAGTCTCTTCCATCTGTAGATTCCTGTTTTCTTTCTGGTTTCTCTTTTCTTTTCCTTGCAGTTTAAACTTGTAAGGAAACCGGGTCATTTTTCTTGAGTTTCCCACAGTCTCAGTTTTGCTATTTGCATTACCGTAGTGTTATTTCACAAGCTCCTCTTACGCTGTATTTCCTGCAGAGTGGTTGTTCGACCCAGACGTTTGACCAGATTGAGATTTGATTTTTTTTTGAAGACTGTCATAAATGATGGCATTTACTTCCTGTTGCATCATATCTAGAGGCATGTAATGTCTGGTAGTCTCTGATGTTAGCAGCCATTAATCATTATCTAGAGCAGCACCGTCCAATAGAATTTTCTGCAATGATGGAAGTGTACTATATCTGTACTGTCCAACACAGTAGCCGCTAGTCACATGTGGCTCTCGAGCATATGAAATGTGGCTAATGGACTGAGGAACTGAATTTTTACTTATACATGAAATAACCACATGTGGCTAATGGCTGTTTTATTGGACAATACAGGTTAAGATTAATTTATGGGGGTTACAAAATGATACTGGAAATAAGAGTTCAGAAGCAAGACTGCACTTCTGCGCAGAGTGAGGCAGCAGAATTGCAGAGAACATGGGCTGGTGGTTGTAGGAATGGCAGGGTGGCGCATGGGTAGAAAATGTTCAGGAAGAAGCAGAGTATTGGAGTGGATGGAGTAGGGAAGTAAGGCTGAGATGTAGATGTACTTTGGCCTTTATTTTTTAGGCAATGGGGAGCTATTGAAGGTTTTTGAGCAGGGAGGTGGCAGAAACATACTTTTGGGAGATTAATCAGGCCATCTTAGATGAGATGATTCAGGGAGAGGAGAGACTGGAGGCCCGAGACTGGCTCAGTTTGAAGCAAGTGGGAATGACCCTTGGAAAGTCTGGCCAGACACGTATAGACAAGGACCCTCACGATGGCAGAACCTTGATTTGCTTTTCAGGATCCCAGTCCTCATTTCTGTAGGCTCAGAGGGTTGATTGAGGGTCAGCCAGCAGGATCTGGCCTCAGCAACTGACCAAGCCATGGTCAGGTAAATTGTGAACAGGTGACTTGAGTACTAGAAACCCCCCGTAGCTCCTCTACTTGCCCAGGCCTTTTCTGCCCTCCAGAAGTCCCCCTCAAATTCACAGGGGATTTTGGAGTGTTCTTGTGTCCATATTGGAAAGAGCTCTTGGTTTTATCCTTTCTACAGACGGCTGTTCTTTTCCATTTCAACTTGCATTTCTCAGGATGCCCTGGCTGCTTTGCTGTGGGGTGGAGGGAGAGGGAAGAGACTGACAGGCCTTGCCCCAAGGCTGCTGAGTACCTGGATATCTGGGAAATACAGTGTAATCTCTTTCCATGTACAGGATGAGTAAAATCCATGCCCCCTTCTTCCTAGCATGAGGTGTCTTGTCAGGAGAATCTCTGGCTTCTTATCACTTTAATTCAGCATACCATCTATAATTAGAGATTCCTTGGAAATGAAACCTGCTGAAGAGGGATCCCAGGAGTTAACGAAAGTCAAGCACAGCCCCCAGTATGTTCTGCATACTCAGGATGTCAGAGCAACTTTCCACACCCAGAAGAGACAAATCTGGCCAGCATCCGGTTTGGACTAGATGGTCAAGGCAGGAAGAAAGAGAATTGTGCTCACTGTTGCTTACCCCAGTGGTGAGACTGCTGGGTTGAACTTTGTCCTTGGTTGAGGCGGCCAGATCCATTTCCCTGGGCTCTGGGCCTTCCCTTACTGGGCATTTGGACCCTTTTCCCATGACCTGAATCTGACCTAGGGAAGTGACAGTTGCCAAAGACCCAGCACAACACAATCAGATTGGAGGGACCTCAGGGATCAGCTGACATGGACAACACTTAGCCACATGAAGGACCCTCCCTCAAGCCCTTCCAAGGCTGCTGAGCCAGCTAGCAGCTGCTAGAACCCAGCTGTCTGCTGTCCTAACTCCTCATCCACTGCTCTCTTTTCCACATACCAAACCAAAAACTAGTTGCCATCGAGTTGACTCCAACTGATGGTGACCCCATGTGTGGCAGAGTAGAACTGCACTCCACAGGGTTTTCAAGGCTGTGACATTTTGGAAGCAGGTCACCAGGGCTTTCTTCCGAGGTGCCTCTGGGTGGGTAGGTTTGAACCACCAACCTTTCAGTTAGTAGTCGAGCACTTAACAATTTGCACCACCCAGGGACTCCTCCACATCCTAAACTGGCAGCCCATAGAGCATGTTCAGTTTACAGGTGTGGTTTGGCCTACATGGCATTTAAAAAATATCTTTTAATGTTACCAACATTTTAAAAAGTGGGAGAATTCACCTAATTGTGGATTTTTAGCTTGTCTTGAACATCGGGAGGCCTGGTAATAGCAGGCCAGCATTGCAGGAGGGGGCCTGCCCTTCTTCCAATGGGGCATGCATGTTCCATTTTGCTGGGCTCATTTATATACTTAATTGGCCCAGCAAAGGATCTGGAATACTGGTTGCGGTACCTCCATACCACCTTAACTCAGTGCCAACTTTTTCACAGTGGCTCAGAGAAGTGGCCTCTCTGAGTTGGAAGCTCCTAAGAATCTACCCTCAGTCCTCCAAAGCTACTCCATATTCATAGTCCTGATTCCAAACTGTACTGGAAAGAGCTTTGACTGGGGGTCAGGTGACCTGGTTTCCCAACCCAGCTGTGCTCCAAATGAACTGAGCCATTTTTTGAGGCAGTCTAACTTTCCTCTTCGGTTTTCCCATCTGTGAAATCATGGGCACTACCATTAGGCGCTCAGCTGCTAACCAAAAGGTTGGCGTTTGGAACTCCCTGAGAGGCTCCGCAGGAGAAAGACCTGGCGATCTGCTTCTGTAAAGATTATAGCCAAGAAAACCCTTTGGGGCAGTTCTACTCTCACATGAGGTCGCTATTTGAGTCTGCATCTAAAAAAAAAAAAACCAGAGGCCTTCAGTATTGAGACCTCCAGCCTGCGCAGGATCACTCTTTACAGCACCCACGGAGGGCGCTCCTTACGCTAGAGGGCGTCAGGGTCGATGCAGAGACCGTGCCAGGGGGCGGAGCAGTGTTCTGGGGGCGGGCGGGCCCCGGTGCCAGGTGTGGTTTGGTCCTCCCCGGGCGCCGTAGGCGGTGCATCCTGCACCCGAGGCCGAGATCCTCCCTCGCCTGAGGCGGCGGCGGGAGCTGAGGGGAGCAGCCACCGCCCCCGCCTCCTCCTCCTCCCATTCCTCTGGGCCGTTGGAACCATGAACGCACAAGCGGGTAAGGAACTGCTGCCCGGTCCCGCTGTTATCTCCGAAGTCCCGGCCCGGGTGCCAGAGGGGAGCCGGCAACCGCTCGGAGGTTTCAGGCTGAAGGGACCCTGTGGGTCTAGGCTCCCAAGAAGGAGGACTTTAGGTGGACATGGTGCTCCTCGGAGGGCGCGGGGCTCCGGGAATTGAGAGGTCAGAGCGTCCCAGGGGACAGGAGCTCTGAGGGGCAGCAAGTTGGGGGCCTGCCAGGGGTCCATCTTTCCCTTTGCAGGGAAGTTGAGGGGCCCGAGTTCCCTTGAGGTGCGGGCTCTGTGGAATATGGAGAGTACGGAACCTTTTAATGATGAGGGAAAGGAGAGTGTACCCCTTACCCCTGGTTCTGAGTTTTCTGTGGAAAACGAGGGAGGATATGACTTCCTCGTCGGCATCTAGGGCTTCCCGCGGATATCTTGGTCCCTGAGTCTTGGGGCCTTTTGAAGGAAATAGGGAGTGTGGCCTCCCTTGAGGTTTAGGAAGGGAGTTAGGGGTAGGGAGAGATTGGACCATTCTTCCTGGGGCTCGAAGATCTGTGCTAGAGGTGGGACTGTGAGTCCCTGGGGCTCTGAGCCCTCTCATGGGACCTGGGCCCTCCATTGGCCTCTCTGAGGCAAAGGAGGGATGTGGCCAAGTGCCTCCCGGAAGGGGGAGTTGTCAAATAGTGAAGGGCAGTTTCTGGGTTAGGTTAGCCGCTCCTGCAGTCCCCTCCCAGTCACCTCACACACCACCCGGCAGCTTCCTGCCCTCCCTGCCTGTCCCCCAGCACCAGGAACCTTCTGTCGCTTGTGTTTCCTAACCACCTGTGTGGGTGGTGCAGCCTCTGAGTCCTCAAGGGTCAGCGTCCAGAAGCATTCTAGAGGTGGCAGGAGGGAATTGGGGGTGGAGGTCTGTCCTGGAGGTATCTGCTCCCGCTTCCTGTCTTTCAGCCTGGGGACAGTCACTTCCTCCATCCTGAATACAAGGACCAGGCCACAGTGGGTCACTTCCTCGCCGTGGGAGCATGGGGTTTTTGTCCTCATTTTGGATAATAGACTTTTGGAGAAAGAGAGCTAGGAATGGGAATGCCCGCTCTCCCTTTCTGTCTCTCTCTCTTTTTTTTTTTTTTTTTTTGCTTTCAAGAGTTCTTTAGCTCAAATGATTTTTCCAGCAAATTTTTCTAATGTCTATGTTCCCTGTCTTGAACCTTGATTCTCAGAAACTTGTGAAATATCTTAGAGTTCAATAAAAAAAACTCATTGCCTTGGAGTCAATTCCAACTTATGGCGACCCTACAGGACAGAGTAGAATTGCCCCATAGGGTTTCCCAGGAACAGCTGGTTGATTTGAACTGCCAACCTTTTGGTTAGCAGCCATAGCTTTTAACCACTGTGCCACCAGGGCTGGAGTGCAATAGTGTTTATTATATTTTCTGAGTGAGAAGAAGCTTTCTGGAGGCAGTTTTCTCATTGTGAAATGGACAACATAAAGACTGACCCATTAGCTTGGAGCAGGAGGCTGGACAGCTTTTACATACTCATTAGTTTATGCATCCTTCCATTCATTCAAAAAATAATTGCTGGATACTTCTTCTGTGCTGTAACTTAACTGAGGAATACAGTATGAACAAAACAGACACAGTCTTTGCCCTTGTAGTGCTTACAGTCCTAGAGATGGACAGTAGATAATTGAGATAATAATTGAAATAAGTGCTATCAGAGTGCACCCGGGATGTGGGGAGGGATAGGGAATATTATCCTAAGAAAGACAAGTTTATGCTGATTCCTGAGGATAAGTTGAAGTTAGTCCGGCAAAGAAAGGGCAAAGAACATTACAGGCATAGGGAAGAACATAAAATGGTCCTAAGATAGGAAGACAGAGTGCCTTTGAAGAGCTGAGAAAAGACCAGTATAGCTTTTTTATGAAGAGGCTAAGGCCCAGAAATGAGTTGTCCACAGTCCCACAGCTAAATAAGTGGTGGTGGTCCAATGTTTCATCCTCTCTACCACAGCCACCAGAGTATGGTTGCCTGAGGAGTCAGAGAAGGAAGTGGGGCTTAAACTTTTACTTGTGGTTCTGGTCAAACTGTGTTCCAAGACAACTCAGATTCCTCTTGTGTAACAGGAGAATCAACAACAAAGAAATCAAATATTTACTGAGTGCCTGTGATGTTTAAGGTACTAGGCTGGGCCAAGTTTTACCTCTTATAAATTTTAACATGCTAGAGCAACAGTGACTTTTGAGATAACGTACAGTCTCCTCACTTTACATATGAGGAAACTGAGGCCCAGAGAGGGAAAGTGACTGACCAGGGTCACTCAACTAGTAATAGATCCAGGACTAGCCTAGGTCTTCTCCTCCAGTACTCTTTCCAATATTCCAGGCTGCTTGAGATATACAGGGTCTGGCACATAGTAAGCCCTTAATATTTATGGAAATGAATAATATGTGGTTTGTGCCTTTGAGAAATTCACTGTCTAATTAGGGTAATTCAGAAAAAAACCATGACAAATCAAGAAAAGCTTTTATAAGGCCTGTATGTGATAACACTATGGAATTTCAAAGGTGAGGAAGAACTCTGCATACATTCATTCAACAAGTACATATTGAGTTCCTACTATGTGCCGAGCACTTCTAAGGAGCCCTGGTGGCACTGTGACTAAAGCGATCAGTCGACTGCTAACTGAAAGGTCAGTGGTTCAAAACCACCAGTGGCTCTGTGAGAGAAAGATGTGGCAGTCTGCTTCTGTAGGGATTTACAGCCTTGGAAACCTTATGGGATCACTATAAGTCGAAATTAACTTGACAGCAGTGCGTTGGGTTTGGGCCAAGCACTTCAGGGCTCTGGGAGTTATAACCCCAAAAAAAAAAAAACTTGCTGTTGAGTCTATTCCGACTCTTAGAGACCCTATAGGACAGGGTAGAACTGCCCCACAGGGTTTCCAAGGAGCGGCTGGTGGACTCGAACTGCTGACCTTTCTTATTAGCAGCCAGACTCTTAACCACTGCCAGGGCTCCAGGGAACAAGATGCACCAAATCCCTTCCTTCATGGAGTGTATGTTGTGATGGGTGATGGGGAGAGATACATGAATATCATATGTCAGGGATAAATACTTTGAAGAGAAATAAAGCAGGATAAGGGGATAGAAAGGTCCCTGGGTGGTGCTAACAGTTTGCTCTCAGCTACTAACCTAAAGGTTGGTGGTTTGAACCCACCCAGCAGTGTTGTGGAAGAAAGACGTGGCGGTCTGCTTCCGTAAAGATTACAGCCAAGAAAACTATGGAGCAGTTCTGCTCTGTAACACACGGGGTAGCCATGAGTCAGAATCAACTCGACGGCAAGGGTTTTTTTTTTTGTTTTGTTTTGTTTTTTAAGGGGATAGGGAGTGGTGATGTAGGAACAGTGAGTAGTCAGGGAAGCCTCTCTGGTTAGTGACATCTGAGCAGAGAAATGGAGCAAGGGAGTGAGCCATGTGGATATCTGGGAAAAGAACATTCCAGACCGAGAATAAAAGAGAATGAGCAAAGGCCCCGAGCTGGGGAATTTGCTTGGCATGTTTGAAGAACAGCAAGGAGTCCAAGATGACTGCCACATTTGGTTAGGGAATGCTTCATGGAGGAGGTAAGATTTGAGAAGTCTTAGATAGGTTAAAAAAAAGGGAAGGGGTGATGATATCGTGGTAGCAAAGAAACTGTGAGTAGGGTACAAAGGTAGGCAAGTTTCAGAGTCGTAAGGGATGGTAAATTGATATGTGTGGTAGAGCTGTGGATTGAGAGGTGGTGGTGGTGGGGGTCATAGGAAAGGGAAGGTAAGACTGAGGGGGTGAGTAAAGCCAGACTGTGGAGGGCTTTAACTGCCAGGCTGAGGTTTGTGGAATTTTCTGGTCTGCAGCAGAGATCAGACGTTTAGAGGCAGGAAGATTCAAGATGTGGGCATATTGCTTTTAGAATATTATCTGGCACTAGTGAGTAGGATGGACTAGACAACAGTGAGGCAGGGCACCAGTCTGGAGGTAGAGGTGGGTACAGTGAGCCTTGGGCTGGGGTGTGGGTAGTAGAAATGGAGAAGAGGGCAGCAACCAGTGGGAGATGCATTGTGTCATGGAGAAGTTATTGGATATGGAATAGAGGAAGCAGGGTAGAGTATGAGAAAACCACAAGGTTTCAAAGCTGGATGGAAACCCGTCATGTTAAAGGAGCTGTGTTAGGCTTTCGTACATTTAGGGTGGGTTTTCTGCATCTTCTGGAGGCTGAGCTGATTCCCAGCCGGGGACTGACTTCTCGTCAGTGCAACCTGGGGGGAGTTGGGGCTCAGTGGCACTGCCGGGGGCAGAGGGGGACCACCCTTAGCCTCACTTTGGCATGCCAGTGAGAGCCTGGAGCTGTGGCATTTTCTTACAAGGTTCTGATTCCTCTCTCTCTTTTTTCTCACCTTTGACCTTCTTTTATACTTAGCAAGAGTTAGACTCTTACCTATTAATTTATATCCAACAGCAACTAGAACGTGAAACCATTGCCTGGTTCCATTAAAGTATTCCTTGAGCATCCACCCTAGGTTTCTATTTTGTCAGGTGTTTCTACCTGTAATTTATTTTTCCAGGAAGGAAAGTCTAAAAAGTAGTTGAGAACATAGGCTTTGGAGTCTTGGAGACCCAGGCTGTAATTCCAGCTCTAACACATTAGCTGAGCATTTCAGTTTCCTCTTCAGTCAAATGGAACAGTTAATAGTCTTTCAACACTAGTCCTTATTTTATAGGATCTTTGTATTAAGTTAGTTCATCCTTGCATAGTGCTTAGGACACTGCCTGGCACATTATAAGGACTCAAAGTAGTTCTGTTTTCTTTTCCTATCATTAACAAAACTGGTAGAGAACCGCCATATGGAAATATATGAGTTGGTTAACCAGTTCTCTGATAAAGAGATTCTTTGCAGGCCTTCCCCTGGATAAGAAAATGCCTACTCATTCACAGCTAAGTAAATTTATGGTTGAAAGTGAGAACCTGCATGGCTGGAATGCCACAGGAACCATCTGTCTCATTTATTTCTCTACAGCATATCGTATTACTGTACTGTGCTCGCCCCACGCCCAGCACCTGGTTTGTCCGTCTCCGAGGAGTGTAATTTCTGAACATATCCCTGTCCCTCAGACTTCGTGAATACTCACCAAGGGCCCCAGCAGTTCCTGGCCTAGTCTGTGCTTCGCACATGGGTACATAGAAAAAGTTTGCTGATGTTGTTATGAAAATGTTTCCTTCAGATGTTAGAGATAGTGTATTCAGCTCAGCCTTTTCCCCAGCCAGCCTCCGACATGTTCAAGAAGGAAGAAAGAAAAGCTATCCACGAAGCAGTTGCCAATTAAGTGCCAGGCACTGCAGCAGGTATTTTCACATCCATTGTGTTATTCCTTTTAATCCTCTTGGTAATCCTGTAAGGTAGGTGGTATTATACTCTTTTTAAAGATTAGGAAACAAGCTCAGAGAGGTTAAACGATTTGCCCAAGGACACAGAAGCAGTGACAGAGCCAGGATTCAAACCCAGGTCAAGTTCTTTTACTTGCTCCTCATACATTTTTCATAGTAAAACTAAGGAAGGGCAGGAGCCCTGGTGGCACAGTGGTGAAGAGCTACGGCGAGCTATGGCTGCTAACCAAAAGGTCGGCAGTTCGAATCTACCATCCACTTCTTGGAAGCCATATGGGGCAGTTCTACCCTGTCCTATAGGGTCACTATGAGTCGAAATCAACTTGACGACAATGGGTTTAAGGAAGGGCAGAAGAGAACAACAGGCAGAAGAGAACAACAGCAAGAATGAAACCTTCTGAGATACTGGTGTCTGTCTTAACCTGAAAATGAGAGACTGCTGGTTTGGTGTCACGACTCACAGAGCTGGAAGGAATCATTTGATCCCTCTTTTTACAAGGAAGAATCTAAGAGCTAGAGTTTAGAAGCTCCTTAGTTTATTATTTCTTTTTTCCAGAGACACTCCCTTTAGTAATGTTTGGTAAGCTAGTGAGGAGGAGAGCCCTTTGGGACACATGGGAGCTTATCTAGAGGAACGTTAATCATTGTGTTAGTCTTATTGGTAGCCACTTCATTAAAATGTGATCTTTCCTCTCTTGGCTGTTCCCCACCAGCTGCTGCCCTGCCCTTCTGCTTCCTGCTTTGTTCCAGATTTATATAACTAACCCATCAGTTCCCAGGGGACACAGTGGTTACCATACTTGTTTTATGCTGCCCTACACTGACTGGGATTTTTCCTGGTTCTCATTGTGTGGTGGAACGTGAGAAGCATCAAAGATTTTTCTCAAAAAGGTAGGATCTATGCATGTTGGTTCAGGCTAGCATTGTGGTCTCATGAGCTCAGTGCTTGGAGATTTTTTGCCACTTTGAAGCCTGGCAACCTAGCTCTTAGACCACATTTAAGATGAATATTGGTATGTTGTGGGAGAAGCATTGGCTGAGCTGGAGTACCAGGTCAAGCCCTTCCCCTGAGTAGCTGTGTGGTCTTGAGCAAGTCTCAACTTCCCTGAGGCTGCTTGGGGTAATAGAGTGCAACTAGCCTGGTAGTCTCAGAACATGGGCTTTAGTTCCTCCTGGACCAGCGGCTTTCACTAGTTTTTTGATGGTTGGGCAACTCGGTCCCCCTAAATCCATTTTTCTTTCAAAAAAATGAAGAAGTTGGATTAGATTAGATGATATTTAAAGGTCCTTCCAGCCTTACCATTCTGCCATCCTAGTGCCTGCCCCCATGCATTCACTGATAAGACAGTCATATCACCAGTTATTAAGCTGGGAGAGAGAAGCATATATAAACTGATATATTTTATACCAGGATTCAGAAGATCCTGAAGGTGAGAACCTTTGTAATAAGCCATTTGTTACAATTCTCACCTAGTTTTCATTGCACATCTGCTACCTGTTAAAACCAGTAAATTCCACTAAGGTGTAGGTCAGTTTTCTGATTACTAACCACCTGATAAGGGCCCCTTGTTTGAGACTGCTGTGAACATTTACTTAGTCAAGCTCCCTTTCTAGACTCTGATGATCACTAGCCACTGTTGATAAGTCTGCAAATATGAGAGGTAAACATTGTCCAGAGATAGGGTGAACAGCCTGTACAATGAGGAATTTTCCTGAAGAACTTTCCAGGCAGATAGAATGGACTCCAGATTAGTCTTCCTTTGGGCCTCACAGAAATCTCCAAGACTTCACAGTATTATCTTTCTCTTACATTTCCCAGAGTAAAGGTTGGAGGAGAATTAGGATCCTCCACCATCAGGACTATGAAGAAGCTGAGAAGGCCCAGAGTGTTCTATTGAAGAGAATGTTGGCTTGGGAAGCTGAGGACTCTGGGTGAATATCCTGGCTCAGATACTTTCTAACAGAAAAACAGCAGATGCGTAACAGATAGACTGAGGTCTGCGTGTCTACATGAGACTTTGTCAATAAGTAGTCACCCTGGAAGGAGCCCTGGTAGCGCAACGGTTAAGTGCTCAGCTATTAACCAGAAGATTGGCAATTCAAACTCACCCTGCGGCTCCACAAGAGAAAGACCTGGCAGTCTGCTCCCGTAAAGATTACAGCCTAGAAAACCCTGTGGGGCAGTTCTACTCTGTCACATGGGGTCACTATGAGTCAAAATTAACTCAACAGCACCTAACAACAACAGTAACCCTGGGAGCCAGAACACTTAACTCTAGTGGAATCATCCCTGCCGACTAGTGGAGCTTCTCTTTGGAAATTACCTTTAAAGCTGGCAGCCCTTCTCAGTTGGATTTGCCACACAAAGGATTGTCTGTTCTGTACCAGGGCCTTAGAGATACAAAGATGACCAAGATGGGATCCTTGCCCCTCAGAGCTAGGTAGGAAGGCTGAAGGAGACAGAAACACGCACAGTGAACTGTAATTACGGAACAAATGATATAAAACTGGTGTAGACAAAGTGGAAACGAACACTGCCTGCCTTTGGGGGACCATCAAGGAAGGGTAAAAGTTTGATTAAGTATCCTAAATGTAGAGAAGAGCTTGAGGTATGAATGTCAGGATGTAAGAACCTGAATGTGTGGCAGGAACAAAAAGCAGATCAACATGAAACCAGAGACTCTCTTTGTAAGGGATGATGAGAGAGAAAAGTTCTTTGGGGCCACCTTGTGGAGGGCCATTCCTTCCTTCAATAAATGTTTATTTAGGGACTGTAGTTGGCCAGGGGCCAGATTTGGTTCCCCTAGTCCTTTGGAGGAAACCCTGGTGGCATAGTGGTTAAGAGCTATGGCTGCTAACCAGAAGGTCAGCAGTGTGAATCCACCAGTTGCTCCTTGGAAACCCTATGGAGCAGTTCTGCTCTGTCCTGTAGGGTTGCTATGAGTCAGAATTGACTCAACAGCAATGGGGTTTTTTGTTTTTTGTTTTTTTTTTTTCAGTCCTTTGGAGGAGCCCTGGTGGCACGGTGGGTAAGATCTTGGCTGCTAACCAAAAGGTTGGCAGTTTGAAACCACCAGCTGCTCCTTGGAAACCTGTGGGGCAGTTCTACTCTGTAGGGTTGCTGTGAGTCGGAATAGATTCAACAACAATGTGTAGTCCTTTGGAGGGTGCATAGTTGTTAAGTGATAGAATTCTTGCCTTCCATGTGGGAGACCCTGGTTCGATTCCTAGCCAGTGCACCACAGGTGCAGCCACCACCCATCTGTCAGTGGAGTCTTGCGTGTTGCTATGATGCTGAACAGGTTTCAGCGGAGCTTCCAGACTAAGACAGAAAAGGAAGAAAGGCCTGGCAATCTGCTTCTGAAAAGCAGCCAGTGAATATTCTGTGGATCACAACAGTCCAATCTACAACTGGTCATGGGGATGGTACAGGGTTGGACAGCATTTCTTTCCATTGTACATGGGATCTCCATGAGTTGGGGGCTGACTGAAGGACAGCTGACAGCAACAACAGTCCTTTGGAGC
Organism: Trichechus manatus latirostris; assembly: GCF_000243295.1. Lineage (NCBI taxonomy): Eukaryota > Metazoa > Chordata > Mammalia > Sirenia > Trichechidae > Trichechus > Trichechus manatus. The sequence goes on from NW_004443997.1 coordinate 1,965,092, forward strand.
TGGTGGACTAGTTCAAGAGATGGCCGACTTAAATAATGTGTGACGCATTTGGATTCCTGCCTCAGGTTCTTGATTTTGTACTCCTAGTGCTCAGCACAGAGCAGATGCTAACTAGGTGTTGATTGAATGATTTTGAGTTTCTCAAGACCAGAGAAAGCAGGGCAGGCTCTGGAGAGTGTGGCAATACCAGGTTACCTTGAATTTCCTCATAGTAGAAAGTCCTGATCCTTTCCGAGTTTTGGAAACAGCCAGAAGTCAGTCACGAGCCAAGATGTTATGTTGTTGAGTAAGTGGGTGGTCAGGTTAGAGAATATTCTTCTTGGGTTAAAAAGTAAAAACAAGAAGTGAGGTGTGTCTCTGATGAGATTTGCTGGGGTGGGGTGGGGCATGGCAGCTCACTGACTTGAAAGCCCTTTTATGTAAGAGTTCCAAAAATGTTGTAGACAGGTACCTCCAGAACTGGGGAGATTCAGCTGGATGTCTGTTTGATGTTGTGTTTATTAAAAACTCTCTCACTAATTATCTCTTCTGTTGTCTGTAACTCGGCCTGATCCTGAGTCAGTTTCTCAGGCTTTCTGCCTTGGAGTCTATGAGGATGATGGCTCATGCTGTGGCCACTACCACCCTGACACCCAAAAGTCAAAAAGAAAAAGATCCCTCTCAAGAGTTTGAGAATTTCAGATCTGGGAGGAATGTGTGTTGGTTATCTGTGTCTTGTCACTGTGGAACAAGAGGAGAGGAGCAGCCAGGTTGAGGGGCTATCTTAAAGTCTTCTGCCAGCTTGTTGAACTCTCCACCAGGGTATGAGGAGGACAGCTGTCTGTACACTGGCTGCCCTGGAATGCTGCTGAGCAATCTTGAAGTGCCCTGAGCCGTGCATTGTCTATTCATGGCCACTGTGTCTGTGAAATGGGGTTTGGTGACTGTCACTGTGCCCGTCGCCAGTCTGGAGTTATCCAGAAAGAACAAAGCTGCATACATGGCGTGCACAAGAGAGTCTTGTAACAAGCCTGTCCCACTTTCTAGGGCTGAGTCAGGTACCATGGCTTGATCTTAGCTGCCCTCTTTATTTCAAGAAGTTGGCATCTGAGCCATGCCAGGAGAATTGTTTTTTGTTCCAAGCATCTTCCTTTTGGAGGGGCATAGACTGTGTTTTTTGCCCATGCAGATCCTTCCACCTGCACAGCCCTTCCCTGCCCTTTCTCAGTCTTTGTTAAATCTTCCCCATCTTTCAAGGCTCAGCTCAAGTGTCAGCTTCCTTTACAAGACTTTCCTGGTTCCCCTAGTTGGAATTAGCAGGAACTACCTAAGGTGGAATGGAAAGAGCATGGGCTTTAGAATGAGCCAGACCTGAGTTTGAATGATAGATCTGCCACTTTACCTATTCCCCCACCATGCCTGCACCTGAGTTTTGGTTCCCTCATCCATTAAACGAGTATAATAACACCATGTCTCAAAGCATTCCTCATGCTGACATATAACGATAATACCATGTCTCAAAGCATTCCTCATGCTGACATATAACGATAATACCATGTCTCAAAGCATTCCCCATGCTGATATATAATAATACCTACCTCACAGGATTGTTTTGAGAATTAAATGAGATTGAATCTATAACAGAACATAGCACAGTTCTTGGCATATAGGAGGTATTCAGTAAATGTTTGTTCTTTCCTTTCTATACCCTTAACTGTTTTTTCTCTGAGCTATAACAGCACTTTGTTTCTACCTCTGAAATAACACATAAGTGAAAAATTACAATCTGGAAGAGTGGTTCTTTCCCAATGGATTTGCTCCTTGAGAAAGAGCTCCTTGAGGCCAGGGATGTTGTTATCCAACAGTCCCCAATGTAGAGCTTTGCATCAAGAGGACCCATGATGTTGGTTGAATGAATGAGCTCCTGGACTAGATGATGGAAGATCTGAAAACCAGGGCTTTTGAGGAACAGTAAAAGGCAGTAACATGTTTAACTCAGAGAAGAGAAGTGTCTGGAGGCTAGCTAGGAATAGTTGTAGGGAGAGCCGACATTGAAAAGAGGGAGACCCTGCTCATTTCTTCTATCCAGAGCTATAAGCAAGGGCTAAAAGTTCTAAGAAAAGGCAGGTTTTGTCTCAGTAGAAAAAAGGCATAATCAGCTTTTTTGAAAAAAATGGAATGAGACTATTGTTGAAGCCATAAATTCCCTGGCCCTGGGTTGGTGAGCAGAGGCTGGATAAGTGCTTACCAGAAATCTTGTAGAGGAGAGAATTGGCCTTCTAGCACAGTCAGATGTGATTCCTTCAATATGAGATTCAGTGGCTTAGTCTTATATTACATGATAGGAATCCTGCCTCTTTCCCCTTCTTTGGGCCTCAACCTCTTGGTTTTGTGTGCAGGTGAAGATTCCTGGAGGTGTCGGGGTTGTGGGGACCATGTCACTCCCAGCCAGAGGTTGTACAGGACTGTCAACGAAGCCTGGCACAGTTCTTGCTTTCGGTAAGTTGGCCTGTCCTTCTGTCTTTTCCAGTGCACTACAGGCCAGGCCCTAGTTCACGTTCCAGCGAATACAGAAACAAACTTCTGACTCGAGAATTTCAATCTCAGTTGGGGGAAAGGAACGTGCTGAGAATACTGGGCAAACCTCAGGTGTGACCTCTATGAGGCCAGTTTAACATGGCCCTCGATGGGGGAGGAGCCGCAAATGGGCCAGGTGCAACTGGAGGCAGGGTGGGGGAATGGGAGGAGCCCTGCCCAGGGTTGCCTACCCTCTCCACTGCTGTCAAGTCGATTCTGACTCACAGCGACCCCATAGGGTTTCCAAGGCTGTAAATGTCTATGGAAGCAGACTGCTGCATCTTTTTCCTGCTGATGGTTTCGAACTGCTGAACTTTCTTTCAGTTAGCATTCATTTGCTTTAACCACTGTGCCACCAGGGCTCCTTAGGTTTGCCCAGGACCCTCATTTTATAGGTAAGGAAACCAGGGCCCAGAAAAGGTGACTTTCCCATAGCTGCACTATTGATAATGCAGGCACCTTAAGGGCTGTTTGCAGCTAGCTCTTCTTCACTGCAGGGGGCTTCCCTGGGTTCTTGCTTTCTGTTATTAACTTTATTTTAGATCTTAGATTATTGTTTTGAGGCAGCTTGGTGTTGTGAAAAGAACAACAGCACATGGTAGGCACCCACTGAATGGTTATTCCTTTTCCCCACAAGACTGGAATCCTCAAGGGTAGGAGCTTGTCTTTGTATTTTATGGAACATAAAACAGTGCCTGGCCCATAGTCATTTGATGTTGGTGGAATGAAAGGAGCTGTTCACTCTGGAGTATGGGTGGGCATGTCTGGCCCCAGCGGACTGAAGTGATGGGACTGTGCTTCTGTCCTGAGACTGAAACAGAACTGTAGACAGGCGCCATATGCCGTGGATTCCAGCTCCCACACATAGCTTTTGTCCCAAAGCATCCTCTATGCTGATAGCAAGCAATTTGGTTTGACCTGTAAACTCTTGCCTCCACCCGGGAACTATATGGGGAGTTGGCCTGGAGAGATTCTGGCCTCTGAGAGGAGAGCTGGAGAGGAACCAGCATTGTTCTGCCCTTTCAACTCTAACTCGGAGCTCTCAGATCTTCTCGGTGGATCTGGTTGCCTTGGTTCCTCCTCCTTTTTTCCCAAAGAAATTGATTCTGCCTTTTTTGTCCAGTTTCCTATGATAGGATCAAAGCACAGAATTATAAGGGACCTTATAGATCAAACCTTTGTTTATCCCGTTCATTTTACAGCTGAAGCTAGTGGACAGAATCAGAACCCAACTCTTTGAGTTCCCAGACCTGGTCTTGCCTTGGCATCCAACCCATATGGTCACATTTGTTCCTGGTGTTTTTCCTGCCGCCGCCCCCCCCCCCCATAAGCCAGGACAGGGTAAAACAAGTCTTTGGAACTTATGCATTTTCCTAGAATTAAAGAACTTCAAAACTAGAAGGAACCACCTACTGTACGGTATAGCCCCTGCACATCAAGGTTGAGAGGCCTGAAACCAAAAGCACTTGCTCAAGGTTACGCAAACAGGCTGTGGATGGCAAAAGCTGGACTTGCCACACACCCACCCACCCACACATATATGCACATAAAGAAGACATTGCAGTCTCATGTGTTTTAGAGTAGGACTGTGCTCCACAGAGTTTCCAATGGCTGTCATCTTTCAGAAGTAGATCACCAGGCCTTTCTTTCAAGGCAATTCTGGGTGGATTTGACCACCGACCTTTCGGTTACTAGCCGAACACTTAACTGTTTGCACCACCCTTCAGCATGGTGGATAAGAACTGCACGCTGTAGAATGAGATTGTCTGTTTTCAGGTTCCGGCTTTGCAGCTTATTAACTGGCCTTCGGTGACTTCCCTGTGCTTCTGTAAAATGGGGATAATAATACTACTCATACCACAAGGTTATTGGGGAGGATTAAATGAGATAACTTATATAAAGTGCCTGGTGTAGCACCGGAAACATGTTGTTAATTGCCGTCAAGTTAATTCTGACTCATGACAACCCTACATGTACACAGTAGAACTACTCCATGGAGTTTTCAAGGCTGTGACCTGTTGGAAGCAGATTGCCAGGACTGTCTTTCGAGGCACCCCTGGGTGGGTTCGAACCACCAACCTTTCAGTTCGTAGTCAAGCGCTTAACTGTTTGCACTACCCGGGGAGTCCCACCTGAAACATAGAAAACCCTTAATAGTCAGCAGCTGTCATTCTTCTACTATGTTGTATTGTATCTATAGGTACCTACATTTATCTCTCTTATTACATACTCATTGGTCATCTGACACAGAGCCTTAGGGATTAAGGGCAACTTTGAACTACCCTGGCACAATTAAAGCAAAGATCGTGCCTGTGGGAGAAGTAGGGCATCAGCCCTATCTGCAGCTTCACGTCACAGACAGAGACTGTTGAAGGAGCCCATCTCCTGACTCCTGAACTTTCCCACAGAGAGTCCAAGTAGATGACCAGTGGAGCCTGGTAATTTGCCCTGGGGAGACTGACTGTTTTTTGGAGTCAATCTGACTTTTGTCCACATTGGAGGAAGATCTTCAGGGCTGGTAAGGACTATATTTTTTGACCCCAGAAGTAACCTGGGTTAGGAGGAGCTTGGGGCATCAGCCTGAATGGTCTTTGAAAGTCTCTTCTACCTCAGCTCGTCTGTGACTCTGATGAGTCTAGAGCATCTGAGTGTAGACTGCTGGAAACAGGACCCTTCCGTTTCCATGAAGAAATTCATCCTTCATGGCCCTCTTCCAATCTTGCTTTTATCCAGCTGGGCTACAGTTACAATAAAGGAAATGGCTTTTCTTCTCCCCCGCCCCCACACCTTTGTTTTCCTAGTCACAGGGTGGGGCTGGATATTGAATGGAGAAATTGCCTGGGTTTGGCCCAAACTCCTCCCCTCGCCTCCTCCTTACACTATCCCATTGCCCTGTCTGGAGCCACATCCGTAATCCTGCCTCTGATAGCCTTCTGCCCAGTTCTCAGGTGCTTAGCACAATAAGAAGCCATTTAAGGCTGGAGCCTGGGACTATACAGTGGAGGCTAGCTGACAAACGTCCGGGAAGTAGCCCAGTCATTAACTGTGCTGGTGCAGTTGGGCACCTCACCAGTATCCTTCTGATCTCCTAGACCCAGACCCGTGGCTAGCCAGCCTTCTTTTTTCCTCTCCCCAGCCTTCCTGACAGGCCTGTTCTGACTCTGAGTACCTGTGGCCTTCCCGTTCCTTGGGCAGGGCCATTGGCTCTACAGCTGGGACCATTCTCTCTGATGCTGTCTGGCCTGGCTCCCTCTCACTGAGGTGGCCAAGAAAGCAGCTGAAGTGCCTGCTGTTTATAGCTGAGGATAAAGTGTATAGATATGAATGGTGACCTGGCTTTTTGGCACATCTGCAAACCTGAAGAGCCTCGACAGATTTTCTGACGACGGACCCTCATTGGTGGTGCTTGGCCAAGGAGGAGGGAAAAGCTGCCCCTGTCAGTCTTTATGGCCCGGCCAGGGTCTGTATTGCTTGACCTGATTCCTAACATCATTATCAGAGGGAAACTCCACCACTCTTTAGGCTCCTGGGAGCTGTTCCAGGCCTCCTTTCTCAGAATCACAGGCACAAACTATTTGAGCTTTCTCTTTTGAGAAGTGATTGCTAGTGACTATGCTCTAGAAATGCGCTCAAGCAGATAGAAGGCTGTGGTCACTTCATCAGGCAACAGAGTATTTCCGCTAAATTTGTGACTACAGGAAGACTAGTGAAGAAATGGCACACGTAGCAGCCAGAGACTGATGTAATGGGCTAACTGACAACAGAGTATTTTCTGTGATGCTGAAAGCTACGCTTATTTTCTCACCCCACCCCCAACTCAACAAGCATGTTATAATTATAGTAATAGGTGCCATTTTTGGAGTGCTTACTATGTGCCAGACACTGTCCTAAGCATTTCACGTGCATAATCTCGTTTAATCCTTACAACAGCCCAATAAATGTAGCACTGGTATTACCTAGTTTACAAATAGGAAAGTGGAGGTTACTTGCTTAGTCATAGAGCTTGTAAGTAGCATAGCTGGGATTTGAACCCAGGCATTCTAAATCTTTGCTTACAACAGTCTCTTTGCCTTCCTGAATATGGGCAAGTCATTTAGCTTCAGTGAGACTCAGTTTCCTTCTCTGTAATACAGGGGTAAAAACACTGACTGCCTGCCACACACTGGTGGTGTCAGATAACATTGAATGGTCTTGACTCAAAGGCTTTATAAACTCTCTAAAGTGTCAATAAAAGTGCTGTTCAATTTCTCCTGGGTCCCCATCTCCTGATATGGGAGTCACCGGAGCAACCCTGCCATCTGCTGTTGTACTATTGATGTTGCTGCTGCAATTCTTGACCCAAGCTTTTGATTCTGCCTGCATCTTTCTCCAGAAGGTATTTGCTCATTTGTCCAGTTTATCTTTAAGGAAACAGGCAACCAGCAGGTCATTAAAGCTGGCTGTTGGACAGGAGGCTGGGGCCTTCCTGCCAGAGGAGGGGAAGGACAGCCGCCTAGGCCTTCCTTTGCTCTAGTGAGGTACTCCAACATGACACAGAGTGGGACTCCTAGGATGTAGCAGCAGCATGTGGTCTTCAGCGTTCCTTGATCCTGCTCTGTTCTTTGGGAAAAGAGGCCTAAGACTACATAGAGGCCCCACAGCTTCTGTCCAGGGCGGAAATGGAGAGAGGCAGAGAGATGAGGGTGGGGCCAAGGATGAATGACTGATATTTATTAAGCATTGTATTGGGAGCTTCATTTAGGTGATCTGATTCAATCTTCACAATAACCCTGTGATCCCCATTTTATACTAAAGCCATGGGAGGCCCAGAAAGGCAAAGTAACTTGCTCAGGATCACACAATGCTGATATTTGAACTCAGGTCTTTCTGGCTCCCCAGAGGGTCCTCTTTCCACTAACACTCCCAGGAAAATCTCAGTGGAAACTTGGACTCAGAAGACCGGGGTTTGAGTCTTAGCTTAGCCAGTCACTGGGTAACTGTGTAACTATGGGCAAGTTCCTTAGCCTCGATTTCTCTAGAAACGTTTAGAATGGTATAATGTGAAGGGTTAACAGCAACACATGGCAGCATTGTGCTTCTTATATATTAACTGTCCACATATAGTTTTGACCATCATCTGCTATATTAAGAGCACTGAATTGGGCACTGTTAGGGATACAGAGTTGATATACTAGCCTGGTCTCCTAACTGGCTCCCTCAGACAACTGGCAACAGGTAATAATAACATGGAGAATCCTAAAGTGGACTCCAGCCTGGCTTCCATTCAGTCAGTCCCCTGAAACAACTTTCCCTTAGAGATGTTCCAGAGGACAGCCTTGTCGGTCAGGCCACTGGCCACTCTTCAGTCCTAGTCTTACATGTTTGACAGAACTGCGTTAGAGATAGTAGAGGAAAGTAAATAAGAGTTTGGAGTCACGTGCTTGGGTTTACATCCTAGCGTCACCACTGACCAGCCACCTGACTTTGAGTCAGCTGTTAAACCTGTTTGCCAGTTTGCTTATCTATAAAAGGTGGAAACAATGATTCCCACATCAAAAGATTGTTAAAAACAACCAAAACCCACTGCCTTCAAGTCGATTCTGACTCATAGGTAGAAACCCTACAGGACAGAGTAGAACTGCCTCATAGGGTTCCCAAGGCTGTGATTTTTACAGAAGCAGACTGCCACATCTTTTTCCTGCTGAGCGGCTGGTGGGTTCGAGCCGCTGACCTTTCTGTTAGCAGCCAAGCGCTTAACCACTGTACCACCAGGGCTCCTTCAAAAGATTGTTTTTAAAAAAAAAAAAAACCCATTGCCGTCGAGTCGATTCTGACTCATAGTGACCCTGTAGGACAGAGTAGAACTGCCCCATAGGGTTTCCAAGGAGCACCTGGTGGATTCGAACTGCTGACCTTTTTTGGTTAGCAGCTGTAGCTCTTAACCACAATGCCACCAGGGTTTCCCAAAAAATTATTACGCAGGTTAAATTTGACACGTAATCAAAGCTCTTACCACAGTACCTGGCCATGGTTAGGAGTTAATAGATGTTAGCATTTATTATGAGTGTATTTGTCAGTCTTGAAACCTTCTCTTCCCTTGGCTTCCATGATATTCCATACTCTCCTGGTTTTCCTCCCACCTGTCTTGCCATTCCAGTTGGCTTACCTCCTCTATCCACCGGTGAGATGTTGTCATTTCTGAAGGTGCTTGCTCTATTTTCTCCCTAGACAGTCTCACCCACGCCTGTGGCTTCAGTTGTCCTGCACACACTGATGAGCCAAAGTAAATATCTCCAACCCAGAACTCTTCACTGAGCTCTAGACCCATATATCCTGCTGTCAACTTGACATGTACATTTGTGTGTTTTACAGGCACCTTAGACACAGCTGGACTTTTGGTCTTCTCCCCCAGAACTGGGTCCTTTCCCAGTGTAACTTATCCCATTGAATGGCACCACCATCTACCCACTGCCCAAGCCAGAAACCTGGGACTTCTCTTTGATGCTTCTTCTCTCTCATCCTCCATATCCAAGCCTGTCAGTTTATCTCCAGATTGTATTTTGAACACATCCACTTCTTTGCAGTTCTCCCACCACCACACTGTTCCAGCCTACCATCATCTCTCATGTGGACTGCTGCAGTAGGCTTCTGTCTCCCCACAGTCACTCTGTCACCCCCCAGTCCATTCTCCACAGAGCAGCCTGCGTGAGTGATCTTTAAATGTATACGTATGTGTGTGTGTGTGTACATATGATGTATATATAGCTGATCGCATCTCTCCTTACTTTTACACTACCATGACTTTCCAGTGTTCTTGGGTAAAGACCAAAGTAGTCTACAGAGTTCCCTGTGGTGCGGCCTTCCCTCATCTCCATAGCCTCCTGTTCTCTGTACTCCAGCCTCATTGCTCTTCTTCACAGGGCCCAAAATGTACCCTCTTCTCTTTTGACAAGGGCTTTGTTCATGCTGTCCCCTCTGTTCAGAATGCCCCCCTCTCTCTTTTTGCGTGCTTAATTAGGCAAAAATAATTGTCAAAAATAATAATTGTTCACTCTTCAGGTCTTTACCTGGATATCTCAGCAAAATAGTTATCCTCACCCCTGAAGATTAGGTCAGGTCCCCCATTTTATGCTTTCATAGACCTTTCCTTGAAGCTTTTTTTGTAGTTTTAATTTCACATTCATTCATGTGATCATCTCCTTAATGACATCTGAGACCTCTAATCGTTTGTAAGCATAACTAGATCAGGGGCCATGGGACTTTTTGCCCCTCATTGTGTCCCCACTGAGTTGGCATGGGAGGGCTATTTCTTGAATGAATTTCCAGAGCTGGCCAAGAGATATGATGTAAGTGAGGCCTTCCCCTGCCCTTCCCCTTCCCCTTCCCCACAGCCTTCCCTTATAGCTACCGAGGCTGCAGTTACTGTAAATGGCAGGGAGCAATCAGTTCCGGTCATTGACCATTTTGGCAGATTGCCTGCAAGTGTAGAGGTGATAAGTTAAAGCTTTGTCTTCTGCCCCGCAAGGAACCACCCCACAATGAGGAGAAGACAGAGAGGCTTCCCAGGAGTCCCCTCCAGCAGCAAGGCTTGAGCTCTGCTTCTCTGTAGGTACAGCCCAGGCAGGAAAAAGCCCTGGGTACCTTCTGGAGGGAGTCAATAGGGAAAGAGTGAGTTCAGCCACTCCAGCCCAAACTAGTTGTAAATTTACCTAAAATCTGAAAAATTTCACTGCTAGCCGTAAGTGGGTTTGTTTGTTTGTTTTTAATTTTAGAAGCTTTGAAGACTGGCGTTAGTTATAGATGCCCATTAAGTATAGACAGAAAAAATGTAGTACATAGTACCTTTTATTTATAGGTGATATATGGGGTGGGGAGGTAGTAGATAGGTTGGCTCCCAAAGAACTTGGAAATGAAGTTTGTCCTCATTGAGTTAAACTAATCTACATTCAGTGAGAGCAGTATTGTATAGTAGTTAAGAGTACAGTCTCTAGAACCAGATGGCTTGGGTTCAAATCCTGGTTCTGCCATTTATTAGCTGTATACCTTGAGCAAGTTACTTAACCTTTCTGTGCTTCATTTCCTTATCTACAAAATGGAAATACTAACAATTGCCTACCTCTGCTGTTATTGTGAGAGTTTAATGAGTGAAGTCATGTCAAGCACTAGGAACAGGATCTTGGGCAAAGTGAGTGCTCGTGAGCGTAAGTCGCTTGTTATTAGCTTGTTATTAGCTACTAGGGAGGCAGATGTCTCTCAAGACTGAATTATATGTGCATTGGTGATTATTACATATCTAATTATCAAACAATATCATTAAATCACACCCAAGTAAAATTTTGCTGAAGATAATTCAAAAACAGTTGCAGCAGTACATCAACAGAGAAATTCCAGAAATTCAAGCCAAATTCAGAAGAGGACATGGTATGAGGAATATCATTGCTGATGTGAGATGGATCTTGGCTGAAAGCAGAGAATACCAGAAAGGTGTTTACCTGTGTTTATTGACTATGCAAAGGCATTTGACTGTGTGGATCATAACAAATACAGATAACGTTGCAAAGGAATGGGAATTCCAGAACACTTAATTGTGGTCATGTGGAACCTATACATAGACCAAGAGGCAGTTGTTTGAACAGAAAAAAGCAATGCTACATGGTTTAAAATCAGGAAAGGTGTGCGTCAGGGTTTTATCCTTTCACCATACTTATTCAGTCTGTATGCTAAGCAAATAATCCGAGAAGGTGGATTATATGAAGAGCACAGCATCAGGATTGGAGGAAGACTCATTAACAACCTGCAATATGCAGATGACACAACCTTGCTTGCTGAAAGTGAAGAGGACTTGAAGCACTTACTGATGAAGATCAAAGACTACAGCCTTCAGCATGGATTATAGCTGAACATAAAGCAAAAATCTTCACAACTGGACCAGTAAGCAACATCATGGTAAACAGAGCAAGTATTGAAGTTATCAAGGATTTCGTTTTACTTGCATCCACAGTCAATGCCCATGGAAGCAGCAGTCAAGAAATCAAACAATGTATTGCATTGGGCAAATCTGTTGCAAAAGACTTCTTTAGAAGTGTTAAAAAGCAAAGATCTCACTTGGAAGACTAAGGTGTGCCTGACCCAGGCGGTGGTATTTTCAGTCACCTCCTATGCATGCAAAAGCTGGACAATGAATAAGGAAGACCAAAGAAGAATTAATGCCTTTGAATTATGGTATTGGCATAGAATATTGCATATATTATGGACTGCCAGAAGAGCAAACCAATCTGTCTTTGAAGAAGTACAGCCAGAATGCTCCTTAGAAGCGAGGATGGCGAGACTTTGTCTCACGTACTTTGGACATGTTATCAGGAAGGACCATGCTTGGTAAAGTCAGCAAAAAAGAGGAAGACCCTCAGTGAGATGGATTGACACAGTGGCTGCAACAATGGGGTCAAATATAGCAATGATTGTGATGTTGCTGCAGGACCAGGCAGTGTTTCGTTCTGTTGTGCATAGGGTTGCTATGTATCAGAACCAACTTGACAGCATCTAACAACAGCACATATCTAAAGAAGTGATAATTTTTTTCAATTAAAAATCAGTTTAAAATCAATAGAATAATGAGTCAATAGCAGTGGAACAGAAAGTGAAAAATCAGTGAGGCAAAATTAGTGGTGTGTCTAGGTAAAGATGCTGAATCTAGGCTTGGTCACCAGAAGGGGTTCTTTGTTGTAGGCAGGTCTGGTTCAGCAGGCATATGCACCACTGCCAGAATGAAACTTCTCTCATGGCTAGTCATTTCCCTTTATTTAAGTCCATGCTAACAGAGCAGCCTTCTGATTCCTAGTTCAGCTTCCTGGAGTCCTTGATAACAGGAAAGGTCTAAGGATGTGGGTGTTCTGATTTCTATTATAAATTCATAAATGGACAGTGGGGTTGATAAATGGTTAGAATGGAACCATCATAGAATGTCTGCACCTCTCTGGATACTATGAAGTTCTGTTTCTGGACCTACAAGGCCAAAAATCAGATCCGATTAGGATCCTTCGCCAAGGTGATTCCAGCCTGGGAGAGGTCTCTGAGTGGTTGGCCAGCCAAACTTCTGACCACAACCCTTCCTTTCAGCACTGACCTACTAGTGTGGAATGCTTGTTCACCTAACTCCGTCTTTTTACATAGGAAGAAATTGAAGCCCACAGAAGTATAATGGCTTGCTTAAGATCACACAGCAAATTTTGTTGTTAGCCAGGGCAAATATTTAGGTCTTCTCTGCCAGGGCTCTTCTCCTGGCACTGTTGGAAGGTTGCTCAGATGTCCAGTGCAGCCAAGAGAAGAGCATCTATGTGAAGAGATCATTTGACACTGAATGTTAGACATTGAATTTTCTAATATTAGTATCATAAAGCAGCAGTGAAATGATTATCTACAAGGGGTTGCAATCCCACTTTTACATGCTTATGGTCCTTACAGACAAATCTCTGCTGTTAAAATGAACAGCTCAGTAGAGATGTGGCCTGAGGACGGAGACACAGTTCTGTTCTTGGTGCACACTTCTTGGCCAGCAGACTTCACGTGGACATATCCGCAGCTAGCCATTCAGGGAGAGGGACTGGCAACTGAAAACCAGCATTCTCTTTGATGTTTCAGGCTTTATGTTCATTCATTAATTGGGAACCTCTGCTTGCTTAAAAACCTCTGGTAACTCTTCACTTTCAATGGGCTATTCTTTAGCCTGGTGGACCTGGCTATTGGCAGTTGCCTCCTGCCCCCTCCCACCACCTTGGCTGGCCTCCTCTCTGGTCACACCCCACGTATGCACTGCGCTGCAGCTTACAGACCTGTTCACTGTTGCTGGAGCACAGCGTTCCCTGTTATGCCTCAGTGCATTTGCACATGTTGTGCGAGTCAGTGATACATCCTGTCCTCGGTGGAGAAGCCTCCCCGAATCCACCCCACCCTTCCCCACCACGCAGAGAAGACTGTATTACTCTCCTCATCCCTCAGTTAGGGCCCTGTTAGTATTTGTTTATACACCGAGCATCACTCTTAAAGGATGAAACTCTCTAAAGCTGGAGCCATATCTAGTTCGTCTTTGTATCCCAGAGCTTAGCAGGGTGACTGCTGGGCGAACGATGTCTTTGTTGAATGACCACCTTCCTCTTTGGAGCACTTGGATGAAGCCTTTCTGGGATGCATCATCACCATCTCTTTGCTCTGCAGTATCCTCCCAGGCAAGAGCTTTACTTTGGGAATGGAATAAGACCTCAGTCTGTAAATGTCATTCCAAAGTCTAAAAGCACCAAAGCTAGGGTCTCAAGGGATGGCATGTGCTCTTCACTGTGGCAACCCACTGTGGTCATTTGCCTTGTTTTTTTCCCCAAGGGCTATAATCCCTTCCCCCTGGGTCGTGCTGGAGGGGTACTAATAAATTCTTTCTCCAGACCTCTGCCAGCACATTCCTCACCCCTAGTACTTCATGCCAGGCTGGGATTCGAGTCTTCTTTGTGTCCATCAGAGTCCAACCAAGCCTTCCTGAGGGTGCCCTGCAGTGATCTTGATTTGATTCAGAGGCTGCTCTGCTCTGCTCCCATCAATCGCCCTGGCTCCTGGCAGCAGCACCAACCGTTTCTAAAGTTGGCTAATGTCATCCCTTGTGTATTATTTTTAAAACATGTTTCAGTTCCAGAGGTGGCCCTTTTATGGGATGACCCTGTCTTCTGGAGCCACCTTTTTCTGCAGTACCCTGGGCACCACTACATTGTCACTGAGGAAATGAGAGAGGCAGCTACCGTGGGGAGTTGAAAATGTGTAAGAACAGTGCCAGGAAGGGTAAAGTCCCCAGTGAGCCAAGGCTTTAAAAAAATGTCAACAACCAAACATTTATTTATTAAGTTGCATTCAGAATAAGAAGGTGAGCAACCTTTCTGTGTGTTCACTTCCTTGCGTGTAACAAGGGGATAATAGTGATCTTCCCTCTCTGCCTCTCTGGGTTAGTGTAAGAGAAAATGAAATCAAGTGAAAAAGCACTTGGGAAGAGTAAAGCTGTGGTTTTCAAACTTTGGAGTGCATCAGAAACACTGGAGCTTGTTGAAAATCCAGAATTCTGGGTCCTGTTCCTCTTTATTCTGATCATTTTCACCAAGTGTCTCAAGGGAATCTAATGCTGCTATTCCTTAGACCATACTTTCGGAAACACCAAATCAAATAAAAAATATATACATATACACCCGGTGCCATCAAGTTGATTCTGACTCATAGCCACACTACAGGACAGAGTAGAACTGCCCCATAGGGTTTCCAAGGCTGTAATCTTTATGGAAGCAGACTGCCACATCTTTCTCCTGTGGAGTGGCTGGCGGCTTTGAACCACTGACCTTTCGGTTAGCAGCTGCATTCTTAACAACTGCACCAGCTGGGTTCCTTGTAAATCAAATAGATGTAGGATATAGTTATTTGAGGCAGCTTTAGTATCTTGGACCTGGAGTCCGAAGTCTTGGGTTTAACTCCCAGCTCTTCCACCTGCTAGCCCTGTAATCTTGAACATCACATTCTCCTCTCCAAGCTTTAGTTCTCTCATATGTAAAAAGATGATAATCCTAGCCTCACAGGGTTGTAAGAACTAAATGTGAGCAAGCCCAGCTTAGTGCCCGGCTCATGGAACTCACTTCGTCAGTGCTTTCTTGAGTGGGAGGTAAGTGTCCACTGCTTCTGGAATGTGGTGCAGTGTTAACAAATGCCAGACAAAAGACAGCCCTTGGTACTCATTGGAATCAGTTATTATGGAAAGAAAAAAGCATAAAAGTTGGTGTCTGGAAAGAAAGATCCTTAGAGATTTAGTCCAACCCTTGTTTTAGAGCTCATGAACTTGAAATAGGATGGGAGGAACTGAAGCCCAAGATGTATGCAGGTACCTAGTCATGAGATAGGTGCAGATCTTCAGACCAGAGAAATTATTTCCCAAGCTGCTGAACAAAGGAGGGGAAAAACCGTATTGGTACAGTGATGGAACTGTTAGTAACCTTTCTTTGTTTTAAATAATAATTGCTTCTGTTTATTGACAGGTTACTGTGTGCCAGGCACTATACTGACTGCTTTCCATGTGTTGTCTCATTTGGCGGAGAGATCAAGAGCACAGGCTCTGGAGTTATTCAGTCAGCAGTTTTTTTTATTAGTTGTATATTTATTTTTCAAATAAACGTGCTGACATTATAGCATACCTACAGCTCTGTTTTTTGCTTTTTTAAAAACTGTGGTAAATATATATATACCATATTTTCGCAAATAATGTGCCCACACATATAATGTGCATAGCGTGCTTAGGAGAATAACACGGGAGGGTGTTGTGAGGTTGGCAAGAAAATGTGTAACAATGCAGTATTTGCATAAAAATACGGTAGGTAGCAAAACATTGTACAGGGTCAGGGAAAACGAGGAAGACCCTCATTGAGATGGATTGACACACTGGCTCCAACAGTGGGCTCAAACATAGCAAAGATTGTGAGGATTGGTGCAGAACCAGGCAGTGGTTTTTTTTGTTCTGTTGTATATAGGGTCGCTATGAGTCAGAACCGAGTCTACGTGGCACCTAACAACAACAACAAAACATTTGCCATTTCAGCAATCTTCACATGTACAAGAACTGTTAGTAACTTTTGAGAAACCTTGGAGAATGGGGCGATGTCTCAAGTATAATGATTATTCATTCCACACCTACTATACAGAAGGCCCAGTTTTCAGAAAGGAGGAAAAAGAGATCCTGGAAAGAGTAAATGCAGAATTCTTTTGACTTGACTCCTTCATAAAATTCTGAGCAGATGATGGAATAGGTGGGATAGTGAGCAATTAGAAAAAGGAGTTGGTCCCTAGGATTCAGTAGTAATGAATTAGTCATGACTTACTAGACTTGAAGATGATGGAGGCCAGTATTTCCTTCCTTTCATTATACATTAGAGTGCCCTGAATTGGAGCTCACTCGACAACAGATGACAACAATTAGACTTGACTTCATGTTTTCACTGGGTTACTAGTTGTGAGACCCTCTCTTGATTTCCGCAAGGTATTTGATAAACATTTTCATGATATCCTGACAGGAAGAATGTGAGCAGGAAATCTAGAAAAATCAGAAGGAGGAGCTCAACCTACCCAACATATTGGGGTCCTCTACTGTAGTGGCAGGATCCCTGGTGGGTTGCTGGAGACAGGTCAAGAAATGGAGTGGGATATGGGGTGGCCATGGTGGTGGGCTGATGGGGAAGTAAAGAGGCAGCCCTAGGGACCTGAGTGTGGTGCCCCGAGGCAGAATTTGTCCTTTGGAAAAAGCATGAAGAGGTGTTTGCTCTAAATCACAGGACTTCTTTTTGTTGTTCATTTATCATTTTAAAAAGCAATGCTTAAGTGTAAGAAAAGTGTAAACAATGCCAAAATGGTAGAAAATGAATGTTGTTTCATTCTTGTTTCCTTTTTTCACTACTCTAAAGGGAAAAGTGATAATCCTATGGTAGATAGTCTTCCAGCTGTTCTCTATGGATTATACACATAGACTTTTAAAACAGTAAGATATATATTCTGTCTGAAGCTTGGATTTTTCACTTAACACTTTACCTGGGACAACTTTCTGTCTCGATACCTATGATCTACTTCGTCTTTTCTAACAGCGCCATTGTCCAGTGTTCGTGGTATTTAGCCCATCCTGTTGATGGATGCATGGATCACTGAGCATCCTTGAACACGTCTTCGCACATTTGTAGAAATATTTCTCTAGGCAGAATTTCTAGCGGTGGAATGCTGGAACCCTTATTTCAGAAACATGACTATATGCTGTAGTGGGAAAGGTGAGTTGGAAGAGGGAGGGAGCAGAGGCAGGAAAAATGGTCAGTAGGTGGGTGGGACCATGCTCACCTTATCTTGGTTGAAGTCCTCCTGGCCCATAGAGGGCCCCACATGAACACAGTTCCATGGGCTTTCAGATTAATTGACCAGAACCTTCCTCCAAGGAGAGGTAGAGTTTTGATTCACTGCTTCTCACCAGAGCGTGCAGTTAGGGCTGTGGACCTTGAAGCCTGTTCTTTAGCCTGCAGATGCCTTAAAGGCTGGTGTCACAGCTGGTGCTGAGGGTCAGTTTGCTCGCATTCCTGCCAGGTTTCCAATTTGTGAAATGTGCAGGAGATCAGCACTTCTCCTGCCGTTTTATCCTTACCGTAACTGCCAGTGCGAGGCCAGAGCTGTCATAATTACTGAATAGTCTGTCAGCTGCTCTGGGATCTAGAAGAGCAGCTTACCACCCAGGACCATCTCCAAGGGCAGGAGGGGAATAGAGCCTCCAGTGTGACCTTTTGCCTCCTAATTCTGGTGATTATAGCCCTTGGAAGTTGGCCCTGAAGAACCACACACTTTGGTTTGAGCAGCCAGCAGCTTATCACCTCTGGTGATCAAACCTTCAGAGGTTCCTCCTGAAGTCTAGATTTACTGGGGTCAAATGGATTCTACCTGGGAGGGGCTTCCACTTCAGCTCACAACATGGGGAGAAAGTTACCCCTCTTCCAGGGGGAGGCAGTTTTCATAGCATTGAGAAGGCCTCTCACTAGTTCCTCACCTACCCACCCACTGAGTCCTTTGTGTGGGGAGTCGGGGAGAGGAGGACGCCTGCAGCCTTCTGCATGCATTCCTAGACACCGACTCACTGTGGCGCCACCACCGTGCCAGCAGAGCTGTGTGAAATGTCAAGAGGAGTTATGCTCATGTGCTCCCTGGCCCTGGTCTCTTTGTGGCTTGCATTTTCTTCCATCTGCACTCTGTTCATGAGATGGAAATCAGAGGGTGCAATTAGCAGATAATTTGCTAGTTCCAGACTTAATTTGGGGCCCCCTTCTTGCCTGATCAAGTTACAGGGGAACATAATAGATTTTTGGTGAGAAATAGTTGCCCCGCTGGGAGAAAGCACTCCCTGCTTTCTAGCTGGGCAGCCCTTACAGTATCCTAAGTGTTATTCCCCCCACCCCAACCCACCCACTTCCTCTGTGGCTCTTATGTGGCCCCCCTCCCAGGCCAGGATCCTGATCCCCTCAGAACCAGCTCAAGGGGTTTAAACTCGGTTGAGACCCAAGGAAAACAGGGAGCCCTCTGTGACCTTATAGGGCTGGAAAATGTTGAAGCTGGAAGGTATTTAGAGACCTAACCAAGGCCCAGAGGCAGAAACTTGCTAAAGGCCACATAGTTAGCCCGTAGTCTAGTAACAATAGTCTTAATGATATTAACAGCCAACATTTATCAACCCTTAATGTGTTCCAGACTCTGTGCCAAGGGCTGTACGTGCAGTGGATTGTCACACTCAAACCCAGACAGCCTGGCTCTGGGCCAGGCTGGCCTCCAGCATAGCATGGTAGAGCCTAGTAGTATAGACAGCCTGCCTTCGAATCCTGGCTCCATCTCTCATTTAGCAGCTTGCTGACCTCAGGCAAGTGATTTAACCTCTCTGTGCCTTGGTTCCTTCATCTGCTAAGAGGAGGAAATCACAGCTCTACTGAATATGGTTGTGTGAGTTAAAATTCATCCATACATGTATCTGGCACAGGGTGAGCACTCAGACCAGTGTGGATGTCTATGTGAGATTGTGCTGTGTGGCAGTAGATAAAGAGTGGCTGAATTCTACACAGATGCCAAAAGCTGTTCTTTACTTTAAGACGCAGTAAATAGAGTGGCTGAGTGCTTTGGCTCTAGAGCAGGGGTCATCAAACTATGGTCATCACCTGTTTTCATAGGGCCTGTGAGTTTTACATTTTTTAATGGTTAGGGGTGGGGGGAAGCAAGAGAATAATTTGTGACACATGAAAATTACATGAATTTCAAATTTCAGTGTCCATAAATAAAGTTTTATTGGGACACAGCCATGACCATTTGTTTACATTTTGCCTATGGCTGCTTTTGTGCTGCAATGGCAGAGTTGAGTAGCTAAGATGCTGTCCTGCCTGCAAAGCATAAATATTTGCTATATGGCTCTTTACAGAAAGTATGCTAACCCCTGCTGTAGAGTTCAGGCTAACTGGGTTTGAAACCCAGCTCCACCACTTACCACCTATTTGTCCTTGGACTGGTGACTTAACCCCTCTGAGCCTCTGTTTCCTCATTAGTTGAATGGGGGATGATAGCACCTACTCCATAGGTTGGCAAATTAAGTATAATAGATACATGCAGAGCACTTAACACAGGGCCTGGAACATATTAAGTGCTCAGTAGATGTCAGCTTATTAACAGGATGCAAACCGAATCTTATCACCTTCATTGTTGTCTCTGCACCCAGTTAGTGGAGGAGTGGGAAAAGACTCCCTTGTAAACCCAGCCACGACCTTTGCCACAGACTTTCCACCATGGTTCACAGTTAGAGATGCTGGAGAGGAGTATGTGCCTGGTGGGATAGAGTGAGGTCTGGACCTGCCTGGTCTTCTCCAGCAGGCTTGCTTTTCCTATCTTGGTCCTCCAGGCAAGGGCATGGGGCTTCCCTATGGTGGGCTCTGGTCTGGGTATCCCCACAGCTGGGTTCTTCAGATGAGTCCCCAGTCCAGATACTAGGCCCAGCATCCCCACAGACACTCCAGGCCTTGTCCTCCATCATGCCCTGTTTTTTGTTTTGAGAAGCACAGTCACCATGGACATAGTGGAAGAGGCTCCACTGCCCACTGGGGCCAATGCATGGCATTCTGGGAATGAATGAATGAGAGGGAACAGGTGACTTGGACTCCAGTTTCTGTGCTCTCTCCTACTTGCAGAAGGGCTTTTGGGCAAGTCATCTCCCCTTGAAGAGTCAGAGTGAAGCCCAGGGCTATGAGCTGTGGAGTCCCACAGCTGAGGTGTAAATCCCAGCCCCTGCCACTGACTCGTTCTTAGACCTTAGGTAAGTTACCTAATCTCTCTATACTTCACTTTCCTCGTTTATACAGTAAGGATAATTCGTATCTCGGAGAAATAAGGGTGCATATACAATACTTGGCACATGGAATAATGTCAGGTGTCAGTTAACACTCTGGGCCTTGTTTTCACATCTGCAGTGGGCTCTGCCCTGAAGTGGGAATGTTAACCCCATTGGCCGGCTCCTGGGTCTGTCCCCAGGCCAGGCAGAGGGAAGGGATGAATGGAAGCCTAGTGCCAGGACAGAGCAGGTGTTAGCCGGGAGCCAGGAGCCCAGAGTGGCTCTGGACCTGCTTCTCTTGCCCAAGAGGCCCCCCTTCTGGGGGCGTGGCTCATCCTGGAGCTCAAGTCTTACGCTTTTTTCCCACCTCCAAGTAGAGTTACTGTCCTTTGGGCTGTTTGTCAGGCGAGGGACATTTGGGGGCAGCTGTGCTCCCCCGTCTCTTCTGCCCTGCCCATCTGTGAGCAAGGAGATGGAAGCTCAGCTAGTCTGGTCATTGTCTGCAGCGCCTGCCTGCAGCCTCTCTCCAGCCCAGCTCCACCCCTTGCCTGCAAGGTCTGTTTCCTAATAGCTGCTCCAACCACACACCTCGGTTCCGCGAGGAGCCCCTCCTCTTCCTCCCTCCCTCCCTCAGGGGTGGGACTGGAGAAGAAAGCTCACTTGACAGCAGCGTTTCTTTCTGAGCTAGTCACCGGCCCCTGCCCAGGAATGCCCGTGTACGCGTAGCCAGGCTGCCAAGAACTGGGAAGGAGCTGTCCTAGCCATGAGCCCCTGCGGGCATCTGCCGGGGGGCGAGTGGCCTAGAGTCCTCACACTGCTCCAGAGGGAGAGGTGAGCGCCGGGCAGCCCGCCCGCAGCCAGAGGTGCCAGGAGCCCTGGGCCTGTCATGGTGGCCGTGTGCAGCTGGCCTAAGGCACTCCCAGACGGGTTTGCAGTTGAGTCTGTTGATCTGGTGTGGGAAGAAGATGGGGAGTTACTTGTCCGTCCCGGCGTACTTCACTTCCAGAGACCCCTTTCGGTGAGTTGGGCTCCGTGTTCCCCTCCCCCCAATCCTGGACCCTGGTCTTGAAGGGAGGGCAGAGGCCCTCCTGAGTCTGCTTCGCAGCCTTCACTTACTCCTCACCCATTGGCTCTGCCAGGCAGAAGCCAGTTTAGGCTGTTGCAAAACCGAGCCAGCCTAGCAAAGGGCTTCTCACAGGGTACTGGGAACAGTGAGGTGAGGGATATGCCCAGGAGGCGGTGGCTGCGGGAGCCCTGGCTCCCCACCATCCCAGACACACCTGAAGAGCCTCCAAAAGATGCTACTGACCCCGGCCTGCTGCTGGTAGTACTGCTTCCTGGTGAAAAACACAAATAGAGTGCTGTTCTTCCAGCTGTCACATGTCTTACCTGTGGGGCCATGCTGCCTGCCCAGGAATTTGTCCCAACAAGCAGGACGAACAGGTTTTGCCAAACAGTGGATGCTAGTAAGGCTTGGGTGTGGGCAGCCTGGCACACAGTAGGCATGCTATAAACGTTTGTTCCCTTAGTGGCAGGCACATTTGCTCAGGCCTTGAAGGGCTTCTGAGTGCCCAGGTGAGTACAGTTGCTGGGGAAAGACCTGGCCAAGTGCTTCCTGGACTGAGCAATTGGCTTTGGAGTGTTCCGCCCCCACACCTCCTCGCCCCCAGGCCAGAGTTTCCCTGGGGCCCTTTCTGTGGGGCTTCTCAGAGGGAGGTGAGGAAACTTTCCCTTGACCTCTGACCTACCTTTCTTTGCTATTTGCCCCACCCCACCTCCATAGAAACTCCCCAGGGAGTTTCTGGCCCTCAGGGTGCCTTCTGAATGGAGCCATTCCTGGCTAGGGTGGGGCTTCTTTTTATTCTTTGGGAACAGCCTATTCAGAGGGCTGCCTCCCCCTCACCGGTGGTCCTGGTGTTCCCTTCTGGCTTCCCCAACCCAGCCCCATGCCTAGATCTTAATGCTGGGCTACTAGTCAGGTGCCCTAGGCAAAGGCAGAGCAGAACACCACGGTTTCACTGAGTCACTGGATGCTGGTAGAGTAGTGGGAGACGTCTGGATTAGGCGAAGGGTGAAGAGAACTGGTCCTCGATGTTGACTGCCAGGCATCCTGCTAGGCAGTTTATTGTTTAATCTCTTCCCATTTTATAGGTGAGGCAACTACCTTCTACATGGATAACATGGCTAGCTTTTTCTGTCTTTCTGAGTTTCTCTCACCTCCCTCTTCCACACCTCCCTCAGCGGTGTTGCCCTCCCTGGAGAGAGAGTAGAAAGAGGGCTGCCACAGCTTGCCTGGCATGTTGAAGGAAGGGCAGAGATTCTTTTCTGAAGAGCCAGCAGGATTCATCTTAAGTTTAGGAGGCAGGTTTTACTATGTGGAGTCAAGGTGCCAGGTGTTGAGGTAGGGAGCCACTGATCTAGGCCAGAGCCTCACATTAATCCTGCTCACTCTTAATCCTGGAAAGGCAGTTTCAGAGAGAGCTTGTTCCCTTGGGAGCCAGGAATGCTGTGCCCCTTTTCTTCTTTGGGGGCAAGATACAACTTAGCCAGAGCAAGAGCAGATAATGAACTCTCAACTCGAACCTTTGAGGGCTGGGCCACCAGTGACACCGAGTTCTGGCTGTCCTTTGTCGTGTTTTGCCCCAGCCCCTCTGGGGAACCTGACAACTCCCCCTCTACCAGCTCTGTTTGCCCAGCTGGACTCAGGAGGGGACTGACTGACTGACTATAGACCCTCTCCCCTCCCCTAAATGAGTGGCCGCATTCCTGAAGCCACTTCTGAAGAGACAGCCAGCAGCAAAGGGCTCTGCACCCCTGGGAGGGACCACCCAGACCCACTGCTGTCCCAAGTATCAGTCTAATCATTCGCCACTGGCACTGCGTGGTCAGAAAGCCAACAGCCCTCTCCTCTATTAGGGGGCCGTCCTCAAGGGCATCTCCCTGACCAGGTGTCTCTTCCCTCCCTGGGCCTCAGTTTCCTCCTCTGCAAAATGTAGATGCTAGACTTCTGAGCTGTGAACAAGTCCTTGAACCCAGGCCTCTGGGGGAGTAGAAAGTCCACAGGAGTTCAGGGGCCATGGTTCCAAAGAAAGTGACGTAACCCAATTCCACGAGGACGTGATCAGGTGTGACATCATGTGAGGGAGGGAATAGGGAACAGAGAATGAAGAAGCTAATTTCTGTGCCCCATGCACTGCTGCCTAACAGGTCACACTCAGCAGAGTGTCTTCCTCTGACTTGTGCTTCCTGCTCCCCTCCCAGTGCCATCAGTGTAGGGGTGCTATGTAGTTACAGGAGTGCTCCCAGGGGAGAGGAAAGCTCCAACTGGAACGGACAAAAGAGGTGAATTAGGAAGTGACTTTTTATTTGACATTTTTAAAGGATTTTTCTTTTTATAGAATTTCCCTTGATGTCCAACACTGGATATTTAATAAGCTTGCTTTGCACGTTATCTCTTGAAGAAAACAGGATCATGTTTGTATTCTCAAGCAACCCATGTTTGAAGGGAGAAATTACTCTTAACCCTGTCCAGTTTAGCAGTACCTTTGGCAGCCGACTTAGGTCCTCTGGGATTCTTTTCTCCTCATTTGAAAAATGAAGGGCTTGGATCAGGTGAATGGTTTCCTGCTTATGGTTTCCTGCTTAGCAGTTCTTGTGGCTCCTTGGAAGCACGCAGGCTCTTTCCCATTTTTTTTTGGAATCATGGAGGTCCTACCTTTAACTGCAGTAAACTGCACAAATTACTTGGAGTAACAGACATCCTGGCTTTTGGTTGGAACTGAATCACCTCACTCTGGTAGCATTTATTTCTTGTTGATCAGAGGCTAGTTAATGTGTTTGGTTAATGTTTCTCAACAGGTTAACAACATATTCCATAATAATTAGAGCTTAGTTGACAAATTGTTTGAATCCACAGGGTCTGCAGAAAGGAAGAGTAATAAAGGAATCTTTGGTGGTAAAAGGCTGAACTCTGATGGCCCAGGATGTCTAGGCCTCTGTCATATCTGCCCTTCTGGACCTCAAGGTCATGGGGCTCTTGGACTATGGTCTCTTGGACTATGGAGGAAGGAGCTGCCCATTTTCCCTTTCAGCCCAGTCAGAGCTCAGAGGCTAGAGACTGCTCACAGGGAAGAAGATTTTCCCCGACCACCTGTTCATGCAGGAGGCTAAGGATGATCATCTAGCCAGGCCTTCACCAGGACATGGGAGGGCTTGTTCTTTAAAGTGCACAAATCTGTAAGAGTGGCTGTTTGGTTCCCCTACCCCATGAGATTGAGAATTTACCTGTAACATTGGGTGGAAGAATTTGGATGTGAGTGAGGCCTAGCCTATCTTATCTCACTTCGTTTCTCCCAGCACAGCATCTTGCCTGTTTGTTCTTGCACATCCTAGATGCACAGTAACTAATTCCTAGTTGATAGGAATTGATTAGAATCAATTAATTTTTTTTTTTTGAAAAACACTAGACAACATATAAGTGGTAACTTTTTTTTTTAATTGTGCTTTAGGTGGAAGTTCACAGCTCAAGTGAATTTCTCATACAAAAATTTATACACATATTGTTATGTGACATTAGTTGCAATCCCCACAATGTGACCGCACACTCCCCCTTTCTACCCTGGGTTTCTTGTGTCCATTCAACCAGTTCCTGTCCCTTCCTGCCTTCTCATCCTGCCTCTGGACAGGAGCAGCCCATTTGGTCTCATGTATCTGACTGAACTAAGAAACACCCTCTTCACAAGTATTATTTTTTGTTTTATAGTCCAGTCTAATCTTTGTCTGAAAAATAGGCTTTGGGAATGGTTTTAGTTCTGCGTCAACAGAGCGTCCAGGAGCCATAGTTTTGGGGGTTCCTCCAGTCTCTGTCAGACCATCAAGTCTGATCTTTGTACATGAATTTGAGTTCTGCTCTGTACGTCTCTCCCGCTCTGTACTTTTCTCCCACTCAGTCAGGGACTCTCTGTTCTGTTCCCTGTCAGGGCCGTTATTGGTGGTAGCCAGGCACCATCTAGTTCTTCTGGTCTCAGGGTGACGGAATCTCTGGTTTATGTGGACCTTTTGTCTCTTGGGCTAGTATTTTCCTTGTGTCTTTGGTGTTCTTCATTCTCCTTTGCTCCAAGTGGGTTGGGACCAATTGATGCATCTTAGATGGCTATTTGCAAGCTTTTAAGACCTCAGATGCCACACACCAAAGTGAGATACAGAACATTGTCTTAATAAACTTTGTTAAGCCAATTGACCTAGATGTCCCCTGAAACTATAGTCCCCAGTCCCCAGCTACTCTGTCCCTCATAGTGTTTCGTTGTATTCAGGAAACTTCTTAGCTTTTGCTTTGGTCCAGTTGTGCTGACTTACCCTGTATTGTGTGTTGTCCTTCCCTTCACCTATGCTGAAGAATCAATTGATTTTTAATTGATTAAATAAATAATTTATTTTAGGACCTTCCTTATCTCCCTATGATAATAGCAGTCTGCTTCTGGAAAGATTACACCCTTAGAAACTCTATGGCCCTGTCCTGTGGGGTCGCTGTGAGTCGAAATCGACTCAATGGCCATGGGTGTTTGGTTTGGTTTGGGTTAGCACCCTACAGAAATCAGTTTGGTTCCAGGCCAAGAAGTAGGTCCATGTCTTTGATGTAGTGAAACCCATGTGAAAATGTTCACTACGGAGTAGTAAGTAAACAAAATTAAGCCTATGCGTACCTTACTGGTTAATTCACCCCTGATGGGAGAGAAAGGGATCTGTCTATATTTGCCCTTGGTGTGCCCAAATTAAAGAGTGGCGCGGAGGGAAATGAACACTTAACCGGGCACTTGCTGTGAGCAAGGTCATTTGTACATAATTTAATTCTCATAGCCCCATGAAATTTTACCATCACTAATGGACAAATGAAGAAATGGAGCCTCAGAGTCAGGAGGTAACTGGCCTAAGGTGACACAGATAGTAAATGGTAGAGAAGGACCCAGGTCTTGAGAGTTATTTATGAGAATCTCAACTGAGTATCTTTTTTTTTTTTCTAAACCTGTGTGTTTTCTGCTGACCCAAAAGGCCTCAGTTTGGATCTGAGCTGGCCCACTGAACTGAGCTGACAACAGGTTTCAGTTTACCTTGTAATGTTTTGGGAGAGGAGTTTTTGGAGGTCATCCTTAGGCACAGCCTCAGCATGAGCTCCTCTTGATGATCTCTCCTGACTGGAGGGTTTCACTTTCGTTCACTCTGGTTCCTCAGCAGTGTGGTGACTGATGCCATGGCCTTGGCAGACCCCAGCTCCACCACCTCCAAGCTGGATGCCCTTGGGCCTACAGCCAGGGCAGATTTTGACTTTCACTTGAAACCTTCAAAAGCTGAAAACCAGAAAAGAGCCTTGGCTTTGGGAAGGCCATAGTGTGGCCATGGCCTTTAAGAATCTGAGGTGGGACTTTTTTGAGTAGCACCTTACATTTTCAGTGTGTTTTGGATTCCTTTTTTAAAAGGGCAAAGACTGCTGCAGAACAGAGTACTACAGAATAAATGAAGGAGGAGAATGAATTGTGCCATTAACAGTTGGTACTTAGGCTTAAGGAGACGCAACATAAAGTGTTAACACTAAAAGGGACTCAAGTTTTCAGGGCTCCAGCCTCCTTTTCTCAGAAGGAAACACTGAGGCCCAGCTTGGTGAGATGTGCTTATCACCCAAGCGATGTAATAGAGTGGAAATGGCTTCCTAGCCAAGTCCATATAGTTTCAGGTTCCAGCTCAATCACTGATATATTGGGCAGCTTTGCAAAAGTGACTTGGCTGTGCTTTCAGTTGTATTGTCTATGAAACAGGGATAATACTAGCATCTTGCAGAGTGTGGTCAGGCTTAGAGATAGTATAAGTAAGGCACGTCATACTGTGCCTGGAAAATGTTTGTCATTCAAATAACAACTGTTGTTAACAGCCAAGCTAGGACTCTTAAGTCTTCCTTTGCGACTTCTCCTAAGAGCCCGGTTGTGTCCTGGGGCAAAACAGAGCTTTGGGGATCCATAGCCAGAACAGAAAGCTCTTCTTCAAAGACACCTTGGCTGAAGACTTCAGCCATGTAGCTGGCCATGCCCTTCAAAGACATTCCTTGTCACGGATGTGCATGTCGGTGATGTCGCTCTCCAGCCAGGTGCTCTCCCAGCAGGCTGACGTGGCTGTCTTCTTCATGCCTGCACTCGTTTCTCTCCCTTCCCCCTCTCCTAGGCCTGGCCAGGGCTACTTGCAGCAAACAAAAGCAGGATATTTATTGGCAGCGGAAAGGAGAACGTGTTCTGGTGCTCCTGTGCCCTGTGGCGCACATACCATTGTGAGAGTGTAACAGGGCCCAGGCCTGCAGTGGGGTGCAAATATGCCTGCACCAGCTTTTCTCCACTGCAGACAGGAGGAGGGAAGGACCTGGTGACCATGAGCCACAGGACCCTCTCCTCCTCCTGCTAGATCTTGTCACTCCCACCATTTGCCGTTTGGAGACATTTGTTTACAAGGCTACTCTGCCAGGCCCTTTGCTAGGTGCTGAGTCTACTAAGAGTAAGTGGGACACTGTACCTACCCAGGTGCTTTAAGTCAGAAGGCAGGAAGAAGAAGGAAACCCTTACTTCTAGTGCTGGCCCTCTGCTAGGTACCTCACAGTCATTTAGAACCACATTTAACTCTCACTACTGCCCTGAAAATTTACATGGTGATGTTTGACAAATGAGAGACAAGCAGCTTGCCCAAAGTTACTTAGGTGGTAAGTGGTCTGAGATCACTCAGGTGGTAAGTGGTGGTGCTGAGATTTTAAACTTGGATCATCTGGTTCCAAAGCCTGTGCTCTTGCTTTTGTTGCAGAGGTTGCAAACCCAAATTGTCTCAAGAGCTAGCCAGGTAACCTAAGAGTGGATTAGGAAGGATAGGACAACAAACCAAATGGCCCTCTTGGTTTATGTTTAGTTTTTCTACTTCTGGTAGAGATGTGGTTACAGAAAATCATTTATTATGGGAAAGATAAGCACAATGGTAAATCACAACAGAGTTGGTCTTGGTGTCAAGGAGATGATTGGGGATGGTGAGGACTGTAGCTAATCAGAAAGTGCATTCCTCACCTAAAAGGTCACTGTAGCTCACCTCCTGCCAGTTGTTGCCACGTCAGTGTTCCTAATGATGAAAAATCCAGATTTTTATGTGAAACATCCCAACTTTTAAGTATTGATGAACGATTTTAAAATATCCATGACTTAGAATCTTTCTAGACCTGGCTTTGCCCCCTATCTTCTGTGTAGCCTTGAGCAAATCTCATAACCAATTAGAGCCTGTTCTTACAGCTGTAAAGTGTTTTCTTTCTGGGGATTGATTGTCACCGTGTGAGCATGAGGTAGCTGAGAGAGTGAGAGAGTAAAGGTAGCAGGACAAGCAATAAAGGGCTTCCAAACAGCCTGACATTTGAGCCGGGCCTGAAGGTTTCAGCAGGTGGAGAAAGGGGACTTACTTGACTTCAGAGTAGTTGGGAACCAGAAACTAAGATATTGGTGCTTTCTGCTCTGGCCTTGGTGTGCCCTGGGATCCTGGCTGGGGGGAGAGCTGTCAGCCTGATTCAAGTCTCAGGTTTTTGGTTTTGTTTTTTGTTTTTTTTTTCTGAGATCTTAGCAGACATGGTGGATGTGTGTGACATGGTTTCTGCCATCAGTAAGTCTATTATGTGAAGAATTCTCGATGCATGGAGCCATCAGAGACTAGTAGTGAATGACTTTGCAGTAAAGAAAGTGCAATACAGTTCTTGGCCAGAGCAAAACCAGACCTTACCTGGATTAAGTATAAAGTGCCGGTTGGAGAAGGCTAGAAACCCAGACTGGAGAGGTATGTGAGCCCGGAGAGTGAGGGACCTTCAATGTGAGGCTTAAGAATCAGGAAATCAGTATTGGCTGGATTTGGTAGAGAAAACTCATGGATTGGAGCTGGGTGCTGGGAGAGGGAGATGGGACGGCAGCTTGGAGTGGGTGGGAAAAATGTAACTATTCACAGAGCTAGGGGCATCTGGGGTATAGTCTTATCCCATCATTTCACAGAAGGGGCCTTGTCCAAGGGCACGTAGCTCCTCGAACTTGAACCCAAGTCTCTCTCCCGATTCAGAGCTCATCCAACGTGCCTTTTACTTTGAGAGGAGTTTGGGTCCTATGCCCAGGGTCTGTCCTCAGCCTTCTATACGTGGTTCTTACGGCACAGTTCTAGGCATTTCATATCCATACCCTTCCTGCCATACCAAGTGCTCAAGGCCTTGAAGTTCCGCATCCATAGGACAAGTGGGAAAAGCAACAGGATGGCAGTAGCCAGCAGCAGAGCCATCTGTGTGGTTGAGCACGCAGGGTAATTGGGCACTCCAAAGAGAAAGAGGGATTCTCAGGCTGCCTCTGCACCCACCTAGCTCAGCTTCTGCTTTCCACAGCTCCTTCAGTGCACTCCCATCTCCCTCCTCTACCCACTGTGGTGCAGAGTGGTAGCACTCATTGTGGCTGCTCATCTTGCAGTGTTAAGTTTTCTTTAGATGTTCTCTTCCTCAACTAGTTATAAGCTCTTGGAGGGCAGGATTGGGGACCTCGTGTTTCTGTCTTTTATATCTGCAGTGGCTAGCAAGTTACTATAACAGTGCAATTGCCCCCTCCACACTTTGTAAAAGGCTTTCTCATACATTAACTTACAGTTAACTCACAGTGGCTCTTTGTAGTAGCATGCTATTAGTTGCAGTTTTTCTATGAGGAAAATCTATTAAGAGTTGTCCAAAGCTACCCAGCTAATGGCAGTAAATGGCTAAAAGGTAAACTACAGTTATCATCATCTTTAGTTGCAGAAGACATTTATTGAGTGCCTGCTGTACTAGGCCTTTTATATAAACTATACTTTATACTTTAATACACACTATTTCATTTAATTTTCACAGGAATTCATTTTACAGATGAGGAAACTGTCAGAGAAGTTAAGTAAATTACCCAAGATGATGTAACTAGTAAGTGGCAGGGTCAGAATTCAATCTTAGAGCCATCCAGCTCTCTGCTGCCTCCCAGAAGCGAGGATGTGGCCAGTGTGAGTGGTGCCAGGCCTTGACAACAAGAATGAGGAATCTGCTAACTAGAAGGAAAGAAGTGGCACTGGGTAAGCAGGCCAGGAAGTTTTTAAGTCTGTATGCCGGTAGGCTCAGAATGAGAAGGAGGTTGTCTGTGTAGACCTGGCCTGAGACCAAACCCAGCCTGACTGAGAGGTAGAACTTCCCAACCAGGTGGCTGTCGGAGACCAGCTGTGGGTCCTCACATTTACATCTTGAGCTGTGCTAATGGAGTCTTTGTTTTCTCCCCCAATATTTTATTTTATTTTAAATAATATTCTATTGTGTTTTTGGTGAAGGTTTACAGAGCAGTATAGGTTCCCATTAAACAATCTCTGCACAGGTTGTTCAGAGACATTGGTTACATGCTTCACAAGGTGTGTGAAAATTCTCATTATTTCTATTCTTGTTGTTCCATTTCCATTAGTCTAGTTTCCCTGCTCCCTCACATTGTCATCTTTGTTTTAAAGTAATTGTTGACCATTGGAATCATATCGGTGATTTTTTAAGGGAGCACAGTACTTACAAGTGATACTCATTATTTTTTTAGCCATTTGTTAATTAGCTACAAGGTGACCTCAGGGATCCCAATATTGTATTTTGACAGTTTTCAAATCTACAGAAAAGTTGAAAAAATAGTTCAAAGACCATCCATGTGCCCTTCATCTAATCTAGATTCATAATTTTTAAACTATTTGCTACTTTTCTCTCTCTCTGTCTGTATCTATATATATATACATTTTTCTGCTGAACTCCTTAAAAGTAAGCTGTGATCATCTTGAGTCTTTACCTTTAAATACTTTAATATGTTTCCCTAAGAATTCTCCTACATAACCAAAGTATCGTTATCACAAGAAAATTGACAATAATTTCATAATATAATACGTAGTCCAAATTCAAATTTCCTCAGTTGTTCAAAAAAAATGCCACTCACAGCTGTTTTTTGTCCACTCCAGAATTGAATCCAAGATTCAGGTATTATGTTTGGTTGCTATGTCTGTAGGCTTTTTAAATCTCTGTCCCTTTTTCCTCCTGTGACATTAACTTTGGAAGAGTCATGACCAGTTGTGTTATAGAGTGACCCACATTCTGTACTTGCCTGATTGCTTCTTTATGATTAACATTGATTTAGCAAGAATACTTAACGTCAGCAATGCTGTCAGAGATTGGTAGGTTTTGAAGAGTGGAGGTGATTGAGCTTCTTTGGTTCATTGAGAAATCTGTCTAGACCTGAGGTTTTTAACTGGAACCATAAGTAGGATTCAGGGGATCCTTGATACCCTCTCTCTATCCCCCCGCAAAAAAGTATACGTACACACATTTTCTTTGTATGTGCATTTTTCTGGGGGAGGCTCCTTGGCTTTCATCAGACTCTCAGAGGACTCCAAGACCCAAAGAGGTGGTCTAACAGCTGAGGTAGGCAGCACAGCGCTGGTTTCTGGGGCTTGTTCACTCTGAACTGGCTTACCTTGAGGAGATGCCTCTGAGGTGTAATTTTCCCCGATCCTGGCTTTGGATCAAAAAGGGGACTGTCCATTTTGTTGGTAGGCCTGGGAGCCAGGATAGCCTATGTGGCCTGATTTCCAGGGACCTAGGAGAGTTTTTGTGCTTGTCTTGCCTTCCAGGTGTTCCGAATGCCAAGATTCCCTCACTAATTGGTACTACGAGAAGGACGGGAAGCTCTACTGCCACAAGGACTACTGGGGGAAGTTTGGGGAGTTCTGCCACGGGTGCTCCCTGCTGATGACAGGGCCCGTCATGGTGAGTGAGTCCCTTCATCTTGGCCCCTCATGGTCATCAGAGTCCATTGGCAGTACCTCTGCTTCCCCGTGGCCTGTCATCTTTCTGGTCTTCCCATCAGCCAGGGTTTCCCCCCTTTATTTATTCATTCACTCAACAGATGTGTGTTGGGAATCTCTTAAGTGCCAGGTGAGATCCCTCCCTCAAAATTGTAAGTGTTGGGAGTGGGTGGGTAGGTGGTCAGGGAGGAGACACATGCATTGGGGAGAGTATTACAGGTCAAGAGGATGACACACCTAAATTGTGTTCAAGGAATCAAAGGGAGACCCTGGAATGGGCTGGCAGAGAGAAGTTCCACCTCCTGTACCTGTTCCAGACAAAGGGATTTAAGACATAGTCACAGACTTGTCAACCCTGTGTTGGAGGGATTGTGAGCCTTTCTAGTGGGGATGATTACTTCTGGGACTTGTTCTCATGGCTGAGACCAAAGCAATTTTTTGTAGTCTCAGAAATGACAGGGAAGGCAGCAATCTGAATTTTTCTCTGGCAGCTTTAGGGGAGGGGGTAAAAGGGTAGATTATGACTGGGGTCTGTAGGTCCTTGATCAAGGGTCACTCACCCCACCGCTGCTTCTACTCCAGCAACAGCAGCTGGGCCCAGTCCTCCCTGACAACTCACTTCCTCCCTCACCTGCTCACAGGTGGCTGGTGAGTTCAAGTACCACCCAGAGTGCTTTGCCTGTATGAGCTGCAAGGTGATCATCGAGGATGGGGACGCATATGCACTGGTGCAGCACGCCACCCTCTACTGGTAAGAGGGTGACCCTCTGTCCATCCTCCCCATAAGCGTGGCCAGGGGAGAGGTACAGGTGGCAGTATGGGATGGTCAGAACACTGGATTCCTATCATAGCAATGCTCAAAACCAGCTCTATAGCCTGTAAGCAAGACAGTTGATGTCTCTGCCCTCTATTCTTACCCACCATTTCACAACACTCTGCCCCAGAGGGAGAGAATGGCGGGAAAGGCACTCCCCAAGGAGGATCCCAGAACAGTAAAGGCAAAGCCCCTTAGAGCTCACCCAGTCTAACTGCCACAGTTGACAAAATAAAAGAAGTCAGACTGAAGCCGAGAGAGGAGAAGGGGGCTGGGGCAAGAACAAAGAAACAAGCCAGGCCACCTCACCCCTGGCCAGTACACCACTCACTGCAGATCCATCACACCACCCTCAGCCCCAGCCTACCCTAGGGAGCCCAGACTCCTCATTCTGAACGACTGTCTGGAATTATGGCAAAGAGGGTGGTAGTGGGTCTGTGGATAGTGTTACTTGAAGCCACATGGTGCTGGAGGAGGGGATCCAGGTGGGGCTTCAGAATCTTAGACCACTTTATGGCCCTTCTCACCAGTGGGAAATGCCACAACGAGTTGGTACTGGCACCCATGTTTGAGAGGCTTTCCACGGAGTCCGTACAGGACCAGCTGCCCTACTCCGTCACGCTCATCTCTATGCCAGCCACCACTGAGGGCAGACGAGGCTTCTCCGTGTCCGTAGAGAGTGCCTGCTCCAACTACGCCACCACTGTGCAAGTAAAAGAGTGAGTATTTGCAGGACTGATTGACCCCACATCTGCCCAGGGAGCCTGGAGCCACTGGAGAAAGGGTCCTTGAGCAGAGTCCATAGATGAGCCTCAAGGGGCTCAGAAAGCTAGTCTTGTAAGAGCTCCCTTCATCCTCATCTCATGTCTTTTTCCTGGAGCTTACTATGCTGTTATCACACCTGGGCCTTGGCACTTATGTTCTCTCTGCCTAGATACTAAAGACCAGAATCTGCTCATCTTTCAGGTCTCAGGTTTCAGGGAGTGTTTGCTCTTCGAAATTATCTGATTTGATTATGTGTATTGGTTTGTTTATCATCTGCCCTTCCCACTAGAATGTAAGTTCCAGAAGGGACTTTGTCTTGTCAGTACAGCACGCCTAGGACTTGGAACAATGCCTGACACATAGTAGGTGTTTACTGATTATTGTTTGGTTGGTTCAGTGAATGTGAATGGAGGAAAGAGGAGAAAATGGAGTCCATGGCCTGAAAAAGGTTAAGACCCTATCCTAGATCCAAGACACAGACCAGATGGAGAAAGAGTCTGCATCCAGCTATTACTAATGATGAGGCACCTCTGGCGCTTATTCCCTAAATCATTATAGTGCACTTACTCTGTGCTGGGAGCTGGGCTGGTGCTTGCAGTACAAGTGAGAGGTACTAGGTTTGGAAAAGTCAGAGGAGATGAGGTCTGTTCTAAACCCTCATTAGATGAAATGGGGAAGGAATTGTGTTCAGGACCAAGGGGGCAGCATGTCCCCAGAGGTGGGAGTCTGTGGTGGTGTCTGGTATAGACTGGGTGGTTGGAAGTAGCTAGAGGGAGCCTGGATTATGAAGACCCAGCAAGGTCCATTGAGGGGTTTAAGCACGGATGTGATGCGACCAGATTAGCGTTTTAGAAGGATTGCTAGTGTGGAGGTTGGATGGAAGGGGATTAGCCTAGAAGTGAAGACACCAGTCAGGAGGCTGTTGCAGTGATTCAGGGGAAAGATGTGGTGACCATGATAATGGAGAGCCGTGGATAGACCAGCACATTCTCAGAAGGCAGGATTCTCAGAGATGGTGGAGTAAGGGAACTCAAGATGGGGAGGATGATACCCAGCTTTCTGGCTTAGGCCACTGGGTGAGTGGCGATGCCCTTCACTGAAATAGGGCACCTCTGGAAAGTGATGGCCTGGGCCTTTGGGCCAGTGGCAGGCCGGGGGCCTTTGAGCCTTCCTGCATAAGGGAAATTGGCTGGCCATGTCTTTAGGACACCTTCATCCTGCCTCACTTCCTGCCTGATACAGGGTCAACCGGATGCATATCAGTTCCAACAACCGCAATGCCATCCACCCTGGGGACCGCATCCTGGAGATCAATGGGACTCCTGTCCGTACACTGCGAGTGGAGGAGGTAGAGTATGTGTCCAGGCTGTCTTGTGGGGTGGGACATGGAACAGATCCTCTGGGAGATCAGGCTGTGGCCTTTAACTTCCCCACCCTGTCTCTTTGTCTCGGCACTGAGCCTGTGACTACTAGTGACCTTGTGTATCAGCCCGGTATGTTCTCAGGCCAGCAGAGATGCCAGGCAGAGAGCACTGTGGAGCTACTGGGAGCTGGAGGCCACCATTAGCTACGCTGTGCTTGGATCATCTGGGCCAGGGTGGGTGGTCCTGGGATGGGGCATCCTGTGGGAGCCAGCCTTACACTGCTCTTGACCACAGGTAAAGGACAGGATTAGCCAGACGAGCCAGACACTTCAGCTCTTAATTGAGCATGACCCCGTCTCCCTGCGCCTGGACCAGCTTCGGCTGGATGCACGGCTCTCTCCCCACATGCAGAACGCTGGCCACTTCCCCACCCTCAGCACCCTGGACACCAAGGAGAACCTGGAGGGGACGCTGAGGAGACGCTCCTTGAGGTGCCACCTCCCACCCCTGCTCTGTTGCATCCCTGTGCCATCCCTCACATGAGGCAGATCCCAGTGGAGTTAGGGAGGGAACTGGCTGGCAGGGGCTGGGCTGTGAGGATTGTGCTGACCCAGCTTCCACTCTGGGGATCATTGTTCATCACCAGGGCTTGTGCATGATCTGACCCAGCTGTCTGCCAGGTTTCCTTAGAAACCAAAGGTCAGGCTCTGTCCACTGAGCTCCTGAGCTGGATGGGAGGTAGCAGCATGGCCTGTGGGGGAAGTGTGGGACTCAGAGCCTGGAAATAGGGGCACACAAAGGATATACAAGGACTCTGACAGCCGTAAAACAGGAGATGAGCACAAGTTGTTTCACACTTGAGAGAGACCAACAGCCCAGACCTCAGGGTCTGCCAGGCCCATGGCGAGGGAGCAATCTCCCTAAGGGCAAGCCCCAAGAGGGAGACTTACAGGAGTCAAGAGCACCAGCCCTCAAGGCAGACTAGCCATCTGGGCTTCGAGCTGAGCTCCCTGCACAAATGACTTCATCTGTCTGTGCCTCGGTTTCTGCATCTGTGACATGGAGTTGCAAAATAAAGGTGGCTCTCTTGCTCAATTATGTAAGGATTAAATGTGAAAAGGACACAAAGAAGTACAATGCTTAGCATAGGGTCAGCACTCAGTGAATGGGAAATTAGATTGTCTTTCTCCGCTATCCTGACCAAACAGCCTGAATCACTCAGAGCCCTCTTGGCTGGCATCTCCTGGAAACGGCCTCCCTATGGTGGTTCCCCTTACTTCCGGCTGCACTTGGCCTTGGTGGCATGAATGAGGTGGTGAAGGCAGAGCAGAGAAGGCCTAGGAATGCACGGCCTGAAAAAGGGAAGGTGTAGGGGCAGCAAGAGAGCTGCTCATGTATCTGGAGGGCCATCATGCAGGAGAGGGGACAGCTCTCCTGAGTGCTCCGGTGGGTATGGTCAGTGGGAGGCAGAGAAAAAGAGTAGGGCAAGCAAGCCTAAGCCAAGTAGCCAGCCAACCTCCGTCCTCTCCGGGAAACCCAGTAAAACAGGAACATACCACGGAGAGAAGTTTCTGGGGTTGCAGTTCACCTGCATTGCTGTGGACTTCAGCCTTCTTGTTCTTTCTTCAGTAAGTCAAAGTAACAGTCATCTGCCATTACTATTATTTGCTGCTCTTAAAAATGTAATAAGTCATCTTGAAAAACCAGACCAAACCCGTTGCTGTCAAGTTGCTTCCGACTCATAGCAACCCTATAGGACAGAGTAGAACTGCCCCATAGGGTTTCCAAGGAGCACCTGGTGGATTTGAACTGCCAACCTTTTGATTAGCAGCCATAACTCTTAACCACTACACCACCAGGGTTACTGTTATAAAAATCATACACGCTTATTATTTTAAAATTCAGGAAATATAGACAGGTACAAAGATACGCAAAATGTCATTTGCTGATTTTTTGGATGGGCTGCTGTTATTGGAGTCCCTGGGTGGTGCAATTGGTTAACACACTTGACCGCTAACCAAAAGGTTGGATGTTTGAGTCTACCCTGAGGTGCCTCTGAAGAAAAGCCTGGCAGTCTACTTCTGAAAAATCAGGCATGAAGACCCTGTGGAGGACGGTTCTACTCTGACACACATGAGTCAGAATCAACTCCATGACAACTGTGGTGGTCGTAGTGGCATGCTGTCATTCCAACCCAGTCAGTACCTTGAATCAAGTAGATGTGGAAGATGGTGGGCTCCCATCTCCAGTATTATCAAAAAGTGAGCATTATAAGCTAATAGATGCTGGCCAGTTGTTTCAGGTGGGAAGTACTCAGGGTTCCCATTTTGAATGTTTTTACTAAGTGTTTTTGAATTGCTGATATCTGCAACCCCAAAAGGGGCACATCTGTCTGATGTCAGAGCCTTCTCCCTCATCTCAGCACACTGTGGAGACTGAGAATTGGAATTGCCCAAGGTTTCTTCCTCCATCTTTTCCTGGCGGATCTCTGAGGCCTGCCGTACCCCCATCCCTGCTTGTCCTCAGGCGCAGTAACAGCATCTCCAAGTCTCCTGGCCCCAGCTCCCCAAAGGAGCCCCTGCTGCTCAGCCGGGACATCAGCCGCTCAGAATCACTCCGCTGTTCCAGCAGCTACTCACAGCAGATTTTCCGGCCATGTGACCTCATCCACGGGGAGGTCCTGGGGAAGGGCTTCTTCGGGCAGGCCATCAAGGTGAGCACAGACAGTGGCTGCTTTGCTCTTCTATTCCCTACCCCTCTCTCACCTGCTCTCTGGAGTTCTCATCCCATGGCCTCACCCCTACCCCTGCAGAACACCAGGCCTCCTTCCTGGCTCTAGGTGGGAGTCCTTGGAAGGCTTGGTGATGGGGTAAGGAGTTGCACCTTCCCTCAGGCCACCTAAGGGCAACATTGCCAAT
The DNA here is from genome assembly GCF_000243295.1 of Trichechus manatus latirostris. Lineage (NCBI taxonomy): Eukaryota > Metazoa > Chordata > Mammalia > Sirenia > Trichechidae > Trichechus > Trichechus manatus. The sequence continues at coordinate 2,003,258 of NW_004443997.1, forward strand.
TCAGTGAGCTTGCTGGGCCTGGAGTCTGGGTTTAGGGTGAGCTGTACCCAGGGCCCCTGTGTCTCCCATCATTGGGTGTTTATCAGGTGCCCACAGGCCTCTTGGTGCTGGGCCTGCTGTGAGGAGCACACAGGAGTGGCTCCCGCCTCCCTGATGAGCAGTCTCAGGGACTAACCTCTCTCTCACTCTCTCTCTCTTCCCCTCTGCTGAGAGCTGGGAGGGGGGGCCAGGTAAGCAGTGCATATCAGCTTGGGGGGCAGTGGGGCTGGAGAGTTTGCCCTAACCTACCCAGCTCCCTGGCGCATGTCTTTGGCACTGACCCTCGTGTCCCCAGACCCTCACCAGAACAACCCAAGGGACTCACTCCTGTTCCAGATAACCACAGTCCCTGCTTGGCTTGGCAGCGTCCCCTCCTGGCCCCTTCCCCAGCCCCCTTTTCTGGATTCTCATTCTCCTCTGTGCATGCCCAGCTCTCCAGGGAAGAGGGTATACTCCTTGCTGAGGCCCCTGTTGCTCCCATGCTGTATCTTCCTCATATGAACTCTGTCAGTGTCATCAGGCTCAGTGTGTCCCCCAAAGGACGGGATGACCAGTTGCTAAATTTTCACAAACTCCAGAACTACTGCCTTTGGTCTCTGCACTATTAATAGTTGCCCTCCCCATAGGTGACACACAAAGCCACAGGCAAAGTGATGGTCATGAAGGAGTTGATTCGGTGTGATGAGGAGACACAGAAGACTTTTCTGACTGAGGTGAGAAGATGGGGTGGGTGGCTGGGAGTTTGGTGTCACCATTGGATGGGGAAGAACCTTACAAATAACAATTGAAAGAGGAAAATTGGTTTGGAATCACTGACCTGAAAACTGAGCGAAAAAGAGTTCCTGGGGAAAGCTCCTGCCCCCTATATTACAGCATAATTACTTGTTCATTGACCATTTACTACAGACATACAAGCTGGGTGGTGGGGATGCAATAACTAACAAATGGGTGATAGACATGGAAGCAGACCTGATTTTGTATAACCTGGTGCTCTAATCTGCCACCTTAACACCCTGCTAAGGGCACCTTGAGTGGGGCCACCCAGAGAAACAGACACCCCTGAGCATTTACACAGTTTTCACCGTGTCAGCTCCCCAAGTTGCTCCATTGCCATAGTCTTCAGTTGGCTACACTTTTCTGGGTGCTGTCCCTCCAGGTGTTTGCTTCACTCTTGGACCCACCCACTCCAGTTCCCCTGGTGCAGTTCCTAGAAAGGCAGGGTCCCCATTCACCTGGAGGCTCTTGACCCTTACCTGATCTGAATGCCCTGCCACATTACATAAGCTGGAGGTGGGAGATGTAGATAGCTCTTGCCAAACTGCCTCCTGAAGGGAAGGGATGAGGAAGGCATAATGGAAAGTAACCAACCCTACCTTCCCTCCCACCCATCCCCCGCCAGGTGAAGGTGATGCGTAGCCTGGACCACCCCAATGTGCTCAAGTTCATTGGCGTGCTGTACAAGGACAAAAAGCTGAACCTGCTGACAGAGTACATCGAGGGGGGCACGCTAAAGGACTTTCTGCGCAGTGTGGTAAGCACACCACCCCCACAACCACCAAGATGGTGGGGTTGTCAGTGGGACAGCTGTGCCACCACTTACCATGGAACCACAGTGGCCAGAGGGGCCCCCTGCTTTCCCCTACAAGGACCATGCCAGGTAGAGCTGGGCACAGGTAGGGAGGGTTCCCTGGAAGACTACAGTAACCCACAAGAGGACCACAGTAGGACAGGACCCGACAGCCTCTGATGGGCATTCTCCGATCCTGCAGGACCCGTTCCCCTGGCAGCAGAAGGTCAGGTTTGCCAAAGGCATCGCCTCCGGAATGGTGAGTCCCACCAACAGCCCTGCTGGAGAGGTGCAAGGATTATAGGACAGGCACTGGGAGGCAGAGGCCCAGTCCTGGGCAGCTTGTGTGGGATGGTTTTGTTCATTCAGCAGTTTTTTTATTGAGCTTCTCTCTGTGCCAGTGAAATTGCCCCCAACTGGCTGTTCTTAACTCACAGCCCTACTCACAAGGAATTCTAAGTCTTCAAGGGCAAACAGGGCACAGACAAGGCAAACAGGAGACGCAAACTGTAGCACTAGGTGGCCTGGGCTTCCTGTCACAGAGGTGTCTGGTGTTGATGGCCTTAGAGCAAGCAGAGGACCTCACCACCTAGAAAATCTGAGAAGGGGACATTGAGCTCTAGTTGAGAGCTGAAAGATGGCCAGATTTGGATAGAAGTTCCTGTTGGCAGGGAGGCCCCAATGTTGAGAGGATGACAGCAGCATAGGCCTGGGGGAAGGGAGGAGGAAATAGTCTATTCACCTGGGAAAGAATGGTACAAAGCAAAGCAGTAATACTAAGAGCTGACAGTTATTGAGTGCTTTCTATATGCCAGGCACTGAGCTGAGGGATTAACCTGCATGAGCATACTTATTCCTCACAACAACCCTGGTTTCCAGATGAAAAACTGAGGCTAAAAAAGGACAGAGCTGGGGTTCTGGGCCAGTCAGTCTGGCCCCTGAGCCTGAGATTTTAACTAATTCTCTTCATGTGAGGTCTGTAACAACAACACTGGAACAGTAGATTGGGGTAGATTAAGATATCTAGGTTTCAAGCTAACAAGTCTGGGATTCTTGTAGGAAGACAAAGAGACATGAAGGTTGTATAAGCAAGAACGTTTTGTGGCCAGAGCTGTCTTTTAGAAGATGAGTCTAGCGTGGTCAGTAGGTTGGGTGGACTTGGAGAGTCTCAGGGCAGCGAGACTGAGTAGGGGGGCTGATGAAATGCTTCGGGTTCCTGAATTAGGAGAGTGGCTATGGGAACAGGAGACTTGGGAGGCAAGGTGGAGTCAGAATGGAGAGACTGGTTGTCAGAAGGAATGGAGTAGGAGTTGAGGTGATTTGAGGTACCTAGAGCGCTGGTGGCGCAGTGGTTAAGTGCTCGGCTGCTAACTGAAGGGTTGGCTATTCAAAATCCACCAGCCATTCTGTAAGAGAAAGATGTGGCAGTCTGCTTCTGCAAAGATTACAGCTTTGGAAACCCTATGGGGCATTTCTCCTCAGTCCTGTTGGGTCGCTATGAGTTGGAATCAGGTCAACAGCAACAGGTAGAGGCATCCATGTGGTTGGGAGCGCTGTGTGTGAAGAGAAGATGTCTTTGAGTGGGGCTGACATTGAAGAGGCCTGAAGGGAAAACCAGGCCCACCGGCATCTGAGGAGCCGGTAGCATGGGAGAGGGTGGGGCAGCCTTTAGGTAGGAAGAGGTTAAAGTGTATATTCAAAGTGAGGAGGGTTAGGGTTAGTCAGGAGCACAGAGCTAGCGTGGACCAAGAGGAGGTCACTTCTTCCACTGTCACAGGCAGGAAGGATCCAAGGTGGGTGAAGCCAGAGATGGGAGGAGGGAGTAGTGCACCTGAGGAAGTCACTTCAGATGGCCTAGAGCTTAGTAAAATGAATGGGGCAGAGATGAAAGGGCCAGGGCCCAGTGGAGTTGGAGACTTTAAGAGAGGGCAGCGAGGGTAGCAGGGGTTGGGGCTGTGGAGCCCGGGTTGGGTTCCGAAGCTGGATAAGGATGCCTGGAGAACAAGTTCTGTGGCCCCAGTTCCAGGTTTGGGTCTGCTTGATTTTCTGGTCTTTGGCCTCAGCTCATGCTTGTGTTCCAGGCCTACCTGCATTCCATGTGTATCATCCACCGGGACCTGAATTCGCACAACTGCCTCATCAAGCTGGTACGCCTCAGAGGCCATCCCTCTTGGCTTTTTTTGTCACAAGGGAAGCTAACTGTCCCCCCTGGCTTCAGACCAGAAGCGTCCCCTGGGCCTTCTTTCTTGCCCCTCCTGCTGCCTCTGATGCCCTCCTCTGTCGTCTGAGAGCTCCCAGACACAGAGAAACACGATTCCACCTCCTCTTAGTAGCAGCCTATGAAATCGTTTACTTAGAAGGGACTCAGAAGCTCCGTAAGTGGATATAGAGCTCTGTTACTTTACCTGGTTTCATCCCCATAATTCTCCTGTGAAGCAGCTAACTTTTTTGCAGCTGTGACACCTGAACCTGAGAGCTAGTGGGTTTATGGGGACCAGTTTGAGGCTGGGTCTTCTGATTCAGCATTCCTTCCACTGCCCCTCAGCTCTGCTGTTACAATGTTGTTCCTCTTATGACTTGCAGTCTGGCCTCCTGTGTGACTGTCTACCAGCTGGCCCAGGCTCTGTCCTCTGGACCCACACCAAACCATCTTAATCCCTTTTCTACATGATTGCCCTGTAGCTATTTGAAGAGTTTATCTCCCCCAGGTCCCCATACTGACTACCTCCATCTTGTCTTTCTCTGTCTTATCCTGGTTCTAGCCACTGCCTTAAATCCTTCTGGGAAGAAGGCAGAACAAAAGAAATCCCCTATCTCACCTCTGAATCCACTCTCTGGGCCCCAGAGCCTCACCTGTCCAGGCTCAGGGGCTCTGCTGTGAACACTCGGGTATTCCTGGGAATTTGCTGTGTGCACAAGCTGCATGTTTAGAAACACAAATGCCGAGCCTTGTCTGCTAGATAGAGTTTTGCCTCCCTGGGTAGTGCAAACGGTTATGTGCTTGGCTGTTAACCAAAAGGTTGGCGGTAGGAGTCCACCCAGAGATGCCTCGGAAGAAAGGCCTGGTATCTACTTCTGAAAAACCAGCCATTGACAACCCTGTGGAGCATAGTTGTACTCGACACACAAGGGGTCGGAGTCGACTCCATAGCAGCTGGTTTTGGTCCTTTGCTGTGCACCTTTTCTCCCCTTCTTCGTGCTTCTCTGGCCTATGCCCCTACCCCAGGGCTAGGTTTGGGAACATCTCTACCAGGGCCTGATCAGCCCTGTGTCCTACCAGGACAAGACGGTGGTGGTGGCAGACTTCGGGCTGTCACGGCTCATAGTGGAGGAGAGGAAAAAGCCCCCAGTGGAGAAGGCCGCCACCAAGAAACGCACTTTGCGCAAGAGTGACCGCAAGAAGCGCTACACAGTGGTGGGAAACCCCTACTGGATGGCCCCAGAGATGCTGAATGGTGAGTCTTGAGGCCTGGGAAGGGCACGCTCCCAGGAGGGGGAATCCCACTGAGGCTACATCTTGCCTCCAGGGAGGCCTGTGAAGTGTAGGACCAGATACCCAGAGCCCAGGGCTGGGTAGTTTTCATCCTTTGCCAGGTCAGGTCTCATAAATTTCCTCTCTGAGCTCAGGGCTGGGAGTTAGTCGTCATCCCATCCTGGAGGAAGGGTGAGGTCTGACTGGCTGTTGTGCCCTAGCGTTTGCCTTTTCTTCTCTCTCCTTGCTGAGAACTGAAGTGTGGTGCCCCCTGGTGGATAATGCTCAAACCAGCCAGAGATGCTAGATGGGATTCTGTAAACTCACATGATTGTGAGGTCTCAGAAATAGCCCAATACAACCCTTTTTGGAGTCTGAGGCCCAGAGAGTTTAGTGGTTTGCCCCAACACACAGCAAGCTGATGGTAGAGCCTGGATGAGTGTGGTTCTCTTCTCTTTACTGCACCACGCACTTTCATCGTGGACAGTGCTGTTTTATAATAACAGGGCTGAGGAAAGGTGATATATGGTGGTACCTGCTCTGGGCAGCCTTTGGAGCATCTCCATGGAACCTGTTCTAGCCCAGGTTCTTAGTTGCGGCTCAGGTTGGCCCTAGGCCCTGTGCAGAGCAGATAAGGGACTTAAACTTAACGGCATGCTCTCCTGTGTTCCCAAAGGAAAGAGCTACGATGAGACCGTGGACGTCTTCTCTTTTGGAATCGTTCTCTGTGAGGTAAGCTCCAGTACAGAGGCCATGCCTGAGGCAGCAGGCCTAGCAGCGCTGTCTTGCCTCAGAACTGGGTGGGGGTTCCTCTGCCTAGGGAGGAGTAGCTCTCCATGAAATTAATCATGGTAGTGTTTTATGGTTTATAACACATCTTCACATCTGCTCACACACTTGAGTCTCACTGGTCCCTTGAGAAGGACTGGATAGAGTGTTTTCAGGTGAGGAAACAGTTCAGGAAAGGGCAGTGGCAATGCGGAACTCTGGTAGAAAAGGCAGGAGGTTTTCACGTGGCTGTCCATCTCCCTCTTGGGCCTAATTCATCCTTGCCCAGTTCCCCCCACTCCCTCCCCTGCCTGGTGGTGCCCCCACCCTCAACCCAACAAGTGGAAGTAGCCACTCCAGGAAGTGGCAGCCCTGTGCTAGGCACTGTGGGGTACAGAGTGAGTTGTGACATGGTTCCTACCCTTGGAGCTTAGCAGTTAGACAGTAGCATATCTCAGTATATCTTGAAGCAGGCAGTTGAACACACACATTGAAAGGCTTCTGTAATTCCCACAAAGTTGTGAGTGGGAGAGGAGAGACAAAGGCCATTTGGAATAATCTAGGAAGGTTTTTTTTTTTTTTTTCAATCGTGGTAGGAATATATATAACAATCTGAGAACCATATAGCTGATAAAGGTCTAATACCCAAAATTTATAAAATACTTCTACAGCTTAACAACCAAAAAAAGACAACCCAATAAAAAACGGGCAAAGGACTTGAACAGACGTTTCACCAAGTAGGATATTCAAATGGCCAACAGGCACATGAAAAAATGCTCAGAGTCATTAGCCATTATGGAAATGCAAATAAATCAAAACCACAATAAGAATGTCAGTGATCAAAAAAACTGAAAACGCTCGGTGTTGGCAAGGCTGTGGAACCCTCATCCATTGCTGGTAGGAATGTAAAATGGTACAGCTACTGTGGAAAACAGTTTGATGGTTCCTCAAAAAGTTGAACATAGTTCTGCTATATGACCCAGCAATTCCACTCTTAGGTATATAACCAAAAGACCTGAAAGCAGCAACTCAAAGAGACATAGACACCAATGTTTGTCGCAGCACTACTCACAATAGCCAAAAGGTGGAAATAACCAAAATGTGCAACAACTGATGAATGGTTACGCAAAATGTAGTATATGTATACAATGGAATATTACTCAGCCATAAAGAGGAATGAAGTCCTGATACATGCCACAACATGGATGAACCTTGAGGACATTATGCTGTGTGAAATAAGTCCGACACAAAAGGACAAATACTGTAAGATCTCACTTACATAAAATAAGTAAATATAGAAACTAAAAGTAATTAGTGGTTACCAGGAGCAGAAGGGAGGAGAAGGAGGGCTTTTGCTTAGAGTGCACTGAAGGTGTGTTAATAGTGATGGGATAAATTTAGAAAAAGAGCAAAAATGGTTGCACAACTTGAAGAATGCAATCAGTGTCACTGAAGTGTACGTGTAGAAAGTGATCAATTGTATGTATTGTGTGTATATTATGGTAAAGTTTTATATATATATATAAAACATTTGCCAATTCAACAATTTTTACATGTATAATTCAGTGACATTGATTACGTTCATCATGTTGTGCAGTCATCACCACTATCCTTTTTCAAGGAAGGTTTTTAAAAAAAAATTTTTTTTTTTTTTTTAAATATCAGTTGAGCATCTACTGTATACAAAGCACTAGGCTGGTGTCAAATAGTATGAGACACCGCCACTGGCCTTACAGAGCCTTTACTCTGACACGAGCCAGAGCAGGGTGGAATGTGTGGAAGCTTCCAGACCTCATGTGCCAATGTGAGACATTGTGCTTCTGCTGCAGTGAGACCCCCTCTAAGTCTTCCTCAGCAGCTGGACTCTCATTCAAGGGACAGATCTGGGTTACCAAGATTTGGAGAGGTGGGCAGAGGGCAGCTCTCTGACCTAGGTTTTTCTCACTCCCTCTCCTGACCATCCTTCCTGCCCACACACCACTACCCTTTCCATGCCATGTGGCTATGGCCTTCTCTGTCTGTTCCTGACCAGCATCTTCTCACCTGCAGATCATTGGGCAGGTATATGCAGATCCTGATTGCCTGCCCCGCACACTGGACTTTGGCCTCAACGTGAAGCTTTTCTGGGAGAAGTTTGTCCCCACAGACTGTCCCCCAGCGTTTTTCCCCTTGGCCGCCATCTGCTGCAAACTGGAGCCCGAGAGCAGGTTGGTGCTACCCCCTTTCCCCAGCTCACGCGGTCCTGGGATGCTTGCCTAGCCTTAGGCTGTCTGACTCTGACACGCCAGACTGTACAGGGAAGACAAGGGTGTAGTAGCACATGACCTCGATGTGATACACAGAGACACAGCTATTAAATTTTAAAAGAAGAAAATTCACCCACACACAGTTGTCATTTCAGAATAGATAGAAATATTTTGTATTTTGTCCTGCATTTTTCAGGTTACTACCCAGTCTTCCTGTTTATCCTTTTTGTTGACTACATGAAATTCTACTAAGAGACTGTCTGAACATATTACAATAAACATCATGCAGACTTCCCCAATTTTTCTGGTTTTTCTTTACTGGAATGAGTAATACTACAGTGAGCATCTTTATGCATTTAACTAATTTCTCCTTTAAGGAAATCTTTTTAAAATTACCTTTATTCTTCTTAGGTTATAGTTTTCATTACTACCAAAGTTAACCCAGGCCTTTCCAAGTTTTTGCATTAGAAAACTAGAATCTTTATATATGTTTGCTTTTTCTACTATCAAAAGTCATGTTTCTTTTAAAAAACAAGTTCAAATGTTGCCAAAATATATTGCTTAGGAAGGATGATAAATCTTCTATTCTACCCCAACCAGTATACCCCTCGACACTCCTCTTACCTCCCCAACTTCACCCTCCAAGACAACCTGTTGGCACATAATCCTTATTTTAAAATGATTTCCAAAGATCCACTTTAGAGGTAGAATTTGCTGGTGGGAGGCTCTGTATCTTGTTCCTTTATGGGCCTTCAGTAACATCAAGGTAAGAGAATGAGGAGAAAATGAGGAGCTACACAGTATTTGTTTGCTAATATCCTTCTCAGTCATTCTAAATATCTGTCTTTAACTCATTTAAGAAATATTTATGGAGCTTCTGCCATGTGCTAGGTGCTGTTCGAAGCTCTTGAGCGCAGTGAACAAAACAAAGATCATTCCCTCATGGCACTGACGTTTTGGCAAGGAGGGATGATAAATACTAGAGTAAATAACCACTGAGTATTAGAAAGTGATAAATGCTATAGAAAAAAGAGTCAAGCCCAGTACAGAGGATTCTTTGGGGGTGCTAGTTGCAGTTTTGAATGTGAGGGTCCAGGTAGGCATCACCCATTGAAGCACAGGCATGGAGGAGGAGGAGTGAGCCTACAGATGTCTAGGAGTCTAGGGCAGATAATCAGTTTCCACAGCAGCAGAGCCAAGTATCTGCATTCTTGGAGGGAGCTGCTGAGTCTAGAAAATGCCCCTTTCCTGCAGATCCATGATGTGGAGACAGGAAGTCTGAGGACTGGAAAGAAATCTTTAAAATGTCACTTTTGATGGTTGCATTTTTTCTAAGACATAGGAGAGTCCTCTTTTCTCTTGGACATTTTTTTTTTTTTTAAGCACTCACCTGGAGGCAATCACACGGCCAGCCTTCTCTCCATGTTAGCGCTAGTCTTAACAACAACCCTGTGAGGCAGCAGTGACATATTATCCCCATTTCCCTCAGAGGCACAGTGAGGTTAAGGGACTTGCCTGAACTCATACAATTAGGAGAGCCTCAGCTGCGGAATATTCCCACCTTGATCCATCCAAGCCTGAGGCCTCCTCCAGCCCCTATCCCATCTGCCTCTAACACTCCTTTTCTTTCTAGACCAGCATTCTCAAAACTGGAGGACTCCTTCGAGGCCCTGTCCTTGTACCTGGGGGAATTGGGCATCCCGCTGCCTGCAGAGTTGGAGGAGCTGGACCACACTGTGAGCATGCAGTACGGCCTGACCCGAGACTCACCACCCTAGCCCTGGCCCAGCCCCCTGCAGGGGGGCGTTCCATGGCCAGCATTGCCCCCTCTGCGCCCCATCCTGTGGCTTCCTGTGGATTGGTGGCTTGTTTAGAAGCAGCACAAGCCATTCCTACTACCTCCCCAGGAGGCGAGCGGGCGTAGCACCAGGGAAACACATCTCCACAGGTTTTGGAGCCTGGTTACTGTTTCTAAACCCAATACTCGCCTGAAAGCTGTGAAGAAGAAAAAAAAAAGCCTGACCAGGAGGAATCTGTTACTTGGGACCACTTGGGAACTCCCTGGCATTGGGTTTCCACCCCCAGAGACTCTGGAGGCTCTTGCCTATGCCAATCAGCATAAGGTGGACCTGCTGGGCAGGATTCTTGGGGGAGCCTGCCTGTGGGCTCTGAAGTCTCTAGTCAAGCTGGTGCACAAAGACTTCAAGTGGGTCTGTGGACCATAGAGACTGGCAGCCAGGTGGCGCTCCAGGGGTGTGAAATGGTAGTGGTGCTGTCCTGCCTCCCCTGGGACGGAGTTGGGCTTAGAAGAGTCTCTTAGTTGGTTTGTGCTGGAACTGGCCAAGAGTTAGGGGAAGGACTGGTTTCTGTTCACTTCCCCGGGGCTGCTCTGGCCAGCCCAGGGACCACATTGATGTGAGGGGAGCTTCCACCTCATCTTCTCAAACTGCAGTACTGGAGACTGGCTGGGACCTTCTGGGCGAGGGTCCTTTCTGCCTGTAACAAGCAGTCACCCATAAGTGCAGGAAAGAAAGAGGCTCTGCCCTCTGAAACACCCATATCCTGGCTACTGTCACACATACCCTAGCGGGCTGCTCAGCTGTAGCCCAGAAGCTTCTTCTCACCAGATTTGCAGACATTTTGCCTAAAGCTAGATGGTCCCTGGAGGACAGAGTAGCTTGTTACAGGCCGAGGATCTCAGACGGGGAAGTGGGAGGAGACAGCATTCTCTTGGCCTTGTGGCAGCCACTACTCACCCTTCCACATCCCTGGTCCAGGCAACATGTGGGGCTAGGAAGAGGTGATGGCAGAGCCTCAGAACTGAGACTCTGAGGGACACAGCTCCCTGAGCTGGGCCAGCTGGCTTCTACCTCCCTTGTTGCTTGGCCCAGTTCACTAGTTGCTGGCCACAGCCCCCTGAGCCACAGCCTTGGGCACTGGACAGCCCTTGGGGCACCCTCTACCTTGGCTTCCAGAGCTCCAGGGGCTCTTCAGCACAACTAGATTTGCCTCTTTAAGTGTCTGTGAGCTTGCACCATATTTAACAAATTGGAAATGGGATTGGGGTATTAATGCAATGTGTGGTGGTTTATTTTTTGGGGGGTGGGGATGGGAGTGATACAGGAGAGTGGTTGCTGTTAATAGTATCTTCATCTTATTCTGTCAGTTGGGTGATACGTGAAATGTTGTAAATAGACCTGATGAGTTCTGGGATCAGATGTCATCTCTGGCCAGAGTTTACTTTCTATCTATACCGTACATAGGTGTAGAGTTTGCACGCTTGCTGTGGGGTTGAGCCCTGGGCTTCCAGTAGCAGCAAGGTTTAGCATTGTGTGGCTGGTTGTGCCTCAGCTGTCCCCAGCAAGTGTGGGAGTGGTGGGTGAGCTAAATTTATTTATCAGACTAAATAAATTAAGCAGTTAATATAACTGATGATACTGAGGTGAAAAAAGTGACTTGGGGCCTGGCTCAGGAAGATAAATGTGAGTCTGTTGTCCTGTGTCTGTGCCAGGAAGTGCAGAGCCTCCCCTGGGCTTTCTAGAGGAACACTGCTGGCTGCCTTCACCCCAGACCACAGAACTCCCCATTCTGATGCTCTCCAAGTCCCATCCTCTTTCCTTGGATTCAGACACTAACTTGGTCCAGAGAGCACACACATCCTACCTAAGGCAGCCCATTCCTGGAAGCAAGTCTGACTGACCCATCAAAGTCTCACAGAGCCTGACTCCCACCTGCTCGCTGAGTGGGACGTTCAGGCCCTGCTTCCCCCAAATCCCCTAACATACATACACTTCTCCAGCCTCGATGTCCTAGTGTCCTCTCCGCAGGGCTAGGTAACACTTTCATGTTGTTAATTGCCTTTGAGTTGGTTCTGACTCTGTGACCCCATGTACAACAGAACAAAATGTTGCCTTATCCTGTGCCATCTTCACAATCATTGTTATGCTGGAGTAAACTGTTGTGGCCACTGTGTGTTTTGAGTGCCTTCCAACCTAGGGGGCTCATCTTCCAGAACTGTATCAGCCTATTCTGTTGTGATCCATAAGGTTTTCACTAATTCATGGAAGCAGATCTCCAGGCCTTTCTTCCTAGTCTTAGTCTGGAAGCTCTGTTGAAACCTGTCCACCATGGGTGACCCTGCTTGTATTTGAAATACCAGCGGCATAGCTTCCAGCATCACAGCAATATGCAAGCCACCGCAGTAAGACAAATGGATACACGGGTGGTGGGACATAATGGGATGAGATAAATGCAGGTCATCCCCACCCCTTGTTTCCCTACAGGTGCTTGAGAGAAAACCTGTTTCTTCTTGCTTTTGCACCTGGGGGAGGGGTAGGCATTGGACAGGATGAAGCTGGCTGGTTAGTGGGGTCCTGGCACAATAAAAACCCATTATACCAAAAGGTGATTTCTCCCAAGTACTCCCAAGGCTTGAGGAATGCAACAGGGGTAGAATGGTTGCTGGGGAACTGATGCTCAGGGTGCCTCTTGCTGGCCATATATAGAGCTATATAGACAGCAATGTCTGGTCTTGGGCAGAGGTCACCCTGGGTGTTCCTAGAGTTCTGCAAACCTGTTAAACTCCCTGCTAGAAGTCTAAGAAACATTCCTGTTAGCTTTTTATTGTGGAGCCCCCGGGACTCACCCCGCAGGCCCTTAGCCCCAGGTAGCCCAACAGCCCATCTCCGCACACCGCTCTTCCCTTTGGCTGCTACAGTACCACCACCCACTCCCATTGACTCCAGCCCTGGACAGGGCTGCTTGGATGCTCGTCTTCACTACCTTGGGAAGAATGCTAGAGCAGGGAGGGTACTGCAGTGACCAACTGCCTTCTTGGGATGTCCGCACACTGTCCTCCTGCAGGTTCATCTGAAAGGATTCCTGGTGAGGACACCAGTCAACAGTTACCAACCATTCACCTGTTGCCACCTCCCAGCTTCCTGATTCAAGACCAAGGGTCAGGAGAGAAGGCTGAAGCTCACCACACAGGTGCCAACAAGGTAACCTACAGCTCCTCAACTTATGGGGCAGTGTTCCTAGTGCACCATAAAAACTTGGCAATGTGGAGTCCTTTTTCATTTTGTTTTTAATTTATATAAGTCAGATGAAGAGCAATTTCCTGCACTTCATATACAGGTGTCAGAACGAGGTATATAAAACATATACAGAGAAATGCTTTTTTAGAAAAGTGGAAACCAGTAATTTCTTCTCCAGCATCACTACCACCAAAGGACCACCCCAAGGCCTAGGTCCCTCAGTAAACAGCCCCAAGGAACAGCCTGCTGAAGGGAATAAGCCATGCTAGCCTCCCTCCCCACCTGACTGGAGTTCAAATGGAAGTGGAAGGGCTTTGGAAAGGAAGCTGTATGGGTGGGGCACACTGTCAAGGCCTCTGAGTGAGACAGCAGGGTGTGGAGACCCTGCTGAGCCCCAGTACAGTGCGGTGGGGAAATTCTGCACCCAGTCAGCAAGCTGAGTTCTCTTGGCCACGCCAGTAGCTTGCTCTATCATGTTCCCTGTGTCCAAATGGCTTGAAGAACCTGTAGGTCCCTTCAATAATTCTATGATTGTTTTACAAGTTAGGGGTTGTGACCCCAGCCCCACTGAAAGGTGCTGGCCTGGGAGCCACAGGGTCACCTGCAAACTTAGGCTCCTCAGGGACAAGCCCTGAAGCACTTTACACCTGGCCTCTGGGCTTAGTTTCCAGGTTAACCTTTCAGAAGCAGTTCACAGGGTCCCACAGTGTAACTCCTACGGGTTAGCTGGCTGCCCTCTTACCCCTGCAAAACGAAGTATGGTCACTGTCCACCCCTGAGGAGACACTGTCTGGGGCTGTCTCTGCCCTTGCAGCCTTAAGGCAAGGAGTGGCTCCTTCTCTACCCTCATCCTAAGTGGAATGTTCAGTGCAGTTCTTCCCTTCCTTTCTTTTCAAAACAGGAAGAGTCCCTGGGCCCAGGCCCAGCCCACAGCTGACAAGGCACATCACTGCCAGCAGGCTGGAGCACTCCCAGCAGCCCCCAGCCTGGGTCCCGCTCTAGGCCTGCAGTTCTGGCTTTTGTACAAACTCATTTCTGGTTCTCAGAGGTCAGTAGGGAGTTCCCATCCCAAAGAGTTTTTTTTTTAAACTGTTAAAAATGCCTCCTCTGTGGACCTGCTTACCTGGACTATGAATAATTGTGTGTCACTCAAGCCCGTGAAGAACAAATGAGAAGGTGGAGCCTGAGGCCATCTCAGATGATAAAGCACAGAGCAGCCTGGGGGGGCTCCCTGTCTGTCCCTGGTTTGGTTCTGGGGGTGCAGGCAATGTCTGGAAGCCCTTGTCAGCAGCGCCATCCACAGGCAAAATCCTGCTCCAAGGGTTGGAGAAGGAGCACTGGCAGGACCCTCCCCAGCCTGGCCCTTAGCCCACAGCACCATCCGTTTCTGTCTGCTACTGGGACTCACACACAAAAGAAAGTGGAAGGAGGGTTTTAACCACAACAAAAAGTGTGGGGGGTAGGCTGTCCTACATCACTGTCTCACAGGCTCCTGCCCACTGTGGGTGCTCAGGCCCCTGGAGTGCCAGCCTGGTCCATGAGGGGAGTGCAGCCCTCCTGAAGGCTGACTGGAGTCTGGCTGGTGTGGACCGCAACAGTTTTCTCATCCACGATCTCACAGGTGGGGTTGGTGAAGGCAGATAAGGGCAGGGTGATTCGCTGCATCTCCCTCTCACACGCTTTCTGTTCATGCTGTGCTTTCAAGTCCTTCCCCCTGTCAGGAAAGAGGGAAGCGTTCAGGCTGCATGCTCATTAGACAGCACCCCTGAGGCCCAGAGAGGCAAGGCTAGCCAGGGTCACAGCAAGTTAGGACTCAAACCCAGGTCCAGGATACTAAGTTTCCATCCTGCCAGACTGCCTCAAACTCAACAAGGAGCTCCTGCACCTCTTGTCTCTGCTTCCTCATTTGTAAAACAAGGATGAAGCAGTATGAACCTCACACTGCTGTAATGAGGCTCAGTCAAGGTAATGTGGACGAAAGAGATTTTTAAAGCAAGAAGGAGTTTTGTTCCTTCAGCCCAGGGCTTTGAAAGACCAGAGAAGTATCCCAGCTTCAGCCCTTACCCATAAATTTGTCCAGAAAACTGACCCAACCATCTGTTCTCATGTGAGCCCAGGCTAGAAATAGGGACCGTCCCCAACCCCTTCGGGGGCAAAAAGGACTCTAAGGGCTGCTTAGGTCAATGGGAAACAATGGATAATGACCATCCTGTGAGACCACTGAGCGTTTTCACATACCTTTGGATTCTCATGGTGCTCAGTGACCCAACCAGGCCACAGTGTTACCTCATTTTACTCATGTGGAGTGCTCACGCCATGCTAACAGATAATATATATTTTCTTTATTGCATATATTTTACATATATTATTTCACTCTCAGCTCAACCATAAGAATTAGGTCTCCTCACTCATTTTGTAGACTCATTTTATGACCCAGAGAGATTAAGGAACTCTTTAGGACATAGTGGGCTCAAACCCAAATCTGTTGGGCTGTGGTTGATCTCAGAGAAGTTCTGACCCTGTCAGGTCACCCCACATGGAATGGCCGGGTAGGGACTCTTCTGGTCCCACATGCAGGGCTCTGCCCACTGAGCCGGGCCACCCCCTGTGCAGATCAGAGGGCTTGGTGAGCGCAGAGCACATTGCACACCAGAACCAGGGCCCAGGGCCCAGGTCAGCATCCTCCAAAACCAGCAACAGCAATTCCCTACACCTGTGGGCTCAGCCATCAGAGGAAATCTTCCCAGAATAGGCCCACCCTAAAGAGGCCTTGAAAGAGTGGCTGGTGGCTGACTGAGTGAAACAACACAGGCTTGAGTTGTCCTCAGGGGGGGCGAGCTCAATCACACATCCATCATGATGTGAAGTGCAGTGACAAAAGCTGGAGACTGGAGACGAAACTGGGAAAAAAGAGGGCTGGAGTGGGGACAGTTTGCCCTGTGGCCTTAGAACTGACTTTAAATCATCCAGTTCCCTTTACTTGTGTTCTAGAACATGCTCAGCAACTGATTAGCTGTGTGACTGTTGGGGCAAAACACGTAGCCTCTCTTGAGCCTTGGCTTCCTCATCTGTGAGATGAGGATAGTATCTACCTCACAAATATAATGAATGTGGAAGTGTTTTGAAAACACTGAAACTACTCTACAATCATAGGCAGTTATTATGATCTGTCCTGAATATGATTTGACTCACGAAGCAATGTTATCTTAGTTTGGTTTCTCAAGGAAACTCTCCTACTGACCAGCCAAGGCAAGTATTATTTATGTGACCTTAGCGACCTTCCTTTCTTCATCTGTAGAACATGGAGCTGAGCCTGATCATCTCTAGAGCCCCTGACAGATCCCTCACATGATCCCCTGTTTCTGACTGTGAGGTCACAGGTCACAAGAGTCAAATCTGTGAACTCATCCTCGAGTCACCCTGGGTGATTGAGGGTGACTGAGCTTCAGAATGTGCAAGCCTGAGGTTCAGCCTCTTCCCATCTTTGTTGTTAGCTTCTGTATTGGACACCACCAACTCCCAGAGCAGAATAACTCCCAGCACATGCAGAGGGGAAATGAAGGGACACTGTCCACGCGGAGAGGGCTGGCTGGACCATGTGTGCCTCACTGTAGCCTGAGATTCACTTTGTTCATCAGGTACAGCTGCTGCCACACAGAAGCCAACACCTGCCTCCATAATAAAACAAAGCCAGGTTCTTCAAGGTTGCCCATGTAGAGAGAAACTTGGAAGGCCTTGGGTTCAATTTTATTAATGGAGTCCCCAAGCCAGTGGGAAACCAATTTACAAATGAAATGGAATATGTGAGCATCTTTTACCAAGGCCTGAATTTCAAAATCTAAGGGGCTGGAGGAAACCCTGGTGGCATAGTGGTTAAGAGTTTGGCTGGTAACCAAAAGGTCAGCAGTTCTAATCCACCAGGCACTCCTTGGAAACCCTGTGGGGCAGTTCTACTCTGTCCTGTAGGGTCGCTATGAGTCAGAATCAACTTGACGGCAATGAGTTTGGTTTTTTTTTCTTTTTAAGGGGCTGGAGGAAGGGGAAAAGCTGGAAACTTCCTAAGTACCTACTAAGATGCTGGGAAATAGCCTTCCCATTATCCAGGAGAAGAGATACCCACACCCCTACTGGAGGCAAGCACTTTACATATATACCATCTCCTTTTAATTCCACACCAACTTTGCAAGATAATATGATCCCAATTTTACAGATTAGGAAACAGGCTTTGGAGTCTGACTCCAGAGCCACTGTTTTTCTCAACTACCTTCTTCACCAAGCATCTGGCTATGGCCAGGCAAGCTGCTGATAATGGTCAGGCTGCATCATGCCCAAGTCTTTAGGGGAAAAGAACCCATTTGTATTAATGGGGCAGAGCAGGGCTGGAAGAGCAGCCAAGGGTAAAAGAAGCAGGTGCTGGAGCCAGTCTGGATGACAGTCTCAATTGAGAGGCCTTGAAACACACCCAGCTTCACACACCTCCTGTTGAAGGTGCCTGGAGATGCAGCAGCCACCCCAGCTCCCTCTGGAGATGGGAGAAGGGCCATCAGGCCTGCTGTGCTGACCATCAGGCAGTGCAGCTCCCTCTCACTGCCTGCGGGGGCAGCCGGACTGTTGTCTGGCAGCCAAGAAAGAACAAAAGGTTTATTCACTGACTTGGCTCCTCTCCTAAGTGGGTGGAGTGGTGTTGACTTAGTTTTTCCCTTGCCTTTTTTATTTATTTCTTTCTTTTAATTGTACTTCAGGTGAAGGCTTACAGAACAAATAGTTTCTCATGAAACAGTAGTACACATATTGTTTTATGACACTGGTTAACAACCCCACAACATGTCAACCCTCTCCCTTCTCGACCTTTCTTTTTTTGTAACAATATACATAGCCAAAGATAAACCATTTCAAAAATTTCTACATGCACAGTTCAGTGACATCGACTACACTCTTGCAATTGTGCTGCCACTCTCACTTTAGATGAAGGCTTACAGAACAAAATAGTTTCTCATTTAACAGTTAGTACACATGCTGCCCTATGACAATGGTTAACAACCTCACAACACATCAACCTATCCTCACTCAACCTTGGGTTCCCTATCACCAGCTTTCCTGTCCCCCTCCACCCTCTGGCCCTTTACCCTGAACTGCTGTGCCTCATTAGTCCCATTTGGTTTTATGGGGTTCCCTTGCCTTTTTATCAGAAAATAAGAGCACCCTCCAAAGCTAGAGCGACACTACTCTTGGGGTAGAGACGGAGCTGCTCAGTCGCAGACTAGCCGTCTGACCCTTGTGGCTTAGACAACCAGGACAAAGACCCTGCCAGGCTGAGCCCTTCCAGCCCCACCTGCCACCACCCTTCCTCCCCCAAGAGGAAGCCTGGTGCCCGTCCATCCTTCCCAGCCAAGGGAAAGCTCCATCCATTAGCCACAGCTTCATGGTCTTTGGCAGAGTTCAACGCTTGCATTGATTCTATCCCTGACTGCTCCCAGGCCAGTACCAGGAGCCAGGCTGGCCAGAGGGACCAGGTGCAGATGGCTCTGTGGCCTGCCTCTAACTTCCTCCTTCTGGGTTGACGGAGGCACTGCAGACCTCCTTCAGGGAACACAGGTTTCTTCAAATTATTACATAACCCTGAGCAACTGCTATCTCCCCAGTCAGAAACAGTACTGTGCCCCACCGCTGGGCAGGAAAAGTCCCCCAAAGCAGTTATGGGCTGTAAGCACCAACTGTATGCCCTAACTACACTGTCTGATTTCATCCTCACAATAAACCTATGTGGTATCCATTATGATCTCTGTTTAGAGATGAGAAGGCAGGAGCAGAGATTAAATCTTTTGTTTAAGTGAATGGCAGAGCTGGGATTTGAACCTAGGACTGCCTGTCCACGGCCAGGCAGTCTGTCTTTTTAGGATATATTAGGGCTGGGAGGATCATCATATGTAACCCCTTCCCCTACACTATTTCACAGATAAGAAAACTGAGGTCCAGAGAAGGTAAATGACTTATCCAGTGTCACACCCATAATTGGTGCCAGTGCAGCAACTAAATCCCAGTTCTTCTGACTTCTAACCCCAGCTATTTTTTTTTAAGTTTCTATTGCTCCTACTTTGCGATTCAAAGCACATTTACATGAGGCTACTGGGTGTCACTGGACTTTTTGAAGATATTGACAATTCTTAGACACCACTTACTAGCTGTGTAACTTGGACATGGTACTCCTCTAGGTAAAACGGTATAATAGTGCTCCTTCTAGAGTGATCGTGAGGCTTAAGACAAGATCATCTGGGAAGAGCACTCACTAGGGCCTTACACAATAAATGTTGGCTGCTGCTGTGATTATTAACTGATTCATATCCTACTGTTCACATTTAATCCTCATGATAATCTTGGGCAGGTAGGTGCAGGGAGGGCATGGGTATATGTGGAAGGAGGTGTATCCCCATTTAACAGACAAACTGAGGTTCAGAGGAGGGCGCTCAGCCTACAGCTCTTTCCAGGACACTGTTTTCTGATTTGGGGGAGAGTTAAAACCTGCTTTGTACGTGGAAGCTGAGGGCTTGCCTCCAGCCCACATGTGGTTTCCTGTTGTACACTGTGTTCTCAGAGCATTTTTGCTGAAGAAAGGGGCGGTCTGGTGGTTAGTGACGGGTAGTCGGGTGACTAGGTGCCTTGCCCTCAGTTTACAGGAAAGCAACTTCTAAGCCTCAGGGCAAGTCGCGTGACTGTCTAGGGGACCAGATCTAGAAGAAAAAGGTCTGGCTTCCTCATTAGGCACCAGAACTGAGCTCGGAATTAAGAACAGTTAGTTAGTTCCAAGCACCTGGAGGCCTGGAAACTGTCACAAGATTGGAGGAGAGCCAAATGCTGTCTAGTGGCTGAGGAAGGAGGAAATATTTGAAGGGCTAAACTCAGCCATATGGTTTGGGTGTGACTATGAATTCTAAGGCCAGGGCCACCATATCATTTCTTCTGAGTCTCTAAAACAGTCAAGGAAATGAAAAAGCACGTATATCTGGACCTAACACGTCAACCATCTACCTGGGGGCAACAACAGTGGACTGGGAGTCAGAAGACCCTCTCAGGCCAAGCACTTCCCCTCTCTGGACTTCTGCTTCTGAATCACAGACAATCAAAGAAGGACTGGGGCTCAGAGAGCACTCATCCAGCCCCCACATTTTATAAGATAAAACAGCTATTGTTTACAACGTGCCATGCACTGTCCTAAGTAATTACATGCCTTCACCCGACAGCAATACTCTGGAATAGGAAATAGAAGGAACTTGCCCAAAGTCACACAGCTAGCTAGTTAGTGGCAGGGCTAGGAAATTAGCTCCACCAAATGCTAGGTGTGTGACCTTGGGCAAGGTACATATCTCCTCACCTCAGTTTCCTCATCTGTAAACTGGGGATAATAACAGCATTTCTCTCAAAGTGTGATTGTGAGAATTGAGTTAAAGCACGTAAAGTGCTTGAAGCAAAGTCTAGCATGCGGTAAATAAGAATTATTATTACCCAACACTGCCCTATTTTCATTTGTAAAATGAGGATGGGTCTAAGGACCCAGCTCTGACACTCTAGGTTTATATGATGCTGTGTGACCCACTGGAACTGTGGACTCAAACGTGGTCCTCCACACTGGGGAGTGCAGGCCACCATGTCACTTCCCCTACAGGAAGCCTTCTCAGACCATACAAAAATATCATACATACACAGGGTTGGAAGTCAAACCCCCTTGATTTTGCCCAGGAACGGCAAATGATTTTGCCAGAGTCAGTCAGTGCTGTAAAAATGAATGCCACTTTGGCTTGTCATCAGTGAGATTCTGAGAGCCTTTTCCACATGGTGTCTTGAAGACTTTTCAAAATAGAATTCCTCCTCTTACCGTCCCTGAGTTTCCCAGGTAGCCTCTTCGGCTTTCTCATACATGATGAGGACTGGCAAAATTACACAGGCTCTCTGTTTTCCAACTCACTTTCTTCTCCTGTCCTAGAGGAGATCCCATTGCCTATGGGATCCTCAGGAAATTCAAGCCCCAACTGCAGAAAGGGTGGCTAGGGACCTTTCCTAGCAGTAGAATTTTACAACTCACAAAAAAAATTCAGTCTCCTGGTCGCTGCAATGAGTGCCCAGCCTGATTTCTGCAGAGCCACCCACTTCATGCCAGGCACCCTGGATTAGACAATAGGGAAAATGGTATCAAAAGAGCTGAGCTTGAGCCAGATTCTGCAACTCCCAGGCAGTGTGACCTTGGGTAAGTCACTTCACCTCTCTGACAACAGCTTTCTCATCCGTAATATGAGAAACTAGAACCCCTACTCCATAATGCTTTGGGTGAGGAGGAAAGGCACTATGTCCAACCACCAGGTGAAGACTAGAAGCAAGTCTCTGTATTATAAGCTGGTTTTAATCTTTCAACACCTTGCTTCCTTTTTGTGTAAGAATGCCTCGGAAGAATCTGGTTTGACTTTGTGTATGTTCCCCTCTCCTCTTAAGAGAACCCAGAAGGGAAGCTACTTACCTCTTATAAGTATAGCCCAAGATGATGCCAATTCCAATGGCGATGATGACCACCATCATGGTGATGCCCAGCACATAGCCTGCCAAGGAGAAGACACAAGTCTCATTAGCCACATTCTGGACAATCAGCAAATGACATCTCTTGATGGATCCAAAAAGGACAAGGGTGGAGCAGTCATACCCAGGGTCCCCAGGTCCTTCTCCTTGGAGTTCATCCGCACCCGCTGGCTGATACCAATCACAGGCTGCACTGCTGCTGCCTCCCTCCGGGCGGGTAGGGCGTTGGCAGGAGGGAACACCTGTGCTTCATCTTCCCCTGGCACTTCAAAGGCCTCCTCCGTTTCTGTTATGGGGGCTGGTGGAGCCTGGGAAGGGATCTCTGGAAGTGAGGTGGGAAATAGCTCTCATCAGAGACTGTCCCGAGTGAATTCCACATCTGAACCTGGCCTGAGAGTTGGCGATGTTAGGGAGATCCAACTTAGAATGCCCCCCACCCCCACCCCACACACAAATACTGAAATCAAACCCTGTCCCAGGACTAAGATCTGGAAAGGCCAGCCCTGAGAGTGCTGCACCATGGTTGAGACAAGGCAAGTGTGAGGGGAAGCCACAGAGAAAGGTCTCATCTCCCGCCTCCCACGTTTTCATCTGTTCAAATCCCTGCTATCCTCCAAGCTCAGCCCAGTGCCGACTTCTCCAGGGGACCCCCCCGCCCCACCGCAATACACGTCAGGAGGCACCCCATGACTCCTCCGAGCAGCTCACATTCATTGAGCCCACGCTTTGTGCCAATCCCTGTGTTATTCCATTTAATCCAAAGAACTGTGTTGTTGCTTCCGAAGCAACAAGTCTGCGCTGTGGAGTCTAAGAAACTTAGCTTCAAATGTGGGCCCTGCCAGTGCCTCTAGGAAGTTGCTGAACTTCTCTGAGCCTCAGATCCCCCCAGCAGCTTCTTCCCCGGGGGGCTGTGAGCAGTATCCAGCACACAACACACTCTCCATAAATGATCAATAAAAGCCAAGGGGGTCGCCGAGGGCCACCGCCCCAGGGCGCGGTCCAGTGGTAGCCCAGAGGCAGCGCGCGAGTCGTGGAGCGCTCGGCCGGGGGTGGGGGCCCGCCTCCTCCGGTTGTTTACAAGGCGCTCGCGGAGGATGAGCTCACTCTGAGAGGCGGCGGCGGCCAATGGGCTTTCGGCCTCACGGCCTGGAGACAACCCTGGCCAATCGGAAGGCGCGGGGGCGGGGCCGGCCGGCGTCGCCAGGCCGCACGTGCGCGGCGAGTGTAACGGCCGCTCCTAGTCAGGCCTGGCGGTGGGGTCCACGTCCCGGGCACCCGACTACCTGGGCAGCGCAAGTCTTCGCACCGCCGCTTTTCTGGGGCGCCGGCCTTGCCGCTGACGTAGCACCAGGGCCCGCGCGGGTCCTGGTCCGGGTTTCGGCAGTAGCTGTGGTTGCTGGCGCCTAGGAGTGGAGAGAAGGTGCTGTGGTTGGGGCCCGGGCCGCGTCGCCGCCCGCCGCCCGCCGCCCGCGGCGTACACTCACCAGCCTCGGGGGCCAACGCCAGGCTGCTCTGCGCGTCCAGCCAGTTAAGGCAGCGGAGGCCCGGCGCCGGCGAGGTCTGGTCCGCCCAGTACAGGTGGCCGTTGTCCCAGAAGCAGCCTGTGAGGAAGAGGAGCGCCAGACACTGAGTCTGGCCGGGTCTCCGTCTCCTCGCGCGGAGACCCACCGGCCTCCTAGCGCTCTTGTGAGGCCCGAACGAGACAGAACAAGAAAACGCGTGCAGAGCCCCTAGCTGGTGCTTAGCCCACAGTCAGCGCTCAGAGAATGCTCGCTTTTTTTTTGTGTCAGCCCGAAAAGCGCTGTAGAAACGCAAGAGATTGTTACTCTGAACTTGTGGCCACTTTGGAAGAGGCCGGCGTCTGGGTCGGAGACCCTTTGGAGATGGTGGGCAGCCAGACCTGAAATTCCTCCCTGTGGTATAATGTCCCTGTTATATAAACTCTGCTGTGCCCTCCGCGGTACGACCACCCCTGCCAGGTTCCACAGGCAGTATTTCCTCCAGAGAGAATTCTACAATAGCCTTGACTCAGTCAGGCCAAAGGTTCCAGAGCATCACCGTAGGGAACCTGCCTCGCTGCTGCCAGAATGTGACTCCAAACCCCCACTCCCCTCAGCCGGAGCGTCCCAGGAGGAGACTGGGCTTGGCCACACTATGCAACGGCCCCACGAAGAACAGGGTGCTGGGAGTGGGGGAGATCAACCCCCAAACTCCATCAACTTAGGAGCCCCAGGCAAGGAAAGGGAAAGAGAAAGTGGCTACTTGCCTTTGTTCTGAATAGCAAAGATGGAGCTGCCAGCCCCTGCTAGGGATAGGAAAGGGAATAAAAGCTTTCTTAAGAGAAGCCAGCTGAGAGCTTCGTTTCCTTTCACATCTTCCTGTCTAGCCTCAGCATGGTGGGAAGGGGGGAGCTTTCCCCGTTCTGCTTCATTAAGTTGTTGCAGAAGGGAAAGCTTGTAATCTTACCTCTGGCTCCATAGGCTTCTGCTAGGAGCATGTTGCTGACAAGGACTGTTTGCACCCAGGCCAGCAGCATCCTCGCCTCCGCCGTCTTGCAGGTAGATGGCGGTGTCCAAAGTGCGGGCAATCGTGGTCCCCTGGGCGGCAGCGCTGCCTCCCGTCCCAGCCTTGCAGGCCGACCTGCCCTTGTTCTGCGCTTCTTGTAAACAGCCTCTCTTTAGAACTGGGAGCTACCCAAGCTCGCTGCTGCAGCAGCGCGAGGTGTTTTCGGCGGAACGGCGCCCCCTGGGTCCTAAGCTCCTGTGCTTGCAAGGTCGCTGACCCTGGGCCCAGAGAGGAAGCCAGCCTCTGGGAGAGAGGCGAGGGAGGTAGGCTGTGCTGAGCAGCGGACCAGTTTGAGACCTGCACGGCTGCATCCCCAGAGCTTATCATCTCTTCTGTTCCATCTGTGTGAGTACAGAAACAATAATTCAAGAGGCATCATGGGGCAAAAGCAACTTAGGAGATGTTAGCTGTACAATCAGGAGGAGTTCAAGGTGAAGTAAGGTGGAAGAAACTCCTTATACTCATTCTTGGGGGAAAAAGGTGGGGAGGTTATGGTTTATACAAGCTTATGAACACGGATGCTTTTTTTTTTTTCTTAAATAGTGTAATTTTGCCAGGGTCAGATCAGTCACATTCCTTTCTTTTATTTGGAAGTTGGGGTTTGGGGTGTCATGTATTGTAGGAATACAGAAAGAAATCTCTATAGTTGAAAACATATATAATGCAAACATTGGAAATTTGCTCAGCTCTAGTGCAATTAATAGTCTGTTCTTTCTACCAGCCTTGAATTCATATGGAGGTAGTTAAGTAAAATGTTTGCTTTTTGTCCCCCGCCCTGTGGGAAATCCATTTGAAGTGATTTGTAGCATCATTAAACCTCGCCACATCCATATGATTTGAGCCTTTTGGAGTTAGGCAGAAGGGCCCTTTTCCTGTGTGGCTGACAGTTCAAGTTCCCAGGCAGCTTCAGTAAACTGAGAGAACAGAGTGATTTGCCAAAACTACCTTGTGACTCAGGCAAATCCCGAAATAGAAATGGAGACTGTTTCAATCTGTGGGCTTACATTTTGTAATTTAGGGAGAAGAAAAGAATCTTGACTAAATAAGCCTCAAATGCTTTATCAAGGAAGAAAGCTAATGGCAATCCAGCTAACCTAAAGTGAATCTCAACTCACTACAGATTTCAGACATGGAAGGGACAGAAAGATAAATTTAGTTCATCTTTAAAATAGTTTGCTGACAGTATTTTGATTCCTTTAGTCCATTTAGTAAGATATGTTGCTTTGTTTTTGCAGTCACTCTCCTATTTACCCACACAAGCATCTGATCCTCTGCTTCCTGAATTTGTTGACACTGGGAGTCACACTCTGGAATCTGTAAATTTACACACACACACACACAGAGATATGCCAGAATTTTAAATTTAACAATTTTAACAATATTCCATCTTTTAACACTTTAATTTTATAAATGTTTCTAAGAATCTACTACATGCTATAGTTCTAGCTATTGGTACTTCTTCTGTTAACAAAATATTCGAAAATCTCTTGCCTTCAGGAAGATTATAATCTAGTGGTGAGAGATAGATGATAAATATACAAAATTCAGGTGGCCTTAAATGGTATGGAAAAAAAGTGAAGCAGTATAAGGGGGAGAGAGTAACTGGGCGGTATTTCACTTGCTCAAGAAAGCTTGCACTATTTTCAGGGAGCCAGTAGGATATTTCTGTAGGCAAAAAGCTGAAGGGGAAGGGCTCTTTGCACAGTTTTCCTTGAGGGTCCCATATTTATTCTTATGCCACTGCAAGATATATATGATGTGTATTTTGTTTCATTATATAAAATATATAGGCTTGAGAAAATAATAGTGTAGTTTTTAATTTCAGAGTAGCAGGGAGTTCTTTGATTTGAACCCTTAGCACCTAATCTATTGCTTTTGTATGCAGTAAGGGCTTAATTCTTGTTGTCTGAGGAAGTGCCCTTCCTTAGACTCTGCGGACTTCTTCAGCTGGATTATAGTATTTTCCCCTCTGATTACAACAGAGACAGGCTCTACACAGACCAGCAGTTGTACCATTTTCAGATTCTCTGCTGTGCCCACATATGGGTGCCAAGTATTTCTACCTAAGGAGTCCAAGACTTCCTTACCTATTGCTGTTACCAGATTTTTCTGTGAAACTGTTATCTTCCCCAAAATATATACATTGATATATACAGCAAAACCATATTTTATGCCATGTGTCTTATCAGGAACAGCACTGTCTAAAAAAAGATATGAAACAAGCCAGGAGGAGATTTTTTTCAGGTTAGTCGTCTCTGCTTTTTCTCCCTCGTAACTAAGACATTTATCAGTGTGATTTGATTGTTTCAGGAATGAAGGACCTGTTTCTCAATCCTTCAAAAGCAGATTCTATTATAATAGATTCAGTACCTTCCATCTTCAAGGAAATCAGATTTAGTTCAGAGACATGCCCATCATCATCATCGACTGTCTTTTTTTGATGATCCACATTTGAATTTTGCTTCATGTATTGATGCAAAGTGGCCATGTTTTCTGGCCTATAGTTACTCCGAGCTTCAGATTTCTTCTGAAAATATTACTGCAATAACAATATGATACCCATTACCCGTTGCCGTTGAGTCAATTCTGACTTATAGTGACTCTATGGGACAGAGTAGAACTGCCCCATAGGTTTTCCAAGGAGCAGCTGGTGGATTTGAACTGCCAACGTTTTGGTTAGCAGCTGAGTTCTTAACCACTGTGCCACGAGGGCTCCGTAATATGATACAGCCCTCCTCAAATACTCATTCTGTATTGTTTATATCCCTGAAGACAACATAGTAAAATACAACACTCATATTTTACTATTTCAGGAATGTTTGGCTCTTTGCTTAACACTAATCTAGAAGACAAAGGTGTACCCTTAAATGAGGAAATGGCCTCCAAAGTGTTTCCCAAGTAGAATGGACAGTTCATTTTGTAACGGGATATGTTAGTGGGGCAGCTCCAATAAGGAAGTCATAAAGATGTTAAAAGGCTTAAGAATCACTTTAGTCAGCAAAAGAGGTCCAAGATGTTGATAAAAATCTTTGGAGTAAACACTAATGAGTTGGCTCCAGCTTTTCTGTCCATAGTAGTCATTGGGATTGTGCTGAAAGATACTTTGATGTATAATTGCAAACTAAGCAGGGGATAGTTTTATGAAGCTTGTTAAGGAAATAATATTCTAGTCAAAATATCTAAATCCCAAGGCCATTTCTTTGAAAGTATGGCTTTCAATGAATTTGGTTATTTACATTTTTTTGTGTTGGGTACGTAGTTAATTAATAAATGTTTGAAATAAAAAGGAAAAGCAGAATACCATGTAAGGAAAAAGAGTCTAATAAGCCTACAGAGAACAGAAAATTTTTTACGGTAAACAATAAAATAGCCAAGAAGGCTTGTTGATCACAGGTTACTTTAAGAAACAGGACATTCCATAGTTGGAGGACTGAGAAGCCACAGAAGCAGAGAATTTGGGAACATCACTGGTTTTGAGAAATAACAAGAAGAGCAAATTCCTGAGTAAGAGTAGATTTTGACTTCGAGGCTAGACTTAGAAAACATGGCTTTCAAGTTGAAGAAAACATAGTCTTCTCTGCCACAGGGAGAATGTTAGAGACTATACTGGTTGATAAGACTAGGTTGTCAATATTTGAGGTGAACTAGCCTAGTAAGTGGAATCCCTGGGTGATGCAACTGTTAGCACACTCGGCTACTAACCGAAAGGTTGGAAGTTCTAGTCCACCCATTGGTGCTCAGAAGAAAGGCCTGGTGATCTACTTCTGAAATATCAGCCATTGAAAACACTATGGAGAACAGTTCTACTTTGATGCACATGGGATCACCATGAGTCAGAATTAGCTTGATGGCAACCAACAACAACAGCAGCAGTTACAATTATGCCTCTCTTAGAAGGGGTTCTGATGTTCTCCAATCTCAGTAAACTGGCTCTGCAGCTTTTAAAATTTGTCAACATTCAGTACAAATTTAGCACTGACTTTTTCAGCAGGAGAAGCAGTGTATCAAATAGTTAAAGAGTGTAGGCTCTAGAATGACCTGGGTTCTAGTCTGAGCACTGCAGTATAATCCTGGGTAAGTTACTTAGCATCTGTAATTCTCAGTTTCCTTAGCCTACTATTATTGTGGTTAAGAGTATAGGCACCAATGTCACGATTTAAATTCTAGCTCTGTCACTAGCTGGGTCATTTTAAGCAAGCTGTATGACTCAATTTCCTCATATGAAGGGGAGAGGGAGAGATAAAAATAGTATCTGCATATATTTGCTATCTTAAAAAATCTTACAATCTAGTTATAAAGGTCAGACAAGCACATATGAAAACAAAAACAATATAGGGCAGTATATAAGTAGTCATTAAAGAGTCTGGTACAGACAATAAGGTTTATTCATTCAATGAATATTAAGTGTCTGCTGTGCACCAGGCAGGCACTAAGCTGGGTACTGAGGACATAACAGTGAACCCCACATAGTCCCTGTTCTTGGGGAGCTCACAGTGTAGTGATAGAGCAGATTAGTAGACAGGCGGTAACAACACAGTGAAATAAATGCTACAGTAGGGATTAGTACTGGGGATTGTGGGCACTCACAAGAGGGGCATATGCCCTAGTCTTAGATGGTCAGAAAAGACTTGTCAAGGAAGGGAAATCTGAAAATGGGAAGGAGTTAGCATTCTCAGCAGGTGAAGCAATGTGCAGAAGCCTGGAAGTATAGGCTACTATCGTGGCTAATACAGCGTTAAAAATGAGGCCAAACAAATCAAAAACAAAAAACGTGAGATTAAAGAGGTAAACCCTTGCCAGTCAGGTTATGGAGGTCCCTGAGTGACAGGTTAAGGAGTAGGGACTTTATCCTGAAGGCAGTGAGGATCCAGTAAAGAATTTTAAGTAAGAGAGTGACAGTCAGACTTATATTTTAGGAAGATCACTCCAACCACCCCTGGAGGACTGGAGGAAGCCAAGAGGGAGGTGGAAGACCAGTGAGGAGGCTGCTGCAGTGATCTAGGTGAGAGAGACTAGTGACCTGGACACAGGATTTAATCATGATAAACAGCTCAGTCCATCTGAGTTTGAATCCTGCTCTGCCATTTAGTAGTTATGTGACTGTATGCAAATGACTTAACCACTCTGTGCCTATGTTTCTTCATCTGAAAATGGGTGATGATAACATACAGCTTGTTGTGAGAACACGCCTGCTTGGCACAATATAAATGTAGGTAATGAGGCTGTTGAGAGGCAAACTATGTAGGAAGAAAAGCAGGACTCCATGATTCAAAGGATGTCAGGAGTTAGCAAGTAGGAGGAGCTAGGGAATTTGGTTTCTAGCTTGGGAGCTTGGAAGATGGTGATATCTTTCACTGAGATAAGGAATAGGAGGAAAAACTGGCTTGGGGAAGACTGAAAAGATATAGCCAGAGGTGGTTGGGTTACAACCAGGGGAGTATGGTGCTAGGGAAGCTAAGGGAAGAGAGCATATCAGAGAGGAGAGAGAATGGTCAGCATTGCCAAATGCTACTAGAAGGGTCAAGTAAGATAACTAAAAACAGCCCATTTGTTTTAGCAACAAGAAGGCCATTGGCAACCTTGTCAAGAGGAATTGTAGCGGTGGTGGGGCAGCTAAAATGTATGGATTGTGAAATGAAAAGAAGATGATGAAGGAAGACTATGAGAACAGACAGTTTAGTAGTTTAGCTCAGAACAGGCCAGAACAGTGGCTAGAAGGATTATGGGCAGGGCTGACGTTGGACCCAATACACTGATATGCCCTACTGGCCTGTGGCATTCTGAGTAGTTGAACATCCATTCTGATTGGTCAGTGGCCATGCCATGCCAGGTTAAGAAGGGGAGCTGGTTTGAGGACAGATAATGGATTTGACCTTGGTGGTTTTTAATTTGACACAAGGGCAAGGTGTGCAAGTAAAAATGCCTGGTAAGCAGTTTGATGTGGGTGGGCTGACTGGACAGAAAAATCAGAGTAAGACTCAGGTGAGTGGGATGGGCTAGGAGGTACTGAAATAAATGCAGGCTGGCAAAAAGGCATAAAGGAGTTCTGGGTCTACCCTTAGAATTCATGAGCACCATGGAGCCAGGTCCTGGTGGGGTAGGAAATGAGTCTCAAAGTAGACGTAAGAAACCAGGCCTCAAATCTTCATAGCTTGTAAGGAACATTTATAAGACACAAGGGAGCTCAGAGATGGAGTCCACGAGTTCTAAGCTGTCAGGGAGAGAGCATAGGCAAAGGAAAGACCCAGGTTTAGAGTTGGAGTGATTCACCTTGGCTAGATGCTAAACCTAGTCCAAGCAGTCACATGGCAAATTAACTCTTTGGGTTAACTTTAGGAATGCAGCACTGTTGCCCTAATTTTTGTTGTGTCTTCAGAATGTAAAAACGCGCACCTGTGTATTTGAGGGACATCAAGCCCTGATTGTGGTGTTAGGCATGAATTACTTTTAGTTTGTCGTACACAGTTGTAGTTAGTTTTTGTATTTATGTAAACAACATGTAAATCAGATGTTAATCTAATAAATATATCCTGAGTAGGGGACCAACAAGGTAGCTGGAAAAATGTCTCTGTTCCTCCTCCTTGATCGTGATATTTCATTCTACTACTGCTGTTTATTCTTTCAATCAGCAAACAGCTATTGAATGCCTCCTGTGTCAGGGACTGGCTTTCCTTTTATCCTCTCATTTCCTTCCTGGCTATCTTTCCTATTCTGCTCTGCCACGTGGACTGTTCTAGAAACTTTCCTTACCTACCTTTTCCCAGAATTGACTCCATCCCATCTCCTCGTAAGAGATGTCCCTTAAAGAATGTGTAGGTCAGGAAATACTAAGAAATGTTATAATTTTTATTCCTTAGTTTCTGTTATGGATTGAACAGTGTCTCCCCAAAATATGTGTTGTAAATCCTGACCTCTGTGCCTGTGTTCAGAAACCCTGGTGCCATAGTGGTTAAGAGCTATGGCTGCTAACCAAAAGGTCGGCAGTTCGAATCCGCCAGACGCTCCTTAGAAACTGTGGGGCAGTTCTACTCTGTCTGTAGGGTCACTAGAGTCGGAATCCACTCTACTGAAATGGGTTTACAATGAGTATGCCTGTGTTTATAATCCATTTGGGAATGGTTGTCTTTGTCATGTTAATGAGGCACGATTACTGTAGGATGTGTCTTGAGTTAATGTCTTACAAGATGTAAAAGGAGCAGGCTAAGCAAGCCCAGAGAGGAAAAGATAGATGCCAAGCCACGCGGAGATCTCCAAGGAACTGGGAAACAGAGGCTGAAGAGACAAGGACCTTCCCCCAGAGCCAACAGAGAAAGAAAGTCTTCCCCTAGAGCCAGCGCCCTGAATTCGGACTTCTAGCCTCCTAAACTGAGAAAATAAATTTCTGTTTGTTAAAGCCATCCATTTGTGGTATTTCTGTTATAGCAGCACTAGATAACTAAGACAGCCTCCATTATTGTTGTTGTTAGTTGCCATTGCGTCCACACCGATTCATGGTGACCCCATATGTGAAGAGCCAAACTGCTCCATGGGGTTTTCAAGGCCGTGACCTTTTGGAAGCTGATTGCCAGGTCTGTCTTCCAAGGTGCCTCTGGGTGGGTTCAAACTGCCAACATTTTGGCTAGTATTTGAGCACTTAACTGTTTGTGCCACCTAGGGCCTAGCCTCCATTACAGTCAGTAAAATGGAAAAAAGAAAAAATAAATAAAAGAATCCCAAACAAGACGATAGAATTCTTGTGGCTGGAAGGAAATGACAGGACAAGAGAAATCAACATCCTATTACTGTGAGACACAACCATAAGATCTGACTGCTGCCTTTCTCACCCCTGTGAAGCCCAGTTAGCAGAAATGAGCAGTGTTACGGGGCTATCATAAGCAGATTCAGATTGGCCCCAGCATGGCAAGACCCTGAGTTCAATAAGAGGAGGTTAAGTACGAGCTTCAAACACTCAGTATGTTTTCTGAGTTCCCGAAGATATTTCAGCCTGGAGCTTGCTTCTACATTTACCTTAATGGCTCAGTGGGAAGGCAGCCATCACTGCTAAGTGTTTTTGAGCTTTATGCAGCATTGGCGGCAGCTTCTCTGTTATCCTGACATTAGAATTAGAAACACCAGATGCAGCCAGGCTCTTGCCACCCAGGCAATGGTTGAGCATTTCCACTTTCTAGGATCTTGTCCTCTCCAACGTTGTGTGGCCTTACCTTTTGTCACCTTCATGAATCATCAGATTTATGAGAAAGCCTCCTAATTCCTAGAGTGGTTCTGCACTCAGCCAGCAACCTGCTTTTGGCTCTAGGTTTCTGCTTTCTTCGAGTAGGAGAATCCACTCCAATGAACATTAAATTAGCGAATATATGTAAAGCATTTAGAAGAGTGCCTCATATGTAAAAAGAGAGTATATAACTATGAAGAACGCAGCATCAGGACTGGAGGAAGACTCATTAACAACCTGCGATATGCAGATGACACAACATTGCTTGCTGAAAGCGAAGAGGGCTTAAAGCACTTAATGATGAAGATCAAAGATTACAGCCTTCAGCACAGGTTATACCTCAACATAAAGAAAACAAAGATCCTCACAACTGTACCAGTAAGCAACATCATGACAAAACAGAGAAGTTGTCAAGGACTTCATTTTATTTGGATCCACAATCAACGTCCATGGAAGCAGCAGTCAAGTAATCAAACAATGTATTGCACTGGGCAAATCTACTGCATAAGACCTTTTTCAAGTGTTAAAATGCAAAGATGTCACTTTGAGGACTAATGTGTGTCTGACTCAAGCCATGGTATTTTCAATCATCTATATGCATGCAAAAGCTAGACAATGAATAAGGAAGACCAAAGAAGAGTTGATGCCTTTGAATTATGGTGTTGGTGAAGAATATTGAATATACCATGGACTGCCAGAAGAACGAACAAGTCTGTCTTGGAAGAAGTACAGCCAGAATGTTCCTTGGAAGCGAGGATGGCGAGACTTCGTCTCACGTACTTTGGACGTTGTCTTAGTTATCTAGTGCTGCTATAACAGAAATACCACAAGTAGATGGCTTTAACAAGCAGAAGTTTATTCTCTCACATTTTAGGAGGCTAGAAGTCTGAATTCAGGGTGCCAGCTCCAGGAGAAGGCTTTCTCTCTCTCTTGGCTCTGGAGGAAGGTCCTTGTCATCAATCTTCCCCTTGTTTAGGAGCTTCTCAGCACAGGGACGTTGGGTCCAAAGGACATGTTCCACTCCTGGCTCTTGTTACTTGGTGGTAATGAGGTCCCTCAGCCCTGGGCGTCAGCTTCACCTTCTAGGTCCACTGGAATGGAACTCTGCTCCCTCAGCCTTGGGCGGCCATATTCTCCTAGTCCATCTGAGTGGCAACCATACCTCCTCGGCCCCTGCAGGCCTTGTTCTTCTGCCCCTTGGGCATAGCAGCCCCGCCCCGTCAGCTTTGGGCAGTGGATCCAGCCATATCCCACTGGCACTTGTAAAAGGCATCGCCCTACTCTGGAACTGAGGTGGTGAAGGTCTGACTGTTTGAAACTTAGGAGTCCGTGGCCCCACCCTTTGATATCTAGCAGGCCCATGGTTCCACCTTTTGAGACCTCAGAGATTGTGGCCTCTTCAGCTTCTGCTTCCTAGTTCCTCAGCCTCTCAGCCCCTCGACCCCTTGGGCCTCTTGGGCTAACGAGGCTTGGACAAGTGTTACAAAGTTCTTTAGCTCTACTGATAAGTGCCTGGAGGCACCCCACTCAGCCAGTGAACCATAGCCAGAAGGCTCTCAGCTCTCTCACTCTGTGGGTTGGTTCACACTCCATCTAGCACCAGTCTCCTGGTTCTGCTGCTGCCGCTGCTCACCATCTATACAGTCTTTGCTGTCACAGCTCTCCTCACTTCCTTCTCAGCCCTCACCAGAATTGTCTTGATGTCCATAATTCCACCAACAGTCTTTTCAAGTCAATCTAGGCTTTTACTAGTAGGCACTTTAAAACTCTTCCAGCCTCTACCCATTACTCATTTCCAAAACCTCTTCCACATTGTAGGTATGTATTAGAGTAGCACCCTACTCCTGGTACCAAATTTCTGTCTTAGTTATCTGGTGCTGATTTAACAGAAATACCACCAGCGGATGGCTTTAACAAACAGAAATTTATTCGTTCACAGTTGAGGAGGCTGGAAGTCCGAATTCAGTGTGCCAGCTCCAGGTGAAGGCTTTCTCTCTGTCAGCTGTGAGGGAAGGCACTTGTAAACAATCTTCCCCTGGTCTAGGAGCTTCTCAGCGCAGGGATCCTGGGTTGCAAAGGACACACTCTGTTCCTGGCTCTTCTTGCTTGGTGGTAATAAGGTTCTTCTCCTCTCTGCTCGAATCTCTCTTTTATATCTCAGGAGAGATTTACTCAAGATACAACCTAATCCTGTAGATTGAGTCCTGCCTCATTATCATAACTGCCTCTAATCCTGCCTCATTAACATCATAGAGGTTAGGATTTACAACACACAGGAAAATTACATCAGATCTCAGAATGGAAGACAACCACACAATACTGGGAATCACAGCCTAGCCAAGTTGACACACATTTTTTGGGGACACAATTCAATCCATAACAGACATGTTATCAGGAGGGAACAGTCCCTGGAGAAGGACATCATGCTTGATAAAGTAGATGGTCAGGGAAAGAGAGAAGACCCTCCATGAGATGGCTTGACACAGTGGCTGCAATGATAGACTCAAGCATAGCAATGTTTGTGAGAATGGCGTAGGACCAGGCAGTGTTTTGTTTTATTGTACATAGGGTCACTATGAGTCTGAACTGACTCGATGGCACCTAACAACAACAGTAGGGTGAAGTGGTATCTCATTGTGGTTTCTATTTGCACTTCCTTAATGAATAATGATTGGAGCACTGGTGGCACAGTGGTTAAGCACCCAGCTGCTAACCGGAAGATTGGCAGTTCGAATCCACCAGCCACTCCATGGGAGAAACATGTGGCAGTCTGCTTCTGTAAAGATTACAGCCTTGGAAACCCTATGGGGCAGTTCTACTCTGTCCTATAGGGTCACTATGAGTCAGAATCAACTCGATGGCAATGGTAGTGACTAATGACTTTGAGTATCTTTTCATGTGCTTATTGGCCATTTGTATATGTTCTTTAGAGAAATGTCTATTCAAGTCCTTTGCACACTTTTTTTCTCTTTTTTTATTGTGGTGAAAATATACACACCAAAACATTCACCAGCACAGCAACTTCCCCATTTACAATCCAATTACACTGATTACATTTTTCATGTTGTGCCACCGTTATCACATCCTTTTCCAAAATATTCCATAACATAAACTCAGTGCCCCCAGTACAAAAACTTCACCTTTCTCTCTCTTTTCCACCCCTGGTAAACCACTAATAATCTTTTGTTTCCATGTATTTATTTCACATAAGTGAGATCATACGGTATTTGTCCTTTTGCGACTTATTTCGCTCAGCATAATGTTTTCAAGGTTCATCCACGTTGTAGCATGCACAACTTCATTTCTCTTTATGGCTGTGTAATATTCTATTGTATGTTCATCTTTCATGAACATTCAGTTGTTTCCATCTTTTGGCTTTTGTGAAGAGTGCTGCAATGAACATTGGTGTCTTTGCACATTTTAAAAAAAATTTTTTAATTGTACTTTAGGTGAAGGTTTACAGAGCAAACTAGTTTCTCATTAAACAGTTAATACACATATTGTTCTGTGACATTGGTTGCCAACCCCACAACATGTCAACACTCTCCCCTTCTCCACTTTGGGTTCCCCATTATCAGATTTCCTGTCCCCTCCTGCCTTCTCGTCCTTGCCCCTGGGCTGGTGTGCCCATTTAGTCTCGTTTTGTTTTATGGGCCTAATTTTTGGCTGAAGGGTGAATCTCAGAAGTGACTTCATTACTGAGCTATAAGGGTATCTGGAGGCCATATTCTTGGGGTTTCTCCAGTCTCTGTCAGACCAGTAAGTCTGGTCTTTTTTTTTTTTTATGAGTTAGAATTTTGTTCTACATTTTTTTCCAGCTCTGTCCAGGACCCTCGATTATGATCCCTGTCAGAGCAGTCAGTACTGATAGCCGGGCACCATCTAGTTGTGCTAGACTTAGTCTAGTAGAGGCTGTGGTAGTTGAAGTCCATTAGTCCTTTGGAGTAATCTTTCCCTTGTGTTTCTTCATTCTCCTTTGCTCCAGACAGGTGAGATCAGTGAAGTATTTTAGATGGCCGCTCACAAGCTTTTAAGACCCCAGACGATACTCACCAAAGTAGAATGTAGAACATTTTCTTTCTTTGAAAATTTTTTAAATTAAGAAATTTGTCTTTTTGTTGTTGAGTTGTAAAGTTTATTTATATATTCTGGATTTCACATTCTTGATAGTGTCCTTTGATGCATAAAACTTTTTAATTTCAGTGAAGTCCCATTTATGTATTTTTTCTTTGGTTGCTTGTGCTTTTGGTGTCATATCTAAGAAATTATTTATACCTATATTTTCTTCTAGGGGTTTTATAGTTTCAGCTCTTACTTTTAAGGTCTTTGATCCATTTTGAGTTAATATTTGTATACGGTGTAAGGTTGGGAGTCCAACTTCATTGTTTCTCATGTGGCTATTCAGTTGTCCCGGCACCATGTGTTGAAAGACTTTCCTTTCCCCCTTGAATAGTCTTGGCATGGCAGCTTTGTTGAACATCAACTGGTCATACATGTATAGGTTTATTTCTGGACTCTCAGTTCTTTTCCATTAACCTATATGTGTATCCTTTTGTCAGTACCACACTCTCTTGTAGCTTTGTGAATGCTCGGCTTTTATTACTCCAAATGTGCTTCTGATTTTTAGTACCACTACGTATTGCAATTAGTATTTTGTGTTCTCCTTTTCACTTTTTTTTTGGAGCAGGCATTTCTGTGTGGAACATTTACATAATCAGCACACTTGTCATTTAAAATAATTAAGAAGTGTTTATTTTATTGCCTTACTGTGCCGTAG
Organism: Trichechus manatus latirostris; assembly: GCF_000243295.1. Classification (NCBI taxonomy): domain Eukaryota; kingdom Metazoa; phylum Chordata; class Mammalia; order Sirenia; family Trichechidae; genus Trichechus; species Trichechus manatus. The sequence goes on from NW_004443997.1 coordinate 2,040,502, forward strand.
TTGGTTTTGCCAGGCTTTTATTTCACCTTGTTTTCTGGGTTGGTTTTTACTGCTCTAGATAGCCTTGTTTCTGCTGTTTCTTCTGAACCCAGACTCATATGTTATCAAGCCCCAATCCCTGGATGTCAAGGACTGCTGGCTGCTGTTTTTAGTTCATCCTCCCAGAAACTCTGACTTCTTTCATTTGCCTCAACTCAGACCCAATATTTCCTGCCAGTTGTGGAGTGAACTTCTAGGCCAGAGGCCTGCTAAGAAAACCTCTTCCTTCAACAGGGCCCCCCATAGGTCAGGAGTGCCACCAGCCTTATGGTCTGCTGTATATTTTTTTGTAGGTTGCTGTCTTAGCCTAGGTTCTCTAGAGAAGCAAAACCAGTGATGCGTACATATGTATATATACATGTATATATATATAGAGAGATTTATATCAAGGAAATAGCTCACGTGGTTGTAGAGGCTGGAAAGTCCCAAGTCTATGGTTCAGGCATCAGGTGCAGGCTTCTCCTGACGCATGTAGCTGCAGGGGCTGATGAATCCAAATCGGCAAGTAAGATGGCAGACTGCTGGCTCAAGGCCCAAGAACTGGAGTTCAGATGATGACAAGCTGACCCAGAGCAAAGCAAAAGCCAGTGAGCTTTGCTAGAAAGTCCATATATATTGGATGCAGGCCACACCCTTAAGGAAACTCCCTTCCAGCTGACTGGCTGCTCATAGCAGATCTCATCATGGAGGTGATTACATTATATCAAATCTCATCATGGAGGTGATTATATCATTACATAAGTGCCAAACCACTGAGAATCATGGCCCAACCAAGGTAACACACAACCTTAACCATCACAGTTGCTATACCGGAGATGCCATAGTAATAAGGAAACACACCTCTTTCATGCTGCCCGTGCAAGCATTTACAAATGCTGTTTCCATATACAGATAACTTGTCTTCAGATAGGAGGAGCTCCCAGAGATTATGGAACTTATTTAAGGTCTCCAAGTGACCTCACAGTGCTACTAGAAACAGAATTCATCCCCTACACCCATGGATTCCCTTCTCACCATCATTACCAAGCACTTTTTCCCTGTTGGGTAACAAAAGGTAGCATGTACATCTCAATATTTTTCCTGAGGGAGGTTTTGAATTCCTTCTTGCCTTTTGGTAAATCAAGTTGATTTTCCTCTTCTCCACTTTAGATTCACTGTCCATTTCACTAAAATCTTTGGTAGATATTTTTTGTAGCAAAGCTCTCTAGTCTTTGCGACTATTGAAAATTATTATGGGCTAAGTGAATTTACATTTACACAGGTGAAACTGAATTCTGTAGATCAAGTGATGAATGGGGTTTGAAAGTAGGTGGTTTCAGATTTCATCAACTCACAGTTAAGACCTCAGTTTCCGCAATACTTGGTTCTGTGTATCTTAAATGAGAAGAAAATTATCTGGGCCTCTTGAGAAATAGCTTTTATCCCTGACCTCTTTTGTCCAGCTGAAGAACCTGATTTTTTTCTGGCTCCCTCTGCTGGCCTCTCCTGGGCAGTTACATACAGGTGCCCCTGGTGGCAGAGGACTGGAGCCAGAGCCAAGTTCGGCCAAGAAAAAATAGAATATTGTTGTGGAATGCCCTAACCAGTCCAGGCAGGTTCAAGGAGGAAGAGAGCAACTTTTGAAAACAGTTCTGGAAAATGCAGCCTTCTGTGTAAGGATCAGGGAAGATGACTCACTGCCAGCTAAAGTCAGGAGGGCAGAATGAGGACTGCAGTACCCTGGAGTATAGTGACCACCTGGGCCCATAAATGAGCTGGTCATTATGTGGGGGTCAGACCCTGTGTTGGGAATGGAGACAGTGACACCTTCTTCCCTTAAGACAAAGTAACCTGTAGTCAGACATAGTCACCAGGAAGGCAGAGAGCCTACAGAGTTTTTATTAAATTGAGGCAAAGATGATGGTGAATATAGACAGGAGCATCCCCAGAATTCATGGCCATGTGTTAGACACATGATTCCCTCCCCCAAATCTTGAGACAAGTAACAATTTTGTGGAGCTTTGGGTAGAGGTTCTGCCTAGGCCTCCTTCCTCCAACCTCTGTATAATGCAACACATTTTTCACACTCACCTACTCCCTGGATCACATTTCTTGGTTTACTTATATATCTTCTTTTATTATTATTATTGTTGTGCTTTAAGTGAAAGTTTACAATTCAAGTTAGTCTCTCATACAAAAGTTTATACATTGTTTTGTGATCCTAGTTGCTCTCCCTATATTGTGACAACACACTCTTCCTTTCTACGCCGGATTTCCCGTGTCTGTTCAGCCAGCTTCTGACCCTCTCTGCCTTCTCATCTCTCCTCTGGACGGGAGCTGCCCATTTAGTCTCATATATCTACTTGAGCTAAGAAGCACACTTTTCACAAATATCATTTTATGTCCCATAGTCCAGTCTAATCTGTCTGAAGAGTTGGCCTCAGGAATGGTTTTAGTTTTGAGCTAACAGAGAGCCTGGGAGCCACGTCGTCCAGGGTCCCTCCAGTCTCAATCAAACCATTTAGTCTGGTCTTTTTACTAGAATTTGAGTTCTGCACCCCACTTTTCTCCTGCTCTATCAGGGGCTCTCTGTTATGTTCCCTGTCAGGGCCGTTATTGGTGGTAGCCAGGTACCATCTAGTTCCTCTGGTCTCAGGCTGATGAAGTCTCTGGTTTATGTGGCCCTTTCTATCTCTTTGGCTAATACTTTCCTTGTGTCCATGGTGTTCTTCATTCTCCTTTACTCCAGGTGGGTTGGGACCAATGCATCTTAGATGGCCGCTCGCTAGCTTTTAAGACCCCAGACGCCCTCACCAAAGTGGGCTGCAGAACATTTTCTTAAAAAACTTTGTTATGCCAGTTGACCTAGATGTCCCCTGCTACTTTGTTCTTCAAAGTGTTTGGTTGTATTCAGGAAACTTCTTAGCTTTGGTTTAGTCCAGTTGTGCTGACTTACCCTGTAGTGTGTGCTGTCCTTCCCTTCACCTAAGATAATTATTGTCTACTTTCTAGTTAGTGAATACCCCTCTCCCTCCCTCCCCACCCTTGTAACCATCAAAGAATGTTGTTTTCTGTGTTTAAACCTTTTCTTGGGTTCTTATAATAGAGGTCTTATACAATATTTGTCCTTTTGCGACTAAGTTCACTCAGCATAATACCTCCAGCTTCTTTCATGTTATGTTTCAAGGATTCATCGTTGTTCTTGATCGTTGCATAGTATTCCATTGTGTGAATATACCATAATTTGTTTATCCATTCTTCTGTTGATGGGCACCTAGGTTGTTTCCATCTTTTTGCTATCATGAACAGTGCTGCAGGGAACATGGGTGTGCATGTATCTGTTTGTGTGATGGCTGTTATTTCTCTAGGATATACTCCAAGGAGTGGGATTGCTGGATCGTATGGTACTTCTATTTCTAGCTTATTAAGGAAGTGCCAAATGGATTTCCAAAGTGGTTGTACCATTTTACATTGCCACCAACAGTGTATAAGTGTTCCAGTCTCTCTACAACCTCTTCAACATTTATTATTTTGTGTTTTTTGGATTAATGCTAGCCTTGTTGGGGTGAGATGGAATCTCATTGTAGTTTTGATTTGCATTTCTCTAATGGCTAATGATTGTGAGCATTTCCTCATGTGTCTGTTAGCCGCCTGAATGTCTTCTTTGGCAAAGTGCCTGTTCATAGCCTTTGCCCATTTTTTAATTGGGTTGTTTGTGTTTTGTTGTTGAGGTTTTGCAGCATCTTGTAGATTTTAGAGATTAGACGCTGATCAGATTTGTCATGGCCAAAAATTCCTTCCCAGTCTGTAGGTTGTCTTTTTACTCTTTTGGTGAAGTCTTTTGCTGAGCATAACTATTTGATTTCTAGGAGCTCCCAGTTACCTAGTTTTTCTTCTGGTGTTTGTGCATTGTTACTTCTTTTTTTTTTTTAATCTTTTCCACAACACGATTTCCCAGAAGGTAGGCTTTGCAGAGTGAATCTCTGCAGATTCCATCTGGCTGCAGGCATCAGGAAGAGGATTAAAGATGGTCAGAAGATAAGGGCAAATCCCCTTCTCTTCTCTCCAATCCCAAACCTAAGTGCAGGGTAATTCCACTTAAAGTTGAACATGGAAAATAGGCTTTTGTTCCTCTTCAGGACATAGGGGTAAGCATGTGTCTTTTCCCAAGAAACAAGGAAGGGAACCAAATTCAGAAGAAGCCTAACAAAAAAAAAAAATCCATTGCCATTGAGTCAGTTGCAACTCATGGCAACCTCATGTGTTACAGACTAGAACTGCTCCATAGGGCTTTCTTGACTATAATCTTTTTAATATAATTATTAAAATTATTATTAATATATAACTTTGTTGTTGAGAATATACACAGCAAAACATACACCAGTTCAACAGTTTCTACTTGTACCATTTAGTGACATTGATTACATTCGTCAAGTTGTGTAACCATTCTCACCCTCCTTTCCTGACTTGTTCTTCTCCTTTAACATAAACTCACTGGCCCTAAGGTTCCTGTCAGAGCCCTGGTTGCGCAGTGGTTAAGAGCTTGGCTGCTAAAAAAGATTAGCAGTTCAAATCCACCAGCTGCTCCTTGGAAACCCTATGGGACAGTTCTCCTCTGTCCTATAGGGTCACTATGAGTTGGAATCAACTCAACTGCATTGGGTGAGGTTCCTATCTAATCTTTCAAATTGCTGTTTTCATTTTGATCCCATAGAGATAGTACTTAAAAGAGCATATTGCTCAAGGCAGACATTTTTTACTAGTTAAACTATTGTTTGGTTTTAAGACTTCAGGGGATATTTTTCTATAATTAAGGTTTTAAAGATGATCTCAGAATAGTAGTTTCAGGGTTTCATCCAATTTTCATGGCTCCAGGAAGTCTGGAATCCATGAGAATTTGAAATTCTGTTCTGTATTTCCTCCCCTTTTGATCAGGATTCTTCTATGGAATCTTTGATCAAAATGTTCAGTAATGGTACCCAGGCACCATCCAGTTCTGGTCTCATAGCAAAGGAGGCAGTTGTTCATGGAGGCAATTAGCCACACTTTCCACATCCTCCTCCTATTCCTGACTCTCCTTCCACTGTTGCTGCAGGTGAATAGAGATCAATTGTGCGTTGGATGACCACTTGCAAGCTTGTAAGACCCCAGGCACTACACATCAAACTATTAGGAGGTAGCACAGATTAACTAAACATATTATTAGGCCAATTAACTGGGATGTCCCATGAAAACATGACCCTAAACATCCAAACCAAGAAACCAAATCCCATGAGGTTTTTGGTTGTACAGAAGAAGCCCCAGCAGCTACTCTTATTTTGTTTTGTTTTGTTTTTTGTCATGGTTTTATATATATATATGTATATATATATGTATGTATCACACAACTTTTGCCAATTCAGCTTTTTACAGGTGTTCAACTTATTGGATGTGCAACCCTACCTTTAATCAATGCGGTATTTCCATCACCATTAACTCCCCTTTTCCCTCTCCCTCCCACCCCTGTAACCACTACAAATAAACTTTGTTCTCTGTACATTTGCCTGTTCTTGTGTTTTTATATAAGTGAGGCCATACAATATTTGTCCTTTTGTGATTGACTTATTTCACTCAGCATAATGTCTTCAAGCTCCATCCATGTTGTAGCATGTTTCAAGACTTCATTTCTCCTACTGGTGGAGTAGTATTCCATTGTATGTATGTACCACATTTTGTTTATCCATTCATCTGTTGATGGCCATTTTGGTTATTTCTACCTTTTGCCTGTTGTGAGTAGTGCTGCAATGAACATTGGTGTACAAGTCTCTTTTTGAGTCTCTGCTTTCAAGTCTTTTGGGTGTATTCCTACGAGAGGGATTGCTGGGTAATATGATAGTTCTATTTTTAGTTTTTTCAGGAACCACCACTGTTTTCCACAAAGGATGTCTAATGACGCTGAGCATCTTTTCATGTGTTTGGTGGCTATTTGAATGTCCTCTTTGATGCAATGTGTATTCAAGTCCTTTGCCCATTTTATGATTGGGTTATTTGTCTTTTTGTTGTTGTCAAAGTTTTATATATATTTTTGTTATTAGATTCTTGTCGGATACATGGTTTCTGATGATATTCTCCCAGTTGATAGCTTGTCTTTTCATGTTTTTGGTAAAGTTTTTTGATGAACAGAAGTTTTTAATTTTTATAACGTCCCATTTATTTACTTTGTCTTTTGCTGTTTGTGTTTTTGTTAATAAAAGGATCCAGATATTACATTAGATAATCCATTATTAAAAGCTAGGCCTGACAGTGTTGCCCCTGTTTTTTCTTCTAATAATTTTATGGTTTTAGTTTGCACATTTTGGTCCTTAATCCATTTTGAATTTGTTTTTGCGTATGGTGTGAGGCATGGATCCTGTTCCATTTTCTGCATGTGGAAATCCAGTTTTCCCAGTAGCATTTATTGAAGAGAGTCTTCTTTCACTATTGAATGGACTTAACATCCCTGTCAAAAATCAGTTGACCATATGCCAGGCTACCACCACCTACCGCTCTGAGGGGGATTACAATAGAGGGTCCCAGACAGAGTGGGAGAAAAATGTAGAACAAAATTCAAGTTCACAAAAAAGACCAGACTTACTGGCCTGACAGAGACTGGAGGAACCCCAGAGACTATGGCCCCCAGACACCCTTCTAACTCAGAACTGAAGCCACTCCCAAAGTTCACCTTTCAGACAAAGATTAGACAGGCCTATAAAACAGTAACACATGTGAGGAGCATGTTTCTTAGCTCAATCAAGTATACGAGACCAAATGGGCAACACCTGCCCAAAAGCCAAGATGAGAAGGCAGGAAGGGGCAGGAAAACTGGACGAATGGAAACGAGGAACCTGGGGTGGAAAGGGTGAGACTGCTGGCACATTGCAGGCATTGCAACCAATGTCTTGAAACAACTTGTGTATAAATTTTTGAATGAGAAATTAATTTGCTTTGTAAACTTTCACCTAAAGCACAATTTAAAAAAAAAAATCAGTTGATCATAGATGTGTGGGTTTATTTCTGGACTCCCAGTTCTATTCCATTGATCTATGAATCTGTTGTTATATCTGTACCAGCCTGTTTTGATTATTGTAGCTGTGTAGTATGTTTTAAAATCAGAAAGTGTGAGTCCTCCTACTTTGTTCTTCTCTTTCAACATTGCTTTAGCTATTCACGACCTCTTGCCATCCCATATAAAGTTGAGGATTGGTTTTTCTGTTTCTGTAAAGAAGGCTGTTGGAATTTTGATCGGTATTGCATTGAATCTGTAGATCAATTTGGGTAGTGTTGACATCGTAACAATATTAAGTCTTCTAATCCATGAACATGGACCATCTTTTCATTTATTTAAGTCTTCTTTAATCTCTTTCAGCAATGTTTTATAGTTTTCATTGTATAAGTCCTTCATGTTCCTGGTTAGATTTATTCCTAGGCATTTTAGTCTCCTAGATGCTATTATAAATGGAGTTGTTTTCTTAATTTCCCTTTCAGATTTCTCATTGCTGGTGTAGAGAAACCAAACTGATTTTTGTTTGTTGACCTTGTACGCTGCTACTTTGCTAAATTTCTCTATTAGCTCTAGAAGTTTTCTTGCAAACTCTTTGGGATTTTCTATATATAGGATCATATCATCCATGAACAGATATAATTTTACTTCTTATTTTCCAATCTAGCTACCTTTTGTTTCATTTTCTTGTCCTATTGTTCTGGCTAGGGCTTCTAATACAATATTAAATAGAAGTGGTGAGAGGAGGCACTCTTACCTTGTTCTCAGTTTCAAGGGGAAAGCTCTCAGTCTTTTTCCATTAAGTATAATGTTGGCTGTTGGCTTTTCATATATGCCCTGAATCATATTGAGAAATTTCCCTAATATTCCAATCCTCTTCAGGGTTTTCATCAAGAAAGGGTGTTGGATTTTATCAAATGCCTTTTCTGCACCTGTAGAGATGATCATGTGGTTCTTTTCTTTTGTTCTATTGATGTGGTGTATTACTTTGATTGATTTTCTAATCTTGAACCATCGCTGCATTCCTAGAATAAATCTCACTTGGTCATGGTGTATGACTTTTTTATCTTGACTATAATCTTAACAGAATCAGATAGCCAGGGCTTTCTTCCACGGTTGGTGGTTCAGACCACCAACCTTTAGGTTAATAGTTGAACGCAAACTGTTTGTGGCACACAGGGACCTAGAAGAACTCCAGGGCATGAAAATTACCATTGGACTTGGGTAGGTATAACTATAAAATTTCCATCATAAAGAAATATTTGGAAGGAATCCATTTCTGTGTTGGTTCCTGGGGATGCAGCAGTCAGCAAAGTCCTGGTTTGTGAAGCTGACATTCTAATGTGGAAGGTAGACTATAAACAGATAATATATAATATGTCAGGGAGGCTAAGTGCTAAGGAGAAAAATAAAGCTGGAAAAATAAAGCAGAGGGGCTAGAACGTGCAAAGTCCCTGAGGCAGGAGCATGCTTGGCTTGTGGGAGAAACAGTGAGTCTGGAGGTGAGTGAGGGAGGAGGAGAGTGGTAGGAGCAAGATTAGAGAGATAACTAGGGGCTAGGTCATATGGGGCCTTGTTCCCCTTGGTAAGGACTTGGGACTTCATTCTGTGTGAGATGGAAAGCCACTGGAGGGTTTGGAGCCAAAGTAATGTGAACCAACTTAACATTTAGGAAGGCTCACTCTGGCTGCATGCAGTGTGGAGACTGATCCCAGGGAGGCAAGGGTGTTGAAGGGAGACCAGTGGAGGACTGTTGTTGCAGGAGAGAGGTGATGGTGGCTTCGATGGGATAGTAATGGGAGGGGAGGAAGCATTCAACTTCTAGATATGGTTTGAAGTACAGCCAGCAGGGTCTGCTGATGGATTGTATCCACTGGGTGTGAGAGAAGGAGAGGGCCAAGGCTACCTCCAAAGTTTTTGGCTGGATTCACTGGAAGAATGGAGTTGCCCTTTACTGAGATGGGGAACACTGGGAGAAGAGCAGGTTTGAGGGAAAAATCACCAGTTCTGTCTGGATCTGTTGAATGAAATACCTATTTGGTATGCAAGTGGAGGTATCCAGTAGACATTTCAAATAATAGGTTCCTCAAAGTTTTATTGGAGTATGTTCAGAGAATGCAGTGTGTATAAACTCTTCTATTTGGACTTTATTAAGATTTTTTAATTCTTTACATTCCCTTTTTTTTAACTACAACTTAATGATTTGTAATATATTCACAGAGTTGTGTGACTATCACCACAATCAATTTTAGAACATTTCATCACCTCAAGAAGAAACTGCATATTCTTTAGCAGTCACTCCCCAGCCTCCCGATCCCCCCAGTACTCGGCAGTCACTAATCTACTTTATGTCTGTGGATTTGCCTATTCTAGACATTACATATATATGAAATCATACTACATGTGGTCTTTTGTGATTGGCTTCTGTCACTAAATGTCACATTTTCAAGGTTCTTCGATGTTGTAACATACATCAGTTGATAAACATTTGGGTTTTTTCCACTTTTTATCTATTATAAATAATTCTGCTTTCTTTTTGTTTGCATTTATCTGGTATATTTTTGACCATCTGTTTATCAATTTTCTTTCATTTATTTTTAGCCTTTGTCAAATTGTTTAGTGTTTCTTACATTTAAGATACAAGTAGGTTTTTAGGTCTCTGGTTTTGAAAGCCTATTTTAGCTAGTTTATAGTATATATATATACAAATATCCCAAACCCGTTGCCATCAAGTTGATTCTGATTCATACCGACCCTATAGGACAGAGTAGAATTGCCCCATAGGGTTTCCAAGGAGCGGCTGGTGGACTGGAACTGCCAGCCTTTTGGTTAGCAGCCGTGTTCTTAACCACGGTGCCACCAGGGCTCCATATACATATATATCAAATGTTATTCCTTTCGTGCTATTTTATCCTTACTATTTATACTATTTTATTATTTTCCTTTTCTTTATTTTTGCTGCCTTAATCAAATTTCCTTGTTCCCCTTTTATTCTAGAAGTTATGTTTTTCAATTCCACTATGGTTACCTTCCCATTCCAAACGTCATAATCAAATCTATATTTCTTTATTAACATAGCACAATTAAATACCGTATTTTTTGCAAATAGCATGCCCATGTAAATAATGCGCTCACGCATATAATGCGTGGAAATGACAAAATTATGTTGGAAATTCTGGCATAGCGCGTGCATGAATATACAGCGCATGTCTCGTGACATTTCCAGAAATGAATTTCGACCTAATTCACCTTCATTCAATAGTCTGAAAATGTTACTTTTGATCATATTTGTATAATGAAGGTATAAACTACGGTCAAGAAGTAATGGATTGGGTTTGGTAGTACTCTTGGTAATCGGAAAATAAACAATTGAAACTGTGCGTTTGCTCTGGGGCAGCCAGGCCTGAGAGCGGTGGAATTCCTTCTAGCCAATGTACGTCGCTCTGCAGACCAGCAGAGGGTTGCGTGGAGAGCTGCGCTCAGTGCTGCCACAGCCGAGCACGGGTTAGTTCCATGGTGGGCAGAGGCCGCGCTGCCCTTGCACTCCCGGGTCTGTGATGCCGGCGCCACCTGAAGCCGGATGGCAAGACGGTGAGAGTGTGGACATGCACTGCCCCACCTCACGGGACCCCTGGGAGGCCATTCGTACCCCTTGTGTCCAAGCAAGCAGCACGGGACTCCTTTGCGACCACAGCAATGTTCTATGGACATTTGTGCACGTGTGTGATGAAAATATACACACCAAACTTCCACATTTACAATTCAGTGACATTGAATACATTTTTCATGTTGTGCCACCGTTATCACTATCCTTTTCCAAAATATTCCATCACCATTAACATAAACTTAATTCCCCCCAAACAGAAATTCCCCTTTTCTCCCTCTCTCCCACCCCTGGTAATCATTAATAATCTTTTTTTCCTATATATTTGCTTATTTCATGTAAGTGAGATCATACAGTATTTGTCCCTTTGCAACTGATTTATTTTGCTCAGCATAATGTTTTCAAAGTTCATCCATGTTGTGGCATACATCAGAACCTGATTTTTTCTTTATGGCTGCATAATGTTCGATTGTGTGTATATACCACATTTTGTTTATCCATTCTGTTGATGGACATTTTGGTTGTTTCCACCTTTTGGCTGTTGTGAAAAGTGCTGCAGTGACCATTAGTGTACAGGTTTCTGTCTGAGTTCTTGCTTTTACTTCTTCTGGGTATATATTAAGGATTGGGATTGCTGAGTCATACAGTAATTCCACATTTCAACTTTTGGAGTAACCGCCAAACTGTATTCCTCAACAGCTGCACCATTTTACATTCTCACCAGCAGTGGATGAGGGTTCCAGTTTCTCCACAACCTCACCAACACTTGTTTTCTGTTTTTTTTTTTTTTTTAATCATTGCCATTCTAATGGGGATGGAGTGGTATCTCATTGTGATTTTGATTTGCATTTTCCTAATGGCTAATCAGAATCCACTGAAGGGCAACAGGTTTGATTTTTTGTTTAACGGCTAATGATGTTGAACATTTTTTCATGTGCTTGTTGGCCATTTGAATATCCTCTTTGGTGAACTGTCTGTTGAAGCCCTTTGCCCATTTTTTAAATGGGTTGTTTGTCTTTTTGTTGTTAAGTGGAGATGAACATTTTAAAATTAATATTTTATTTGTGTAAATATTTCAAATGAGCCTTAAATACCAGAAGGAGACTGTTCTAATTCCTGAAAGTAACATCCATCATTAAATTGCCCAGTGGGAGAGAGGGCTTTGACATGGTGTCACAGAGGGCTATTGAAAAAGATAAAACATGTTTTATGTTTATACAGGATGAGACTCCTCAATAATCCAGTTGCAGTTGTATTTCCCTCCAGTCTTTTTTCTGTGCATCTTTTTAACATTGCTCAGATCTACCACTGTCTTAAGTATCTAGTGGATGGCTTTAAGAAACAGAAATTTATTCTTTCAGTTTAGGAGGCTAGAAGTCTGAATGCCAGCTCTAGGGGAAGTCTTTCTCTCTATCAGTTCTGGAGGAAGGTCCTTGTCATTAATCTCCCCCTGGTCTAGGTGCTTCTCAATGCAGGGACTGTGAGTCAAAAAGATGCGCTCTGCTCCTAGCTCTTCTTGCTCGGTGGTAGTGAGGTCCCTCTCCTCTCTACTCACTTTTCTCTTTTATATCTCAAAAGAGATTGACTCAAGATACAACCTAATCCTGCAGATTGCCTCCTACCTCATTAACATAACTGCCTCTAATCCTGCCTCATTAATATCATAGAGGTTAGGATTTACAACACATAGGATAATTACATCAGATCGCAAAATGGTGGATAGCCACGCAATACTGGGAATCATGGCCTAGCCAGGTTGGCACACATTTTTAGGAGACACAATTCAATCTATAACAACCACTTAGGCAATTTTATTTTCTCATAACTTGCTGTTTTCTCATAACCACTTCAATATAAGCATTTCCTCCTGTGGTATTAAACATTTTTTGTAATCATCATTTTTAAATGGCTGCATATTAACCAACCATTTAGGCTGCTTCCACATTTTACGTACATCTTTGTGTATTAAGCTTTTTAAGATTATTTTGTTGGCTAATTCCCTACAAGTAGAATCATTGGTTTAAAGGATGTGAGCATTTTTAAGACTCTTGATAAATTCTAACAAATTATCCTTCAGAAAGTTCTACCATCCAGTATAGAAGAGTAAGAGTGAGCCTTGGAACCAAGATCTTCTGACTACAAGTCTCAAGCTTTTTGTTGTGTGCTAGATCTCTGAGCCTCGGTCATCTTATCTGTGAAATGGAGACAACTGCACCTGTTGTACATCGTGGTTATGAGGATCAGAACTGTGTGCTCAGTAAATGGTCATCGTTATTATAATGAGAAAACTTGTTATTTTAAAAGCTGGCCGCAGAATTCCTCTTAGTAAATTGTTCAGGAAATACTTTAATAATGTGCTTAGACATGATAAACCAAAAAACCAAACCCGTTGCTGTTGAGTTGATTCTGACTCACGGCGACCCCATGTGTTACAGAGTAGAACCGAGTTGATTCTGACTCATGGCGATCTTATGTGTTACAGAGTAGAACTGCTCCATAGGATTTTCTTGGCTGTAAGTTTAATGGAAAGGAGTCCTGGTCGCGCAAATGGTTAAGCACTTGGCTGCTTCCATAGAGATTACATCTAAGAAACTCTATGGGGCAGTTCTACTCTGTCACATGGGGTCGCTATGAGTCAAAAATTGACTCAATGGTACCTAACAACAACAGCAAGAATCTTAACGGAAGCACGTAGCCAGGACTTTTCTTCCGAGGTATCACTGGGTGGGTTCAAACCACCAATCTCTAGGTTAGTAGCTGAGCACAAACCATTTGTGCCACCTTAGGGACCCTTTTAGACATGATCAACCAAAAAAACCCATTGCCACCAAGTCAATTCTGACTCATAACAACCCTATAGGACAGACTAGAACTGCCCCATAGGGTTTCCAAGGCTATAATCCTTACAGAAGCAGACTGCCACATCTTTCTCCCATGGAGCGGCTGGTGGGTTTTAACTGCTGACCTTTTGGTTAGCAGCCGAGCGCTTAACCACTGTGCTGCCAGTGCTCCCCACTAAACATGATAACCCACCCATTGCCATCAGGAAAGGTAAATTCCTGTTCTTCCTTATTCATCCCCACTCAGGATGGTTTCAGGTTAAAGAGAGCTGAATGCTCTGTATAATACATTTGAGGGGGGCCTAAGATGGAGGAAATGAGGGGCCAGAAAAGGAGAGGAGGATGAGGGGAGAGGGAGAATGACCCCCCCCCCAAAGAGCAGTGGGGGCTGAGGAAGAGCCTTGGCCAGATGTCACCTGTGGCAGGATTGACTGAGGGACCAGACCATCAGAGTGTCTGATGTCACAGCTATAATTCAACCCCTCTCTTTTATCCTCAGGTTTGGGTAATTGTCTGAACACATAATTGATTTGGGAAGAAATACAGGAAAAGGTGTCTGGGTTCCATGTCTGCGCTGGTGTGGGTGAGAGAAGGGACCATCTTCAAGTGAGAGGAATCCCACTGAAGTGGGAAATTGAAGAGAAAGGAGCCCCTGAGACTCCCTGGAGATATTGGAGGAGATGCCTCTTACCCCAGATGAGATGGGGCTGAAGCCATTCTGATTTCCAAATTAGTAAGAAGGATGATCCCATAAAGCAAGAGATCCAGAGGGCGGATGCTCAGGCACTGGCATTGCACAGCATTTCTATTAAAATAAGTCTCCCTGGAAATGTGAAAGCTGCAGGAACTGGCTTCCACAGCAAGGCCTGTGTATTTGGGGTTTGCAGGCACTTCTTGTTTACTTACACAATTGAAAGCATTTAAAAATGTTCTCAGGACCTGGGGTAGGGTGAGCCCTGGGCAGGGGAGATGCCTGCAGGAACATTGCGGGGCTTTTCCCACCCTTTGTGGGTTTCCACCTTCGCCCTGTGACCTGGCCTAGCGTTTCCTCCTGGGCTGTTTTTGTGATACAGAGCCTTGTGTGAGGGCAGGTAACATCATTTATCCCATGCTCATCCTGGCATCTAGCCTCCTCTCCTTTTCTCCCAAGAAAGGTGATCCAACTAAATGCGAAAATTATCAAACAGTATCATTAATATCACACGTAAGTAAAATTTTGCTGAAGATCATTCAAAAGCAGCTGCAGCAATACATCGACAGGGAACTGCCAGAAATTCAAGCCAGATTTAGAAGAGGACATGAAACCAGGGATATCATTGCTGATGTCAGATGGATCCTGGCTGAAATCAGAGAATAACAGAAAGATGTTTACCTGTGTTTTATTGACTATGCTAAGGCATTCAACTGGGTGGATCATAACAAATTATAGATAACATTGTGGGAAATGGGAATTCTGGAACACTTAATTGTGCTCGTGAGGAATCTGTACATGGATCAAGAGGCAGTTGTTCGAACAGAACAAGGGGATACTGCATGGTTTAAAGTCAGGAAAGGTATGTATCAGTGTTGTATCCTTTCACCATACCTATTCAATCTGTATGCTGAGCAAATCTGAGAAGCTGGACTATATGAAGAAGAATGGGGCATCAAGATTGGAGGAAGACTCATTAACAACCTGCGTTACACAGATGTCACAACCTTGTTTGCTGAAAGTGACAACGACTTGAAGCACTTACTGATGAAGATCAAAGACCACAGCCTTCAGTATGGATTACACCTCAACATAAAAAAAACAAAAAAATCCTCACAACTGGACCAATAAGAAACATCATGATAAACGGAGAAAAGATTGAGGTTGTCAAGGATTTCATTTTACTTGGATCCACAGCCAACACCCATGGACGCAGCAGTCGAGAAATCAAAAGATGCATTGGGCAAATCAGCTGCAAGAGATCTCTTTAAAGTGTTAAAAAGCAAAGATATCACCTTGAGGACTAAGGTGTGCCTGACCCAAGCCATGGTATTTTCAATCGCCTCATATGCATGCGAAAGCTGGACAATGAATGTGGAAGACCAAATGATTGATGCCTTTGAATTGCGGTGTTGACGAAGAATATTGAATATACCATGGACTGCCTAAAGAACGAACAAATCTGTTTTGGAAGAAGTACCACCAGAATGTTCCCAAGGATGGCCAGACTACGTCTCATGTACTTTCAACATGTTATCAGGAAGCATCAGTCCCTGGAGAAGGACATCATGGTTGGTAGAGGGTCAGCAAAAAACAGGAAGAGCCTCTACAAGATGGATTGACCCAGTGGCTGCAACAGTGGGCTCAAGCATAGCAACAATTGTTAGGATGGCACAGGACCGGACAGTGTTTCATTGTGTTGTGCATGGGGTCGCTATGAGTTGGAACCAACTCGACGGCCCCTAGCAACAACATTCTGGCATCTAGCCTCCTCTCCTTGTCTCCCACTCAAACCAGCCCCCACAACAGAGCACAGTCTGCCCTTTCAAGCCCTTCTCCACCATCTTATGGCTGGCCAACTTCCCCAGCAGCCCCTACACAGTAGAAGTATGTGCAGAACAGGGAAGTAGCACAGAGGAAGACACAGTGATGGGGTCCTGGGCTCTGGGAGGAACGGTTCAGGACTTGAGCCCAGGCTCTTGAGTCCACAGCTATGTGACACTGGCAGTTACGTGACCTCTCAGGGCCACAGTGAGAATAAAACAGCACCTATCTCCTACGGTTGTGGATGATGTCAGGCTCCTGACACAGGAGTAGTGATGTATTCAATGTCATATGCCCTTCTGGAGGGGGCAGGGAAGCTTTGCAGATGAGGGGTCATCCAAGCTGAGCTTTGAAGGACGGCAAGGGATAAGGACTTTCTAGGCAGAGGAAACTGCATGAATAAGTGGAGAGTTTATCATCATCCAAAGACAAGCTTTAAAAAAAAATTAAACACAAGCCCTATTGCTCAGGGAGTGTGTGCTCTTTGGTATGGACACCAAAACATTCCATAGCTCAGGGCACAGATTCTTACTCAGAAGGGGAGACACTCAGAAGAGGATGCTCCTGAGGGAGTCTCTTTCCAGCACTGCCACAGGCTGTGACCTCTGCCCAATACCGACTGGCCATTGGATGGGGCAGAGTTAGGGAGGGCAACAGACTTTTCCCTGAAGGAAAAATACGTATTTTCCTGGTGTGCCTGCCCACAGAGATGCCCAGCTCCGCATTGCCCTGTCCTCAAAGGAAACTTGTTTTGTTAGGACAAATTTGTCTCTTAGATAAATATTTGGCATTTTCCTTCATATCAGTTTAGCAAGAGATGCAGATCCAGATAGTAATCATAGCAATCATCTGCCCTTCCCTAGGGGATGGGCAGGGGCAGCTGTGGGGAGGTGGTACGGAAGGGCTGCAATTCTGAGGGCCCTGCTGCCAGGTGCTCAGTTCCATATACTAGAGGGAATCTGCCTAGCCTGCTTCCTTCTAGGGCAGGGAGGGATTTACAAGAGTCTGGAGATCACTAACTACGGGTGAGTGCTGAGCATTGTCACTTGTCTTGCCCCACCCATGGTAGAAGGCAAGACTGTGGAGTTTCCTCCTGTGAGGGGCACTCGAGAACTGTGCAGTTCTGAATTCACTGTCCAAACTGGCAGCCCCCACTTCATCCCTGGTGCTTCCGCCCAGTTAGGCAAGCCAGAAAGCAGAGGTAGATAAGACAGCTGAGCAGATGGTAACAGGATCTAATCACTGGCCTCATTCACTACTTCCTCCACTTCTTCCTTCTGCTAGCTCCCAAGTCCCTGCCCCTGCCGTCTTCCTTCTGGCCTTCCTCTTTCTGCTTATCTCCAAAAGGAGACACGAATAACAAAATGACCAGAAAATAGGGTAGAAGGTAAATTGGGCAGACAGTTCTTGTTCTGAGCACAGTAGACCCTTCTTTGTGTGGGCTCCGGAGTTGCCTTAAAACGACCTTTGTTGAGGGACATGGCATTGCACTCTACGTGGGTCAATGGACTGATCAGCAGACCAAGAAATCACAAGGTTTGGGTGTTAGATCAGTTTAACTCACATGAACTGTGAGCCTGTGCGAGGCTAGGACCTGAGCCTGGGTGAAATCTAAGACCTGAAAATGGGGTGGGAGGAGGCCTGGAGGAGCAGGAAGAGAAGCTGGCCTGTACAGTGGTCAACAAACTGACCTTTGGGCCAAACCCAGCCTACCACCTGTTTTTGTACAACCTGAAAGCTAAGAATGGTTCTTACATTTGGTAGCATGTTAAAAATCCTATGAAATTCAAGTCTCAGCATTCATAAATGAAGTTTTATCCTAATACAGCCATGCCTGTTTGTTTATATATTGTCTCTAGCTGGCTTCTCTTGTACTGTGAAGGCAGAGTTGAGTAGTTGTGACAGAGATCATAGGACTCTCTCAAAGCCACAAAGGTTTACCATCTGGCCCTTTACAGAACAGTTTGCTGGTCCCTGCTCATGTTCATTCCTTCCACAAGAATGAGGGGAGATAATGCAGGTAAAGGGACCTTACTGAGTGTTTTCTTACGCGCTGTACAGGTCCTCTCTCATTTACTCTTCACAGTAGCCCTGTAAGTACTCATTTTCCACTTGAGGAATGGGAGCCACACCTGCCCAAGGTCACCCAGCTAGAAAGTGGTGATGCTGGGGTCTGCACCAGGCTGGCTGTCTCTAGACCACTCTGAGCCAGGGCAGAGTGATGACGATCGTCCCAGAGAAGGGCAGAGGAGAGTAGCTGCACTTCAGGAAGGCCATGGAGAGGATAAGATCCAAATGCACAGCGCTGTGAGGAGGAGCACGCTGGGGGAAGGCATTCTGTGGGTAAAGGCACGGGGGCTGGGAATTGAATGGATGCACTGAGAATGGTGAGGAGCCTTGGGTGGGACCTCCAGTTGGACAGGACAAGCCATGGCAGTCCCTAGTACAGGGTGTTGGTTAAGAAACTGACTCTGAGCCTTGACTGCTGGGTTCAAGTCCTCGCTGCACTGCTGACAGCTGTGTTTGGGGCAAGCTGTTAATTGTAAAAATAGTACCTACCTCACTGGGTGATTGTGGGGACAAACTGAATTAATATGTGTAAAGTGTTTACTATTAGGGTTATGTTGGTAGGAACAGAATGCAACTGAAGGTCAGCATAAATAGAGGCCTCACAACTAAAAAAATAAAAGCACAAGTGGGGATTCGTGCTTTGAGAAACACTAAGTAGGAAGCATGGGGTTGGAGTTGGGGAAATCCATAGGAGGAAAGCTGCTGTGTAGTTAGTTTTGAGTTGAGGGTCTCCCAAGGCTGCCAAGGGAGAAAGGCAGAGAGTGGAAACAAAGGTGGCCAGGGGAGGGGCTGAAGTTTACTCACACCCACAGGGAGGCTAGCTTTGTGCCCTGCAGTGGATGTACGTGAACTTAATCCTTACTACACCCTACCAAGTCAGTCCTGCCATGCCCACTTTACAGATATGAAAGCCAAGGCTGGAGAATTGTAAAAAGTGGCCCAGAAAATAGATCCTGCTCCTGGCTGCAGCCCAAACCTACCCGCCCCCCAGGTCCCGACCTACTCTTGGCTGCCAGCAGTTAAATTTCTCTGTAGCCATATAGGCCAGGTCTCTTGGTGTCAAACAAGGCCCTCTGCTCACAGAGTCTGCCTCACCTCTGCTGGGGCAGAGACAGGTAATCATTGCCTCGGAGAGGGGAGCGAAGAGCCCCAATCAGGGCCTATCCTTGGCCCAGGCCCTTCAACAGTGGTTGGACTGGCTCCCCACTGTGGTAGCTCTGCCTCCAGCTGCTCCTGGTGCCCTTTCACCCAGTGTGGCCTCCAGATGCTTGGGGCAGGGCCCAAATCACCTCCAGATGGTTAGTCTAATGAAGAGCAAGCTTACTCACAGGGCCCTTGGGCCCTTCCTCTAGCTGCCTGACTTCCTTGGCCTATTGCATTGTGCAGGCCTCATCCTGGGGGCCCCTAGGGGCCAGACGTGGTACTGAGTACAGGAGCTCCGGCCAGCCCAGTCAAGTCCTTGCTCAAGCCCAGGTTCTCTTGCTTTAAAATCTGGCAGGTGTGACCAGCTGGCAGATTCTGTGGTGGTCACAAAGTCCAAGCCCCATGTCCACAGCACCTCAGCATTCTAGGGTCACCCTTTCCTTTGATACTCATACTATAAGGGCCAAGCCTCCATACTACATATTCCTCAAAGCCTAGTGGCTTATTTTGTGTTGACGGCATAGTTTAAAGGCATATCGGACAATCTTTGCCTTTAAACTGGTGCAACAGTGTAATTACTGGTATTAATGTGGGACTAAATAATTTTGTGCTTTTGTTGATTTCTCCTGATCTCTATTTTTCTCTCCTTTATCTTTTTAAAATTTTTTTTTAAGGAGCCCTGGTGGCACAGTGGTTAAGCACTCTGCTGCTAACCAAAAGGTCAGCAGTTTGAACCCACCAGCTGCTCCATGGGAGAAAGATGTGGCAGTCTGCTTCCATAAAGATTTACAGCCTTGGAAACCCTATGGGGCAGTTCTACTCTGTCCTATAGGGTAGCTATGAATTAGAATCGACTCGATTGCAATGAGTTTTTTTAAATCATTTTTTTTTCCCTCTACTTGTTTAAAGGTTAAATGCTGTTTCTATTTGCTTAGGTGTTTTCCCCTTCCCTGAGATTTCTCAAGCTGCCCAGGGCAGGGGAGACTCAAGCTGCTGTGCTTCCCAGAACCCCTTGGCCATGAAGGTTTTCTCCCTGCCCATGTTCCTCCTTTGGTGCCAGATGGCCACCGTGTTGACTCCCCTCTAATTTCAGGTTTTCTCTCCCAGAGTTCCAACCCCGCTTCCCACCTTCCTGGGCCACCTACCTGCCCTCCTGCTGTCACTATCCCCTCACCTTGTAGTTCTCATTATATGAAGTCATATTCAAATCTGTTTACTTGCTAATTGTCTGTCTTTCCCGTTAAGCTCCACAAGGATGTCTTATTCACCGCTGTATCCCCAGGGCCTGGAACTATGCCTGGCACTCAGCAGTGAAGACAACAGATAGTGAGTATTTGCTGAATGAAGGGATGCTGGCTGGCAGCTAGATCTTCAGGGGGAACCTCCATCTGTCAGTCCTAGTGGAGCTGGTGCACAAAGGGGAATCCTCTCGCATGAGGAGGCTTGTCCTCTGCTTGGGAAGAGAGGTCTTCTGGGATCCTGCCCTACTCCAGGTGCAAGGTGTAGACTGCCCACCCTCTGGGTCCCAAAGACCCTGTCAGCTGAAAAACCAGACTCCAGGAATAGGTAGAGTAACATACTAACATTTTTAATACAGTCTAATCAGATCAATTCACATCATGAGGTCAATCTGGGCTTACTCAAGTGTGACACACTGAGGTACACAATGTCCCCACCTTCTGGCTTTTCCCACCTTCCTGGCTCCCAACAGCGTCAAAACCCATACCTCCCTGACCAGACTGGCATTTTTTAAAATTTTGCATAAAACTATTTCTTCCATAGACTTTAAACAATCAACTAGCCAAGTTAATTATGGTACATCTAAACAAGGTTTAATACTAACCCTAACGTGTGACTGCGGTTTACAAAGAGCTCTGTATCACCTGGGATAGCTTTCAGTAGCAATTCACTACAACTGGTCCTAAAAAATAATAACAATAATAATTAGAGAATTAAAACCCAACAGCAAGTTGAATGGTTAAAATCACGTAAGAACTGGAATTTGGGGCAGGGGTGTCCTCAATAGCTGAGCTTGTCCCGGCAGTGAAATGCTGGCCTCCAAGCAGGGCCAAGGAAGAAGGTCTAGGGTAGGGCCCTCCAGGCCAAGGGTTGAGCTCAGGGGGACGGACCCTTACCCCATGGTCCATGGGATGCTGTAGGCTTCTGGCTTCCGTAAAAACAGCTGGGCATCAGCCTTGTGTAAGTGGGTGAAAACCCTACCACGGTTTCTTTTGAGGGACATGGGAAGGGGGTTAAGGGATTGGAGAAGTGGGAGAGGACCAAAATTACTGAGGTCCCAGAATGCCATGGGGTTGGGTTTGGTTTTAGGGTCACTAAGAATTGAGCACCAACAATTCCAGCTTCTGACCATTAGAGAAACCAGGATTGGTGTTGCCTTGGAGGCCTATGTAGTGTTTTCTGCCCTCATCCCACACTGGGTCTCGCAGACATTCTGCAGAGCATCAGATGAGAATCTATTTCTAAAGACCACTGGGAGACTGGGTGGTGGAGCAGGGGGAGTAAGGTGATAGGGTTTGGGGGCAGGGAGTTAAAAACGAATAAAAATCTCAGCTACAGAACCCAAAGACATCACTTCCCTCCGCATTCACAGCATTTCTCAGCAGTCCCCAGAGGGACACACATCTCCTCACTTCCCCTCAGGCCCCATGGGCTGCTGGTCAACCTCAGGATCTACTAGAGATGATGCAAATGCTGACTGAACTATCTGAAACCCAAAGGACTCGAGGAGAGACATGTTCTGCTGGGGAGAGAAGGGTGAGCCAAGGGCAGGGCCCAGGTCCCCTAGGGGGCCCCCAAGGGCCCGGACATGCACCTTCTGGATATGTTTGTTCAAGTAGGATTTGGAGCGGAAGAAGCTCCCGCATTCAGGGCATGGGTACTTCTTCTCCCCGTCAGATTCCATTTTGTTTTTGGGGACCGCCATGTCACAGGAGAAGGAGCCATTGGCGCTCTGCTTCTCTGGAGTCTTTAGGTCGCTCGCATCTGAGAGGTCGCCGTAGGAGTCAGAACTCTCAATCGGATCCTGATGTGAGCATTTCTGGCCTTCTACAAGAAAAACAAAACACAGGGGAGAGATGAGGCCAGGCTTTGGAGATGCCCCCTCCTGGAGGGGTTGTGGAAGGAAGCCGATGGCCAGCCACTGCCTTGGTAGAACCCACGGAGGCTCAGCTGGTCAGTCTGGGAGCCTGGAGTGCCTATGGGGTGAGACAGCAGGGCCCTGGGGCCGCCAACCTCCCTCGCTGCGACTCTTCATGCAGGTGCACATGTATCGCTCACCACCATCTCAGCCTGCTTCAAGGAAGAGGGGACAGAAAGGGGACTGTCACTGCTTCTGGCCAGAACTCAAGAGCCCCAACTCCTGGGGGCCTCTGGGGGTAAAACTGCTGCTCTGATGACGCCAAGGGGTATATCAGGCTCTCGCTCCTGAACCAGGCTAGCTGTACTCTAGCAAAGCAAAACCAGAGCCGTGAGGGCCTCAACCGGACAGACCCTGTCTATGGCTCAGACAAAATCCAGTCCTTTTCCTTCTGCTGCAAACACAAGCCCTGCCCTGACTGCCTTCCTTCGGCCAAAACCCTTCCAGGCACAAGGGGTCAAAACACAGAGGTGAAAGCAAATTTGAACAACTCCATAGGCTGGGTGTCTGGGCCTAAGACAGCCCTCACTGCTCCACCTTGCCCAGTGCACGCTGGCATCCTCTGTCAATCAGTAGCTTCCTGCCCGGGTTCAGTGTGCCATGCCAGGAAGGGAGGTCTGTGATGGGAGCGTGGAGCATGCCATCTCTACCATCTGCCGAGCTCCTGGCCTCATCCCCAAGGCAACAGCAGCTTGAAACGCCACAGAACAACCTGAGTCAACAAGTGAAGGTGGGGCCTCGGGAGCTCCCTGCAAACCAGAGTCCCCCATGCATCTCACAAACGCAGCCAGATGCCCTCCACAAAGGGCCACTCACAGCAACCAACCACCCCTATCACAGGAGAAGCCAGCCACTGGCTCCCCCATCCATAGGGTCAGAGGAGAAGGCTTTCAAGCCGCAGCTCCACACCATCCTCAAAGGGTGACAGTCAATGGACAGGCACAGACCGACTCATCATGCAGGGCCCCTCTTCCTGCCCTGGGCCTGGGATATCCCTTCAGGCCCTGGCTAGTGGGGGCCACCAAGACCAGGGGAGGAGGGCTGAGGAAGAGGAGGCGGGGCTGGATCTCAGCAGGGCCCTAAAGGCTCACTCACTGCCCTGGAGTGAGACGCCCACTGTGACTTTTATCCTGGAGGCCACTGCCACTTAGATCGCTGAGCCTCCTGGAGGCAGCCTTCCCGCCTCCCCACGCCCGGCCCAGCGCCCTCACAACACAGTCTGCGCAGAGAAGCAAAGTGCAGAGCAAGGGGTCGCTTGCCTTTGTTGCCATAGGTCCTGGCGCAGTGGAACGCTGCTCCCCCATTCGGGATGGGCTCCTGGTGCCTGGAGACCTGGGGAAGGGGAACACCGTGGTGGGTTTTAACATGGGCCTTTAAGTAGGAGGCAGAGGAGAAACCTAAACAAGACAAAAGGAGATGAGACCCTGCGGCCAGCACACACCTCTCTGCTTCCCCCATGCCTCTCATCTGGCCGCGCTGGCTAGCATTCCCGAGTCAGCTGCACCTAGAAGGGGTCCCCTCTTGGCTCAAAAACAGCTGCAACCACATGAACCATGTGCTCTGGATGGAGGGGGGCAGTGTCCAGGAATCGGCTTCTCTGTAGAGCCCACTCTGCAAGGCTGCGGTGAGGGGCTGGGGCTGGCCACGTGGTGGGCTGGCCTGAGACCCTGCCCCTGCCAGGGCCAGAGGCCAAATGCCTCGAGGCTTGCTTGGTGCCTCAGGAACAGGTGCTCTGAGTGGATGGATGGCCCGTGGCCCCAGGCCAGCTGCAAGGACCGCGGCTAGAAACGTGGTCAGACAAGTATGAGGGCTCCAGGGCAGTCACGGAAATCCAGCCAGGAGAATGCCTACTTAAAACTTGTCAAGGTAACTGGAGAACAAACCAGATTCTGTCTCAGATGGGGTGGAGGCAAAATGAAATCCCAAAGGAACGCCTCCATAAGTCTCCCTTCTTCTACCTGTTAGAAGGTTTTCTATGATTTTGCTAATTTCCCCATTTTCAGAATAACTGAATTTAGTAATTGTTTAGACCTTCTGAAGAACAACAACAAAAATAGGAAGTTATGTTATAGGGGTACAGCCATCTCTTCTTCATGGTTGTCTCTCAGGTTTGGTTTTGGAGCATTCACCAGGTCCTCTTAAAGAAGATGAAACAGATTATTTCTGTTGGTCTTCGTTTTAGGGGAGGGACAGTCCAGCCATCTTGGAGCTGTTCCAGTCAACTTAAGCCATGAGATAGCTCAGGCTAGGAAGAGAAGATCTTGGCCCAACTTTCACAGCAGCCATAAGTCTGAGGATACGGAATCAGGTGGGCAGGCAAAGGATTTCAACTTGGGTTTCACAGGAAGGAACTGTGCCATCAAACCCCACCATGATCAAGGATCACGTGTCTTCCAGCGAGAACCGAGGCTTTTTAGTTAAGGCCCACTTGAGCACCAGTGCCCTGACAGTATGCCTTTAGTCCACGCAGATCTGCTGACACATTGCAATGCTTTCATTCCCTTTTAAATTTACACAGTCGCAGGATAACAGTGGGATCCATTGTTACAGGGTCAGAGGCTGGAGAACATTGTGTAGTGATGTCGGCATGAGACTTGTTTTATTAAAAAAGTCTAAATTGGCACGCCCTTCTGAATGCCGCCAGAACTGTAATAAATGAAGGTTCACCTTCGGTGAGCGCTGACAGTGTGGGGGGCCGAACACAATAAAGACATTATTCTGTAGACTTCCCACAACTACCCTATAACCTGAGAATTATCATTATAGCCATTTTACAGATGAAGAAATAAGAGGCTTGGTGAGGTGAAATAACTGCAGTCACACAGCTACGAAGTGCAGAGCCTGGACTCCAATCCAGGACCGTGAGGCAGCAGAATGTGGCCCTTCCCACTGGGCACACTCTTCAATGGTTTGGCCCTGGGCCCTAGAAACATCCCTTGGACTGTTGTAACCATCATCCCCACTTACACTTATGTATCTCTCTCCCATATTGGTGGGTTAGAGTGGAAGCCCCTGGTGGGTGGGGGCTGGCCTGACCGCAGCAGTTGGTGGTGCTGGACGGAAGTGGAGGACCAAGTGAGTCTTCCTTCGTTTCCTAACACAGCCGCTTCAAAGACCAGACATATGCTGGTCTTGGCTCTGTCTGGTAGAGCAAGTTGTCCTGCACAGTGATCTGAGTGGCCTGTCTGGGGCCAACCATTTAGGGGGCTGACAGGCTTAAAAGGATCCCATGTTCACATTCCAAAGAGGGAGGCCTAGTCAGCAATGAGTACGTAACCCTAATAATGGGAAAGAGAGTCTTAGCCCTGCCCCTTGGTTTGGCAGTGTGGAGACCCTCAAAACCAATCTGAACCAGGAAGTACTGGCCCTTGGCAACCAGTGCAAGGTATCAGGAGTTTCTGATAATGTGATGAGGCCACCTTAGAAGAGGATTTTTTCTTTGTTTTTAATCCTTTGCGGGGCTTCTGAAGCAGTATGAACACCTCCCCATGGCGTGCCAAGACAGGTCCACTGCAATCAAAGGGGACAGGGTGGAAGCAACCAGGAATTACTAAGTTAACCCCTTGTGGGGAGAGCAATCCCAGGAGAATACAACAGATGCTTAATAAATACTTGCTGCGTTTTCCTGAAACACAGTCTGAGAAACACTTGGCTGGGTCCTCTTGACTCTCCCCAGCTGCAGACTGTACTATCTATAGCAGAACCACATAGCGGGGAGAGTAGGCGTGGATCCACAGCTGCCACTTGAAGCCCAGACTTTAAACACAGAGCAACTCAGCAGCTAAGTGTTAGGATGAAACAGAAGCTGAGTTTCTGAGAAGAACACATCTTTTTAGCCAGACACGTTTATCTGCCATTCTAAACTCACCCACCCATCTACCAGTGATTAACGAAGAGTCAAGGAGGCAGCCTGATACTAGCATCAGAGCGGTGGAGATGCCACAGCCGACAGCCCCCCTCCCTCTTGCTCCAGAGACAAAGAGACTCCTCTACTCCATGGACTCTCAGGATGGAATTCTTCGAGGGACTGACTCTCCAACCTTCTGAGGCCACCTGGAGTTTATTACTGAAAGGCTACTGCTCCTTAGTTGCGTTTTCTTGCCTGGTATGCCTGCAATCCACACTCTAGGAGCAAATCCTCCTTTGGCAGGTTCCACATGCATGCAGGGGTCAGGGACTGCTCTTGCCTGGTCCAAGCCCTGGCAGGGCCCTACCCAGCTGAGCTGTGTTGAAGAGGGGTGCAAAGTAGGTCCATATTAGCTCAGGCCAGGGGAATGGTAGGCTGTTCCCTGTGTCCATGGTTGGCACTGGTGACAACTTCCGCACTTACCCCTGACTAGGAAGAAGTCTTCCTCTACCTTTTAAGTACAGCAATGATGTTTGAGTCCAAATGTTATCTCTGTCAATGAGCTATCCCCCTTCCTCACACCAACACATATGCATATATACAAAGATCCTGCTACAGAAATTAAAAAAGGAAGAAAACTGTGGTGATCTACAGGTCCCTCTCTCCTTCCCACTGTCCAAATCAACTGATTTCCTCGACTTGAAAATGAGGGAACAAGCTTTTCTAGCCGTAACACTTCCCTTCACTATAAATATCTTCCTCTAGAAATGGTATAACCCACATCCTGACATGCCTTTGGGACAAAGGCAAGGTCATATGGCTTATAAACTTGCATCTGACTCAAGTGCAGGACTTAGGGCAGCCAGACTGCCTCCCCTCTTTCCCATTCTTCACGACCAAGGGTTGTTTGTGTGGCAAAGAGTGAAAAAGACAGACTAAGTAGATTAAGATTGAAGGATCTCAAAGGGTACTTTGAAATTCACTTGATCCAACCTCAACCGTTCTGACCAGCTGGCTGACATCTAGCCTTTGTGTAAACCTCGTAAAGACAACAACATTCATTGGTTCACGCAGCTCCTACTGTCATCCTAGTCTTGGTGACAGGCAGGACAAAGGATGACACAGAATGCTCTGCATTCTCATCCAATGTGTCGATGTCTTTGGTGTTCAGAAGACCCTTGTCCTCCTAGGAAAACTGCCTTCCTCTTTTTTTTATGTTTTGGTCTCTTCTTACTTCTGCCCAAGGAATGAGACCAGAGGTAGAATCCTGCTCGTTCTCTTCTGATAAAGACCACAATTGTTTTCCCTTATGAGTACCTAGGGTGGGTTGAACCAGAGCCCTCTTTTGTCTTCTTGGAAGAATGGAACTTCCTGCTCTGATTCTAGGACCCAAAGATGTTATTTTGCCATCCAGAACTAGTCCTCACTTTTCTGAGAAATGGTGGGTTCTGGTTTTACTCTTCTGGTTCCCCTGCCCTAATCATGGAGCCCATGGTTGTTGCCTCTTTATGAGCCCGAGAAAAAAAAAAATCCTGATGTACAATAGTTGTTGGCTTTGCCATATCAGCTGTCTCCTAACTGGGTCCACTTTCCCCGTCGTTCCCTACTGCTCTGAGCTCTCCTCTCTTCCTGAGCTGATCCCACCAAGGCTATGGTCCTGGCATTCCCACCCAGTTCTCTGCCACTCTGCAATCAGGACTAGGTTTTTTCTGAGTTTTATCATCAGCATCCTCCGTTCTTTTTGGTTTCCAGCCTCTGTTCTTTGATCCTAGCTCTCGGGCTGGGAACGTCAACATTGGAAACTTAATAAAACATCTGCTGACGGCATGTTGCAACAGGCTTAGAGTTGTTTGGGGGCACTATCAGGAAGCCACATTTGGATGAAGAAAGACAGGAAGCTATCTTTTTCTAGGGCTGGGGCAGCCACACTCAAGACGGTCAGCCCTACAGCCTGGTAACTCTCCCTGCACGCACAACCCCACTGCTCACTACCTGGAGGAAGCTCCTGCTAGAAATGGGTTCTACTGACACATCAGAAAGCAGGACAGATGGTTTAAGTTGCTTTTATTACCAATTCCCTAGTTTCACAATGGCTTTTCTGGTGGTAGAAAGGCAGGGAAACATCAATATCCAGGGGCCTTCAAGACAAATCCTAAGTGTGCAGTCTCAGAGAGGAACCCAGCCCGAGGGCACCAAGAACACCCAACTACTCGGCAGTCTCCCTCTACTGAGGACCTCAGGGCAGCCAGCACAGGCCTCAAGGATCCCAGCCAAGGACTGTGCAGTGTTGTCCTGGTGCAAACCAGAGTGTCAGCAAGCCATGTCCCTCCTAATTGTCACAAAGTGTAAGGATGGCGCTCCTAAGTGTGCAGCATCTTGGGGTTCAGAGAACTTTCCCATACCTCAGTTCTGGGATCCCCACAACAACCTGTGAGGTGGGTAACAAGGTAGACAAGGAGGGTTTTCAACCCCATTTGATAGATGAAGAAACTGAGGCTTAGAAGGGGAAGTGAGACCATATAGTAATGCCACATAGTAAGGTGGGGTGGGAGGGGCTGGGACTAAACCCTGAGTTCCCTGACTCCTGGTTCAGTGCTCAACCCACTAAGCCACACCCCAGATTTTCAGAAGCATCGGGACAAGTGCATCCCAGGAGGTAAGGACTTCCCAGCAACGTCCCCAGCCAGGCCAAAGCAAGCACACCATGCGGAAGTATCCCTGCATCCACCATAAGCAGCCGTCCCGACCTCCTTCAGCACAGATACAGCGTAAGCCTCCTCTACTGACACTGCAAGACACAAACCTCCAGCCCTTCTGACAGCCAACAAAACCAAGCAGAACCTCAGGGACAGGCCTGACCTCATCCAACACAACACCTTTGCCAAAGAGTGAGACACTAGCTATGCCGACTTCGTCCTCCAGCACACCAACCTGCTCAGAGTATCTTCTACTTTTTTCTCATCAAGGCCGCGACCTACCTGAGTTTGGGATCTTTTTGACCATTTGTACTAGAAAGTTTCTGCCCCTTGTTCATCTCCAGACTCAATCCCCTTCCCTGGCTGCTGAATTTCATGTGCCAGTGAGTCTTCCAGTGAAGCCTCAAGCAGGATCCCTTCTATCCCACCTCCTGGGACCTAATGACTCCTCCACCAACCTCAGGAGTTCAGGGGTATCTGCAAAATGCAGCCATCCTGCCACCTGAGCAGCAGATGTTTTGTGGGCCCAAGCTTGGGAACAGCACTCTCTCCACCTGTTCCCACCTGGTCTCTTGCGACTGCCCATTCCAAGTACCCAAAACTTCTTGGGAAGGAAGCGTTGACAAACAGCTAGCTAGGAGCAGTAGGCAGATGGAAACTGGTGTTGGAAGGCATTTTTCATTCAGGGGGAAGAGAGAACTGTGCAAAGAGTCTGAGGCAGGGTGGGTAAGATACCCCCCAGGCCTCCCATAAAAGCTCAGGACCATCGTCTGTAAGTGAGGAGACAGTGGGGAGATTACCTCGGTTACAGATACTGCAGAAGTTGCTGGGCCCCTCACTGTGCTTTTTCAGGTGATCTGCCATGTATGCTGCCCGCAAGTACTTCCCACACACCTGGCAGGGCACCTTGTCTTCATGACAGGCCAGGTGGGAGCGCAGACGGTCTCGGGTGGCAAAAGAGGCATTGCAGGTCTGAGGGCAGAAAAGAAAAAAACAGGATGAGGCAAAACCCACCATTCCAGTCAACTCCCCACCCGGCACACCATGAAGCAAAACCATCCTGGCCATCATGTGGGCCCCCTTTGCAGAGAGAGCTTTAGAGTCGGGCCCAGACTGTCTACCCAGAATGCCAAGTGGCTGCTCTTATTTCCAAAGATGGGACACCTGAGTTGAGATCATTGGTTCTAAATGGTTACCACACATATTTCAGAACATGGCAAGCTGAGTTCTACACTCCTCCAAGAAATGAGAAGAGTAAGGAATGTTCTTGTTCTGAAATATGAAGAATTGACTTTAGTAGCATTGGCTATAAGTGAATTTACAGATGAGCTACTGGCATATAAACAGGGCAGTCCTCCTGTTCTCTATCCTTAGGTTCTCTCTAGTTGCTTTATATAAAGATTTCAATTTATTCACTTTATTCAAAAGTGACGTTAGCCTTAGCCACAGGGAAATGGAAAGGAAAAGCAGGACAAAGCACAGAGATAACTCATCATGATATTCTCATGAGTTTGTACTGAAAAAGCAGCCTTCCAAATGATAGTGTCAATTCTGTTAACCTGAGAATTAGCAGAGAGAACGAAGGCCAGAGGCTTTTGGGAGCATTTGTGAAATGTTAAGTTGGGGAAGTGCTGGTACCAACAAGGATGCTGATGCTACCCTGCATTGACTGCGCACTCATTCTGGGCCAGGCGGGCATCAACTATGCTAAGCATTTTAGAGGCACTTAGCTCAAGCAATCCTTCTTTACAGCAGTCTGCTGAGAAGGCAGGCAGTGTTATCAGCCTCCGAGAGAGCATGGCCAGAGAAGGCTGTGGCGTGAGCACCCATTCACAGCCCGGCCCCAGGGCTGGACAGTTCAGGATCTGAGGTCAGCACCCTGGGAAGGCAACACCAGGTCACCAGGCATGTCCCATACCTGAGGACTGGACTTAGCATTGGTCATTGATCTCTCCAAACACCCCTTCCTCAGCTGGGGCTCGCAAAGGCACCTCAGCCTTGGGGTCACAGAATGTCAGGGAGGCCCTCAGGAGAATAATCTGGTGACTTTCATGCTGTACTGAGGTTCTAGTCAAGTTTGACACGTTTCTTTTTCTATTTGTGTGTTTACTTTTTTAAAGCTGCAAGAGAAAGTACCATTCACCTTTAAGTGAGTTACAGACCGAATGTTAACCCACTGAAGATGCGCCACCCTGTTAACTTGACGAATGGAGCTGCTCCTGCCGTCTGGTAAACAGAAGCAGATCCTGAGATCTCGAGGTAAGTGCCTGAACACTGTCACAATGAACAAATGTTTATCTCCTAACAGTACAGTCATAGTGAGAAATAAACACAGTGAGGCTGTGGGGGCAGAAGACACCACTGTTACTACCTGAGTCCAAAATGTCTGTGCTTTCTAAGTTTTTCTAAGTAAGTGTTACAAATTTGAATAGGACAATTTATACAGATGAAATACTGTTTTTACCCTTTTTATATGTTGAGTTTCTTTGTTTTATAAATGAGAAAGCTAAGTTTAGAAAGTCACTTGCCCAAAGCACACAGACTCAGCTACCAGAGGAAGCAGCAGGCTGTTACTCTGCCAATCATCCCAGATTTAGAGACGTGCAAACTGAGGCCCTGAGAGGCTATGGAGCAGCTAGAATGCAGACCAGCCTGTGCTCTTGCCATCTACAGCTTCAGTGGAGGTAGTTGCTTCAAGTGAGTGAAAAGTGCCAATACCTTTCAGCACTGTGTACTCCGTAGCCATTTCATCAGCAGCCATGCTTCTCCCAACAGGAGAAGGTGACAGGATCTGTGCAGGGAACTGTAGCACTAAGGTGACTCAGAAAGCATCATGGACCCTTGGTCTCATGGTCATAGGTGGGCCCCACCTCAAAGGCCTTGTGACCCAATCTCAGGCCACAGTGGGGGCAAGCAGAATCTTCCACCCAGTCCATCAGCCTGTGAACCAGAGCAAGGGCTGCCATAAATGCCCTCGGGAGAGAGGGGTACACTTGTTGATTAACCCACACGCAGAGCCGGCTTCACCCGCCAGTGACTGAGGACCACTCCTCCATCGGTCAGAGGTACCAGACATGGATCCAGTGTAAGAAAACAGACTAGGCACACATTCAGGATTCCTTTTCCGAAGTCCTGAGGAGAAGGGACTACTATAGGGATATGAAAGAGATGCCTTGTTACAGCCTTCTTTGGGGATCTGTCCTCAAAAGGCTTTGCCTGTCATGCTAAGCTATCTAAAGATGATGGACAGCCAAACTTCAATTATCCACAAGTGGATTATCCATCTGGGGGATTAGCTAAGCAGAATTAAAATCCCACACTGGGCTGGCTTCCCTACCCCTCCCATCGATTATCTTGCAAGGAATGAAAGCCAACTTTTGCCTGAGCAAACATAATTAGGGATGTAAATCTGCTGCTAGGAAAAAAACAAAACAAATCTTCACTGTGTTACAAAGCCAAACTGAAGTGACTGTTGGCTCCTCTGTGCCAGACTTGGCCCTCTGCTGCTGAAGTCCCCAAGACTTCCCGGGGAAATTGTGAACGCATGAGTCCAAGTCTAGGCTGCCAGAAGTTCAGATAACACAGGACATGAAAGAGCCTGGTCACCTGACCCAGGAGAGATAGGATAGAAAGAAAAGAGGCAGCTGAGAGACAGAACTCAGAGGGGACACCCAGAACTTCCAGGCTAGGGCCACTCGGGAGAAAAGCATCCCTGTCCTGGAGACAGAAGACAGAGCCCCTGCTGGGGGTAGAGTGAGCCAGTGGTGCACAAGGGGCTGCGCTGCTTCCCGCCCTGTGCCCAGGCGGCTATGCTGTTGCTGGATCATCACCTCTGATCACCACTCAACACTGAGCCCCCAGCCATGCTCCCTGCCCTCCCCTGCCACCTGCCCCATCCCAGACTTCCTAAAGGCTCAAGCACCTTGGGACTGGGGCCCTGCTGGTACGGGGACACTAGCGCACACTCCACTCTTGGAGGTGGTGGAAGTCTGGTGGCCTCAGGGGACTTCAGTAGCCTTTCCCACAGCCCTGGAGGTCCAGCTCCATGGGCTTTGCTGGGTTCCTTCTTCTTAAGGGTATCAGCTCCCTTCTTCCCACTTCATTCCTTCTCTAGTGAGTTGTCCCGCCAGTTAAAACCACCACACCAGCCCGAGAAGTGGAGCCCCTGGAAACAACAGGAGAGGTCTGAGCGGCTCCAGCCTCAGCTTCAGGCTGGGCTCCAAATGGGGGAGATGTCCCAGCCCACCGAACCCATAAACCTAGCCATACCTGGGGCATCTTGGCTGGGCCCGGCAAGGGAAGGAGACTCCAGCCCGAGGAGAGGCTGTACGTATGTCACTGCCCAGGCCCAGGATTCCTGCACCTCCATTCAGATGGCCTTTCACTCAAGCTGTGGCACCCGTCTGCATAACTGGCCCCTTTCACCCTCTGCGCTAATGTCCACGCAGCACCAGAGGGGCTGAGAGGTATGCCCATGCCCAGCTCTGCCAGTGGCCCCAGGAACCAACTCCCAGGGAGCCCTCTACCTCTGATGCTTTCAGAATACCACACCATGCAAAACAGATGCCACTTCTGTTTAACCAAGCCTAGGCACACCTGGCTGGCCAGCCCAGAGCAGAGAGCCAGCACATCTTTACCTCAGAGTGAAGCTCTGGCTACAGCGCTAGAGGTGAGCCTGCAGGTCTGTGAGTGTGCATTGGAGGTGGGGCAGAAGCAGGCTCGTACATCAAGGGACAGCGATGTCAGTGTTATGACACAGACCAAGGACAAAACACACAAAGCCTCAAATGTTAGAATGAAAACTTTTATCATCACTCCTCCCCGCGGAGCCTGCGGGGCTAAAGGGCACACCAGTGGGATCTGAGGATCTACATCTGTTTTATCAGCCCCATGTAAAGCTACTGGTTAGTCTAGTTCCTGAGCAGACCTGCTAATAAACCTCAAAATCACGAAAGTCTAATATACTAGCCAGAAATTAAAGCAGGACCCGTCTGAGTGGGTAGGGACAAGGGCAACATGGGTGACGCCACTGGAGTTGAATCACAATCTTCTCTGGAAGCCGATTTACTTCTGGGGGGTGGGGGATAGCCAGGCCCCATTCTAGAAACCCCATGCCTTACGGGAAGTGATGCCAGGGTCAGGGAGCAGATAAGCTGGTAGCTTAGTTCCCACAAAAGCACCAACCTTTAAAATCACCCAGGCAAGTACAGATGTCTAGGAGTATCATCTGTTAAAGGTGGGGAAAAAAGGCAAGAGAGCCCAGAAAGAAACCTAGAGGCTGTGGGAGGATCCAGGAAGGAGCTCCTCGCACCCCTATCTGGGAGCCCTGAGCTGGGAAAGACCTCAAGTCAACCAGGGAGGGACTGGGCATGGTGGGCAGGGACCACCCTGCTGGCCTCTCCCAAAGCAGGGGTCTCAAGCCAACCACCACTCCTGTTCCCCTCCACAGGAAGCCCTCTATGGGAAGGCCCAGACTAGCCTACAGGCCACTGGGCAAAGGCCCGGCCACCCTCTGGGGCGGTCCACCCCTGCCTCAGATATCCTGGTGGGGCTGGGCAGAAGAGAGGGTTGCTGGAGTGTGCTGGGCCCAGGTTTTCAAGGGCTGGAAATGATTTTTTTAGAGAAAGGGAAAAGGCGGTGTCAGGAACCGAATGGGACGACCTCCACAAAGCAGGCTGGGCAAAGTCCCATGATGGCAGGTCGCTAGGAAGAGGTTCCAGGGGCGGCAGGCCGCTGCTGCTCCCAACCCACACCTGGAAAAAGGGCAGAGAGTGCAGGTTACCCACCCAGGCCACTGGGCACACCCCCACTGCCCTCTGGGCTCCTCCTACTCTGCCTGGACTACGCAGCACACTATGTGGGAGAGTCAGAATGTGTGCCGCAATGGGAGAATCAGAGAGAGAGAAAAAGCAGCAAGGTGAAGACAGATCCCAGCACGCCCACCCCTGGGTCAGCCTCTGTCTTCTCATCCTCCTCTGGGGAGGCCGCCTGGCCTGGCATCTGTGAACACTGTCTTCACCTGGCCCCTGGGACTCTGCCCTACCTACAGCACATCCCTCCCTCCCAAAAGGTCTCCCTGAGCCCTCCCCTCTGGCCACCAAGGAGGTAAGGAGAAACTGGTCATCCTACCAGAGGCTGTCCTGAGCTCCCGACCACCTCCCTATTGTCTCCCCCTCAGATGGCAGGAACTTGGCACAGAAGAAGGGAGAGAACCAAGGAAAAGACAAAGGCGTGTTTTTCATCTGTACAGGAATGCTTAGTGGGTAAGAGAAGAAATTCAAGTGTCTGAGCACCAGCAGGGACTCCAAATATTGTTCAAGCAGACAAAGTAAGGGGGGAAGAGTCTGGCCTAGCCTTCCCTACCTGTTGCTGCACAGAGGAGACCTGGCAAGAAGAGAAGACCTTGCTCTCTGGT
This sequence comes from Trichechus manatus latirostris, assembly GCF_000243295.1. Classification (NCBI taxonomy): domain Eukaryota; kingdom Metazoa; phylum Chordata; class Mammalia; order Sirenia; family Trichechidae; genus Trichechus; species Trichechus manatus. The sequence continues at coordinate 2,075,825 of NW_004443997.1, forward strand.
CCACCAGAAACGCTGGCTGTTTGTACACACAGCTAGGGATGGTTTAAACAGGTGCCAGTGCTCAGACTGGGCCCACCCCCACCCCTACCACCCTTTTGTGCCCTTAAGCTGAGGGAAGCCAGAAGGACCTCCAACTCAGGTCAGCCTGCCTGTCAGATGAGGGGAAGACAGTGACAACACAGAGTCGTTGGCCAGACCGCCAGGAGCCCTTTAGAAACCCTTCCCTCCAGTTATGGGTCCCTGCGAACTGCTGGGGAGCCAATGCCTCCAGGGCAACATGTGTGCAGTATGGCCCACCATCCAAGGAGCCGGCAAGGCAAACACCAGGAGAGGAAAGGCAAGCAACAGAGTGAAAACAGGGTGGGAACCAGGACCAAGCAACCAGGAACACTGTGGGGGTGGGTGGGCAGGAGCTGAGGGGGAGAACAAAGGATGAGAGCGGACGGAGGGACAGCGGGAGGTGTGCAAAGCGCTGGTCAATCAGCTGGCCACTGGCACGCACGGCGCCCGACACACGTCAGTTGCTCATAGCCGCAGCTGTAAGAACAGCAGCATTTTCCTTTAGCCCTTCTCTGCCCGGCCCGGCTCCTACCTGACACTTGTGAGGCCGCTCAGAAGTGTGCACCTGCTTGATATGTCCATTCAAGTGATCGGGCCTGGAAGAGAGAACCAAGAAAGACTTTAAACCTTGAAAGAGAAGGCCAGACTTGGCCAGAAGCTCCCCATCCCCAACACAAGCACACACTGCCGGGAGAGGACTCTCCCCACCCAGCTCTGGCTCCCACGGGCCCCACCAGGCCACTCTGCCCTGGTTTTCTCCAGGAGAGGAGGGGTGGAGGGAAATGAGCATTTGTCCCTGACCCTGCCTGTCTATCGCCTTCTCCCCAAACCAGAAACTCAGTGATTTCTGGGATCAGAAAAGTGGCATTAGAACAAGACAGGGTGGCCTTGCTGCAGCCTTTTCAGGAGGGGGTGTGTGTGATTCATTGTCCAGGACTAAAGCCCCTTAGAAACTCTGCGTTCCCCTCCCCCAGCCTCTCCAGCCACAGCAGCCAATGAATGCCACCCGGATGGAATTCAGCCCCCAGAGGCCATGAGATGGAGCTTAAGTCCCCAGCTGGGCTGGTAAACCAGATGCCCTCCCGGGCAGGTGGGCAGGGACTGCCTGACCGGTAGGACTGGTTCCTGGTTGGGGCCCCTCTGAGGGAGTTCCCCATCCCTAGGTTCACATATACAAGCTCCTCAGGATCCAGACAAGTTAAAACCAGCCTTTCATTCTGAGTATTTTCTGAGAGAAACCAAACAATCCTCTGCTCCCAAACAAGTCCTCAGTTCCCCACCAAGCTCACTAGAAAGTGAATCTAAAAAGAGATCCTGCTCCTCTTCCCCCTGCCCTGAGGACATAAAGGGGACCTGTGAGTTCAGTGAGGCTCTGGAGGCGCAGCGTCCCAGCAGGTAAAGATTTTGGCACTAAGAAGAGCCTCCGGGGGTTTCCTTGTGCCCTAATCCCAGGAGGCTGAGAAGTGAGGCTGGAATCTCTGTCCTGGCGGGCTTGGTGTGGCCAGAGTGAAGATGCACTTGTCCCAGTCCCTCCCTCGTCAGCCATTCATGCGGGGAGAGTAGCTGGAGAAGCCCAGCCTCCCGCCCCCAGAGAGGGCCCCACGCCTGGTGCCGGAAACACAAAGGGAGCCCAGGGAGAAGAATGGCGAGGCCTGGTGGCTGTGGCCTGAGGAATCTAGCCCTTTCCCACAGGCCCTGAGGAGGAGAGGCAGTGGGGGGCACGCCTAGTGCCAGAAGAACGTCCCTGAGGGAAGAGAAAGCAACTCTTGGCAACACCATCTCAAAATCAGAGCCCTTAAAACACTTTCCCCAAACCTGACATGACCCTGTAAAGTCAAGTGACCCCCAAAGTCCCACACCCCCAGATCTTGGCAAGGAGCTGCCCCACAAGTCAGGAAGACGCCAGGCCGTGGGCTGGGGCACCTTTCCTCACCTGGAGAAGCCTTTCCCACAGCTCTGGCAGATGTAGGGCTTGCCCACGGACCCATCATGGGACCGCACATGGTAGGACATGCGGTCTTTCCTCTTGAACCGAAGTCCACACACGGGGCAGGAATAGGGCTTCTCCCCAGAGTGGGAGAGCTTATGCCGGTTGAGATGGTACACGTCTCGGAAGATCTTGCCACAAATCTCACAGGCCACCTGCTTCCGGGTCCGGCTCCTCTTGCGGGGGCCGTCAGGATCCTCAGAGATGGGTAGCCCATTCTCGCCCAGCCTTGGAGGAGGAAGGTCGATGTAGCCCAGCTGGAGGCTGGTGACGCCGTGCTGGGCCTCGTGCTGCCGGAGCCGGTTGGCATCAGTGAACACCTTCCCACAAAGGCCACATGGAAGGATGCCTGCCTCTCTCAGGCCCCCTGGGGACCCGAACATTGAGTCCAGCAGGTTGGCCTTCCTTGGGCGGCCCCGGCCTCGCTTGCCAGTCAAGGGAGGGGCACTGGATGCCACATTGGGGAACGGGGAAGTCAGCAGTTGGGGAGACAAGGGTCCAGCCACCATGGGCAAGCGGTCCACCCCAGGTAACACAGGCAGAGAGGCTTGACTTGCAATGGCTGTACCTGCCGCCCGGGCCGCCTCCTCTTCCGGCTGCATGCTGCCGGCGATGCCATTGCTGTTGGCTGCCAAGGCTGCCCCATTGGTCATGTCCAAAGGGAAGCCCAAGTCCGAGGTCCCAGGGGGGCGGAAGAGCATGATGTCAGCCCGAGCTGGGGGCACCAGGATCTGCACGTTGGACTGTTTGATGACTTCCTGACAGATCTCGATGACTGACCTCATCAGCAGGAACTTGGCGGCCGTCATAAGCTCGGGGAAGCTCTCCAGGCGCACGACGATGCGGGAAGTGTAGGCAAAGTCCAGGATGTCCCCGAACACCTTGGAGCTGATGGTATGCATCTCCAGCTCCCGGCTGTCCCCGGCCCCGCCGCCTGGCCCCGCCGCCGCGCCCCCCACGTCGGCTGGACCGCCGTCCGCAGCTCCACCGTCGCCCAACTGGGCGCTGAACACTGACTCAAAGTACTCGCTGCAGGCGGCCAGCACGGCGCGGTGCGCTGGGAAGCTTTCGTCGCCCACCCGCAAGAGCACATCGCAGAAACGCCCGCCGTTTTTGCGCTGCTGGTTGAGGTTGTGTAGCATCTCGGTGCTGTGCCTGCTCACCTGGTAGGTGTAGCAGCCCGACGGACCGCAGGAAGCGTCGTTCACCCGCTCCATGGCCGCCACCCCCTCCCCACTAGCCGGGCCGCGGCACCTGCCCGCCCCCCTCCCTTCCCCGAGGCAGCAAGAAGCGGGGCGCAGCAGACGTGTCTACACTCTCCACACGTGCCGGCCCCGGGCTCTGCGGTCTCGCAGGTACGCCGAACGCACACGCCCCCTGCCCGGATAGGACTGTCTAGACGGTAGGGCGCACCACCCTCCACATTGCCGCCCCCAGCCTGGCTCGATCGCGTGCTCCTCTCTCCTCCCGGTCTGCCTGCCTCCCCTTCTCGATCTACCTTCCGTGGGGTACGCGAGCGAAGAGGTGGCGCCCCTCCTGCAAACGCACCTGCCACCTCCCCTCCTTCCCGCCAGGCGGCGCCGGCGCGCAGCCAAGAGGAGCGCGCGCGGGGAGGAGGAGGAGGGAGGAGGGGGAGGAGGAGGAGGAGGAGGAGGATGGGTCGGCAGCGCAGGCGCGCGCGCGCGCCGCGGCTTTTCCCGGGCCCGCTGGGGGCGCGCGCTGCGTCCCCTGCAAAGCGCGAGCCGGGGCGGAGGAAACAAAAGGCGAAGGCGGCGGCGGGGCGTGCGCGGGGACGGGGGCGCGAGTCGGTCCCGGAGCCCGGCGGGCAGTGGCGGCAGCAGCGGCTGGAGCGGGAGGGCGGGCGGCGGCGGGGTGGGCCCTTCCCCGGGCCGGGCGAAAGCGGCGGCGGAGCGGAGGCGCTGCGGCCCCGGGCTCCGTGTGTTCGGAGCGGAGGAAAGATGGCAGCGGCTGCACTTCCTCTTGCACTTTCACCCCTGGGGGGAGGAGAAGGAGGGGGCGATACCAACAACACCCCCCCCCCACCTCGCTTACAGAAAAAAAAGAACGGCGAGCTCGGCGTGGGGGCCCCCGGCGCCCCTGGCCCTGCACGTGCGCGCCCGGATCCCTGGCCCGGGCTGCCCCGCACGGCAAACTTTCCACTTTCTTTGTGCCGAGCGCCCCCCCCTTCACCCAGCCGAGGACGCACGTCCCCCCTTCCCTATTTATACAAACCCCCCCGCAGCTCACTCTCCCCCGCTTCCTGCCCCCCCTCTTCACTCCCCAGCTCCGCCAATGCTAGCGCAGGCTGAGCCCCCGTCCGCCCCCGCCTCCGCACCCCGCCCGCAGGGCTGGGGGCTGCAGTCCCAGCCCCCCCGGACCAATGCAAACGAAGCGCGGAGCCAGCAAACCAGCTCTCACTGCCCCTCCCCTCCCCGCCGAGAGTGGAGGCGAGCGGCCGGGAGGGGGTGGGGGTCGCAGATCCGGGTCCCCCACCCTGCGATGTGCACCCGGAGGCCGAGCGGGCGTCGGGCACCCCTCGGAGCCTCGTTTTGATGCTTGAGATCCCCAGAAGTCGCCTGCGACCGTCTCTCAGCTTGCAGCCTTGGAGAGGGTCCAGGGTCCTGGCCGGAGGCCGGCTCACCCTCCCAAGCTGCTTCACTCCGCGCTGAGCGAGTCGAAGGGGCTGCGTGCTCGGGAGAGCTGGGGAGAAGCAGCCAGCGTACAGCTTTTCCCCCAAACCACTGCACGCTGAGCTTTGTGCCTCGGGGAGCAGGAAGTCACCAGCTCAGGGAGGCGACTAGATACGGGCGAGGGCGATGGACAGGAGCAGGGACCCCCATGCGCCCAACAGCTCCCTAAGTGGGGGCACCGAGGGGCCAGGAGCACCCTCGGGCCTCCCCAGGTCGAGAGCATCCCCAGTGCCCGCAGCCCTGTGAGACGCCGAGCGCTCAGGCCCCGGGCCCCGCCAGCAGGCCTGGGCGCTTTGTCCCCCGCCGGCCTGGGGATGCTGCTGTGTGCGGGCTGGACGCCGCGGTTCGCCTGCCCGCAAAGCGCTGGCGGCCTGCGCTGGGCAGCCGGCTTGGAGCCCCGGGCTGCAGGCATCGCGTGTGCGAGCGGGAAGTTCCCACAGTTGCAAAGAGGGAGCGAACTGCGTGTTCCAAACTTTCCACGGTTCCAAACTGAGCGCTTCCATTAAGAGAAGCGGTGTGCGAGGAAAGGCATTCTGGGTATTAGCATGCAAATGAACAGCCCGGCTTCCAACGCTCCCGGGAACCCCAGCGCCGCGCGCCTAGCTTGGCGAGGCCACGGGCGCCCCGGGGCCTCCGGTCGTTGCGCCGCCGGAGGACTGGAGTTCGAATCCAAGACCGCCGCCTCTAGTTGTGTAGCCTAATGTCAGTTACTTGGCCTTTCTGAGCGTCAGTTAAACTGAGTCAGTTTCCTAACTTATGTCTCCACAGCGCTTATTTCTCGACAGGTTCTGCCTCCTTACACACCTCTGCCCTCTTTAGGGTATAATAGGTGTTAAATGCCCCTTGAAAAGAAACAGTGAGCCGTAAAGATCTGAGGAAAGTTCCCTGGACCAGGAGTCATATCTGTGTTCTAATAGCCCACATTCTGTGTGACCTCGGGCTAGCGCCTTAACCTCTCTGAGCCACAGTTTACACGGACAGATTCCGGGACCCAGCGATTTTTGTGTTGAGAGTGTTACTGGGAGCAGCTGCAAGGAATGAGGAAAGGGATCGACTCAACGGGCAATGGGTTATGTACACAATCCCTCCAATATAGATATGGATAGTCCCATTCTACCGCTGAAGAAACTGAGGAAGATGAGTGACTTGCTCAAGACCACACAGATAATCGTGGAGCCAGGATTCCAGTCCAGGAGACCAACTGTGCCCCTTTCTCACCGGTGGCTTGTGAAGCCCCGCAGTGCTCCACATGAACCAGAACTCCACCCTCAATCTGCCGTGTTTAGAAAACAGCTTAGGGCCATCATCCACAGTGCTCTGAGGAAAACAGGAAAGATGCATCAGCCCTGTTTTGCAGACAGGAAGACTGAGGCTCAGGGATCTTGAGTGAGTGGCCCAGGATCCCACCCTGGGGAAGGGGCCAGAGACAGGTTCAGACCCCAGCGCTAACCCACAGTCCATAGCTTTTTCCTGCATATCACTTTGGCAGTGATCTCTCAACTCCATCCATAAGAGGGCCCTCAGTCTTACCCGCTGTCTCTTGGTCTCCCAGATGTCCATTCTGTAACTCAGACTATAAGACCTGCTTGCAGAGCTCCTGTTTTTGTTTGTTAACTGAAGTGAAATTCACATAAATTAACTGTTTTGAAGTGTATAATTCAGTAGCATCGAGCACATTCACAACGTTGTGCAATCACTACCTCTATCAAGTTCCAAAACACCCCAAGAGAAAACTTCTTACCCATTAAGTAGTCACTCCCCATTCTCTACTCCCCACCAATCTGCTTTCTGTTTCTATGGGTTTACCTATTCTGGATAGTTAATATAAATGGAATCATACAATATGTGACCTTTTTGAGTCTGGCTTCTTTCACTGAGCATAACGTTTTCGAGGCTCATCTGTGTTGCAGCAGGTATCAGAACTTCATTCCTTTTTGTGTCTGAATAATCATTACATGTATAAACCACATTTTGTTTATCCATTCATTCGTTAATAAACCTTTGGGTTGTTTACACCTTTTGGTTATTGTGAATAGTGCTGCTATGAACATTCGTGTACAAGTATATGTTTGAGTATTTTCATTTCTTTTGGATATATACCTGGGAGTGGAATTGCTGGGTCATATGGTAATTCTATGTTTAACTTTTTGAGGAACCACCAAACTTTCCCGCAGAGGCTGCACCATTTTACATTCCCACCACACATGCCCTTTTATAAATAATTTTAGAGCTGGCCAAACCTCCCATTTTGATGAGCATGCTGAGGCCCAGAGAGTTTCAACAACTTGTCCTAGATCACACAACATGGTCCAGACTAGAACCAAGTGTTCCTGATTGCCTGCTCGATACCCCATTAAGTGCCTCCCACCTACCTTCTAAGACCCAAATAACCTGTCTGAGCATTTGTTGACTGATTTGACAAATCTGTCTGATGAATGACTAAGTTAATTATATTTATGAAGCTTCTTTTCCTTCAAATCCTGTTGAAAGAACCCTCACCCACCACGTTTCCAGTGTCCAGGTTGCACCTTGAAAAGATGCGGTGCTCACAGTCCCTGTATCTGCCTTCTGCTGCTGGCCTGGCGGGCCCTCTTCTGTTCCCATGGAAACCATGCACCTCGGTTTTGGCAGCTTACCAGCTGGACAGCCAGCTAGGATCATCTAGTCTCCCAGGCTAAATGGAGCTGTCGAGGTCATCATTCTTTCACTAGATCGATATTTATTGAGCACCTACTAAGCACCAGACATATTTTTAGATGCTGAGGATAGAGCAGTGAACAAGCTAGACCACAACCCCTGCCCTTATGGAGTTCACAGGCTAGGGGAGGAGACAGACAAAAACCGAGGAAACAAAAATGGTTTCTTCTGTCTTCCTCTTCCCACTTCAAATTCTCCTATTTTTCCACGCCCCTCTGAAATCCCACTTCCCCTGGAACATCCTGTCCATGAGCTCAGAACCAAATGATAGCTCCTTGATGCTCTTACTGTGCATTTGTTTATTTTTCTGATTGCAAAAGTGACATGTGCATTGCAGAAAATGTAGAAAATACGTGAAAGCACAAAGAAGAAAAAAAATAAAGATTTTCTATAATTCTACCAAGAGTTAAGCTCTGCCAACATTTTTCTCTCTTTACACATGTATAATTATTCCTTTTTAAACATAATTGGTTCTTATTTTACATACTCCTTCATACTCTTGTCTCATAAAAATATATTTTCCTTCCAACTCCTTTTGAAGCTCCCCGAGGGCAGGGACAGAGCATTGATAACGGTAGTAAATGTTTGTTGAGCAGAATGTTCCTTGGTTTACCTGCCTGATAGTTCCACACAACAACCTATGAGATAGCTACTCTGAAGATTCCTATTTTGCAGATGAGGAAACTGGGGCCTGGAAAGGGAAAGAGACAGCCCAAAGTGTACAAAGGGCAGAGCCTGCTCCTGGGGCTTTTCCTAGTAAGTAGGTTGCCAGGCTTCGCTGACTGATGGGCCATGAGCCAGGGACCTGATGAAAGGAGATGATGGGAGACAGCACGGGAGTGAGGTGCCCTAGTTTTTGCCAGAGAACAAGAAACCACCCCTCTCGCCTTTGTCAGGCTTGCGAAGGAGGAATGTGCAGCCAATCCACTTCCTTTGCTCACTCTCTAGTACTGGGCTGTATTTGGCTCCCTAATGACAATAGTAACAAGACCAATGGTTGAGCAGTCTTGGCACACTTCTCGGTGCAAGGACAGAGCTCAGACAAGAGTTCAGATTCTGGCTCTGCCCCTTGCTGGAAGTGTAGCTTTGGGTGCCAGGAGCTGATTTCGTCCTCACAGGTTTCCTCTGAGGACAAGATCCTTGCTCCCTGTTGACAGGTGGGGTAACCGAGGAGATGGGTGTTTCATCCAAGTCTGCACTAGGGAAGGGCAGGGTGCGAATGGAATCCAGGCCTCCTTGACTCCGGCAGCCAAACTCTTTCCACTGAACTCTGGGCCTTTTTTCTTTCTTGACAGTTGGATTTCCTTTGTGACTGGAAAACCAAACAAAACTGGTTGCCATCCAGTTGATTTGACTCATGATGACCCCATGTGTATCAGAGAGGAACTATGTTCCATAGGGTTTTCAGTGGCTGATTTTTTTAAACTAAATCGCCAGGCCTTTCTTTTGAGCATCTCTGGATTGACTCAAACCTCCAACTTTTGACTAGCAGCCGAATGCATTAACCATTTGCACCACCCAGAGACTGGGAAGAGGGTACAAAATTACCCACCTCTCCTGGGGGCCCAGCTCCTTGAGCTGCATCAAGGATCCTGCAGGAGACACAGGCTTGGGAGTTCCTGCTTCCTGCCCCCACCCGGCTTATCTCTATCCCTCTGTGTTGTGGTCTTTGGGGCCTGACAGGGACCCTGCAGGCCATGGCTTATCATCTGCCATGTTTCCTGCCCCTGTGTCACCAGCAGGACCATAACTCTCTCTCTTTCAGTTAATCGGCACCAAAAAAGAAAATCCTCATATGCAGTTGTTTTCTATTTGCTATACTCACATCTATTAGTAGTTTCTTTTATGAGAGATTTAAGGAAGATGATAAACCATGTCATACCCACACACACACACACACACACACACACACACACACACGAAAAGCAAACTGGAGAAAATTGGCTACATATTACAGAGGAAGAGTTAATATCTTTAATATAGAAAGAGCTCTTAAAGATCAATTTAAAATAAACACCTAAGGAATTTGGGTGTTCATTTTACTGTTTTTTAAGCATTTTGTGAATTTGAAATTTTTCAAAATAAATGAATTAATTTTGTTAAAAAAGTACCCAATTGCACAACATTGGGAATGTACTAAATACCACTAAAGTGTACACTTTAAAATGGTGAATTTTACCTCAAAATTTTTTTTGAAATACCCTATGGGGGGAAAAGTGGGCAAGGGACACAAGCAGGCAACTCACGAAAGAGAAAATACAAATGACCTATAAAAACAAAATCATATTTACAACATACTAATTGATCTCCATTTAAATGTTACTTCCTCAGGGAGGCTGCCCCGAGATAACTTAAGGCCTTCTGTTACATTTCCAATAGTACCCTAAACGAAAAAAACCAAACCCGTTGCTGTCGAGTCGAATCTGACTGATAGTGACCCTATCGGACAGAGTAGAACTGCCCCATAGGGTTTCCAGGGAGTGCCTGGTGGATTCAAACTGCCAACTTTTTGGTTAGCAGCGAAGCTCTTAACCAGTACACCACCAGGGTTTCCTAATAGCACCCTAGACTTGCCCTTTCACAACACCTCCAAGCCCACTAAGGGTAATACCACTAAGGGTAATAATTATCCCTTAAGTTGTCCTCTTTTCCACTAGATAGAGGCTCTGGTGGTAGGGACCCCAATGTCTCCACTTCCCCATCATATCTCCAAAGCCCAGCACAGAGCCTGATACAGAGAAGGCACTTATAAATATTTGTTGAATGAATAAATGAAAAAAATTTTTTTCCTATAAAATTGGCAAATATTTTGCTAACTGCTGTTATGACTGACAAGGACCCAGAGCGACCCACTGCTCTCATACACTGGCTGCTGGGAGGGTAGATTGGTGCAACTTTCTGAAAAGCAGTCTGGCAATATGTTTTAAAAGCCTTGGAAATACTCTTGCCCTTTGATATGGCAGTTTTATTTGTAGGAATCTGATGAAATAAGCACAGCTGTGCTCTAAGATGTAGATTCAATAATATTTGCTGGAGCACTGTTTCTAATAATGAAACTGGAAACCATCTGTATTAGTTCCGGCTCTCCAGAGAAACCAGAATCCCTAGGACATATATATATATACACACACACACACACACACACACACACACACACGTATATGTGTATATATATACACGCACACAACATACACACGTGTATATGTATGTGTGTGTGTGTGTATATATATATATATATATATATATATACATATTTGTTAGGTGATGCCGAATCAATTCTGATTCACAGTGACCCCATGTGACAGAATAGAACTGCCCCATAGAGTTTTCTAGGCTGTAATCTTTTCAGGAGCAGATCAGCAGGTCTTTCTCTCACGGAGCCACTGGGTAGGTTCGAACCACCAACCCTTCAGTTAGCAGCAGAGTGCTTAGCCGTTTGCACCACCAGGGCTTCTTTATATATATATGTATATATATGTACGTATTATGTATGTATGTGTATGTATGTGTGAGTGTAAGTCCATGTTGCTGAGTCCATGCATAACTTCCATCTCTGTTACCATGGCTACTTTTTTCATGAACCCAATGGGCAATGACAGGAGTGGCTGGAGAAAGAGGCTGACTGGTATCCACAGAACGAGTCATCCTCTCCAATTGATTATTAAAATCCTCCTCTGCTAAGGTCACCCTTTGGTGAACATTCACATGGGACGCAAATATCTTCATGATTTTTGCCCACTCAGAGAGGTCTATCCACATATATCTTCCCCAGACCTCCTTGTCACCAATTTTCCAATCATGTTCTCTTCAAGTCCCTCACCATTCAGTCAAACCATTGACCACAACCTTCGAATCAGTAGACAATCGCACATCTGGTCATTTCTCCTTCCAGGCCAAATAAAAACCAGGTGCACTGCTTGAAGCTTGCCCACTGGGAGATTTGCTTTCACCACTGGATCCCTAGAAATTTCACTGAGGTGTAAGGCCCTTGAATTTTTGTTGGATTTCTTTTCCACCCTCTGTCAGGCAAATGTCTTACCAATAAGTCTAGAGTAGTCCCTGCTTCTTGCTCACTATGTCCAATCAGTATGTCATTAGTGTAATGAACTAGTGTGATGTCTTGTGGAAGGGAAAGTTGATCAAGGTCCCTGTAGGCAAAATTATGGCATAGGGCTAGAAAGTTGATATATCCCTAAGGTAGGACAGGAAGAGGTATTGCTGGCAATGAAATGACATCTGGAACAGCAGCTATGATCTGAGTCATCACCTGGTTAAGTTTATGATAATCCACTGTTATTTTCCAAGATCCATCTGTTTTCCACACAGGACAAATAGGTGAGTTGAAAGGAGATGTGGTGGGAATCACCACCACTCTATCCTTCAAGTCCTTGATGGTGGCACTAATCTCTGCAATCCCCCCAGGAATGTAATATTGCTTTTGGTTTACTGTTTTCCTAGGTAGAACAGTTCTAGTGACTTCCATTTGGTCTTCCCTACTCTCCCTCCACAGGTCAGGGAATCAAGGTGGGGATTCTGCCAGTTGCTGCGTGTGTCTATTCCAATTATGCATTTAGAACTGGGGAAATAACCACAGGATGGGTTTAGACCCTTTGGACCCACTGTGAGATTTGAGCTAAAACTCCATTGATCACCTGACCTCCATTTAGCCCCTACTCTGACTGGTGGACCACAGTGATTTTTTTGGTCTCCTGGAATTAGTGTCAATTCAGAGCTAGTAATTCCTGAAATGTCTGATTATTTCCAGTCACCCTAGTAAAAGGCCACAGGTCCCTAAGGGGAAGTCTGGGAGAAAGATTAACAGTATAAATATTTGGCAGTGTAGTGGGATCCTTCATCAAGGAAACCCAATCTCCCCATCATTCATGGGGTTGTAGGTCTATAAATTGGCTCAAGTCTGAGAATTGAGTGAGGGGCCCTAACTCTCTGTTTTGGTGATTCAGGTTAGACTTATGTTCACCTGACCTAGAACTATTCTACTTATACAGATCAAGTAAGAATTTAATAGGCTTCCCACCTATTTCACCTCTAAGGATACCATGATCAACCAGTCAATGCCATTGGTCTCTGTGTGTCAGACCGTTCTGATTACCGCTTTGACTCTGATATCCATTGCAGTGACCATGCCCACTTTGTCTTTGGCGATTAAATGCTGCCACTTAGTCCCTGCCACCCTGAGGTCCAATTATCCCCATTGTATTAGGCTTCTCAATTCAGTGCCGGCAGTTCCCACTGTAATATTAGAATTCCTAAGCCAGTGGCAGCAGTTCTGACTGCTTCAAGGATTCTGGAGCCCCTCTCACAAATTTAGTCCTCACAGTCATGGTGAAAGGTGTGCTCTCTGGACCCTCCTGGGGTGGGTGGGCAGGTCTTACATGATAAATCTAACATTCCAATCTCCCTAAGCCTTTGGATACCTTCTTTTACAGTATATCAAATAGTTCTGTCATTTCATTTTTATTTGAGGTAGGCTACCTTTTGGTCCATGTTTTAGCCAACCAACCAAACAATTGACCCCTTTCTAATCTCTCAAGCTACAACATTGAATCCAACTTTATGTTCCTTCCACAATTATCCCGCACCCTTAATATCCATTCCCACACATATTGCCCAGATTTCTGTTTGTATAAATTAGAAAAATCAAGTAGTTATTTTGGAGTGTAGTGTACCTCCTCATGGGTCACACTTTGTACCTACCTTTCAAGGCCTGCTGGGATTTGAGTCTAGTTATAGGTCTAGATACAAAGATGGGTGGTGGGGGTGGGTTCCTGAGAAGAATCCGTCGTGTCTTCCAAGGCAACTACCTCAGTGGAGGCCATTATAGTTTCCTCAGGCAAAGCAAGGTTAATCTTCTCAGAAGGGGGTGGAAGGGCTGCTTCTACTGTCAAAGAAGACTCAGTAGAATTTAGGGGTTCAGGGTCTCCAACTTCATCAAGATCTGCCTATATGTCCTTATTCCAATTCTCAGGAGCCCATTTCTTCCCAATCAATACCCTCACTTTAACATCAGACACCCTGCAAGGTTGAGAATTCAATTTGTGTTTTAATTCAGCCACTCTTAGGATGAGACTCTCAGTTTGTTTTCCAGCAATCTCTGCTCTGTGGCTATAGGACATATGGTTTTCTTTCTTACAGAAAACAGAAACTTTCAGGTCATTTATCCAGCATTTGAGCTGAGAATTTGAAGCCCTGAGCTCATTTTTTTCTTTCCCCACTTTGTCTAATGAATTTCAGAGCAACAAGCCAATGTCATCAGTTTGACAAAAATGTTCTAAGGTATCAAATATATGATAGGAGCCTTGTCTCCTAAAAGTTTTTGATTAGGAGTATCCAGCTGTGATATTTGTGTATCTCTATTGCCACATCACGCCATGGACTATTAGTGCCCTCTTACTGGAAATAGAACCATTAGTGACTTTAAATATTATCAGATTGTTGTTGTTAGTTGCCGTAGAGTTGATTCCGACTCATGGCGACCCCACATGTGCAGAATAGAACTACTCCATAGGGTTTTCCAGGCTATGACCTTTTTGGAAGCAGATCACCAAGACTATCTTCTGAGGAGCCTCTGGGTGAGTTCAAACCGCCAATCTTTCGGCTAGTAGTCGAGTGCTTACCTATCGGTGCCAGCCAGGAACCAATTCCAGAAACTCCAGAACCAATTCAGAAAACTTATCCTTACAATTCTGTTCCTCTAGAATCACTCTTGGTACCAAAATCTGTATTAGTCAGGGTTCTCCAGAGAAACAGATCTGTGTAGGAACAAGAACTTATTTGGCCTTTTATCTCTGGTTTCTGAAAATAGCCCTTGGAATTTGCCAGCAATTCAAGGTGTCTTTGTTTTTCTGAAAGATCCAGGCAATACTTAAATATATGCAAATGAGGTGGGAGTCCAAGGACCACACCTGGTGAACTAACTTCAGGAAAAAAGGGGGGGCATGATGGAATCAGTTACACATCTTCAGTTAGTCAGTCAGTCACTGAATATGCATTAAGTCCCCAGTCACGTACGGACATTGAGGCCTCAGTAACTATTACAGAGGACCCTGGACTTTAGAGCTTCCTTTCGAGCTTCCAGATTGATGACGCACGTGGGAGGATCGACATGTCTCTGAGAACATGAAGCTCCATGCCGAAAACTGCCCCCAGATCTCGCCTGTGCATGTCTTTGTGTATATCCTTTTGTGGTTATATTTAAAAGGTTATAGTGAGTGTACCCCTTTCTGTGAGTTCTGTGAGTCATTCTAGTGAATTATCAAACCCACCAAGGCAGTGAAGTCCAGCAGGGCCTGACATCTGCCTAATTGGCAGTTGATTAGAAGGACAGAGTCCTAACTTGAGAAGGATCCGCCCTTTGGTGGCTGGTGGACAGAAGAGGGCTGTACAAGCAGTCATTTCATAAAGACCTAATTCTGTGTACTTAGGGTTAGAGAGAGAGTAAATGCCATGTGGGTGGCTGGTGTCAGAGATGGAGAAGTGGGAAAGTGGGGATGTGAGTTATCTTCACATTTGGGGGATTGGCCTGGGTCAATTATTATTAGCACAAGAACCAATAGGACAATAGGATATACATATATACACACATACATACATACACATAATTGAGTCCTTGGGTGGTACAGACGATTAACGTGCTAGGCTGAAAACCAAAAGGTTGGAGGTTCAAGTCCACCCAGAGGCACCTTGGAAGAAAGGCCTGGTGATCTAATTCAGAAAAAACAGCCACTGAAAACCCTATGGGGCTCAGTTCTGCTCTGAGTTGGATTCAATTTTAAGGTACTGACTCATGTAATCATGTAATTGTGGAGGGCTGACAAGTCCAAAATCCATAGGCAGGATATCTATGTTATAGTCTTGAGGCAGAATTCTTTCTCCTTCAGGAAACCTCAGTTTTTGTTTTTAAGGGCTTCAACTGATTGGATGAGGTCTACTCATACTATAAAGGGTAATCCCCTTTACTTAGAGGGTCAATTTAGAGTAAACTGATTTTAAATGTTAATCACATTAGGTACCTTCATAGTAACATCTAGACTAGTGTTTGACCAACAGCGGGCACCATAGCCTAACCAAGTTGACATATAAAGTTAACCATCATACCATCTAAATGTCCAAAAGTGGTGTTTGAGGTTAAATGAACAAAGATGATGGTGCTTGGGCTGAGTTAAGCTTCTAGCTAAGGTCTCCGGGTGATGTGTGGTTCACTCACCAGCTCCTTTTGAACACTTTGTGTCACCACAACCAGACTGTGAGAAGGCAGTGTGTTCTCTGATTCACTCCTATTTCCCAGCTATTGGCACAGGGCACAGAGCATGGCGCACGGTAGGCACTTAACAGGCACACAATTCATGTTTGTTGAACTAAACTGACCGAGAGGAGAGACCTCCCTTGGAGGTCCATGCTGGGTCTCTCGCAGAATTTCCCAGAGCATTGCCAATCTCTGAGCCTCAGTTTCCTCACCGATAAGATGGTTAGCACTCAAAAATAGTGCTGTCATTATTATGGTTTGCCAAGGGGTGATGGTCTGGCTTGGAGGCAGCCAAATGCCATACAAACTGATTCTTGAACTAGTGCTGTTCTTTGGGTTAAGTAAGCATAAGAAAGAAACAAGATTCTATGTATTATTTTTATTTTTAATGTTTATTTTTTCTGTAAAGGATTACTAAATGAAGAAAAGTAGAAGGAAAAAGAAAAAAAATAAATTATTCACAGCCCCATCACCCAAACAGAAGTATTAAAATATTGGTACATTTTATTCTAGTCTTTTTTTTTTTTTTTTTTTTGTATTTCAATGTGTCTAGCTTTAAGGAGTTAAAAGGGTATAAAAGAGGTTTTTTGTTTGTTTTTTTTTTTTTTTTTGTATTTCAATGCATAGTTTTTTGGGGTTTGTTTTTTAAATAATACTTGTGAATATATACAAGGAGGCCTGGTGGCACAGTGGTTAAAGTGCTTAGCTATGGTGAAGGTTAAGGTTGTGTGTTAACTAGGCAGGGCTGTGATCCTCAGTGGTATGGCAGTTATGATGTAGTTTGGCACTTGTGTAATAATTCCTCCATGATGAGATCTGATATAATGTAATCTCCTGCATGAGATCTGCTATGATCAGCCAGTCAGTTAAAAGGGAGTTTCCTGGGGGGTATGGCCTGCATCCAATATATATGGACTTTCTGGCAAAGCTCAATGGCTTTTGATCTGCTCTGGATCCTACATTCAACTTGTCATCATCTGAACTCCGGTTCTTGGGGTCTGAGCCAGCAGCCTGCCATCTTACCTGCCGATCTTGGATTCATGAGTCTCCGCAGCCTGTGAGCCAGCAGTCTGCCGTCTCATCTGCCAATCTTGGGTTTGTCAGCCCCTGCAGCTACATGAGTCAGGAGAAGCCTCCAGCCTGACACCTGACCCAAGGACTTGGGACTTTCCAGCCTCTACAACTGTGTGAGCCATTTCCTTGATATAAATCTCTCTTCCCCCCTCTACATAAATAGATAAATAGGTAGATAGATAGATAGATAGGTAGGTAGGTAGATAGATAGATAGATAGATGTAGGTGTAGATATAGCTTAACTGGTTTTGCTTCTTTAGAGAACCTAGCCTAAGACATTTGGTACCAAGAGTCATTCTAGAGAAACAAAATTGTAAGAATGAGTTTTGAAATTGGTTCTCAAGTTTGGTTAGTCTTAAAGATGTTGATGACTCTGCTTCCAGTAGTAAAGAGGGTACTGCTAATCTGTGGCGTGTGGAGGCAATAGGAATACACAAAATATCATCATGAATAGATCAAGTATTGGTGAATGGCAAGGCTCTGGGTGATTGCATGTTTGATACATTTCTACAATTTTGTCAGAATAAGAAGTATAAGGAAGCTTCTTGGTTGATCCTACTTTCACTAGACAAATTGGTGAAAGAAAGGGATGAGCTCAGGGCTTCAGAGTCATAGCTCAAGTGCCACATGAATGACCTCAAAGTTGCCACTTGTGCCCTGAAAGAAAGCAACATTTCTTGTAGTAAAAGCTGGATATTGCTGAAAACCAAACCCAGAATCTTATCATAAGAGCAGCTGAATTACAGCACCAAGTGAATTCTCAACCTCGAATGGTGTCTAAAGTTAAAGTGAGGGCATTGACTAGGAAGAAGTGGGATCCTGAAACTTGGGATGGGGATATAAATGAGGAAGTTGGGGACACTGATCCCCTAAATTCCGTTGACTCACTTCTGCCAACAAAACCATTAACCCCCACACTCCCGTCTGATGAGATTAACCTAGCTGTGTCTGAAGAGCCTTTGTCTAAGATATCACCTGGGGCATTGCCTGAGGCATATGCCTTACAAGACATTGCTGAATGTTCTCAAAATACATCCCCCCACCCATTTTTGCTTCTAGACTTATAACTAGACCTAAGACCTAGCGAGCCTCAAAGGGTGAAGTACAAAGTGTGACCCAGGAGGAGGTACGCTGCACTCCAAAAGAGCTACTTGACTTTTCTAATATTTACCAATGGAAACCTGGGGAATATGTGTGGTAATGGCTATTAAGGGCGTGGGATAATGGTGGAAGGAACAGAAAGTTGGATCAGTCTGAATTTATTGATATGGGCCCACTAAACATAAATTATTCATTCAATGTTTAAGCTTGAGAGGTTAGCAAAGAATCTAATAGTCTATTTGGTTGAGTTGCTAAAGCATGGATTATGAGGTGGCCAACAGTAAATCAAGCTGAAGTACTGGACCTGCCTTGGTATGCTGTAGACCCACACATGGAATGCCCAGAGGACACACTTTTTACCACAATGGTGAGGAACAAATTTGTGAAGACAGACCCAGTATCCTTGAAGATTGATGTGACTGCTATTTTATGTAAGTCAGATTTGACACTGGGAGCTGTCCTAACTGAATTAAGACACCTAACTACAACGGGGCTGGTTGGACCCCTTGGAGATAGGAGCCAAGTGGTGGCATTCAGCTGACAAAGACAAGGCAGGCATGGATACCATATTGGACAGCGGAGTCAAAGCAGTAATCAGAATAGTCTAACTCATATGGACTTATGGTGTTGGCTACTTAGTCATGTGTCCCTAGGAGTGAAATAGATGGGAAATCTACTAAATAGTTACTTGATCTGTACAAGAGGAAGAATTCTAGGTCAAGTGAATGGCAGTCTAACTCAAATCACCAGAGTAAAGAGTCACGGCCCTTCAATCAATTCTCAGACTTGAGCGAGCTTACAGATCCACAACCCCCTGAATGAAGGGAAAGCCAAGTCCCCTTGTGGAAGGACCCCACTACACTGCCAAAAATTTATACTGTTAATCTTTCTCCCAGCCTTCCCCAAAGACCTTTTACCTGAGTGATTGTTCATTGGTGCAAAGGAAATAATCAGACTTTAGGGGGATTACTGGATACTGGCTCTGAAATGACACTAATTCCAGGAGACCCAAAACATCACTGTGGCCCATCAGTCAGAGTGGAAGCATATGGATGTCAGGTTATTAATGGAGTGTTAGCTCATGTCCATCTCACAGTGGATCCCAGAACCCATCCTGTAGAGATTTCCCCAGTTCCAGAATGCATAATTGGAATAGACATACTCAGCAACCAGCAGAACCCACATATTGGATCCCTGACATGTGGAGTAGGGTCTATTATGGTAGGAAAGGCAAAGTGGAAGCCATTAGAACTGGCTCTACCTAGGAAAATAGTAAACCAAAAGCAATAACACATTCCTGGAGGGATTGCATAGATTATTGCCACCATTAAGGACTTGAAGGATGTAGGGGTAGGGGGTTCCCACCACACTCCCATTCAAATCGCCTATTTGACCTCTGCAAAAAACCGATGGGTCTTGGATAATGACAGTGTATTATCAAAAATTTAACCAGGTGGTAACTACAATTAGAGCTGCTGTTCCAGATTTGGTTTCATTGCTTGAGCAAATTAAGATATCTCCTGGTACCTGGTATGCAGTTATCGATCTAGCTAATGCTTTTTCTCCATACCTGTTTTGAAGGACCACCAGAAGCAGCTTGCCTTCAGCTGGCAAGGCCAGCAATATACTTTCAGTGTCCTACCTAAGAAATATATCAACTCTCCAGCCCTATGTCATAATTTAGTCCTCAGGGACCTTGATCACTTTTCCTTTCCAGAAGATGTCACACTGGACCATCACATCGATGACATTGTGCTGATTGGACCTAGTAAGGAAGAAATGTCAATGACTCTGGACTTGTTGGTAAAATATTTGCATGCTAGAGGGTGGTAAATTAGTCCCACAAAAATTTAGGGGCCTTCCACCTCAGTGAAATTTCTAGGGGGCCAGTGGTGTGGGACATGTTGAGAAATTCCTTCTAAAGTGAACGATAAGTTATTGTATCTGGCCCCTTCCACAACTAAAAAGGAGGCGCAATGCCTGGTGGGCCTTTTTGGATTTTGGAGGTAACATATCATCATTGGGGTGTGTTACACTGGCCTATTTATCAAGTGACTCAAAAAGCTGCTAGTTTTGAGTACGGTCCGGAATAAGACAAAGCTCTGCAACAAGTTCAGGCTGCCATGCAAACCGCTCTGACACTTGAGCCATATGATCCAGCAGATTCAATTGTGCTTGATGTGTCAGTGGCAGATAAAGATGCTGTTTAGAGCCTTTGCAGGTCCCTATTGGTGAATTACAGCGCAGACCCTTAGGATTTTGGAGCTAAGCCCTGCTGTCCTCTGCGGATAACTACTCTCCTTTTGAGAAACAGCTTTTGGCTTGTTACTGGGCCTTAGTAGATACTGAACACTTAACCATGGGCTACCAAGTCACCATGTGGTCTGCGCTGCACATCATGAGCTGGGTGTTGTCTGACCCACAGAGCCATCAAGTTCAGGTGTGCATAACAGTACTCCATCATTAAATTGAAGTGGTATATACGAGATCAGGCTTAAGCAGGACCTGAAGGCACAAGTAAGTTGCGTGAGGAAGTGGCCCAAATGCCTGTGGTTTCCACTCCTGTCACATTACCTACCCTCTCCCAGTCTGCACCTATGGCCTTATGAGGAATTCCTTATGATTAGTTGACTGAGGAAGAGAAAACTCGTGCCTGGTTTACAGATGGTTCTGCACAATATGCAGGCCCCACTCTAAAGTGGACAACAGCAGCACTACAACTCCTTGCTGGGACATCCCTGAAGGACAGTGGTGAAAGAAGATTTCCTCCCAATGGGCAGAACTTTGAGCACTGTACCTGGTTGTTCACTTTCCTTGGAAGAAGAAATGGCCAGATGTGTGGTTGTATACTGATTCGTGGGCTGTGGCCAACAGTTTGTCTGGGTGGTCAGGGACTTGGAAGGAAGATGATTGGAACATTGGTGACAAGGAAGTACAGGGAAGAGGTATGTGGATAGACCTATCTGAATGGGCCAAAGAAATGAAAATATTTGTGTCTCATGTGAATACTTACCAAAGGGTGACCTCGGCAGAGGAGGGTTTTAACAATCACATGGATAGGATGTTGCATTCTGTGGAAACCAGTCATCTTCTTTTCCCAGCTACTCCTTTCATTGCCCAATGGACTCATGAACAAAGTGGTCGTGGTGGCAGGGATGGAGGTTATACATGGGCTTGGCAACATCGACTTCAGCTCACCATGTCGACTTGGCTGCAGCCACTGCTG
Organism: Trichechus manatus latirostris; assembly: GCF_000243295.1. Classification (NCBI taxonomy): domain Eukaryota; kingdom Metazoa; phylum Chordata; class Mammalia; order Sirenia; family Trichechidae; genus Trichechus; species Trichechus manatus. The sequence goes on from NW_004443997.1 coordinate 2,096,923, forward strand.
AGTGCCCAATCTTCCAGCAGCAGAGACCGACACTGAGTCCCCGATATGGCACAGTTCCTCAAGGTGATCAGTCAGCTACCTGGTAGCAGGTTGATTACATTGGACTGCTTCTATCATGGAAAGGGCAGCGTTTTGTTCTTACTGAAGTAGACACTCTGGATACGGATTTGCCTTTCCTGCACACAATGCTTCTGTCAAAACTATATCATCTATAGACTTTCAGAATGCCTTATCCACCGTCATAGTATCCCATACACCATCACCTCGGATCAAGGGACTCATTTCACAGCAAATGAAGTTTGGCAATGGACCCATGCTTATGCAATTCATTCGTCTTACCATGTCCTCCATCATCCTGAAGCAGCTGACTTGATAGAAAGATGGAATGGCCTTCTAATGACACAATTATGGTGCCAGCTAGGTGGCAGTACCTTGCAGGGTTGGGGCACTGTTCTCCAGGAGGCTGTATATGCTCTAAACCAGTGTCCAATATATGGTGCTCTATCTCCCATAGCCAGGATTCATGGGTCCAGGAATCAATGGATAGAAATGGGAGTGATACAACTTAGTATTACTCTTAGTGACCCACTCACAAAATCTTTGCTTCCTGTCTCCACAACCCTATACTCTACAGGTCTAGAGGTCTTAGTTCCAAAGGGAGGAATGCTTCCACGTAGAGACATATCACTGATTTCATTGAACTGGAAATTAAAAATGCCACCCAGCCGCTTTGGGCTCCTTATGCCTCTGGATCAACAGGCAAAGAAGGGAGTTACCATATTGGCTGGTGTGATTGATCCTGATTACCAAGAGGAAATCAGAATGATATTACATAATAGAGGTAAAGAGGAGTATGTCTGGAATGCAGGAGATCTCTTAGGGCATCTCTTAGTACTACCATACCCTACGATTAAAGTCAATGGAAAACTACAGCAACCCAATTCCAACATGACTACTAATGGCCCATACCCTTCAGGAATGAAGGTTTTTGTCAGCCCACTAGGCAAAAAACTACCACCAGCTGAAGTGCTTGCTGAGGGTAACGAGACTACGGAATGGCTGGTGGAGGAAAGGTAGTTCTAAATGCCAGCTCTGACCACGTGACCAGTTGCAAAAATGAGGACTGTAATTGTTATGAGTATTTCTTCCTTGTATGTGTGCATCAAACATTTTTGTTTTCTTCACTTATAAAATATGAGATGTAAACAGGGCTAGTACACTTTTATTGTACGCCTGTTAATTGTATCATGTTAGGTACAAGTATGACTTTATAATTGTCTTTAGAGATTATGTATGGTTTAAGGAAATGTGTACTGGTGCCAAGTTGACAAGGGGTGGACCGTGATGGTAAAGGTTGTGTGTTAACTTGGCTGGGCCATGATTCTAAGTGGTTTGACAGTAATGATGTAGTTTGGCAGTTATGTAATGATGAGATCTGATATAATATAATCTCCATGATGAGATCTGCTAGGAGCAGCCAATCAGTTGAAAGGAGTTTCCTTGGGAGTATGGCCTGCATCCAGTATATATGGACTTTCTGGCAAAGCTCACTGGCTGTTGCTTTGCTCTGGATCCTGCATTCAGTTCATCATCATTTGAACTCTGGTTTTTGGGACTTAACTACTTAACTACTGTGCTCAGCAAGGCCCAGGGCAGCAAGGTCCCAGCAGGTCCCAGCAGCAGAGGGTGAGAAGAAGCTGTCCTGATTGAAGAACTGCATCCTGAGTTACTCCTGTTACTTCCAAGTTGATCCTGATTCTGAGTTGTACCCCGTAACCCATGAGCCAGTAACCTGCTGTCTGATCTGCCAATGTTGGGTTCATCAGCCCCTGTAGCTACATGAGTCAGAAGAAGCCTCCAGCCTGACACCTGACCCATGATATTGGGACTTTCCAGTGTCTACAGCTTCGTGAGGCATTTCCTTGATATAAAGCTCTCTGTCTGTCTGCCTGCCTGCCTGCCTGTCTCTCTCTCTCTTTCTCTCTCTCTCTATATATATATATGTACAGTAGTTAAGTGCCATGGCTGCTAACCAAAAGGTCAGCAATTCGAATCCAACAGCCACTCCTTGGAAACCCTATGGGACAACTCTACTGTGCCTATAGGGTTGCTATGAGTTGGAATCCACTTGATGGCAATGAGTTTGGTTTTTTTGCTTTATGTATATATATATATCCCCACACGTCTGTCAGTTTGTCATACTACGGTGGCTTGTGAGTTGCTGTCACCAGTATTTAAAATACCAGCAGGGTCACCCATGGTGGACAGGTTTCAGCGGAGCTTCCAGAATAAGACTAGGAAGAAAGACCTATTTGTCTACTTCTGAAAAAATTGGCCAGTGGAAACCTTATGAATAGCAGCAGAACATTGTCTGGTATAGTGCCAGATGTTGAGCTCCCCAGGTTGGAAGGCACTCAAAATACAACTGGGGAAGAGGTGCCTCCTCAAAGTAGAGTCGACCTTAATGATGTGGTTGGAGTCAAGCTTTTGGGACCTTCATTTACTGATGTGGCATGACTCAAAATGACAGGAAGCAGCTGCAAACATCCATTAATAATCGAAACATGGAATGTTTGAATCTAGGAAAATTGGAAATCATCAAAAAATGAAATGGACCACATAAATATCAATATCCTAGGCATTAGTGAGCTGAAATGGACAGTTTTCACCTTTTTGAATCAGACAATCATATGGTCTACTATGTTGGGAATGATAAATTTAAGAGGAATGGTATCTCATTCATCATCAAGAAGAAAATTTCAAGCTATATCTTGAGGTACAACACTGTCAGTGATAGGATAATATCCACATGTCTATAAGGAAGACTGGTTAATATGACTATAATTCAAACATACATACCAACCACTAATGCCACAGATGAGGAAACTGAAAATTTTTACCAACTTCTGCAGTCTGAAATTGATCGAACATGCAATCAGGATGCATTGATAATTACTAGTGATTGAAATGTGAAAGTTGAAAACAAATAAGGATTGGTAGTTGGAAAATATGGCCTTGGTGATAGAAATGATGCCAGAGATTGCATGATAGAATTTTGCAAAATGAACCACTTTCTTCATTGCAAGTACCTTTGTTCAACAACATAAATGGTAGCTATACAAGTGGACCTCACCAGATGGAATATACAGGAATCAAATTGACTACATCTGTGGAAAGAGATGATGGAAAAGCTCAATATCATCAGTCAGAACAAGGCCAGGGGCCGCCTGCGAAACAGACCATCAATTGCTCATATGCGAGTTCAAGTTGAAGCTGAAGAAATTTAGAACAAGTCTATGAGAGCCAAAATATGACTTTGAGTATATCCCACCTGAATTTAGAGACCATCTCAAGAATAGATTTGCAGCATTGAACACTAATGACCAAAGACCAGATGAGTTGTGGAATGACATCAAGGACATCATACATGAAGAAAGCGAAAGCTCATTAAAAAGACAGGAAAGAAAGAAAAGACCAAAGTGGATGTCAGAAGAGACTCTGAAACTTGCTCTTAAACGTCGAGTAGCTAAAGAAAAGGAAGAAATGATGAAGTAAAAGAGCTGAACAGATTGCAAAGGGCAACTTGAGAAAACAAAGTAAAGTATTATAATGACACGTGCAAAGACCTGGAGTTAGAAAACCAAAAGGGAACAGAAGAAACAATGAAGTAAAAGAGCTGAACAGAAGATTTCAAAGGGTAGCTCAAGAAGGCAAAGTAAAGTTTTATAATGACATGCAAAGACTTGAAGATAGAAAACCAGCTGCCCCTTGGAAACCCTATGGGGCAATTCTACTCTGATTCAGAATTGACTCGATAGCAACAGTTTTTTTTTGTTTTTGTTTTTGTTTTAATGCGCAATGATGGTAAACATCTTTTCATGTGCTTGTTGACTCTTTGAATATCTTCTTTGGTGATCTGTCCAAGTCCTTTGCTCATTTTTTGATTGGGTTGTTTGTCTTCTTGTTGTAAACTTTTAGAAGTTCTATATATTTATCTGATACATGACCCTGATCTGATATATGGTTCCCAAAAATTATCCTGCACCTTAAATGTACCATTATATCAATAACACATTGCAGTGTTAACAATGGGACCAAACCCGTTACCATAGAGTCGATTCTGACTCATAGGGACTAGAGATAGGTATATTTGTGGGGCACTTTCATTTTTTATCTTTGTGGTGCAATGAATTACTTAATACGGCCCTTCTAGCTGTAGTCTTTGTAACTCCCACCAAATGATTGGGTGGGACTATGCAAATGAGGTGCTTGTGGCCCTCCCCAAGGGTATTGGATACCTTGCTAATAATGTACGGCACCCTTGTGGGGTAGGATTATGCAAATAAGGTGTATGGACCCCTAATGAGGGAATTGGTCAATTTTGCCACCCCATAGGCTTAAAGGGAGAGGCAGAGAGAGAGAGGAGCTGTAACACAGAAGACAGCGAGAGATGACAGCACAGCAGTAGCAAGAGCAATAGCTACGCGAGATGGCTGTGGTGGGACTTGCTGACCTACAGAGCTAAGAGTTGTAAGACTTGCCTGAGAAGGCCCTCAGCAAGGCCCAGGGCAGCAAGGTCCCAGCAGGCCCCAGCAGCAGAGGGTGAGAAGAAGCTGTCCTGACTGAAGAACTGCATCCTGAGTTACTCCTGTTACTTCCAAGTTGATCCCAATTCTGAGTTGTACCCCGTTGATTCCATAATAAACCACTTAACTGTAAGTACGGTTGGTAAGTTCTGTGAGATGTTGCAGTGAATTAAGGAACCCAAAGACGGAAGGAAGCATACTGAGGGTAGGTGGCGTATTTGATGTTAGAGATGATGAAGTGGTACAGCAGTTTTGAAAAGTTGCACATTTGGGACATCTTTAACCTCTGCCTCACAGGAACCAGCTTTGTGCTGATTCTTATAAAAGCAATTATTTGTTTAACCTTAAACACTTCTATAGTATTTAATTTTAGTTTTTATCTTTATAGTGAAAGTAAATTACTTTTATAATTTGAAAAGCAATAGAAAGCCCATATTATCATGGGTACTTTTCAAGTAATTAACATCAACATTAAAAATAAAATGAGTAAGTATTATTTTCACTGGCTGCAGGGCTTTCCAACTGAGCAGATGGTTGTACCTTCACTCGTGAACCTCTTTTCTGTTGTTGGACATTTAGGTTGTGCTCTCTTCTCTTTTTGTTGTTACAATCATTTAGGGTGACCTGACCTAGACTGAGAGGTCAGGGCAGGTTTCCTATAGGAAGACACAGCCAAGCTCTGAGCGGTAAAGGAGAAAGTCCCAGGGTGTTTCTGGTGACTGGACCTTTTGAGAATGTAGTATATTCCAGTGCCAGGTGATTTCCAAACCTGGCTGTGCATTAGAATCCCCTGGGGGAGATTTTGCAACAATGTGAGTCCAGGGAATTAGAACCCTTACTAGGTTGGAGGTGGAGGAGGAGAGGTTGGCAGGTTACATGGGATTCTGGAGGCTTGAGCCCAGTGAGAACTGCTATTCTATTATATGCGAGGCCCCTGACACTCAGTAGGCACTCAGCCTCACATCAGGCGTGAGGATTCCTGGTTTTCTGGTCCATGGGTTGTGTTCTATTGGAAACACTGGACTGGGAGTCAGGACCGTGGGACTCAAGCTGTAGTCTCCAGTCTTTGTGACCTTAGTTAAGTCGTTTCCTCTCTCAAGGACTGAGTTACCTCATGTGTAAAATGAGGGAGTTGAACTAGATCAAGGATCTCAAACTCATGTGCCTCCAGAGCCCAGGAAGTAACTTGGTGAGATATGTGGGTTGCTGGGGGCCATGGGACTGCTGAAGGACCCACGGCGAAGGGGAAGCTGGAGTGCAGCTAATTGTGGGAATGCGGGCCCAGTGTTGTCAGGTCTTCTGATTTTTCACAGGAAGCTGGAAATCTGGAAATCTCCCATTTTTAAATGGTTGGCAACTAGTCCAAAATTCTTATTAAACATTGTATGGCCAAATGAAACAAGCCAGTGGACCAGAATGGGCCCCAGCCACCAGTTTATCATCTCTGGAATGGCCGTACTTGGAGGATGCATTGCAAAGTATGAACTTGGGCAGTCAGGACACAGAAGGGGACTTTCAAATGCTTTGTCCCTGCAGCAGCCCTTACTACAGGAGCCTCTGAAATGGGGCTTGGGCCTCATATACTCAGAGCTTTCTCAGGAATTCCTAGAAATCCTCACAGCCCTACTTTATGGCAGGCTTATCTATTAGATCCACCAGAACCAGGGGACAAGGACCCCACCATCTCCATACACCCTCCACTGGGCTGACAGACAGATTTTGGTGAATCAGAACTTGAATCCACAGGAAGGATGCCTGAACTGAGCCTTAGGTCTCACCTGGTTCAATTCCTCCATTTTATAGACCCAGAGTAGGAAGTGGCTGCCTACACCCAGGAGGACCCAGACCTCTGCCAAAGGAACAGTAGTTACTAGTGAGCACTGAGGAGCCAGACAGGCCTGTGTTCAAACCCTGGCTCTGCCACTTACAGGCTCCTGACTTTAGGCCATTTTCTGGATAAATAAATCTAACCATTCCGTAACCCACTTCTGTTTCTTGATTCTACACCTTTACTCGTGTTATCCCTCTATTGGGAATTCCCCTTTCCCTCCATTTATTCTCCTCTAAAAAAAATTCCTGTCCATTTTTCAACACTTGGCTCAGATTTCAACTCCTCTCTGAAGACTTTCTTTCTCCATTTATTCACTTACTAGGATAATACATCCATTCAAAATTCAAATGGTATGAAGCCTTTCTTGATCTCTAGGATTTCTCCCAATATTTTTTACCTCTCCCACCATTATACTGCCTCAGTGTTCAGCATGGGGTCTTCCAGCAAAGGGAGAAAGGTTATGGAAATTAAAATTCAACTCTGGGATTATAAAATATTATAGCAAAAACCAAACCAAACCTGTTGTCGTTGAGTCTATTCCGACTCATAGCGACCCCATGTGTTACAGAGTAGAACTGCTCCATAGTGTTTTCTTGGCTGTCCTGATTACAAAGCAGATCACCAGGCCTTTCTTCTGCAGTACCACTGGGTGGGTTTGAACTGCCAACCTTTAGGTTAATAGTCTAGTACAAACCATTTACGCCACCCGGAGGACTATTAAATACTGTACAGCCATTAAAAATTAAGTGAAAGAATTTTGGCATGTATTCACAATTGTTGTTGAATGAAAAATGTAGGTTATCACTTGATAGAAAACAATCGGATCCCAGTTTTGTCAGGAAAAAAGAATGTAGGGATAGGAAAAAGGAAGATGCGCAGCAAAATCTTACTAGTAGCAGTTGGGGGGAAGAATTACAGGAGAATATATATAAATATATATATTGTTTCCCTCTCTGTGTTATTCTTTATTTTTAGAATTTTTTACATAATCGTGCATTCACTTTGTAGTCAGGAAAAGTAGTCATTACAAAGTAACAGTTCCTCACATGGGCACAGCCATCGTTTCATCTGTTATCCTGTTTGACACCTCAACAACTCTGATCAGCAAAGTGAGGATTATTACTCCCATTTTAGAGATGTGCAGACTGAGGTGAGAGGGCAGGTCTAAGACGTCCCCAAATTCTGAAGTTAAGGCATGGAGCCAAGACTGAAACGCAGATCTTCCCGAGTCCCGTTCTTTGCTTCTTTATGGGAAACCCCCCAGTCTGCCTAGGCATGCACGTGTGGCATCTAAAGATTGTGCACGGAGCAGAGAGACCAACACAGGCATACCTCGGAGATATTGCAGGTTTGGTTCCAGACCACCACGATAAAGTGAATATTGCAATAAAGCGAGTCACATGAACTTTTTGGTTTCCCAGTGCATATGAAAGTCATGTTTACACTATACTGTAGTCTATCAAGTGTGCAATAGCATCATGTCTAAAAAAGACGAAGTACAGACCTTAATTAGAAATATTTTATTCCCGAAAATGCTAACCATCATCTGAGCGAGTCATAATCTGTTTGCTAGTGGAGGGTCTTGCCTCCATGTTGATGGCTGCTGACTGATTGGTGTGGCTGTGGCAATTTCTTAAAATAAGACAACAATGAAGTTTGCTGCATCAGTTGACTCTTCCTTTCCCGAAAGGTTTCTCTGTAACACGTGATGCTGCTTGATAGCATTTTACCCATAGTAGAACTTCTTTCGAAATTGGAGTCAATCCTCTCAAACTCTGCTCTTTTATCAACTAAGTTTATGTAATATTCTAAATCCTTTGTTGTCATTTCAACAATGTTCACAGCATCTTCACCAAGAGTAGATTAGATCTCAAGAAACCACTTTCTTTAGTCATCCATAAGAAACAGCTCCTCGTCCATTAAAGTTTTTTCATGAGATTGCAGCAATTCAGTCACATCTTCATGCTCTACTTCTAATTCTAGTTCTCTTGCTGTTTCCACCACATCTGCAGTTACTTCTTCCATTGAAGTCTTGAAGCCCTCAAAGTCATCCATGAGGGTTGGAATTAACTTCTTCCAAACTCCTGTTAATGTTGATATTTTGACCTCCTCCTATGAATCACAAATGTTCTTAATGACATCTAGAATGATAAATCCTTTCCAGAAGGTTTTCAATTTACTTTGGCCAGATCCATCAGAGGAATCACTATCTGTGGCAGCTATAGCCTTACAAAATATATTTCTTGAAAAATAAGACTTGAAAGTCAAAATTACTCCTTGATCCATGGGCTGAAGAATCGATGTTGTATTAAAAACCAAAAACCAAACCCATTGCTGGCAAGTTGATTCCAACTCATAGCTATCCTATAGGTCAGAGTAGAACTGCCCCATAGCGTTTCCAAGGAGCAGCTGGTAGATTCAAACTGCTGACCTGTTGGTTAACAGCCGAGCTCTTAACCACTGCACCACCAGGGCTCCCGATGTTGTGTGTTGTTATTGTTAGGTGCTGTCAAGTCACTTCCGACTCATAGCAACCCTGTGTACAACAGAACGAAACACTGCCCAGTCCTGCGCCATCCTCACAATCCTTGTTATGCTTGAGCCCATTGTTGCAGCCACTGTGTCAATCCATCTCATTGAGGGTCCTCTTTTTCGCTGACCCTCTACATAATGTCCTTCTCCAGGGATTGATCCCTCCTGATAACATGTCCAAAGTCATGAGATGTTGTGTAAGCAGGCATAAAAACAATATTAATCTCCTTGTACATCCCCATCAGAGCTCTTGGGTAACCAGGTGCTTTGTCAATGAGCAGTGATATTTTGAAATAATCTTTTTTTCTGAGCAGTAGGTCTCAACAGCAGGCTTAAAATATTCAGTAAACCATGTTGTAAACAGAGATGCTGTCATCCAGGCTTTGCTGTTCCATTTATAGAGCACAGGCAGAGTAGATTTAGCATAATTCTTAAGGGCCCTAGGACTTTTGAAATGGTAAATGAACATTGGCTTCAACTTAAAGTCACTAGCTGCATTAGTCCCTAGCAAGAGAGTCAGCCTGTCCTTTAAAGCTTTGAAGCCAGGCATTGACTTATCTCTAGTTATGAAAATCCTAGATGGCATCTTCTTCCAGTATAACGCTATTTCGCCTATGTTGAAAATCAGTTGTTTAGTGTAGCCACCTACATCAGTTATCTTAACTAGATCTTCTGGATAACTTGCTGCAGCTTCTACACGAACCCTTGCTGCTTCACCTTGCACTTTTATGTTATGGAGATGGCTTCTTTCCTTAAACCTCATGAACCAACCTCTGCCAGCTTCAAACTTTTCTTCTGCAGCTTCCTCACCTCTCTCAGGCTTTACAGAATTGAAGAGAGTTAGGGCCTTGCTCTGGATTAGGCTTCAGTTTAAGGGAATGTTGTGGCTGGTGTGATATTCTATCCAGACCACTAAAACTTTCTCCATATCAACAATAAGGCTGTTTCGATTTCTTATCATTCATATGTTCACTGGAGTAGCACTTTTAATTTCCCTCAAGAACTTTTCCTTTGCATTCACAGCTTGCCTAATTGGTTGGCACGAGAGGCCTAGCTTTCGGCCTATCTCAGCTTCCTCACTAAGCTGAATCATTTCCAGCTTTTGATTTAAAGTGAGAGACTTGCGACTCTTCCGTTCACTTGAACACTTAGAGGACATTGTAAGATTATTAATTGGCCTAATTTCAATATTGTTGTTTCTCAGGGAATAGGGAGGCCGGAGGAGAGGGAGAGAGGTGGAGGAACAGCTGGTCAGAACACACATAACATTTATTAAGTTCACTATCTCATATGGGTGCAGTTCGTGGCACCCCAAAACAATTACAATAGTAACATCAAAGATCACTGATCACAGATCACCATAACAGATATAATAATAATGAAAAACTTTGAAATATTGCGAGAATTACCAAAATGTGACCCAGAGACACAATATGAGCTCATACTGTTGGAAAAATGGTGCCAATAGACTTGCTTGACACAGGGTTGTCACAAATCTTCAATTTATAAAAAACACAGTATCTGCAAAGGTGACATAAAATGAGGTATGCCTGTAGTTATAAAGAAAGACACAAAATGATGTCCTGAATGGGGCCGGGGAAGCCTTAACCAATGTTGACTTCCACATAGATACAGGCATATGTCTATATCTCCATCTGTACAAACATATGTTGTTTTACGCAAAGCTCTTTTGGAAGCAAACAGTAAAGACCTATTCAAACTAGAAGAGAAAATGAATTTACTGAAAGGACGTTGTCACATCTCACCAAATCCAAAAGGAATAGGGCCTCAGGAACAAGACATGGGAAAGAATCAGGAGCCCAGAGTCCTGGCCAAACTCTTCCTGGGAACCAGTTAGAGCTCTTTTGGTTGCAGGTAACAAAGTCAACTCAGGCTCCGAAAGTAAAAGCGGACTTTATTATAATGGCACAAAGATGCCACCTGGAACTCACCAGCAGGAATGCCAGCAGGTATAGGAGGGAGAAGAGCACTTTGGGGATCAAGAAAATTCTTTCTCTGTGTCTCTCATGCTGCAGGCCAGCTTCTCGGCCTCTCTGGTCTAGATGGGGAGCAGAACATGCCCCCTCCCCAGCTCCCATGTTCACATGTTGTAGTTCTAACCACATAGAAAGATTGACCCTCTCACCAAACTCCTGAGAGAAAACTAACTGGTGGGGCTTGGATCAGGTGCCATGCAGGTCCCAGTTAGCTGTGGTCAAAGGTCAGGATCATGTGATAGATACGGTTTATATAGTCTCTCATTCCTTCTTTTCCTCCACAGATGAGCTTTATCTATCCATGTGCGTGGCAGAAGATGGCTACACTGTGGACCTCAAATTTTGTCATGCCCCTCATCCCGGCCACATAGAAACTGACTAGAACTACTGAGTCCCAGTGCCAAATCCCTTGAAGAGAGAATTGGATGAGCCCAGCTTGGGTCCCTTGTCCACCCTGGTGCCATTACCTGATCAAGAGAAGGGGCAGGGTCCTGTCCTACCAAATGGCCGCCCTGACCCACTCCATGGGGAGAGGACAGTTCGCAGAAGCATGCGGATGTTATACACTGGCCAGATAAACCCCTGAGATGAAGACTCTTCCTGACATAATTATATCATATAGTGGCTGTTTCTTGAAATACTTTCAGAAGTGAGGGGCTAGCTTCACTGTCTTCCACCAAAGCCCGGAAAAACCTGGGGTGTCTTTCTTTTTAAGGATATCAGGATCAGAAACCTTTGTGGACACTGGCTAATTCAATTTAGCCAACATACTGAGCAAGACACTGTGCCAGGCCCTGAAGGGTCAAAGATAATGAGCTTCCAGCTCTGCCCCTTCATCATCAGTGAAGTTCATTGAGAAATCTATTATTTCAGACACATCCTGCTCTGGAAATTCCATCTGACTGCATTACAAAAAAAAACAAAAAAAAAAACAAACCAAACTCCTTGCCGTCGAGTCGATTCCGACTCATAGTGACCCTATAGGACAGGGTAGAACTGTCCCATAGAGTTTCCAAGGAGCTCCTGGTGGATTTGAACTACCAACCTTTTGGTTAGCAGCCGTAGCTGTTAACTACTATGCCACTAGGGTTTCCATCTGACTGCATTAGGAGGAACTAAACTGCATGAATTCATCTGAGAGTTTAGATCATAGGAACTAATAATGTACTTGATCTTCTTGCTTCGAATCAACATTTTTTAAAACAACAATATTATGAAGGCCATTGACAGTGGCGAAATTAATATCTGGTTGGGATTTCCCACACAGCCATGGAGGGCTGTTATTATTAACGGAATGAAATCTGGGCCAGACACATGTGTGGTGTTCTCCGGTGGCTTCTTCAAGCACATTGTGTTGTTAATGGTTCAGCTGGAGACAAAAGGAGAACACACCCAATGCCGGAGGCAGACCCATCTGGGTGTGACTCCCCCAGTTCTTCCATTTTCTAGCAGGATCACTGTGGATAGCATACCTCTCCTGTCTGAGCCCCAGCCATATATGTTGGGTTGGTTCCCAGTGTACGAGAGCAGTGAGCATATTCCCTGACACAGAGTAAGTGCCCTGTAAGTATCTGAATGACAGTTGAACTCTAGGAGTACATTTCCAATAAACTGGAAATTGTTAACGGAGAGAAAGGTGCTTGTGATACAATATTGAAGTAAAGAAAGAAAAGGTGCAAAACTGAATTTAAAGCATGATGCTCAATTTTGCCTAGAAAAAAAAGGAAATGCAGAGAAAAATGTCTGCAAGGTACATGCATAAATGCTAACAGGGGTGGGATTACATGTGATTTTCAGTTTCTTTTTGCATATTATACTTTCTGAATTTTCTGTATTAAGTATTTATTACTTTTTTTTTTTAAAGTATGTGTTACTTTTGTAATAAGAAAAAAAATTAATATAAACTGTCACATGTACATCAAATAAGGCCTACAAGGAATCATACAGAAATAAGAATAGTGGGTGGTGGGACTGTGAGTGTTTAACCTTTTCTTCCTTATACGTTTTTCGTCTGTACCAACCTGTCTACAAGGAGATATTTTTATTATACTATTTAAATAGAATCTTAATAATAAAAATATTATTTAAAAACCAAACAGAGTACTGAAGGATCTCACCTTTACCATGGACCCCTTCCGTTCCATGGCTCTGTATTCAATGAGTCACTGCATTCCTACTGAGATAGAATTGGAAAGAATGATCATGTGACAGTCATTGTCTTCACACTTGGCATAGAAGGGCAGCATGGGAAGGGATCATAGAGACATCAGGTGAAAAATCCTCATTCATGTATACAGTTATACTCCATTGGTTTTATTATTTTAAATATATATTTTTAAATTTCAGAAGTAATACTGTACATCTTCTACTCACTTATTGACTATCTCATTATTTGATATTTTGCATTTACAACAATAGTAAAAAATCTACTATCCTACCATTTTGTGTGTTAACGACATACATTTGACAGTAAAGAATGCCAAGATGTTGGCTTTGGTGGTTAAGATTATGTGTCAACTTGTCTGGGCCATGATTCTCAGTGGTTTGGCAGTTATGTAATAAAGTAATTTGGCAGTTATTTGGCAGTTATGTAATGATGTAATCATCCTTCATTTTGTGATCTGATGTGGTCATCCTCCATTTTCACATAACACCAATTTGGCATAACAACCTGGTCTTTGGACCCTAACCATGTCAATAAGTGAGGAGAGAGTGTACGTACTTATTCTAACAGGTGAAACAAATCTCAATAATCTCTTTTCATCCCCCTCCATTTCCACTCCCTTGATGTAACCAGGGTTTGCAGCCTAGTGTGTATACTTTGACATCTTTCTCCACACTCATGCAAATATCTGTGGATAAACATAGCTCCATGTATACACAGGATTTTTTTAAAATAGACTTTATTTTTTGTAACTGTTTTAGATTTACATAAACTTTAAGAAGGTAGTTCAGAGAGTTCCCATATACCCTACACCTAGTTTTTCCTATTATTAACATCTTATATTGTTATTTGTTAATGAACCAATATTGGTACATTATTATTAACTCAAGTCCATACTTTATTCAGATTTCCCTAGTTTTTACCTGATGTCTTTTTTATATTCGCAGGACACACATTACATATACTTGTCATGTCTCCTTCAACTCCTCTTTTCTGTGACAGTTACTCAGACTTTCCTTGTTTTTGATGACCTTTGCAGTTTTGAGAAGCACTGGCCAGGTGTTTTGTAGAATGTTCCCCTAATAGGACTTGTCTGATGTTTTTCTCATAATTAGACTGAGATTATGGGTTTTTGGGAGGAAGACAACTGTCATGGATTGAATTGTGTCCCCAAAAAATGTCTGTCAACTTGGATAAGCCATGATTCCCAGTATTGTGTGATTGTCCACCATTTTGTCATCTGATGTGATTTTCCTGTGTGTTGTAAATCTTATCTCTATGATCTGGATGAGGTGGGATTACTGGCAGTTTCGTTAATGAGGCAGGACTTAATCTACAAGATTAGGTTGTGTCTTAAGCCAATCTCTTTTGCGGTATAAAAGAGAGAAGCAAGCAGAGAGACAGGGGGACCTCATACCACCAAGAAACAGGAGAACAGCTCTTTGGACCTGGGGTCCCTGCATTGAGAGGCTCCAAGACCAGGGGAAGATTGATGACAAAGATCTTCCCCCAGAGCCGACAGAGAGAGAAAGCCTTCCCCTGGAGCTGGCACCCTGAATTCGGACTTCTAGCTTCCTAGACTGTGAGAGAAGAAATTTCTCTTTGTTAAAGTCATCCACTTGTGGTATTTCTGTTATAGCAGTGCTAAATAACCAAGACAACAACAGAGGTGAACTGCCATTTTCATCACATCATGTTGATAGTACATGCTATCAACATGATTTATCACTGTTGATGTTGATCTTGATCACATGACTGAGATATTTTTTGTCAGTGTCTTAGTTATGTAGTGCTTCAGTAACAGAAATACCACAATTGGGTAACTTTAACAAACAGAAATTTATTTTCTCACAGTTTAGGAGGCTAGAAGTTTGAATTCAGGGTGCCAGCTCCAGGGGAAGGCTTCGGGTTTTTTTTTTTTTTTTGTACTTAATCTTTTTATATCTCAAAAGTGATTAGGTTTAAGACACATCCTACACTGTTATGGCCTCATTAATATAACAAAGAAAACCCTATTCCCAAATGGGATTACATCCACAGGTATAGGGGTTAAAATTCCAACATATACTTTGGGAGGATACAATTCAATCTATATCAACAGTCAGTAACTCTAAAGATACTCTTTTCTCCTCTATCCATACTGTCCTCTTTGGAAGGAAGTCATTACACATACAGCCCACAGTTAAGTAGTGAGGCATTATGGTTTCCTTCTTGAAGGTGGAGTATCTATATAAATTATTTGGAATTCTTATGCATGGGGAGATTTGTCGCTTCTCCTCCACTTATTTATTTATTCAGTCATTTATTTTTATCAGTATGGACTCTTGGATATTTACTTTATACTTTGGGTTATAATCCAGTACTTTATTTATTTTGTTGCTCAGATTATTCTAGGTTTGGTCATTGGCCGGTGGGAGTTTGTATATTCAGCATAGGATTAAAAAATAATAATATTTATTGTGTTTTTGTCTGAGATATTTTTGTTTGTATTTTTACAAAAATTAAGCTAAACTGTACATATTATACTATAAATTTATTTTCACTTAAAAATAAACTATTGTGTATCTCCATCCTGGTAAAAATAGAAAGACTTTGTTATTGTTAGGTGCCACAAGCAAATTTCAACTCATAGCAATGCCATGTAACAGAGTAGAGCTGCCCTATAGAGTTTTCTTGGCTGTAATCTTTATGGGAGCAGATCACCAGGTCTGTCTTCCTGTGGAGTTGCTGGATAGGTTCAAACTGACAATCTTTCAGTTAACAATTGAGCACTTAACTACTAGTTGAAAGGTTGGAGGTTCAAATCCATCCAGAGGTGCCTCGGAAGACAGGCCTGCTGATCTGTTTCTTAAAGGACACAGCCTTGAAACTTTCCTATGGAGCAATTCTACTCTGCACACATGGTGTCACCATGAGTTAGAATCGACTTCAAAGCAACAAAGAACAACAACAACATTCCATATTGTTCACACGTAATAGATTCTATTGTTCCCCTACAGATGGACATTTGGGTTGTTTCCTTTTTTTTTGTTTTGTTTTTGCAACTACAAATAATACTGCCATAAACATTCTTGTACATATACAGGAATGATAGGCTAGATTCTCCAAAGTGGCAATGTAGGGTCAAAAGGCATGTATGTTTTAAATTGTAATAAATATTGTCATCTTGTTTCCCAACAGCATTGCAATAATTTATCCTCTTACTAGCAATGAATGAGAGAGCCCCTTTTTCCACATTCTCCTCAGCTCTGGATGTCATTTCTCTATTTTTATCACTATGATGGAGCAATATATTCTCTAGTTGTTTCTTTAATTGGAATTTCCCTGGCCAGTAAACACTGTGAGCAATTTCTCATATGTTTATTAGCCAAGTGGTTTTTCTCTTCTTGGAATTGCCTGTTCATTTCTTTTGCCCATTTTGCTTTTGGGTTGTTTATCTTTATTCACAGCAAGTTGTAGAGGCTTTTTTGTATAGCAGAAATAGTACATCTTTGTCTTTCGTACGTGTGTAAATGCTTTTACCAATTCATCATATACTTTTTAACTTTATTTTTAGTGTGTTTTGTAGTACAAAAATATTATATATCATACATATGTTTATATTTATATTATTTTTTGGTATATATTTATATATATTATGTATATTTATTTTTTTTTTGTTGTTAAATTTGCCAGTCATTTCCTTTAAGGCCCTGGGTTTCCTGTCTCATTTAACAGTTTCCCTCACCCAAGGTTTTATAAATGTTTCCTAAAATTTTTTTCTAATATTTTCAATTGTGGCCTTTAAAAAAAAAAAAAGATTTAATACGGCACCATTTCATATAAAATGTAAGACTCTTACAACAATATCATTCCATTTACACCCCAATTATTGTCTTTTGGGTTTTATGGTCTTTTGGCTATTATAATATATTTCACTTGTACATACAAACATGTGTATATACAAACATGTCAGTTTATCTTACTGTGGAGGCTTGTGTGTTGCTGTGATGCTGGAAGCTACGCCACAGGTATTCAAATACCAGTAGGGTCACCCATGGTAGACAGGTTTCAGTGGAGCTTCCAGACTAAGACAGACTAGGAAGAAGGACCCAGCAGTCTACTTCTAAAAACAATTAGCCAGTGAAAACCTTATGAATAGCAGTAGAACATTGTCTGATATAGTGCTGGAAGATGAGCCCCTCAGGTTGGAAGGCACTCAAAATATGACTTGGGAAGAGCTGCCTCCTCAAAGTATAGTTGACCTTAATGACGTGGATGGAGTCAAGCTTTCAGGACCTTCATTTGCTGATGTGCCATGACTCAAAATGAGAAGAAACAGCTGCAAACATCCATTAATAATTGGAACATGGAATGTACAAAGTATGAATCTAGGAAAATTGGAAATCATCAAAAATGAAATGGAACATATAAACATCGATATTCTAGGCATTAGTGAGCTGAAATGGACTGCTATCGGCCATTTTGAATCAGACATTCATATGGTCTACTATGCCAGGAATGATAACTTGAAGAGACGTGGCGTTGCATTCATCGTCAAAAAGAACATTTCAAGATCTATCCTGAAGTACAATGCTATCAGTGAGAGGATAACAGCTATACGCCTACAAGGATGACCAGTTAATACGACTGTTCTTCAAATTTACGCACCAACCACTAAGGCCAAAGATGAATAAATTGAAGATTTTTACCAACTTCTTCAGTCTGAAATTGATCGAACATGCAATCAGGATGCGTTGGTAATTACTGGTGATTGGAATGTGAAAGTTGTAAATAAAGAAGGATTGGTAGTTGGAAAATATAGCCTTAGTGATAGAAATGATGCCAGAGACAGCATGATAGAATTTTGCAAGACCAATGACTTCTTCATTGCAAATACCTTTTTTCAACAACATAAATGGTGACTACGTATGTGGACCTCACAAGATGAAATACACAGGAATCAAATCGACTACATCTGTGGAAAGAGACAGTGGAAAATCTCAATATCATCAGTCAGAGCAAGGCCAGGGGGCAACCGCGGAACAGACCATCAATTGCTCATATGCAAGTTCAAGTTGAAACTGAAGAAAATTAGAACAAGTCTATGAGAGCCAAAGTATGACCTTGAGTATATCCCACTTGAATTTAGAGACCATCTCAAGAATAGATTTGATGCACTGAACAGTAATGACTGAAGACCAGACGAGTTGTGGAATGACATCAAGGACATCTGCACTGAACACTAATGACTGAAGACCAGACGAGTTGTGGAATGACATCAAGGACATCATACATGAAGAAAGCAAGAGGTCATTAAAAAGACAGGAAAGAAAGAAAAGACCAAAGTGGATGTCAGAAGAGACTCCGAAACTTGCTCTTTGACGTCAAGTATCTAAAGCAAAAGGAAGAAATGATGAAGTAAAAGAACTGAACAGAAGATTTCAAAGGGCGGCTAGAGAAGACAAAGTAAAGTATTATAATGACATGTGCAAAGACCTGGAGATAGAAAGCCGAAAGGGAAGAACATGCTCAGCATTTCTCAAGCTGAAAGAACTGAAGAAAAAGTTCAAGCCTCGAGTCGCAATATTGAAGGATTCTATGGGGAAAATATTAAACAATGCACGAAGTATCACAAGAAGATGGAAGAAATACACAGGGTCACTACACCAAAAAGAATTGGTCGACATTCAACCATTTCAGGAGGGAGCATATGATCAGGAACTGATGGTACTGAAGGAAGAAGTCCAAGCTGCACTGAAGGCATTGATGAAAAACAAGACTCCAGGAACTGACGGAGTAACAACTGAGATGTTTCAACAAAGGGATGCAGCACTGGAAGTGCTCATTGTCTATGCCAAGGAATTTGGTCAACTGACTGGAAGAGATCCATATTTATGCCTATTCCCAAGAAACGTGATTCAACTGAACGTGGTAATTATCAACCAATATCATTAATATAACACCCAAGTAAAATTGTACCATAATAGCCTTTTGTAATTCTTTTAATTGCTGTTGTTAGGTGCCCCTGAGAGAGCTCTGAGTCATAGAAACCCCATGTATAACTGAACAAAATGTTGCCATACAGTAATAGTTATTTTTGAGCCCATTGTTACAGCCAGTTTGTCAATCCATTTCATTGAGGGTCTTCCTCTTTTTCGTTGACCCTCTACTAGTTGCTATTATAGGTGGTTATATCTCCTTTCTTATTCATAATTGCTGTCTATTTTTTTCTTTCTATCCTTTTCCCCCCTTATTCAAGTGTTGTCAGGGATTTGTTGTTGTTGTTATTTTTTTCCCGTTTTATTGGTCCTTTCAAATCCTTCCCACTATTTTTGACAAATCATAATTGTGTTAGTTTTAGATTTTAATTAGTTTTATTTGTACTTTTATTTTGGTTTACGTGGTTCTTTTTCTAATTTATTAAGTTGAATATTTTATCCATTTATCTTTTTTTGTAATAAAAAACTTAAAGTTACATAATTTCTTCTGAGTACAGCTTTAGCAGTATCCTTATGATTTTGGTATGAAGTGTTTTAGTCATAGATAATTTGAAATTTCACTTTAAAACTTTATTTGGGAGAGTGTTTATTAAATTCCAAGTTGTTAATTTTCCCTCCTATATCGTTGTCGTCTTTTTTTTTTTTAGTTTTATTGGCGTATGTTTAAAGAATGCAGCCTAACAAGCTCTACTATTTGGACTTTATTAAAATTTTTTAATGCTTACACTCTTTTTTCTTTAAACTACAATTTAATGGTTTTAATATATTCACAGAGTTGCATAACCAACATCACAATCAACTTTAGAGCATTTCATTATGCCCAAAAAACCTCCCTGTTCTTTAGCAGTCACTCCCCAGCCTTTGGAAACCCTGGTGGCATAGTGCTTAAGTGTTTGGCTGCTTACCAAAAGGTCGGCAGTTTGAATCACCAGGTGCTCCTTGGAAACCCTATGGGGCAGTTCTACTCTGTCCTACAGGGTCACTATGAGTTAGAATTGACTTGAGGGCAATGAGACCCCAGCCTCCAGATCTCCGCCCCCACTCCCCCAACCCCCCGTTCTAGGCAATCACTAATCTAATTTCTGTCTCTATGGATTTGCCATTCTAGATATTTCATATAAATGAAATTATACTACATGTGGTCCTTTGTGATTGGCTTCTTTCACCAAACATAATATTTTCAATGTTGCAGCATGTATCAGTACTTAAAACTCATTGCCATCGAGTTGATTCTAACTCATAGCAGACAGAGTAAAACAGCCCCATAGGGTTTGCAAGGAGTGGCTGGTGGATTCAGACTGCCAACCTTTTGGTTAGCAGCCAAGCTCTTAACCACTGTACCACCAGGGCTCCTAACACAGCACAATTAAATAACGAGTAAGCCTTTAGAATACGTTTATTTCTCTACTACCCCCCACCCCGAATGCTTCCATTTTGCTAAAGTAGATTAACATTTCTAGTCCAAGGTTTTAGTTGGGTTTCTCTTTAGTTCATTTCTTCTGTTTCAAGAATACATACTTAAGACAAACATTACAAGTTTTTGGACATTTTTATAGCTTTGTTGAGAAGGCTGCAAGTCTAAGGCAGGAAATGAATTATCCTGTAGCAAAGTACTATTTTCCTTTTACCCAAAAAATGACTGCCCAATGCAGACTGTATTCACGATCTCAGGTGAGAAGGATGTGTGTTGATGTTCCAGAACAATTTCCTGTTTTCAGGACTTGCTTAGCACATACATTCATTCTCCAGCCAAGTGGTGCTTGCTGATATTCTGCAGATGTGTGCTGTGCTTCCCCCTGCCCTGCCTTTGCTCATCTGCTGGAATGTTTCTTTGTTCCATCTCCATCTTCCCAGGCCCATCTCTTCAAGAACCCTTTTCTGACCCAAACCAGATGTGAGCGCTTCTTCCTTTGAACCCCACAGAGCGCCTTGTTAATATCTCTCCTGACACCTCATTGGGTCTTTATATTACTGAGGTTTAGGTATTTTAATACCTTAACCCCTGTCCTCTTCTCTTTCAGGGAGCAAAATGTACCTTATCTTTGTATCTCCAGCATCTAGCACAGTTGCTGGCACATAGTACATACTGAACTGATATGATTAAAATGTGCTACGTGGGTTAAGGAATCACCCCTCTGAATGGCAAAAGAAACCAGTTTTGATTCAGTGAAGACGTTTTTGTACTTTTATTTTTTGCATCTATGTGGTAAGGTGTTTATAGGGAAAGATGGTTTTCATAGTGTCCTAAGTATGTACTTTCCGGAGGATCTCCTTTCTGAAAGCCAAGTATTTATCACTCGCTAATGATTATTAAGGAGCCCTGGTGGTGCAGTGGTTAAGAGCTCGGCTGCTATCCAAAAGGTCAGCAGTTCGAATCCATCAGCCGCTCCTTGGAAACCCTATGGGGCAGTTCTACTCTGTCCTGTAAGGTCGCTATGAGTTGGAATCCACTTGATTGCAACAGGTTTGGAATTATATTTAGGGAGTCCTTCCGCCCAAACAAAAAACCAGACCCATTGCTGTGGAGTTGATTCCAACTCATAGCGACCCTACAGAACAGAATAGAACTGCCCCATAGGGTTTCCAAGGGGTGGCTGGTGGATTCGAACTGCTGACCTTTTGGTTAGCAGCCAAGCTCTTAACCACCGTGCCACCAGGGTTCCAAGGGAGTCCCTGAGTGGTGCAAATGGTTAAGTGCTAAATTACTAACCAAAAGGTTAGCATTTCATACACACCCAAAGATGCCTCAGAAGTAAGGCCTAGTAATTTGCTTCTGAAAAGTCACAGCCTTGAAAGCCCTATGGAGCAGTTCTCCTCTGCACCCAGGGGCCCGCATAAGTTGGAATCCACTCAAGGGCAATTAATAACAACCATATTGATAGTTGTCCTTCAGTGAGGGCTTCCCATTCTCTACTACTATAGTATGCTGGGAATTTTCATCTGATTAGAAACTAGGCTTAAAAAACTGGTTACGCAGATTTTTCATGATCATTATCGTGTTATTTTTTA
Source organism: Trichechus manatus latirostris (assembly GCF_000243295.1). NCBI lineage: Eukaryota > Metazoa > Chordata > Mammalia > Sirenia > Trichechidae > Trichechus > Trichechus manatus. The sequence continues at coordinate 2,119,023 of NW_004443997.1, forward strand.
TTCCATCAACCAGACCCAGGTATTTAGCTTTCAATTATGAACATGTCTGCTGTTGTTTTGTTAGCTGCCCTTGAGTCATGCACAATGGAAGGAAACGCTGCCCAGTCCTGCACCATCCCCGTGATCACTTTCAGATCAGACCATTGTGATCCATAGGGTTTTCATCGGCTGGTTTTCAGAAGTAGTTCACCAGGCATTTCTTTTGAGTCCATCTTAGTCTGGAAGCTTTGCTGAAACCTATGCAGTATTCTGTTGTTGTTGTTAGGTGCTGTCAAGTTTGTTCCAACTCATAGCGACCCCATGTACAACAGAACGCAACACTGCCCTGTCCTGCACCATCCTCACAATCATTGCTATGCTTGAGCGGATTGTTGTAGCCACTGTGTCACTCCATCTTGTTGAGGGTCTTTCTCTTTTTCGCTGACCCTCTACTTTACCAAGAATGATGTCCTTCTCCAGGGACTGATCCCTCCTGATAACATGTCCAAAGTACATGAGATGAAGTCTTGCCATCCTTGCTTTTGAGGAGCTGTACTTCTTCTAAGACAGACTTGTTTGTTCTTTTGTCAGTCCATGATATAGTCAATATTCTTCACCAATACCATAATTCAAAGGCATTAATTCTTCTTTGGGCTTCCTTATTCATTTTCCAGGTTTCGCATGCATAGGAGACTATTGAAAACACCATGGCTTGAGTCAGACACACCTTAGTCCTTAAAATGACATCTTTGCTTTTTAATACTTTAAAGAGGTCTTTTGCAGCAGATTTATCCAATGCAATGTGTCTTTTGATTCCTTGACTGCTGCTTCTGTGGCTGTTGATTGTGGATCCAACTAAAATGAAATCCTTGACAACTTCAATCTTTTTTCAATTCAGCATTATAGCAACATGCAAACCACCACTGACAGATGGGTTGTGGCTGCGCATGAGGTGCATTGGCCAGGAATCAAACCTGGGTCTCCCCATGGAAGGCAAAAATTCTACCACTGAACCACCAATGCCCCCATGAAGATGTCTATAATAAGTGTCAAAGAGAAAAAATGATAGCAGATATCTTGCTTTGATATTATCACATGCAAGTAAAATTTTGCTGAAGATCATTCAAAAGTGGCTGCAGCAGTATATCAACACGGATCTGCCAGAAATTCAAGCCAGATTCAGACAACAACAACAACACCTTGCTTTGATTTTGGGGTTTTCTTACCTAGGAAACTAAATATTCACTTTAAAGAAATCCCTGACCAAAATTAATCCAGCCATTGGTTTTTCCCTACCCAAAGTTGCAAATCCTTTCTTTCCTGTTGGAAGCCTGGCTTGCTGAATTTGAATTTCAAAAGATATGGCTGGGTGGAGGGCCAGAGACTGTGTTGTGACCTGATACCAGTTTATCTCAGTAAAAGGGGGAGGGCAGGATTCAATCAATCATGTTAAGATTAGCCAATGGCTGATCTATATTTCTCCTCCTCTTTATAAGATTCACTTTAACTAGCTTCTTCGAGCCATTTGCCTTTTCTGGAATCAAAATTGTTTTCCTATATGCACTTAGAATACCTGCTCAGAATAAACCTTGTGTTCAAATTTGGCTGAGTTTTGATTATTTTTAACAGAAGTTATAAATACCTTTGCTTTTATTATTATTTTTAAATTTTCTGTCTTTTTTTTATTTCCATTCACTTAATAAAAGTTTGAAGAGCTTGCTGTAGCTGATAAACAATATATGGTTCTTGGATGGGGCAAAAATTTGCGATTGAGGAAGCCAGATGCAGGGCCACTACCCAGTCTTGGAGTATTAAGGAATGTTTCTTAGAGACAATAAGGATGAAGACTAGTTAACCAGACATGGGTGGTGGAAGGTTAGGGGAGGGGAGGAGTATGCTGAGCAGAAAAAAAAAGCAAGTGCCAGAGAAAGCCTGCATATTTGACGATGTGCAATTATTTCAAAATTGTTAGAGTATTCCGGCAAGTGATAGGGCTTTTGTCTCTGTCTTAATTTTGTTTTAGAAATGCAGCGCCAAGGCATTAGTAGTTTATCCATATGGCAAAACAGGCCCTCTGTTGTGATTGGTGAGGGGAACTAGCTTAGCTATGGCTCCTTAGGAGTTGGGACTTAAGGCCTGGCCTTGGCCTCTCAACCTGGATACTTAAGCTCAGAGACTGTGTCTGAATCCCTTCCGGCTCTGTCCCCAGCCCTGGAACAGTGCTTGGCAGCAGTAACTTTGAAGAAATAGGGTGGCCACCTAGGGCCCTGGGGGAAATGAGCGTTACTCTTTGTTGCACTATTGACAGCTTGGGGCTCCTAAAGTGGGTTCTGGAGTGTCTTTGAAAGATCAAGAGGTTACCTTAGCTGCAAGCTTCACTTAACAGATTTTGCTAACGGGAACCTACTCACAGAGCAGTGATGGCCTTTACATCCTCAGCCAATTCCTTAAGACTCAAGTTAGGAAAGGCCTGTTGATTTGATTTTATCTGCCTTTTAAGACTGATCTTTGATCAAATCCCATCCCAGCTGGACGTCCTCTCCTCTTCTTTCCTCCTCCATTACTGATGGTGTGGGATCTAATTACCTCATTACCCCTTATTTATGAAGAGGCTGAGGTTAAAGAAAAAGAATGAAACTCCTGGGTCCTTTGGGAAACTTCTGTAAAAGCTTTCCTCTTCCCATTCTCTTCCTTTTGCCTGATAAAACCCCCCTTTTCTGTCTCTGGCAAGTTGGAATTGTTCTTACTTGCTAATTTAAATAAATAAACTTCCCTCCCAGGGCTGGGTGGAGGCCATCTGTGTGGGTTAAGCCTGGCCTGCCAACTCCCAATGGATCAATCAATCTATCAACAAGAATTCATTGATCTTGCAGGAAGCAGCTTTCAAGACCAGCAAATAGCTCCTGGGTGTCCTGGCTTCCTCTTCACAAGACACTCAGGGGAAAGGAGCCTTTTGAATTTTTTTCATTTTATTATCACACAAGTAATACATGGATACATTTGTCTTGTAAAAAATTCAAACAATATAGAACTATGAGGAATAAAAAGTGAAAGGCTTTCTTCTCATTTTCTTGCATTCCATTCCACTGTTAAGAGTTTGGGATGTATCCTTTCAGGAAGATCTTGAAACAATCAATTTTCATACCAGTGCGCCTTTATAAATGCTTACCTAAATTCTTAAACGACGTAAATGGTATTACATTGTAGCTGCAGTTGCACTATTTTTTTTTTCATTTAACAGTATGTCCTGCACATTCTTCCTCCTCAGACTACAGACCACACACGTTTTAATGGTTGTAATAGTATTTCACAGGATATAAGTATCATTTTTTTAAATCCATTTTCCTACTAATGGTCGTCAATATAATTTCTAATTTTTGGGTATCACAAGCTGTGTTGCAAGTACTAGTTCTCTGGGAATTATCCATTCAATCATGCGTTAATTTATTCAACACATACTTATTGTGGGCTCACCAGGTGCCACGCACTCTACTCGGAGTTGAAGGTAAACAGAACAGTTACCTAAAAATAAGACTTTTAAAAATTTGATTGCTGGAAAAGGGGCATTTTCTTTTTCCAAGAGGGCGAACCACGCTGAAGATCGGTCTCTACCCTAACCCAGGAGGACGAGGAGGCCTCCTGGAGCGTCTCTGCAGCTGTGAATAGGGGACCCCTGTCCAAGAGAATGTGGCTGCGCTTTTCACCCACGCCCAGGGTCGGACGACAGCCGAACGGAGCCGCGAAGTGCATGCGACGCGGAGCGAGACGCTCGGCGCATGTCTGGCGAGGTGGGGCCGAGTTGCGCGCGACCCTCGGCACGCTCGAAGAGGCCGGGCCAGGGGCGGCCTCTCTGGCCCCAGCTCCCGCGGGCTCTATGACAGCGTGCAGCCTCGCGCGACGGGGCGGGGTCGGCTGAGGGGGAGGAAACCATCCCACGCTCCGCGTCTCGCGGCGAGCCTCGCGCTGGACTCTCGAGAGAATTGGGAAGTACCGCGCCTGCGCGCTGCAGTGGCGTCTGGAGACGGTGGTAAGTCTGCTGGCGTGTGTGTGAGTGGAGACAGTAAGTGTGGTCGCAGTTACCGCTTCTTCCCACCGGGACTTGCCACCATGAGCAGCACCTTAGCCAAGATCGCGGAGATCGAAGCCGAGGTAATAGGCGCAGCTGGCGCTTCACTCCCTGTCCAAGCATCCCTTTTTCGGTGGCCTGGTTCCTACCTGTTTTTTCTTCAGCCATGTCAGGACGGGCCTGTCTCCGACTTCCTTCATTCCGGGTTCTCCATACCGCGACTCCCCTCAGCCCGGGACGGCGTTCCCTGACTCCCTTAGCCCGGGTTGGCGTTCCGCGACTCACTTCTCCCGGGCCCCGGTTCATCGACTCCCGTCAGCCTGGGCCCCGATTCCCTGACTCCCCTAAGCCTGGGCCCCCGTCTCCAAATGAGCCCTTGTTCCGCTCCCGCGAACCTTGGGGCCCTTCGCGTGTTCCCCCTTTAAGTGTTCGTCTCCTGTCCTGACGTTGTTTCTAAGTCTTTTATTCCTCTTTGAGTAGCAGTGAATTCTGTTCCATACTCCAGTCCCGACCAGCTCACATGCTTCAGGATCTCTCTTCCTCATCCCTTGCCCCCTACCTCTGACACCTTCCTCACAGTATTGCTCCCGGGAATAGGATCTGGAGGTAAATAGACATCTATGCGGTAGCAGTTGATTCTTCCTGGATTTTTGGATGATTCTGTTGCCTGAGGGCCCCAGAGCTCTTTACACTATGAAAGGGGAGACTCTTGTATGGGGCATCTGAGGTACAAGCAGTAGAAGAGGAACAGCTGGTGGGTTTTAGTTTAGCCTGTGAAATAACCTTGGTCATGTTTCTTCTCCTTGGGCCTCAGTTGTTTGCTCTGTAATGAGGGGAATGAGCTGGGTGATGGAGAGAATGAATTCCTACTGTGTTTTAAGTCGGAGTAAAATGAGTATCCTGATTTAGAAAAAATATATGTCATTCTCTTATAGCTGGTGGAGCAGTTCATTCTAGCTTGTTTTTGCCCTGTGGAAGCTGCTTGTGATTTATGGCTGTGATTCCTCCCTTACAGATGGCTCGAACTCAGAAGAACAAGGCCACAGCACACCACCTAGGGCTGCTTAAGGCTCGTCTTGCTAAGCTTCGCAGAGAACTCATCACTCCAAAAGGAGGTGGTGGTGGTGGGCCAGGAGAAGGTTTGTGTTTTTCTTCAACTTTTTTTTTTTTGGTGGGTGTAATTTCTGTGAAAATAATACAGGCCTGCAGTTTAAAAAATAATTGAAAAAAATTTTCTTTAATCAAAGTAGATGGTATTTTCTAAGTTCAAATTCTTGAATTTTTTAAAATTTTTTCTTCTGCTGGTTTCAAAGGCAAGTGAATACTGTCTAAGTGAACAACAGTTTTATTTATTTATATCCTGCACTGATCCAAAATAGACTTAAATTGGCTCACAGAAGTATGTGGATATATACCATGCAACAGGATTTAAAAAAAAAAAAGTAAGGAAATAGATGCAAAGAGAAAATGAAGGTAGGAAGAATAAGTTGAAGCCAAGAGAGATAAGGTTAGAACCAAAAGGAATTAAGGTCTGTACATTTCTAGAGAAGGGTCACAAATTTAGCTCTGAACTTGTTTGGGCTACTGTCTAAAAGAGAAAACCACTCTATTATATAATCCCCAGAGTTTGTAAGACCAAAAAGAAACCTGTTTTTTAGATCAATTATTGTATAATATTTGTATACTTTGTATTAGGGGTACTAGAAAGGTATATAACCATTTAAGTGAAAAAGGAATAAAGTTTTTATATCAGACTCTGCATTGAATGTTGTAAATTGCTACATGCAGAATTTTGTGTACTTAAGTTCTACTTTAGAGGTAAACCATAAAAAGTTTGAGAAATAGGGCCTAGAGGGATAGGCAGCCAAAATGTGAAAGGAGTCATATGAGCCTCAGTGCTCCCAGAGATAACACTCTTCCTCTTTTTGATATTTATTGTTTTAGGTTTTGATGTGGCCAAGACAGGTGATGCTCGAATTGGATTCGTGGGGTTTCCATCTGTGGGGAAGTCAACACTGCTCAGTAATCTGGCGGGGGTATATTCTGAGGTCGCAGCCTATGAGTTCACCACTCTGACCACTGTGCCTGGTGTCATCAGATACAAAGGTGCCAAGATCCAGGTGCGTCAGGCCTGCAGGCCAGGGTTGGGATGAAATCCATTCCTTCATTCATTTAAGAAGCATTTATTAGGAGCTCACTGTATACCAGGCCTGATCTTCCATCTACCAAACCCTATCTATCATGAGAGTCGAGTTGATTCCAACTCATAGCTGCCCCACAGGGTTTCCAAGGAGTGGATTCAAGCTGCTGACCTTTCGGTTAGCAGCCATAGTAGCTCTTAACCACTGTGTCACCAGGGCTTCCATGAGAGATAAAACAGTACGTAAATGTGATACAGTGTACTGCCTGTGGAAACACAGAGAAAGAAGACTAATCTTTCCCCAGGGGATGGATGAGGAAGGTTTGGTGAGGTAGTCAAAGAAGGCTTCATGTAGAAAGTAATGTTGGAGGTGGGCCTTGAACTTTGAATAGAATTTCACCAAGTCAGACTACTGTAAAAACTCATGAAAAGGTTCACACACAAAAAGAAACAATCTTTGATGGTTAGAGGGAGGGGAGGGGTGGGGCTGGGAAAACACTAAATAGACAATAGATAAGTGGTAACTTTAGTGAAGGGTAAGACAGTACACAATACTGGGGAAGCCAGCACAACTTGTACAAGGCAAGGTCATGGAAGCTTCATAGACACATCCAAATTCCCTGAGGGACCGAATTACTGGGCTGAGGGCTTTAGGGACTATGGTCTCAGGGAACATCTAGCTCAATTGATATAACATAGTTTATAAAGAAAATGTTCTACCTTCTACTTTGGTGAGTAGCTCTGGGGTCTTAAAAGCCTTTGAGTGGCCATCTAAGATACTCCACTGCTCTTACCCCATCTGGAGCAAGGGAGCATGAAGAAAACTGAAGATACAAGGGAAAGATTAGTCCAGAGGACTAATGGACCACATCTACCACAGCCTCCACCAGACTGAGTCCAGCAGTACAACTAGATGGTGCCCGGCTACCACCACTGTCTACTCTGACAGGGATCACAATAGAGAGTCCGGGACAGAGCTGGAGAAAAATGTAGAACAAAATTCTAACTCACAAAAAATGACCAGACTTACTGGCCTAATAGAGACTGGAGAAACCCTGAGAGTATGGCCCCTGGATACCCTTTTAGCTCAGTAATGAAGTCACTCCGGAGGTTCACCCTTCAGCCAAAGATTAGACAGGCCCATAAAACAAAACGAGACTAAAGGCGCACAGCTGCCCAGGGACAAGGACTAGAAGGCAGGAGGGGACAGGAAAGCTGGTAATAGGGAACCCAAGGTCGAGAAGAGAGAGTGGATGTGTCGTGGGGTTGTTAACCAGTGTCATAAAACGATTTGTGTACTGTTTAATGAGAAACTAGTTGTGTAAACCTTCATCTAATGTACAGTTAAAGAAAAAAGAATTTCACCAGGTCGAGAAGGAAGAAGAAAGCATTTCAGGCAGCAGTAATGGTGAACAGCCTGCTGTGGTTTGAGCTTAGATGTGGGACAGGACGTAGTGGGAGCTGAATCTGGCAAGTTAGGTTGGGGCTTATGAAGGGCTTCTTACGCCTATTAAGGAAATTGGTTTTTATCTTGCGTGTAGCTAGGAACCATCAGAAACTTTTAAAATAGGTAAACATGGTCAGATACTTTTTAGAAGGGGATTCTTGTCTGTAAGGCGAATGAAGTTGTTCTCCTGAGAAATTCTTAGATAATAGATTTAGGGTTCCCAAATGAGGGGTCTCTTTGGGTATGAAAGAAGGTGTATATAAAAATATAATGGAATGTATTTTCTTGTTGGCTACATAACTAAGAAGGCAGGGATCTGAATTCCATGACATTTGAATTTAGGCTAGAGGTTTAATGTCTCAGTAATTATGCCATGACACCTTTAGTGTCTCAGTAACTTTTTATGGCATCCTTAGGCCAAAAGAAATAACCTAATAGTTTTGCCTATTTAATAGGTCCAAACAAGTTGCTCTTGTGGCAACAATTGTTGACTCATGGCATATGTGTACCCGTTGGCTACTGCATAACCTTTCAAACCTTACAGTCAGTTTGGACGCTGCCACATTTGTTTGTTTTTACCAATTTTATTGTGCTTTAGGTGACAGGTTACAGTGCAAGGTAACTTCTCATTCAAAAATTTATAAACATACTGTGTTGTGACATTGGTTGCAATCCCCACAACGTGACAGCATGCTCCCCCTTTCCACTCCAGGTTCCCTGTGTCCGTGTGTCCAGTTCCTGTCCCTTCCTGCCTTCTTGTCTTGCTTTTGGGCAGGAGTTGCCCATTTCGTGTCGTATACTTAATTAAGAAGCATGTTCCTCATGCGTGCAATTTTTTGTTTTATAGGCCTGTCTAATCCGTGGCTGAAAGGTGGACTTCGGGAGTGGTTTCAGTTCTGAGTTAGCAGGGTGTCCGAGGGCCTTAGTCTTGGGGGTTGCTTCAGTCTCTGTCAGACCAGTAAGTCTGTTTTTTGTGAATTTGAATTTTGTTCTACATTTTTCTCCTGCTCTGTCCAGGACCTTCTGTTATGATCCCTGTCAGAGAGGTTGGTGGTGGAAGCTGGGCACCATCTAGTTCTTTTGGGCTCATTTCTTTTTCCACATTGAATTTTATATGGTACTTTGTTTTTACCATAGCAACCACTGAAAAACTGAGTTTTGCCATGATTTGGATGTACTATAATTGAAAGCAATGTAATAGAATCTAATGTTTAAATTGTAAGCTACTTGGAGCCTGGAGCAAGTATCTCTGTGGTTCTTTTGAAAATTTAGAAATATCCCGCGACACCCATGTAAGTTCATTGTGGTGCTCCAGAATTCCTTGAGACACAATTTGGGAATCATGGATTTAGGCTTTTGTTTTTCCCCTTGCCGAGTTGTGAGGTTCATTCATGGTTCTTTTATTATAGAATCTGAAAGAAGGATCCACTGTCCTGGTGGTATCGTAAGTGGCGTTTTTTCCTATTGGTTAGTACTCATACAGAGACTATTCAGACATGCCGCTTTCTGGAACCCCATCACAAAATGTGATATAACAGGAATTAGGAAGCTTGGGCATAGCTGGATCACAGTTCGATTCCAGCTGATTTTCAGAGTCACAGCTTTGGCAGCTCAGAGAATAACATCTTTCCTGATGGCATGCTACTGACATCCCTCTTGGGGTTTCTGAGTATGTAAGAATTAAGAGCTGGTCTCTTTCTTTCTCTTTCCCACAAAATCTCCATTCTTTTCTGTCTCTCCTGACCTTTGAGGGTTTTTTTTCCTTTTCTATTTCCCACCTGCCCCCTCTGCTTCTCTTTTTTCTTCCCTTGTGACTTTCTTGAGAAACCACGTTAACTACATACTAGTGAATGTACTTAACAAGCTTAAGATGACTGCCCGCAGATATTTTAAGAAAGGCTGCATCTTTTATTTGTATGTGTAAATGTACAGAATTAGAACCAATTAATAAGCATTATAAGGAGGGGGATTTCTGCTTAGTGTAAGGAAGGTCTTTGTAACAGTGTTGTTAGCAGCTGTCAGGTCAAGGCAACCCCGTGGAATGAAATGTTCCCTGGGCCTGGATCACCCCCATAATTGGTTGTGGATGGAACTGTTGTGATCCAGAGGGTTTTCACTGGCTGATTTTTGGAAGTAGATTGCCAGGTCTTTTTTGCTCGTCCTTCTAAGTCTGGAAGCTGAAACCTGTTCAGCATCATAGCAACATGCAAGACTAGGTAATGGCTGTTCATGAGGTGCACTGGCTGGGAATTGGTCTCCTTCACGGAAGGTGAGAATTCTACCACTGAAGCACCAGTGCCTAAAAATGGAATGGTACCTCTGGAGGTAATGAATTCCTGTGTCTAGAGGTGTTCAAGTAGTGACTGAACCACCATTTACCAGGAGGGTCGTAAAGAGGACTTACGTATCACATAGGCAAAGACTGGCCTGCAGACTGGTTGCAGTGTTTTGAAAAATTTGAATTTGAATACTCTTAGGCAGTGTCTTAGTATCTAGTGCTGTTATAGCAAAAAAAGGAGCCCTGGTGACGCAGTGGTTAAAGTGCTCGGCTGCTAACCAAAAGGTTGTCTGTTCAAACCCACCAGCCGCTCACAGGAGAAAGATGTGGCAGTCTGCTTCCGTAAAGATTTACAGCTTTGGAAACCCTATGGGGCAGTTCTATTCTGTCCTATAGGGTTGCTAAGAGTTGGAATCAACTTGATGGCAGTGGGTTTGGTTTGCTATAACAGAAATACCACGAGTGGGTGACTTTAACAAATAGAAATTTATTTTCTCACAGTTTAGGAGGCTAGAAGTACAAATTCAGGGTACTGGCTCTAGGGGAAGCCTTTCTCTTTCTGTTGGCTCTGGAGGAAGGTCCTTGTCTTTTCTGAGCTTCTGCTCCTGGGTGATCTTCAGGTGGCTTGGTATCTCTCTTCCCCCATCTCTGCTTGTTTTAATGTCTTGTATCTCAAAAGAGTTTGACTCAAGATACACCCTGTACAAATCCTGTCTTAATAACATAAAAATTTAACCCATTCCCACATGGGATTATAACCACAGGCATAGAGGTTAGGCTTACAACACCTATTGTGTGGGGGATACAATTCAATCCGTAACAGGCAGGGTTGGTGCTTATGTTTTGGGAGTCCCAGAACTCCTTTGGCCCTGTACAGGATTGATTTGCACACTTAAGTTACCTGCTTTAGCCTGTAAAAGCATTTGAGTTTGAAGTAGTTTAACGTCCATTTCTTAAAATCCTACAATTTGTGATTTAAAGAAACATTTTTTTTCTTATGTCCTAGTTGGTTGTAACATAAGATTCAGATATATAAAGTATTGACTATTTTTATTGAATGCAGTATAGTTGCCACGTTTAAATAATTCAACTTAACTTTTAAAATATTTCCCTCTCAAGGAAAGCTAAATTTAAAATTGTTTTTACTTTTGTGGGGGCCTCAGTAAATTTCCACTGTGTTCAACTGCTGTATGCCCTTGCTCCTTTCCCCTCAGTTATAATATTCTTTCTTTTATTTAATGTTAAAGCCATACTCGAGGTTTGGAAATTATAGATTATCCAGATGGATTTTCCTTTTGGGTTTTTGACAGCATCAGTTAGACATAATGTGCAATAAAGCCTTTTGCTGGTGGTATACTTTTTATTTGTTAGCAGAAAGATTTTATAAGAGAGAGCTTGTAGAATCATTGGGAGGGCTGAAGAAACAGACACTAGACTTAATTTCTAGGAACAACTGATGATGAACTTTTTTTTTAAAAACATCTTTATTGAGGTATAATTCACATACAGTAAAGTGCACATATTTAAAGTGTACAGTTTGTTAAGTTTTGACATATATATACACCAGTGAAATCTTCACCACAGTCAAGTTTGTGAACATATACATCAGCACTAAAAATTTCCGCATGCCGCTTCCCTTTTCTTCCTCTCTTCCTCTCCATCACCAAGCAATTATTGATTTGCCTTTGTCACTATAGTTTATGTTTTAAGAGTTTTATATAAATAAAACTATATAAATATATTCTTTTTTTGAAGGGGCTGGCATTCAGCATAATTATTTTGAGATTCATGATAATAAACTTTTAATTCCCCTATGTAGCCCCACCTCATTTTATACTAACTTTCTTTGGAACTAATTTTAGACTTACAGAAAAATGGCAAAAATAGTACAAAGAATTCTCTTATGTCACTCATCCTGCTTCCCCTAATGTTAACATCTTACATAACCACGGAATAATTATCAGGGATAGGAAATTAACGTTGGTGCAGTAATAGTCACTAAACAGCAGACCTTATTCACATTTTTACCAATTTTCACCAATGCCCTTTTTCTGTTCTAAGATTCTATCTAGGATCATCCCATACTATATTCATTTATTTCCTCTTAGTCTCTTGCCACCTGTAAGAGTTCCCCAGTCTTGTCTTTCATGACCTTGACACTTTTTAAGAATATTGATCAGTTATTTTGTAGAATGTCCCTCAATCTGGGTTGTGAGATGTTTTTTCATGATTAGACTGAGGTGTTAGACATTTTTGGAAAGAATACCACAGAAGGGATATGTCCTTCTCAGTGCATCATATGGGGTTCATGATGTTGATATATCTTTTTTTTTTTATATTAAGTTGGTTAAGGTTGTATCTGCAAGCCTTCTTCACTGTAAAGTTATTTTCCCAACTCATTTTAGCATCCATTTGTGGATCTCCTCTGCAACAATTATTTACTCTGATTCTTGCCTAATAGTGATTCTCTTTCTTTCCTACTACATTTATTAATTGGAATTCTGTTAAAAGGAAGAGCTGTCGTTTCTTCCCGACTTATTTATTTATTCAACAACTTGTATCAGTATGGACTCAAGAATATTTATTTTCTGTAGGTCATAATCCATTACTACCATTACTTTATTACTCAGATTGTTCCAGCTTTGGTCCTTAGGAACTGCTTTAGTGTTCTGTGGCTCCTGTATTCTTTACATAAGCCCCTGTCTTTTTGTGAGCACTTCCTTATTTTCTGACACCACAAGATATTCCAGGCTGATGTTATATTTTTCCTGCCCTAGCCTTGCAGTAAATCACTCCTCAAGGAGCCTTGGTTCCTTTTATTGGAGAATGGTGTTTAAAAATCAAGTTCTGGGTGCTGGTTGTGCTTATTACTTCTTACGTAGCCTTTTAAACCACTGTATGTAAAGTTTTCAGATCAAAGAAGGTGTAGTCAACATAAATTATCTTCTTTTTCGAAAGAGTAAAAAAATTAAAAAAAACCCGATGCCCTTGAATCAATTCTGACTCATGTTGACCCCATGTGTGTCAGAGTAGAACTGTGCTCCATATAGTTTTCAATGGCTGATTGTTTTTAGAAGTGATTTCTAGGCCTTTCTTCCAAGATACCTCTGGGTGGACTCAAACCTCTGACCTGTGGTATAGCAGTTGAGCTCTTAACTGTTTGCACCACCCAGTGACTCCTTGAAAGAGTAAAGGTAGCTCAGTTTGCGTCATGGGAGTGATGCTGTTTATTATGTACTGAGGAAAAGGGAAGAACTCTTGAGTAGGGACTTGAATGGAGAAGTTGAACTGTCTAGCACCTTCTGAGTTCTTTTATTCATTTTTATTGAGGCGAAATTGACATAACATAAAATTAACCATTTTAAAGTGAACAATTAGTGGCATTTGGTACGTTCACTGTGTTGTGCAACCATCACCTCAGTCTAGTTGCAAAACATTTTCACCACCCCAGCATGTGCTGTGAGGTTGACTTTGATGTTGTCATCACAGTAACTTCTGTGAAGTTTTACTTTAGTCCATATCCTGGGCAATTGAACAGTCATTCTCAATTGGGGATACACATCAGAGTTACCACTGGAACCTTTTGAAGTACAGCTCAATATATAAGCCTTATTTTGGCCCTTCCAAATCAGAATTTGCAGTTGTGGGGCTCAGATACCTGCTTTTTAAAAGGTTTCCTAGGCAATTCTCATGTGCTCTCCTGGTCAAGAACAGCTGTAGAAATATTTGTGAATTGGGACACTTGCAAAGGTCTCAGTATGTACTAGTGACCTATCTATTATGTGCAGTAAGGAATTTGTATGGAGGCTCAACCTTCTAGAAAGTAGGGGACAACTGAAACAGGTTAATGTAGAAAAATGCATTTGACCAAAAAAATAAAATACAATGAAACCAAATAAAACGGGATATAATCTTAGCTCTGTCATTAACTTACGAGGACTGTGACTTCAGTCAAGTCACTTAACCTCTGAACCTCAGCTAATATTCTTATCACACAGGGCTGTTAGGCATTTTAAACAGGTAAAATACATTAAAAAGATGCTGAGTAAAGGTAATACTCAAATGCTCATTTACAAGGAAGGTTGGGTTTGAATCTCCTAAATTTTGGATACTTGAGGAGAAAGCATTTTATTTGATCTGTTCAGATTTACAACCGATTTTTCCTTTCTTCTCCTTCCCCTGTCCTTAATCTTGCAGCTTTTGGATCTCCCAGGTATCATTGAGGGTGCCAAGGATGGCAAAGGTAGAGGCCGTCAAGTCATTGCAGGTGAGTTGTCCAAGACTATCATGCCAGGAAGTTATCCCTTTACCTGGTATTGTTCCTTTACACAAGGGACTTTAGGCTTGGAAATCATACCACAGTGAAGGGCACAGTTTTACCACTTCTCACTGGAGTAGACTGTCAGAACTTAAAGGGATCTCACAGAGTAATACTGTGGGCCCCGATCTGAGGTGAAACATAAGGACAGGAGAAGTGAAGTGCTTTGGTCAGTTCCCACCTTTAGTGGCAGGTTCAGAAATAGAACTCAGGTCTTCTGACTCCCACCAATACCTTTGCTTATTTTCTTTTTCACAAGTGAAGTGTTATAAAAGGGAAATCATAAATTAATAACAGTCTGCTATACCACTTCCTCTCATCCTTGCTCTCATTCCCTGTGGACAACTCCTTTCAACTTTTTAGCTGTTCCTTCTGTTACTTTCATATTTCTAAATATTATGCTTATATTGCTATTTCATAATTTTTTTAAAAAAATTTTTATTTATTTTGTTGTTGAGAATATACACAGCAAAACATACACCAGTTCAACAGTTTCTACATGTACAGTTCAGTGACATTGATTACATTCTTCAAGTTGTGCAGCCATTCTCTTGCACCCCCTTTTTTGAGTTGTTCCTTCCCCATTGACATGAACTCAGGGTCCCTTAAGGTTCCTATCTATTGAGTTGCTGTTGTCAGTTGATCCCATATGGATAGATCTTGAAAGAGCATAATGCCCAAGGCAGACATTCTTTACTAGTTAAGCTAGACTATTATTTGATTTTAAGAAGACTTCAGGGAATCTGTTTGGTGTAAGGTTTAAAGATTATCTTGGTTGATTTGGTCCCCTGTACCCCGCTCCCCCATAAATTTTGCTGGATATTTGGTGGACCCTTTCAATATGAAACTCATGTCTTTCATTTATGGGAAATTTCCTTGTTTTCTTTGATAATTTCCTTTCTGTTTTCTCAATTCTTTCTTTATGGAATGCCTATTGATAGGATCCTGGACTTCTGAATTGGGTTTATAATTTTTTTTTTTAATTGTGTTCCTTTTGTCTTTTTTTTTTTTTTAATTTTGTTCTTTGTGAGACTTTCTTAACTTTATCTTCTAATCCTGCTATTTTAAAAAAAATTCTGCCATGATACTATTTTTATTCTCTAAGACTTTGCTCCTGTTCTTTGTTCATTTTAGAGCATCTTGTTCTTGCTTCTTGGATGCAGTATCTTAGACTCTTACCTGCTGTATCAAGGACACCTGTGACTTCCCCCTTGTCAAACCTAGTTGTCAGTTCATTATCCACATCTATCTTGAGAAAGTGACACAGTTGATCACTCTCTCCTTGAAATAATTTTCTTTACTTCTTTTCTGGGACATCACTGCTCCTTTCTGGTCTCTTTTGCTTGATCTGCCCCATCTTCAAGATTCTAAACTTTGATTGCCCAGGACCTAGTCTTGGGGGTTCTTTTCTTCTCTGTCTGCACTCACTCTGAGGGTTATAGCATCTAGTTCCATGGCCTTAAATGCCTAGATATACATTCTAATGATTGTGAGACATGTATCAGCACCTTACCGTCTCTTGTGAACTTAAGGCTAACTGCCAATGCATCTCCATGTGGATGTCCAATAAACCAAAAAAACCAAACCTGTTTCCATCGAGTTGATTCCAACTCATAGAGACCCTATAGGACAGAGTAGAACTGCCCTATCGAGTTTCCAAGGAGCGCCTGGTGGATTCGAACTGCTGACCTTTTGGTTAGCAGCCATAGCATTTAACCACAACGCCATCAGAGTTTCCGGATGTCCAATAAATACCTCAGATTTAGCATGTCTAAAACTGAACTCTTGATCTGCCATCCCCAACTTGCTCTTCCTTTAGTTTTTCCTATCTCAGTGAAGGACAATTATATCTTTCAAATCTTTTAGGTCAGACACCTTTTTCTCTTATTTTCCACATCCAGTACATTAACATATCCTATTGGCTTTACCTGTGAAATATATCTGAAATCAAGCCACTCTTTTTTTTCTTTTTTTTTTTTTAATAGTGCTTTCAGTGAAAGTTTACAGTCAAGTCAGTTTCTCATACAAAAATTTATACACATGTTGCTACTTGACCCTAGCTGCTCTCCCTATAACATGACAAGTGCACTCCTCCTTTCCACCCGGGATTTCCCGTGTCCATTCAACCAGCTCCTGTCCCTTTTTGCCTTCTCATTTCGCCTCTGGACAGGAGCTGCTCATTTAGTCTCATGTATCTACTTGAGCTAAGAAGCACTGTCTTCATGAGTATCATTTTATGTACCATAGTCCAGTCTAATCTTTGTCTGAAGAGTTGGCTTCAGGAGTGGTTTCATTTCTGGTCTAATGGAGAGTCTGAGGGCCATGTCTTTCAGGGTCCCTCCAGCCTCAGTCAGACCATTAAGTCTGGTCTTTTTATGTGAATTTGAGTTCTACACCCTACTTTTCTCCTGCTCTGTCAGAGACTCTTTGTAATGTTCCCTGTCAGGGTGATCTTTGTTGGTAGCCGGGCACCATCTAGTTCTTCTGGTCTCAGGCTGATGGATTCTCTGGCTTGTGTGGCCCTGTCTGTCTCTTGGGCTGATGTTTTCCTTGTGTTTTTGGTGTTCTTCATTCTACTTTGCTTCAGGTGGGTTGGGACCAATTGATGTATCTTAGATGGCCACTTGCTAGCTTTTAAGACCCCAGATGCCACTCACCTAGGTTGTAATCTTAATGGGAGCAGATGGCCAGGTCTTTTCTTCTGCGGAGCGGCTGGTGAGTTCGAATGCCAACCTTTCAGTTAGCAGCTGAGTGCTTAACCATTGTACCACTAGGACTCCTTTGTGGCCTTGTAGTTTTCTGTAAATATGCAAAGGAACAGTACAACACAGAGAGCACTAGAATAGATATTCTCAACTCCACTTTGGCTGTCGCAAGAAGCCTTTCACAATGAACTTTTTTATTCTGATTTTTGCCTATTGTTCCAGGGTAATACTAACAGTGTCCCTTTTCGTTCTCAAAATTTCCTTATTTGGGTGATAAATTATATAGTAACCCTAATTTTTTTTTATTTTTGTTTGAATTTTTACAAACATGTTTACTTTTTTGGTCAGAAAGAAATAGATGTTAAAACAACTATGAAAAAACTCCCAGAATCTTTGATTAACTGTTGTTCTGTAGAGTCTAATTAAATCCAAACCAGATGGAAAATCTTTGCTACCTTGGGAGAGGCAAAGATTTCTTAGACGGGGCACTAAAATCACTAACCATGAAAGAAACAATTGATAAATTGCATTTTATCAGAATTAAAAATTTTCGCTTTTCAGAAGACACAGTTAAAATGAAAAAGCAAGTCCCATATGGAGAGAAAATATTTGCAATATGTATATCTGACAAAGGACTTTATCTGGGATATATAAAGAACTTTAGTATTTCAGGAATAAGACAACCCAGTGGAAAAAAAAAAAATGGGCAAAGGAGTAAACTCAAAAGAAGGTATATGAATGGCCAGTAAGCACGTGAAAAGATGTTTAACATCATTAGTCATCAAGGAAATGCAAATTAAAACTACAATGAGATACCATTGCACACCCATTAGAATGGCTAAAGTTAAAAAAAAGAATGATAATACCAAAGATTGGTGAGGACGAGGAGCAGTTGAAATTGTTGTACACTGCTGATGGGAGTGTAAAATCATATAAACACTTTGGAAAACAGTTTAATAGTTTCTTATAACCTATGTCTACCATATAACCCAGAAATTCCCCTTCTTTGTATTTCCTTAGGAGAAATGAAAATATATGCCAACAGAAAGACTTATACACGAATGTTCTACTAGCATTAGCCATAATTATCTGAAATTGTAAACAATCCAAATGCCCATCAGCAGGTGAATTGATAAACAAATTGTATATGCATAAAATGGAGTACTACTCAGTAATGAAAGGAATGAATTACTGATACATATACAACATGGATGAACCTCGAAAACATTATGCTAAGTTAAAAGAGACAAAAGACTACATATTGTATGATTGCACTTATATGAAATTCTTAAAATTGCAAACTAGTCTTTGGTGACAGGAGGCAGATCAGTGGTTGGCTGGGAGTGGAGGGAATGACTGACTGCAAAGGGGCACAAGGGACCTTTTGGAGATGACTGAAAGATTCTGCATTTTGATTGCTGTGATGATTACACTGGTGTATACATTTGTATCAAACTATATGCTTAAAATGGATACAATGTTATTATTTTAAATTATATCTCAAGTTGATAAAAATATGCTAACCAGATAATCTTATTTCTTTCTGCTTTAAGTCTTTATACACTATTTTGGAGATAGAGGCAATTGTTTGGTTAGTATTTTTATTCTGATTAGCTTTTCTACTAGTGTATCTAGAAGGTGTGCCAGTTCTACAGCAAGTCTGTAATGCCCTCAAGGCATACACTGTGAATTGACTTCCAGAATAAATATTTTTGTAAGCTTAAGGACTTCATGTGTGCATGTATTTACCAAAAAAATCCTTTGTCTCTTTAATGTAGGGAAAAAACCTTTCAGGCTGTTTGAGTATTTGGGTTAGTTAAGGCTTTTTTGACCTTTGCTTGAGTATAAATTTTTTCCCCCAATTCTTCAGTGGCTCGAACCTGTAACTTGATCCTGATTGTTCTGGATGTCCTGAAACCCTTGGGACATAAGAAGATAATTGAAAACGAGCTGGAAGGCTTTGGCATTCGCTTGAACAGCAAATCCCCCAACATTGGCTTTAAGAAGAAGGACAAGGGAGGCATTAATCTCACGGCCACGGTAAAGGGACTGGGGTGGGGATTAGAAATTAACGGCTTCTTGCTGCAGTAATTGAGCTAGCACAGTGACCTTGCAAAGACTGACAAGGCATCAAGAAAAGGACAGGAGTCAGTTTCAGAGTTACCTTTGTAACTTCATTTCGTCTTTTGGGTTATCCTTTTGGGGTGATGGCGGAATATGGATCACCTTATACTTGCCTAAAGTGGATGGTTGTCAGTGTGATGTTTTCATTCATTTAGTGCGAATTTATAGAGCACCTGCTTTGGGCAAGCTCTGGGGATGTAATGGGGAGTATCTTAGTTACCTAGTGCTGCTATAACAGAAATACCGCCAGTGGATGGCTTTATCAAATAGAAGTTTATTCTGTCACCGTCTAGGAGGCTAGAAGTTCAAATTCAGTATGCCAACTCCAGAGGAATGCATTCTGTCTCTGTCAGCTCTGGTAGATGTTCCTTGTCATCAGTCTTCCTCTGGTCTAGGAGTTTCTCAGTGCAGGGACCCCAGGTCCAAAGGACATGCTCTCTCCCACCTCTTGTTTCTTGATGGTATGAGGTCCCCCCTGTCTATACTGGCTTCTCTCTTTTATATCTCAAGAGAGATTGACTCGACACAACCTAATCTTGTAGATTGAGTCCTGCCTCATAAACATAACTGCCTCTAATCCTGCCTCATTAACATCATAAACCCGTTGCCTTTGAGTCAATTCAGACTCACAGTAACCTGTAGGACAGAGTAGAACTGCCTCATAGGGTTTCCAAGGAGTGGCTGGTGGATTCAACCTATGGACCTTTTGGTTAGCAGCCAAGTTCTTAACCATTGCGCCACCAGGGCTCCGTTGACATCATAGCGGTAGGATTTACAACACAGGAAAATCTCATCAGATGACAAAATGGTGGACAATCACACAGTACTGGTAATTATGGCCTAACCAAGTTCATATACATTTTTTGGAGGACACATTTCAGTCCATAACAGGGAGCAAACAAAGTTAATGAGTAAAATATAGTATATTAGAAGATGATAAATCTAAGGACAAAAATAAAGTAGGGGGTAGGAAAGGAGTGTTGGCATGGGGATTGCAATTTTATGTAGGGTGGTCAGGGAAGATTTCATGAAGGTGTGAACCAAGTGGATATCTTGGGGGAAAGCATTTTATGTAGAGGGAATATCCGAGTGTGAAGGCACTGAGGTAGAGCATATCTTTGTATGTTTGAGGAACAGCAGAGTGAGCAAGTAGAGAGTGTTAAGAGATGAAGAGATCGTATAGGGCTATATATGCTTTTACCTTGAGTTCTGATCCACAGAGTAAAAATGATTTAACTTAGTTTTGTTTGGTTTTTTTATTGTGGTGAAATACATAACAAAGTTTGCTACTTTAACCATTTTTAAGTATGCGATTCAGTGACAGTTACATTTATCATGTTATGATACCATCGCCACTGTCTGTCTCTGAAAGTTTTACAAAATTTCAAACAAACCATCAATATGCAAGTTCAAGCTTAAGCTGAAGAAAATCAAAACTAAGTCCACAAAAGCCAAAATACAACCTTGAGTATTTCCCACCTGAATTTGGAGACCGTCTCAAGAATAGATTTGACGCACTGAACACTAATGACCGAAGACTAGATGAGATGTGGGATGACATTAAGGACATCATTCATGAAGAAAGCAAAAGGTCGCTAAAAAGACAGGAAAGAAAGAAAAGACCAAAATGGATGTCAGAAGAAACTCTGAAACTTGCTCTTGAACATATAGTAGCTAAAGCTAATGGAAGAAACTTTTTGCTCTAGTCGTCAGTGCATAAATTTGAATAATAGTCGTATTAACTGGTCTTCCTTCTTGTCAGGTGCCATCGAGTCCATTCTGACTTGTAGCAACCCTGTTTACAACAGAACAAAACACTACCTGGTCCTGCGCCATCCTGACAATTGTTATGCTTAAGCCCATTGTTGCAGCCACTGTGTCAGTCCATCTCATTGAGGGTCTTCCTCTTTTTCGATGACCCGCTACTTTACCAAGCATAATGTCCTTCTCTGGGAATTGATCCCTCCTGACAACGTGTCCAAAGTATGTGAGACGTAGTCTCCCCATCCTTACTTCCAAGGAGCGTTCTGGTCACACTTCTTCCAAGACAGATTTGTTCGTTCTTTTGGCAGTCCATGGTATACTCAGTATTTTTCGCCATCACCACAATTCAAAAGCATCAATTCTTCTTCAGTCTTCTTTATTAATTGTCCAGCTTTCACATGCAAACGAGGTGATTGAAAACACCATGGCTTGGGGCAGGCTCACTTTAGTCTTCAAGATGATATCGTTGCTTCTTAGTGCTTTAAAGATGGAGAGCAATGCGTCTTTTGATTTCCTGACTGCTGCTTCTGTGAGTGTTGATTGTGGATCTGAGTAAAATGAAATCCTTGACAACTTCAGTCTTTTCTCCGTTTATCATGATGTTGCTTATTGGTCCAGTTGTGAGGATTTTTGTTTTCTTTATGTTGAGGTGTAATCCATACTGAAGGCTGTGGTCTTTGATCTTCATCAGCAAGTCCTTCAAGTCCTCTTCATATTCAGCAAGTCAAGGTTGTGTTACCTGCATATCACAGGTCATTAATGAGTCTTCCTCCAGTCCTGATGCCCTGTTCTTCATGTAGTCCAACTTCATGGATTATTTGCTCAGCATACAGATTGAATAGGTATGGTGAAAGGATACAACCCTGATGCACATGTTTCCTGACTTTAAACCATAAAGTATCCCCTTGTTCTGTTTAAACGACTGCCTCTTGCTCTATGTACAGGTTCCTCATGAGCACAATTAAGTGTTCTGGAATTCCCATTCTTCGCAATGTTATCCATTATTTGTTATGATCCACACAGTGGAATGCCTTTGTATAGTCAGTAAAACACAGTTAAACATCTTTCTGATATTCTCTGCTTTCAGCCAGGATCCATCTGACATCAGCAGTGATATCCCTGGTTCCATGTCCTTTTCTGAATCCGGCTTGAACTTCTGGCAGTTCCCTGTCGATGTACTGATGCAGTTGCTTTTGGATGATCAAAACTTTACTTGCGTTGCAGTTGGATCACCTTTCTTTGGAATAGGCACAGATACGGATCTTTTTCAGTCAGTTGGCCAGGTAGCTGTCTTCCAGATTGTTTGGCATAGACGAGTGAGCACTTCAGTGCTGCATCCGTTTGTTGAAACATCTCAATTGGTCAATTCCTGGAGCCTCGTTTTTTCCTTGTCGGCATTTGGATGTTATCCTATTGCTGACAGTATTATAGTTCAGGATCGATCTTGAAATGTTCTTTTTGACAATGAATGTAGTATTGTTCCTCTTCAGTTTGTCATTCTCGGCATAGTAGACTGTATGATTGTCTAATTCAGAATGGCTAATACCAGTCCATTTTGGCTCACTAATGCCAAGGCTCTTGATCTGCAAGTGTTCCATTTCATTTTTGGCAATTTCCAATTTTCCTAGATTCATACTTTATACATTCCATGTTCCTATTATTAATGGATGTTTGCAGCTGCTGCTTCTGATTTTGAGTTGTACCACATCAGCAAATGAAGGTCTGGAAGGCTTTACTCCACGTCATTAAGGTCGACTCTACTTTGAGGAGAGGCAGCATTTCCCCAGTCATCTTTTGAATGCCTTCCAACCTGAGGGGCTCATCTTCTGGCACTGTAGCAGACAGTGTTCTGCTGCTATTCATAAGGTTTTCACTGACCAGTTATTTTAGAAGTAGGTTGCCAGGTTCTTCTTCCTAGTCTGTCTTAGTTTGAAAGCTCAGCTGAACCTGTCCACCATGGGCGTCCCTGCTGGTATTTGAAATACTGGAGGCATAGCTTCCAGCATCACAGCAGCATATGCAAGCTGGCATCATATGACAAACTGACAGATGAGTTGTGGGATTAGAGGTTGGGAGATGGGAAAAACCAGCAAATAAGATTTCTCTGATCAAGTAGGACTGGAAGGAAAACTGGAAGAGTTTGGAATCCTGGAAATTGAGTAAAGAAAGTGTTTCCGATAGTAGGGAGTGATCAGATCTGTCAAATGCTGCTTCTAGGTCTTATAATTTAGAACTGAGAATTTTCCACATTAAATTTAACATTCTGGAGGGCCAGATGATTTGGCTGGCATACATTTAAGTTATCCTGCCCAATAGATCTTTCTCAGTGTCCTATTACATTTGAAATTTTAGCATCCAAGATTCCTTCTTTTGAGATTAGAAAGCTTTTTAGTTTTTAAGCATTGCATGCTAAAAGGCACTCATTCTCCAGGGTAGTAATCTTCAGAAATGAGTTTGCACATTAGCAAGGATTATCCAGATAATATGAGTATGTACTCTTGGGAGATCTTTTGCTCTCTGACCATTCATTGTCTTCTCGGCCCATTCAGTGCCCTCAGAGTGAGTTGGATGCTGAAACTGTGAAGAGCATTCTGGCTGAATACAAAATTCATAATGCTGATGTGACTCTGCGTAGCGATGCCACAGCTGATGATCTCATTGACGTGGTGGAAGGTAACAGGTACTTATCAGCCTGGTACCTGAGTTTTAGTTTGTAGCTTTGTAATGGAAATAACATTGAATCATTGATTGGACATCGATTTTAACCATAGTTATGCTAATATCTCAAATAATAGTGAGGATTTGGTTTCTTTAGCTGTAAAATGAGGTGCTGGTCTTGATTTCTTACGTTCTTCCTTTCACTGAAATTTGATGATGATCAAGTTTCTCATTTCAGTTACTTGCTGTGAACCAGGCTGTCCCCTAAGGTCTATGTGGTGTGGTGGTTAAAGAGAGTAAATTTTCACACTGTGCTCACAGAAGTAATCCATCTGAGAAACTAGGCTGCCTTACCCAGAACTGAGAGGTGGCCAGGCTTGGTCTGTTCTCACCAATCTATGGGGAAGTAGCTGAGTGTCTGTTCCATGAAACATTACTATTATTAAAACTTTTATGATTTCAACCACTGTCAGAATTATTCCTGGCATTTTGTTATAGTATTTTCTAGTTGCTTTCCTGTGCATTTTTTCCTGTTTGTTGGATAAATTTATTTGTTCATTTGAAAACAAAACAAAAGCCAACACTTTGAGTTAGGCATTTTACATGTGAGGCAACTGAAGCTTCAGAATTTGTCACTTGCCTGATTATTAGGAACCATAGCAGCCATATTGATTGAACACTAGGAATGTCACAGACATTGCTAAATGCTATGTTTAAAAAAAATTTTTTTTTGTCTGAAAAAAATTATCATAAAATATTAGAAATTGTACTTACATTCTTAAAATTCTTAAAACTACTTTGTAGGAAAGTGCCTCTGAGAGAGATTAAGTGATTTCCTGGGACATGTATCTAGAAAGTGACAGAGTTGGGATTAGAATCATTCTCTGTGACTCCGGAGCTTGTCTCTTTCCACTGCAGCATGATGTCTCTCAGGAATTAGCTGCATGGCTGGTACTAGAACCTAAGTTTTATTACTTCTCAACCTGTAGTTCACCTTTTGGACTTTACACCTCATTTTGGTAGAAAGCCTTTTTTGTACGGATCTGCCTTATATGATTAGGTCCTGTTTGAAGAGGTGATGATAATCAGATTGATAGTCTTGTGAGCAGCTCGAGGCTAATGTCCTATTTGTCTTCTTTTCTTGTAGAGTTTATATCCCCTGTATCTATGTGTTAAATAAAATTGATCAGATCTCCATTGAGGAATTGGATATCATCTATAAGGTACCTCACTGTGTACCCATCTCTGCCCACCACCGCTGGAATTTTGATGACCTATTGGAAAAGATCTGGGACTATCTGAAGCTAGTGAGGATGTAAGTCTCAGTGGATAGGGGAATATTGCTGTAGGAATTGAACCAGACTATCCTAAAATAATACCTTCTAGAGCTCATTAACAAAATCTGTCTCTTGGAATTCAAAACAAATTAATTCCTATCGTCTGCTAGGCCATATTGAGGGGCATTCTCTTTCTCAGGTTGGAGGTTATTCTGACCTGATCTTCTCTGGGGTGATGGAAGGTGGGTTTGCATTCAGCACATGAAACGTTCAAGCAGAAGGCAACCTCTATTCCCTCTGTTCCAGTTACACCAAACCCAAAGGCCAGTTACCAGACTACACATCCCCGGTCGTGCTGCCTGACTCCAGGACCACGGTGGAGGATTTCTGCATGAAGATTCATAAAAATCTTATCAAAGAATTTAAATAGTAAGTATCATGGGCGTGTGGTACCTTCTTTTTTAATTTCATTAACTAGGAATTCTTAGGCTAGCATTAGAGAAGTCTGGCAGCTGGGAGGCTGCTGAATTGTTTGCTTGGTTTGAACTCAGCAGTGGCTTCTTAAAGCTATATAGGTTGGAGTAGGAAGAGCTTTAGGAGCCTCTTCAGGTGAGGTGGGCTAATGGTACAGAGGGCCCTGGCTTTCCCTTGCTAATTCATCTTCCCCTTGACAACCACAAGTGTTAATTCCTGCCAGCCTCATACTGGCCTCCACTGAGTACTGAATTGCTCTCTAAAATGCTAGCTTGAAGATGGGCAAAACCTCTTCTTTCTCATACTTTTTACTGCTAATGTAGGCTAAAAAAATTTTTTTTTTTTTTATTATTGTACTTCAGGTGAAGGCTTACAGAACAAATAGTTTCTCATGAAACAGAAGTACACGTTGTTTTATGACATTGGTTAACAACCCCACAACATATCAACCCTCTAACTTCTCAACCTTTTTTTT